>NW_027185403.1:4072925-5272925 GCF_022577435.1 Embiotoca jacksoni
TGGTGTCACTGAAAGGTTAAGCACAATGTATCTCAACATTGTTCTGTTATTTTTTCTATTTATTGGCTATCAGCCTATTTTGCTATGCTAACACCTACATTTCTGTAAAGGCACCTTTTGTGCATAAGCCTGCATGCAGCACCAGAAATACGCTGAATCATACATGAAGCAGCAAATGCACAGAAACCTAGATGCAAACGGAGATTATTTAAGCTCTGACAAAGCCCTTCAAAGACGCAGGGAAGCTATTGTGTTTCAAAGCCTTTTTTTTTTTTTTTTTTTTTTCCCTCAGAGCGATCGCACGACAAGCGTGTTTACAGTTTATTATGCAGGAGCTGAGGGGGCTGGAGTGTAATGCTAATGCACACATACACAGTACATGCTTACAAAGTTGTTTTGAATTTGGCATGGTGCGCTGTCATCAAACCTTCATTTCACTGGTGCATGTAATACTGTACATGAAAGGGATGTCGGATAGACCAGCAAGCAAAGAATAACATGAATAACATGCTCACCTAAAGGAAACCACTGCGTATGCAAACCTTTTAAGTCAAGATTTGAGACACAGCTTATGTTTCTCACTCAGCTCAAATGCATCTGGAAGAAAACAAGCTCTAGATGCTGGTTATCAGAGAAGTGAGCCTCTAATGGGTTAACTGTTTCCAGTCAGATGAGGAAGTGGGAGGGGTTCTGATTTCTGGAAAGAGAAACCAAAAGGCAGACACGAGATACGTTTTTAACTTCGCAGCTTTGAAAGTTTGAGTGAGACCTTCAAACAGCAGGTAAAGTTGCATTTGGTTAAAGTTTGCAGTCTTGTCTTCTTGTAAACTAGTTTATTTCTGTAATTGCAAACCGACAACTTAAAACTAGACTGACTTCAGGGTGCGCTAACGTTTTTCATGATCTCTCCTTATATATTCTAGACATGGCGTCAGCCAGAAGTTTAATGCAAGAGGAGAATTTTCTTTGTTCCATCTGCCTCCAAGTGTTCACTAAACCTGTTACAATCCCCTGTGGACACAACTTCTGCCTGCACTGTATCACAAACTACTGGGACACTCTTAATGATTTTGTCCAATGTCCACTGTGCAAAGAGCAGTTTCACCTCAAACCAACTCTCCGGGTTAATATTTTAATTGCTGAGATGGCAGTAAATTTCAATAAATCTTCAGAAGAGAAGTCATCTAGCCCCCCCAAGCAGGCAGGAAATGGAAATGTGCTCTGCGATCACTGCACAGGCGCAAAGCTCACAGCCGTGAAATCCTGCTTAGTTTGTTTTATGTCCTACTGTCAAACACATCTGGAGCCTCATCAGAGAATTTCAGCCATGAAGAAACACAAGCTGATCAATCCCGCTGAAAATCTGGAGAGCAGAATGTGCAAAAATCATGATGAACCTTTGGAGCTGTTTTGCCAGGTGGATCAAATGTTTCTATGCGCCTCCTGTAAAACCAAGGACCATAAAACACACAAGATAGTGGCTCTGGAGGAGGAGGCTCAAATGAGGAAAACCCAGCTGGGATTAGAAAAGCAAAGCACGGATCAGATGATTCTGGCACGTCAACAGAAAATACTCAAGATTCAACACTCACTGGAGGCGAGCAGAAATAATGCAGAAAAGGCACTGAAATGCAGCAGCCATATGATGACTGCTGTGATGGCCTACATTAAGAGAAGCATAGATGAGCTGACTCAAGTAATTGAGACAAAGCAGAAAAAAAATGAAACCGATGCAAAAGGCTTCACCGATGAGCTGCAGGTAGAAATCAGGCAAATACAGCAGAAACACCTGCAGCTTAATCAGATTTCACTCACCAGAGACCCTCTCACATTTCTCGAGAATTTGCTTCCTCTTGAAATTGCCTCACCCAAAGTCAAGGACTGGTCTGATGTAACTCTTAAAAGTGACGTGTTTCCAGTACAGGCAGCCATAGTCAAGCTGGAGACAACAGTGAGAAGAGAAATAAGCATGCTGTGTGACCCCGACTTTAAAGAAAAGCAGCGACATGCAACGGATGTTACACTTGATCCTGACACGGCAAACTCCAGTCTCTATGTTTCTGAAGATGGGAAGCAAGTCGCACACACAAACCGAAAAACGGGTGTCCCGAACAAACCAGAGAGGTTTGATCATGTCCTCAATGTCTTGGCAAAGAAAGGTTTCCTCACAGGAAAACTTTACTACGAGGTCGAGATAAAGGACAAAACTCAGTGGGATGTAGGAATCGCAAACGAGTCCATCAACAGGAAGGGGGACCTAAGACTGAGCCCGAAGAACGGATACTGGACCATTTGTCTGAGAAAAGGGAATGAGTTCACAGCCAACACAAACCCTGCCATAAATCTGTACGTGGGGGAGATGCCTCAAAAGGTCGGGGTGTTTGCTGATTACGATGAGGGTCTGATTTCCTTTTATGATGTGGATGCCAGAGCGAGCATCTTCTCCTTCACTGATTGTAAGTTCACAGAGCAGCTCTTCCCGTTCTTCAGCCCCGGTGCGAATGACGGAGGTAAAAATTCAGCCCCCTTGATCATCACTCCTGTCAAAGTCAGCGCATCCGTTTTTTGAGAGACATGGGGAGGGGGACTTGGCGAGAGATGACAAAAGCAGAACCGTAAAATATGTTTTGTCAGCGGTCTGTCATTCTGTTTATCCCATCCATCAGCGTCAGTGCTGTTTGTCACAACGCAGACAATTGGAGATCTCCAACAGAGTCCCCATCCAGCCCCGATAACGTTCACACACACACACACACACACACACACACACACACACACACACACACACACACACACACACGCCATTAAATCTGATATGTAAAAGCTGCTCTTCGCTGCCGATGTGAAGCCACAGCTACCGTTTTGTGTTGTTTGGAGGAACACCACATTTGAGGACTGTTTACTTATGACATGATGGATGGGCTTGACTCTTATAGCCGGTTTAAACGACTATAGCTATAGTATAGTCTACAGCTATAGGAAATACTCTCTGGTGTAATGAATTAACGACAGCGCACAAAATCTAATACAAATTTGTTTTATTTTTGTTGATTTTAGTTTTTCAGTTAAAAGGGAAGTTCATGAATGGATATACTACAAAATTGGAGCCAGCACATACTGCCAAGTCCTCTGATTAAAATTAGCCAAACCTGCAAGGAGCAGGCTTCCCATGTTCAAATACAGAATATGTTCCTGATTATAGCGACTCGAACAATCATGGTATGAGCACAGGCAATTAAGGTATTTTAGTTTTTTCCTTTGTTTCCTTTTTTAGCGTTTAGTCTCATTTTATTGCAATGATGCTTAAGTGTTTTTGATGATCAACAGAAAATAATCTACTACAAGTGTTTTTATGTTAACTATGACTCTAAGTGTTGCAAGTAACTATTGAAGACGCTAGTTGGAGCGCTGAGAAACTGAAAGGCTGCATTTTCTCTTTTTTTCTGATATTTTATTGTACTTTAATAATTTGTTAATGAAAATCTATTTCTGGTTTGGATTCAAGGTATCTGATTATCCGAGTCCTTTGACCAATTGCCCAAACCGATATATTCACACAGAATTGCAGAGAAGCTCAAGTATCTCCTGTAATGTATTATTATGCCTACAATAATCGTGATGGTCCGCTCGCAGATGCAGGTATAAAACACAATACTTTTCAAAAATAAATACGGTCACTGGGCAGAAAAAAGTACTTTGGTTAAATAAAATATGCCATATTCATCTTTATGTTACATTTACTTTTATACAACCTGTAAGTTTCATCCTACTTAAACAGGCTTGGCTTGCTCCCCCTGAAACATCTTTGCAAATGGCACACTTCACAATCTGTTTGGGAAAGTGCGAAGGTTATTTAACCTGCACGCACACCCTCAAACTGGAGACACAGCCCAGGCATTTAGTCAAGTAAAGCATCTAACAGTTAGGTGTAATTAAAGGGTAATTTTCACCGGCCTCTCATACAAGCAGAAATTTTCATTTCAGGCCGAAGCCAATACCAATGACTTGCAAATACTATCCCTGCATCCCTAGTTTCTGGACTGTGAACTGTGCCGTGTGTGTAGGATTGGCTGAAAAATGTCTGATGTCTTCAGTCTGATGTTTGACTGAAAGTCAAAGAGGAAAAAAAATAAAATAAAGTTGCAAAAAACAAACAAAATGAAGTTATATTCATCTATTTGTCAAAATGTTTCTGTCTGTACACGCACTCAAAAAACATTCACAACAAACTAAGAATTCCTGCCAACAGATACTGAAGTCAATGAATACTGAATTACGTCAATATGCAATCAAAGTACAACTGTCACTTTGTGGAAAATAAACACAAATTAGAGACTCTCTTGACAACCTGAGACGCCACTTAACAGTTTTGTAGCCCCCGCTCACAAAATAATGCATCAAGTTTCTCCCCAGGTGCAATTTGAACAGAAATAATGTTAATTCTGCTTTTCACAAACAGCGGAATTAGATTCCAATGATGTGACAGATAATTGCATGTGTTTATAATGAAAACAGATTATTCACAAAATGGGGAAAAGAAATACGGAGATGCTGCATGAATAGAAAGCTTGGATTAATGTCATGATAACATGGCTTTGTTTTTCTGCTGATGGTCATTATTTAGATCTTGTAATTAAGAAAATGTAGCATTACAATTATGGTGAAAAAAAAATACTAATACAAGTAATCAAAAGTGTGAATACAAACAACAGAAAAATGCACGTAAAGGATAGTAAAGTAGTAGTGCAAAAGATCAGTTTCTCTCACTATTAACTACATTATGATATAGTGGTTTAATATATGACAATGGATCATGTTTTACCAACTGATCACGTTTTATATTTAAGGTATAAAATACCTGTGAAAAAAAGATGTAGCATAAAATTCAATAATCAAAACAATTACCACTTTTTTTTTTTTACTTCACAACAGAGCTTGAGTAAATGTACTTTGTTGTATTACTGCACTATTCATGGTCATGGGGGTTTACTTCTTAGTATTTATTAAATCTGTAAGAGTGGAAGTTAGTGAATCTTCAAGGAAATACACATTTTTAGATCCAATTTTGATATTTGTATGCAATTGTTAAGAACTCCGAAATGATATAATTTTTACAAAAATGCCCACAAAACCACAAAAAAGCAAAAGCCAGTTGTATTTAATTACATATTTCCAAAACATTGAGCAGTTCAGGTCAGCTTGACTCACAAACATGTCTCACTGCGACTCGTACAAAGGTTAATGTTCCTCAGACTGCATCAAGGCTACAGTTCCTGTTTTTTTTTTATTATTCACAGAGCATGACTTGCAGTGCTGTTTATCTAAACCAGCCAATGCTGAATAGCAAAAGCCTCAGTGAGGCTTAAATAGTGGTTTAAATATAGTAGCCCTATTGTAATATACTCCAGTTTAATACCGTCATGGAAACAGATTCATTATAAAGGGTGCTTGACAGTTTCACCCATCTACTGTCCTGGTTTCAGCCAACCAACATTTTCAAATTAAAAGCACAGTCCTGGACAGTGCACTGCAGCGCTTCTGGTGCAATAAGCCAGGTGGTGATATGTGAAGCTAACCAGGAACACATCATATTTACCTGCTATTGATCCAGTCAGCGAGGGAAGTCATTGTCTCTGCAGCTTTTTTTTTTTTTTTCAACTGCTCATTCTTTTCACTTGCTTTTGTTTTACCACAACAGAAGTGCAAAGAGAAGCCCATCCAGGATGGCTGTGAAATGCTGATACCAACAGAAAAAGAACAATTTAAATAGTTTGTTCAGGGCCCTGAGGCAGTCTTTGTTATGCATTGTTTTAAAACAGATGCTGTGGAGGAGTGATATTGTCTTTAATTGCTTTACAGTTGTTTAATTCTGTAGTTGTGTTTATTAGTATCCTTGGCAACAACAATAATTGAGAATATTTTCTCAATTCAAGGTATGTTTACAATTGATGTGTGGGATATAAACCCACACAGCTTTGAACAATTGAGTCTCCATTCATTACTGTAAAATTAAATAACTGCAATGTGTTAATCAAAAGTATAAGGTAGGATTTATGGAATTAAAGGAAGGCTCTGACATATGCACAGAGGCTAAAATGTAGTCAGGCAATATATCATAAAATATCTAATATATCTCTTGAGACATTAGACACACTCTAAGCATGGCATTGTTAGTTGTTCAGTCGTTTCACCACTTTGGTCCCGCCTGACATATTTCAACAAGTACTAGATGAATTGCCATGTAATTTGATACGGATATCGATGGTTTCTTGGGGATAAACCCTTTTGACTTGATCTTCCGACTGTCATTTCTCCAGTGTCATCCCAGTGGAGCAAAATTCTGACCCGTGTACATCTGCAGCCTCAGTGGACCCAATTTTCCCATTTAATATATCACCTCACACCTTTAAAAATAAATCAAACTGTAAACGGGTGCAACTGAAATCAGAAATGAAATGTTCCTAAAACGTTTAAGAAAGAAGAACTGGAGTCTAAACTTTTTTCAGTCTCTTTTCTTTCACCAAGAGAGCTCTAATATTATTTAAGTTACAATAAATAATCAGTCAAATCTATTCAGCCAATGAGAGAAATAATCAGTCAAATCTATTCAGCCAATGTACTTAACTTAAGAATTATACTAATGAGGACTCTTAGTCTTGTTTAGCTCTTTTTTTTTCTTTTTTTTTTTTACTGTGGAGTAACAATAATCCCGGGACGTCTCAGGTCTAAGCAGCTTGACAAACTACTTAAACAGTTATTCTAACATTAAAGTTTGTTAGATAAATACATTCTGAGTACGCTGCGGGTCAATACATTGCGTTAACAATTGATAGCGTGTGGAAAATATGACTGCATCGTGTGCATGTGTGTCTGCATTTCTGCAGGCGCACATGCCTTTTATCCAACAGTATGTGCCACTAATGAGGTGCCACATGTAATGAGATAAATCTACCCATTAGAGTCCCTTAACAAGACTAAGTCCACATTGCTGTTAATGAGTCGGTGCTCCTTCAGTCGTCCTCAGAGAGCCGGAGGACCTGACTGAGGTTGGAGACGACCCGCAGCCAGACAGAATCAGACCCTCTGAGCCAGTAAATCCACAGTTCCAGCTGTTCGACTGTAGACCTCCATCATTTAACTGGCAGTCCTTCTGGGAGGGACTTCGAGTTAGCAAGCAGCAAAAGCTTAAAGAGACTGAAGCCATAGTCGGAGCAGGAAAAGACTAATCATCTGTAATCATTGATCTGCCATTACTGGGCCACACTCTTTAGCCTGATGAAACTATGCTCTGTAGAATTCACTTGTTAATGGGCTATTATTAGCCTCTTAGCAACTGCTGTGCTAAACATGGGCTCTCCACGCAGACAATACATCATGTATTTTAACATGCGAGTAATGTAGCAGCACAGGGCTGAAACGATTACTGTGGAAACTATTTAGATTATAAAAAGTGTTTTTTCATCCGTGGAACTATAATAAAGCAAACAAGTCCATGTAGATTTATCACTGTCACACTAAGCGCTGACCTTGCAAGTTGAAAATGGAGAAAAACAAAAACAGTAGCCATTACAGTTTTAGGAACATTTCTTCTGTAAACTGCTTCACTGAACCACGAGCCGCACGGTAGCGTTAATAAAGGGACACTGATTTTGCAAAGGAATGCTCTGCTAACTACAATCATAGGAACCGTCCAGCTTCAGAGCAGGTTTAAAAGACACCTGCCAGTCGTAAGTGTAACTGTAAAGGCCACAAGGGTGTCATTGAATTTATGAGGAACTGCAGTGGCATGCAAATACTTACATACTGCCTGCTACCAAAACACCATTAATAGGTTTCATCAATACAACAGCATTTAAGCCAAATTCGTACATGTTATTTTATTAATGGTGGTATTATTACTTTTACTACTTTTCAATGATTTCTACAATATCACTTTCATATGCGTATTCTTGCATTTTAAGGTCAATATCGAGAGCAGCTCTATAGGCTGTATTATGGGCACTGCAGTGCTTTCGGTTAAATCCTAAAGTCAGCACGCAGTAATGATGTGAGAATGATGACTTTTATCAGGTTAAATTCAAAATGTTCAGCTAAAAATAAACCCAGAAATGTAGAATTGTGCATCTATTCAACCATTAGCCTCGCTACCAACCCGATAAATCAAAAAACAGTCCTGTACAAGTTGCCGTTTTAGTCAAAATAATACATAAAACATGCATTACATCCACTGCATGATATACAGATGGGTTGTTTTGTTTTTCACTTTAATTTTGATGACCATAAAGTGCAGAACTGAGACAAAGACTGATCTGTCATTGAATGCTTGCAGTCAAGGCGAAGCAATTTTATTTTTATTGCACACTTTATTATTGATCAACTAATTGTGCTTTACAACATGAATGTCTTTTCCCTAATTAATTTGTGGTTCACAATATTCTCAATTTCTGAGGGCTGTTTTACGACATTCACTTTTTTATATGATAATACATTAATATTCACAAGATTACCTCAAAAATGTCCTGGTTTTCCCCAAGCTGTGATTGAATGCAAATGCAGCAAGAGCTGTCAACTTGATAGTAATGCTCTTATACAGCATTAATGGCACTATTATAATCAAAGTGTTCATTACTTGGCTAAATGGCAGTGAAAATAATGGGTGAGCAACTTCGCTCTCTATCTCGAAGATGGAGGAGACAAACCTGTGTGGCTTTTCCAGTGACAGATCAGATTTGTGTTCCACAAAGGCTTTGATCTTATGGCTTTCTGACAGGCTTTAATCTGAGCAAACCTCACACACACACACACACACACACACACACACACACACACACACACACACACACATATATATATATATATGTGCATGTCTTTTTACTGCAGCCAGAATATAAAAAAATGTGTATTTCCAGCTGCCTGTTTCTGGTGTGGAGAAAAGTCCATATATGTGGATGGTGCTACAGCAAACTCTTCCTGAGGACACTAGAGTTAATAAATAACAAGTACTTTTACAAAAGAGAAATATTAATGTGAAACTATACAAAGCTAATTTGTTTTCCTTTAAAACACAAATTGTAGTGAGTCATAATGTACTCTAACTCTGAGATTGAGGCTATTGTCACAAAGGCTACTTTTGTAAATGTGCCTGCTGCACCTCCACCTCCACAGGTGCACATCAACCATATATTCATATTTCAGAAAGAAATGACAGAACGTGGACAGAGGATGACATGTAATGACATTTAAACTACAAAGAGAATAGGGTGAAAACTGAAAAGAAGATCGTTTTCGTCATCTCAAAGAACCCTCGGTTGTATCGTCAAAGTATAGAAAAGAAAGCTGCACCTGGAAGAGAAGTTGTGTCAATAGTAGAACAAATTTCTCCACTCTTTACTCACTGTAATTACTTTTCATTTCATAATTGTTTTCAGTGTTGTAAAATTGGTACACCCCTGCAGCAGGTTTGAGGTAAGGATGTACAAGTCACAAAATGAAAAACGGACTGAAACACAAAAGCTAATTTCTAAACCTTTTACTACTTGGTGTAACTTATTCAGATTCAAGAAAATGAAATTCAGCGTAGCAAAGGTTTTCAAAATGAGTAAAAGTGTATTGTAGAAAGTCTCCTTTTGTGTTTATTAGTTTCCAATTCTCAAATTAAATATTTGGTATAATCATTGAAATCTGAAGTCTTGTAAGTTGCTGAAAACATGCATTCTGGAGGTTAATAATTTACTTTTAACTTGCCTTTGTTACAGTAACTTTCCATTCAAACAACATACAACACAAGCAATAACATATCAATACATTATGCATCTGATTTGATATGTCCATTTTCCACAAGGGAGACATGGAGGGAGGAATGAGAGTCAAAGATTTTGCTGTAGTGTGGCAAAACAAATTATAGTTATTCTTGGATTCATGCCTCAGATGAGTCTAGACACAAATATATAATGCTATGAAATAGTGTGACATCATCCCATTCCCTGGACTGACTTACTTTGATGTGGACTGAGAATAAACATTCTCTCAGAAATCCAAGAAATCTGTGTAACTCCAGAACTTTTTGAAGAATCATCATGTTTTCATGTTTTCAAAGTAATTCATTATAAATCTCAGTGTATGCTTATCTCACAGATTGAAACAAGAAAAAAAATAGGAGTGTCAAAATATATAAATATTCATGTTTTTTTCATGTTTCATGTTTTGTTGAGATTACAGTCCATTACGGTTGCAGTGTCAGATTTTAAAAACAGCTGGTGTAAGTAAACTTTTTATTATTTGTTTTTACCTGTTATTATCCTGTCACTTTTACTATGAATTATTAGACATAGCTGAGTGATTTCTTCACATGGCCACTGTTTTGTTACAATATCATTTCAAAATGTACTTCCAAGCTCTCACTTCTCGCCTTATCCTCAATGTGAAGCCGTTCTGAAAACCATCTCTGCGTCTCTGTTAAATCATTTTTTGCCGGTGGACCTCCTCATTGTACTCTGGTTTTCCCCACTGCAGCATGATGAAAAGGGTACTTCTGCTTAAGACACGATGTGCCTTTACAGCCTATTCAACCAAAATCAAATCAAATCAAACGGGCACGTAGAGTGAGTAATATGGACAACACGCTGGGCCTAAAGGCTGGATTCCTACAGGACCGGCTGCATCACGTTTCCGCTGTGAAGCGGCCACCGGAGCTGATCACGGCCATTCTCGACAGTGCTTGTGATCCCATCTGAAACATCACAGTGTATTTATTTCGAAAGCGTCACAGAAGCGGCTCTCCGCTCCGTGCTGCTAAAAGCAAGCGCCTGGTCTATTTTTGCCGAAAGGCCCATGTAGCTGCACAGAGCTGATCAGCTAGGCAGGAACTGGATGCAGAATCGGTATAGAGAATTTGGTACATTTTTACAAAGAAACTCCCTGTGCAGACTCCAAAACATATATCACACCACCAAGTCGTCTACCCAGCAAGTCTTTTAAGTAAGAGAAGATATGCATTCTCCTCCTTGCAGGAACTTTACGTGAAATAGACACGAAAGAATTAACCAACACAGCCAACTGTGCAAAGTTTGTCTGCGGTCGACAGCTCAACAAAGTAGGAAATAACGACAATAAGCACAATTGAAACAGACAAAAAAAAGAAAACATTTAACAAAGTACCCTACCCGCGATAGAAGCACAAAAATGAACACTACTGGCGGGGTATGAAGGCGTGCAGAGACGAGGACAAAACATGGACATGATGTCATACCCGGAGGAAACCATGAATAACAGGAAACAAAAAGACAAAAAGATGAGTGTTATGGAGTAGACAGTTATCATCACTACTTCATCACAAATACTATGAAAACTGCAACTACTGGTGAAGGTGATTCATAAATTGCAACCTCTAGTTGCCATAGCAATGGTTATAGTAATGACAGTTCCATGATGGAGTATAGAGAGAGCCAAAGTCTGTGTAAGGAGGTAGGTGTTCATGCCCCATGTAAAAACAAAAATCAACGCTGACTTTTTTTTTTTTTTCAAATGTACATAACTAAAGCAAAAGTTTTACGAAATGTAACGTCAGTTTCTGCAAGTAATTGCTGTTACGCAAACCAACATGTTCTCCATTAACAATGCGAATTATTCAGAGCAGACATTCTTCTGTCGTTAGTTTGCACATTTACATTCGCTTTATTTTTCGCATTACTGTATCAACATTGTAATATAAAAGTATGCCCCTAAAAATATAGTAATGCAAAAAATGTATTTCTGTCCATCTTTTTGTTTGTAAATTGTTCATACAGCTGCACCCTGCGCGAGCTAAGCAATATACCGTAAATGTGTGAATCACATCATCATATTATTTAGCTGTTTGGTATTATGATGTAAATAAAGGTCATAGGTCTGAATTGAAAAACAATCTCAGCTGCCTACAAAAGTTGACCTCTACTCAACATTTAAAGGGACAGAGCTCACAAGGTCAGCACAGCTGTTGACTGGGGAGACACATTATTTTCCATTATTCACGAGGCAGTGGTGATACTGAAGGATAGATGGGTCATGTGCAGATTCCTCCCAGGTACACTGCCTTATCTCTCCCTCTGGGAATTAAATCTATAATAGCCCAAAGAACTCACAGATATCGTCTTTGATGAAATTGCTGGCGACTGTCTTTGGCAGGTGAAAAATGAACCATTTAGCTGGCCAGTGCACGGTTCCTCGGGCCATGTTTTACCAGAAGCACCACCACTGAGTTAGCTGTGCCCGGCAAGTGCTGATATGAGTTAATTTAGAGCCCCTGTGTATCTCTGCCAGATTGCGAATCCAGACCAATTAGTGTCACCCCAACAGATGAGAACATGGAGCAACACCTCTCTGTTTTAAGGGCCATCCTCTTTCTACTGCTCGTAATGTAATTAATTAGAAAGCCTTTCTTTAATTAGCACACTGGCCCTGATGAAAACGAGGCTCAATGGGTGAATGCGTACACATGGCACACACATGCACTCGCACTGCAGTGCGTGCGCGTGCATACAAAGCCAACAGGACAGGATGTTGTGTATAACAGGTCAGTATGACTGAGAGCCGAAGGCATGCGAGTTTTTGATTTGGCGGGACTGTTGGCATGGTGAGAGGCAGGCGGATGTGAAATCTCAGCCGAGCAGCTTCCTGGTTGAAGCCTCGTGACCTCCAAACAGGCCAGACAAGCAGAGCCGCGGGATACGGCAAGCTAATCAAAAACAGACAAGACCAAACAAGGCTACCTCTTTCACACCATCTCAAAATAACAGGATTATAGTTTATCTCTCACCAGCAGTTATTTGATGCTGGTAGCATTTAAATTACATTCGATCAGGAAACCTCCAACAAAACAAAGTGAGCAACCGTAAGACCAAGTCACAAAACACATAACAGTATGGGAGCATTACTGCACAAGTGGAGAGGACAGGTTTCTTTAGTCAATGGTGTCACAATGGCATCAAGATAAAAGTGTCAGTACCTGGAGAGAAGCAGCTTCTTTGACTCTTCTCAGCAGTTTTCCGGAGAGGGACATTCTGTCACCAGCAGCCCGGTGGAGCTGCTGAAGTGTAGAGGGTCATTGTTGGTCATTGGGTCAAAGGACCATTCCTAAAAGAATACAACAAAAGCTGCATTAGATGAGACACCACAGTGGTGTGCAAATAGCTGTGATTCAGCACCTAAAAGAGCAGCCTAAATCTCCATTTTGATATACAGGATAGTATTGAAAAGTTCCGCATTACTACACTATATACAAGGTGCAATCAAAAACGTCTGATACATGTTCCTGTTGTGCATGAATGAACAATACAATACAATAACTTGCATGAGTACGTATTCGAAGTTCTGTCACTTGATCAACATCAGCACTCGAGTTAGACGCATGTTTGTAATGCGCGTTCGAAATTCCACCGCGGAACTGAAAACTTGAGCAGAGAGCACTCATCAGGTTTTGTGTCAAATGTTTGAGGAACAGAGAGAAGTCGCAGGAAACCAGTGGTCACAAAAACGTGTGTAACTCAGGTGCTGGTATTGATCAAGGGAAGGATCTTGGAATACTTACTTACAAACGTTATAGCTTCCCCCTGCTTCGTGCACATCATGTGCTGCACTCTATTCACACCCAACGGAAGCAGTCTGGGAGCTTTTTGATTACATTTTGTATGCCGAGGCCTCACCAATAACAACGTATCCATGACGACCTGCGGTCAATATTATCTCTCAAAATGAAATAAGTTAGGAACATTTCAAAGATGTTATTTGTTTTTTAATTTCATATTTTGATCTCCATACATGAAAAGTTGTCCTCATTTGACAGAATAGCACTTCCCTATCAGTGATACTTTCAAAAGAAAGTTCCTATAAAACTTCAGAGGATGAGAAATAATGAAGTCTAAAGAAAAAAAAGAAATTGGAAAAAGATAAACAGGCTCTGAATCTTAATACTATATTTCTATCCTGGGAAGTTGAGGAGTTTCTAGATCTTACCTGAAATGTATTATTTATGTGGGCAGGCTGTCGACTCACAAAAGCACACACACACACATCCCCACACACACACACACACACACACACACACACACACACACACACACACACACACACACACACACACACCTAATATGACTCATCATAATATAACAGTCTGCGCTGCCTAATGGGTTTGAGATAATATTCTGTTGTGTAAATACTTTAGTTTTCACTTGCTAATTTTTTTTTATTCTGTACATTTGACAGACCAAACAGTACAGAGCAATAAATAAAGTCCCATCCTTGAGTAATGGTCACAGCGCTAATGTGAAAGTTACTCCCAAATCCCAGGAAATGACAAGCAAATGCGCTCGAACTGCTTTCCCTCCTCGAAGAAAATTTAGGGAAACATGTGCTTGAATTTTAGTACAGTAACTCAGAGGAGGGCTCGGGAGACAGCAGCCTCATACCGACGAGAAATAAATACAGTATCAGCTCATAATAAAAAACCTGTTCTGCTTTTCTGTTTCTCAACTGAATACAATGGCTGTGGATGACAGCAGGAAATGCTTTCAGACCCTCTCTGTTTTATTGATCGGCCATAGCAAAGATGAAAAACGATTTCAGGTATCAAACTCAGACAACACAATCTTGTTCCGCCTGACGACATGCTCGTTTGTTTGTTTTTGTCTTTATTAAGCTGTATATGTGTTCAAGAGTGAGTGACGAATGGCAATATATTTGTTTCTCGCGTCATATAATATTAGGATTTTGACAGTTACAAGATAGTTTTGACTGTATATTTAAATTTTCAATCAAAAATGTATATCATTTTTGCCATGTGGCAATGCAATTAAAGGTCAAGATTGCTTATTCAAATGTAATCTCTCAGCTTCCTTTTGACATGAACATCTATTTGTAGGGCTTATTATTTTCACTTATTATTTAAATCAGTAATTGTGTTTTAAAAGTACCTTCTGCAGTGTTACCATTTACTTATTAGCTTTTTCTACATCATGTTTTATTTACATAAATGTCTACATAACTTTCTCTTTTGAAGGCAATTCTACAGTTGCCATTTATTGCAACTGTGTCTCTTGCGACACAAAAAAGAAAACTTTGGAGGAACATGAAATCAGGTAAAAGCTCCACACCATACTTTTTAATTGTATGAAAAGAAAACAGAGTGGGTTACTATACATACTATATGCTTAATCTATTATGTGAAGGGATTTGATAAGACTACACTGACACTAAAATGTGCCTCCACCATGTACAGTTAAAAAAAAAAAAAAAAAAATCCTTCTCTCACTATATTGTCATTCAGATACATTCGTCTCGGAAATTTGAATTAATGGAAAAAACATAAATGATTATATTTACTGAGAATAAGAGTTTTGTTTCCCCGCTCATTCTTAATTGATTAATGGTTGGTTCCACATACATACTTACTTCTTTTTGTTTTCTTCTTTTTTTAGCGCTAAGCGTGCATTATGGTAATTTACAGTTTGTTCCAAGTGTAAATCGATTTTCTCCAATTTATCTCATGCTTCTATATAATTAACTGCTCTCCTTTTATGCACACAAATGAATGCTCTTGTCAAGTAAATCCGCTGACATGCCACATATAAACTATTAAAACGTTGTTGTTGTTGTTGGTGGTGGTGGTTTTTAAGCACAATAAATTCAAAGATGTGTTTTCTTTTTCTACCTTCAGGTCTTTCTGTCCTTTTTTCTTCTGCGTAACTACAGCACATCAGGATACACAGCAGACGCTGACATGAGATTGGCTTCATGCATTTATGGACGCAACTCAGCCTCTATATCACTGTTATGTCTTGGCTCTATATATTGGACAAGACCAGCCCTATAATGTGTTTACAAGGAATTTTTAATAGCTGGCTTCATTCAGCAGAGTCTCTTCCCCATTCACTATTCGACAGGAACAGATGGACCCCTTCTCTGCAGGGTCCCTCACAATTTGTCTTGTGTTTCACTGTGTTTTTGTGAGCTTCTCCTGTGTGTACATGTGGCATGTTATTATGCAAGTACCTCTATCCACCTATCTATCATGCTTTAGTTATATTATGCTTGCAACAATCAACAGATGGATACTTTCTGTCTCCAAAATACACAATAGAGATTGTTTCATAAGCAGCAACGTAGCTTTTTTCCGAAACCTGTAAAGTGCCAATGAGAAAACAGACTGGGGATTAAAGCAGATTTATGTGGATTACAGCAACATAAAAGACCAAGGGCCTGATTTACTCAAATCTCGAATTAAGGGTCCTAAATTGCATGGTTTTTTTTCTTCAAAAGTTTGAATTTTTTTTGCACCCGTTTTGTTGGGTTATTTACTAAGAGAAACTGTCACTGATATCAGTTGCAAATTGCTGTATTGAAATGAGGGTATTGCATGTTTTAAAGTGATTCCATTTGCCGAAACAATGTCAAACCTGTTATTATGATGTAAATGTGAATTGTGTACTACATTAATAATGTTAGCAATACGAAAATAAATAAAAACATTTCAGATAATTTTCGTTATGAAGGCTAATCGTTTGGTCTTGCACCTTTACGCCTGAGCCAGAAGGAAGTCATCCAAAAAAAAAATATATATATATTATTTTTTCAAATAAACCCAAAGATTTTCCGTTTTTAATAACATAAGCCAAAGACGAAGAGCTATTATTAACTATTAACTATTGGAGCAAAGTTTAACCAATCAGCATTACCCTCCATTTACCGTATTGTGCGAAATGTAATGAAAATGGTTTCCAGACAATAACCACAGCAAAGACTGACGCTGTGAGCAACAGTCAGGCTCAAGTTTTTTGGGGAATTTTTATTTAAAAAAAAGATTATTAAATGATCACTTCTAATGAACTCCTGTAACACTGTCAAACTCACGATAGACCATTTTTAAAATAGGATACAAGTCAGTGCAGCTGAACATGACATTCCGTGCACTTTTCTTCTATGTCAAGACTTGACACCTACATTACTCACAATACTCCCTGTACACTAAGAGATCAGTCAGATATTTAGTTGCGTTATGCTAGTAGCAGCTAATATAGCCTCAAGCAGAGATAAGAAGCACGCCCAAGAGGTCTGGTAACTTCACTTCTCTTTACCTGCACCTGCAATTTTTTTTGTAATTTTCAAACTTGTAGTTGTCAGAAGCAAGTGATGCTGAATCAAATGTCATTGCTCGAGGTATTTTATCAGATTTTAAACAGCTCTCTCTGGAACCACAAAGGGCTTTAAAAACATTTATTTCCCATAAGCAGTAGAATTCTCAAAGACCTGTCAGCAGACCTGGTAGAGTTTCCCTTTAACTGATGATCAAAATGATTTATTTCTCTGTTGACAGACTTAACATTTAATCAAATAACCAGATATCAAATTAAAGTAAAAGAGTAAACTCTCAAGAGAAGGTGTGATTACAAGACATCCATGTCCTCCTCTATCTGCATGCATAAAACAAAAATATATATATATATATATATATATTTGAAATGCTTTTTTTGCCTTTGAGATGAGAAACAAGAGACAAGGACAGATACAGGAGATCATTCCTGCCGACCGCAATAAGACTATACAATAACTCACCTGTGGCAAAATCCATCACACAACAATAACACTGTTGTCTGTGTTTCTTGGTTGTTTGTATACAATATATACTGTACTGTATATACTGTGCATTTTATATTTAATATTTTTTTACTGCTATTTTATTGCTTTTTATTATTCTATTATTATCTTATTGCTTCCTGTATGCTGCTGTAGCGAAAAAAAATTCCCCTTGGGGAGTAATAAAGTAACTACCTAACCTAACCTAAATGGTCTCAGCAGGCGTAAACGCAGACACCATTTGAAGCAAAGTGACTCCCAAAATTGCAGCGCACCACCTGATGGCCACAAACATTACTGCAGGTGCAGCGCTTGACTTCACCCTCAGAATATAAACTGAAAATGACCAAAACCAAAGCACAATGAAACACCTTAATCTTTGCATGTATTTACATTTTAACCATAAGCTGAGAGGTATGGGGCTGTATGCCATTATCCGTGTCAACAAAATCATGTTTACCCTCATCACCCCTTCCCCTGTAAACAGACTTCTTCAAATCGACTGTGTTGATTTCCCCTTTTAGAAAACGGAGTTCTTATCAAAACCTTCCTCTGACAGTACATGTGAATACTAATGCCAATATCAACGCATGCTGGAGCTTGCACCTGTATTTCTCCCCTAACAGTCCTCTCTGCTGTCTGAGTAACGCAACCGTCTGGGGTTACATCAAACACACCTACGCACACCTTTTCACTGACTGCATCAGTCTTCCTCTCCTAAGATGTCGGCAGCCCATCAACATCCATCTGTCTGGGATTTCTCTCTCCCTCTCTCTGGTGCCGCATGACAGACCCAGCAAACTGTCAGTTCATCTTCTGTTGGCCGATTTGATATTTCAGCTGTCAGTTTACAAGCTGATCTTTGGCACCCTTTTCATCCAAGACGTTAAAAGGCGTAAAGAAAGGAAACACGGGGGCCAAAAGATCAGAGTTTGCAGAAGAGAAAAGGGAAGAAAAAGTAGGTGGAGTGAGGTTTTTGCTGGAAATTCTGGGTTTCGACAACAGCATGTAGCAATGTGTGAAGTGTCTAACATCACTCAGCAAACCCTTCCTGCTCAAAACAACCCCATGAAAGTATTTTTTTATATACCCCACTAGCTTTGCTCTGCACGCTTTTTAGCGCACTGTATGGATGTGTTTTTGCTCAGATAAAACATGCGTGTCTTCTCTCCATCTGTGTCCAGGCAGATGGATATGTGTATTTTCCTATCCAAAGGCCTTAACCTGAATCGCTTACACTGCTTGGAAGTGCTGGAAAGACTAGATATGGGGAGACATATTCTCCCAGGGAGCAAGATGAGCTTATGGCGGAGCAAAGCCAGAGACAACAGACATATGTCTGTGCAGCCATCAGCAATTAGCAAATTACAGAAGTTGGTTGACACTCTGTTATTTTCATGGCACATAAATTATGATACTGTAGCCTGCTGACTATGAAAGAAATATCATGAGTGAATTATGTGAAGTAATAAAAATAAAACGGCACATTTGCCTGTTAACTAATGTGCTCTCTGATAAAGCTCCTAAACTTTGACATTCAGCTTCTAAATCATTCCCATTTTATTTTTTGGGTCCAAAGTTCACATAAAGTGTCTTTAAAAAAAATGATTTATATTAATAATGTATCACATGAATATGTATCATGCAAAATGAGCGACTCACTGTGGCAAACCAGCTGTTTATTTAATATGCAAAACATGTTAGGATCTTTTAGCTCACTGTTTTACTTTAACAGTCGGCAGCATCTCTTTCTAGTCAGAGCGAGCCACTGTTATTAGTAAAAAGAAAAAATCTTCAAAAGACCGCAGTGTTAGCTACCTGCTCAGCAACTAAAGGACCAACAGGTAGACAAATTGGGTGAACACACTAAAGCATTTAAGAACCAGGTATTTCTTGCAGAAATTGTCTGAAGAGAAAGGGAATATTGGACTTGTCTTGATAGGGTGGGAACAAACATGACTCCAAACTAATGCCTTTGATAAAAAAAAAAAAAAAAAAAACACAGCCAATGAATGCCTACTAAATCTAAAACTAAAAACAAACATGCTTTTTTAACTTGTCTAGATGATGCTAAGCGCATTAAAGACATGCTGCCCCTAAGTAGACAGGCTGGTGTATTACACGCTTTGCCATGACACTGGGCTGCCTAGGGCACCGTGGAGGTCATTGGAGGAACCAAAAGAACGATATCATCTGCAAAAGTAGAGATGCAGTCCCGAAGCCGCAATACTGAACTAAATCCACATATAAAAAGTATTGAAAAAAATTCCACCCCAGTGACAACAAACTGGGATTGCCCAGGATTTAAACCTCAGAATAATGCTGGATGTGACTCAGACCAATGTGATACCAGGTACAATGACTCTATGTAATTGTCACAAAATCTAATATATATCATGTATTCATGGAAACACTTTAAAAACCACAAGTATTTGTTTACAAAAGATATATATATTTTTTTTTTTTTTTTAAAGTCAGATTATTGACGATTTCAGAATACGAGGATCTGACAAGAATGGTTACAAAAAAAGTTACATTAAGATTACATCATTGAATCTATATCTATCTACGTACATATCAGGTTTGAACATCTGGACATTGAACTCTGCTCTTCATTTCTTTCAGCAAAACTTATCCATCACTATCTTTCTGCATGTCAGGAAGAGCAGACAAGTATATACAGAAGGGAGCCGGAGCTAGATGACCAGTAGAAAAAAAACACTTGAATCCACAATCACCGGAAAACACCATGAAATAATAATTAATCTTGTCTGGCCAATGGGTAAGAAAGATACATGGACAATACAAGATAATGTCTATGAATATGATACACAATTTAATCAGACCAACCCACGATTTAGACAATCCTTTAAAACATTTGGGGGCCATACCTCCTCTTTGTCAGTCCCAAAAGATACATTGTTTAAAATAAATCATAATAATAACTGAAAAAAAATGAATTATATAAGTAAAGGAGAATAATCTGTGTAAAAGTGCCTCTATTCTAACTTTTTAAATACAAAAATAAATATTACACTGCATGTATGGCAAGGTATGGCTTAAGCTCTACGCATCTATAGGTCTCAATGAACTTGGGTCGGTTGAAATATCCTATTGTACGATATGTCCTATAATGTCCATCTAAAATGGAAATAACATTATAGTACTACAAAGACAGCAGCTGGAAGGATTAGTTGATTTCAGTGATTTGTCTGTCAGAAAATGAATGCAGCTATATAAATAATTATTTGAGTTATCATCCATCCATTTTCAACCACTTATCGAGGTCCGGTTTGTCGTCCCTCCCTAGCCAGCTGTTCTCGGAGGACCCTGAGGCATTTTAAAGCCAGATTGAACATGTACTCCCTCCAGCATGCTCTCAGCTCACCCTCGGGCCTCGTCCCATGCCTCGAATACCTCAAGAGGGAAATGTCCAGTCGGCATCCCTATTAAACACCCAAAACACCTCAAATGACCTAATTTAACTTGAAGTAGTATCAACAAAAGCTCCTTATCGGAGCTTCTTATCAGAATGTATGAGGGTAAGCCCTGTCGTACGCAGGAACTTGCCTGAACCCACAACTTCTTCCGTCACTACCAAAAGCTTAAGACCCCAGGTGAGGGCTAGAACATAGATTGACCAGTAAATCGACATCTTGGCCTTCAGACTCAGCTGTTTCTTCACCAATACAGGCAACATCTTCTCTAAACAACCTTTAAATCTGATGCTATCATGAAGGTTTGAGATTATGTGAGATGTCACACACAATCAACAAACCAAAGCATATCATTCTCACTGCTTTGACGACTAATTTGAGAGACAACACGCCACTGAACTAATTTCAGGATTTGTTCTCTGTAAACATGCTTTGAGTGGTGTACTTCATTCGGTAGCTTTTTCCACAAACCGGGAGGTGAATGTTATTTTTTAGGTACCAAATAAAACAAGTCAGCACTGAAAATATTGAAGGAACAAGGATCACTTCATTACGGTATTACACTCCTCTATGAAACCATTCGTTTTGAAGTTAATCAGCTGTGTAAATACATAGATCATTATATCTAGGTGTAGTTATGGATTCAGACCTCAATCTGAACAGGCATATCAAGACAATTACAAAATCAGCCTGCTATCACCTGAAGAATATATCAAGGATTAGAGGACTTATGTCTGACAGGATTTGGAAAAACTTGTCCATGCATTCATCTTCAGTAGACTCGACTATTGTAACGGTGTGTTTAAGGGTCTCTGTAAAAAGTCAATCAGAACATTGCAGCTGATTCAGAACGCTGCAGCTCGAGTCCTCACTAAGACCAGGAAAGTGGATCACATCACTCCAGTTCTGAAGTCTTCACACTGGCTTCCTGTCCAACAAAGCATTGACTCTAAAATCCTGCTGTTGGTTTATAAAGCACTGAATGGTTTAGGGCCAAAATACATTTGTGATCTGCTGCAACCTTATGAACCCTCCAGACCCCTCAGGTCATCTGGGACGAGTCTCCTTTCTGTCCCCCGAGTCAGAACTAAACTGTTTGCTGCTGCCTTCAATTGAAGCAGACTCAAGGATGTTGATCAATTTCCTGCATTTCATTACTGTATTTTATTTCTTAAACTGCATTGCAACTTGTATTCTATTTTAGCTTGTTTAATGGTTTTATGTGAAGCACTTTGAATTGCCTTGTTGTTGAAATGTGCTATACAAATAAACTTGCCTTGCCTTGCCTTGCCTTGCCTTGCCTTGCTATAAACATATAAACATGTTCAAGAGCAGAAAATTGGCAGGTGAACTCGTGTATCCGAAAGTGTCCAAGGGATTGAGAATTGGTGTTGACAGGCCGAACAGTCATACTGTTTCAGCCAGCTATGAAACAACACGTTCAGATGACCGTGTCCTCTGTCTGAAGCAGGTAAAGGTCCTTTCAGAGACATAAAACATTTACACATCATTGAGCAATGTTGATTTTCTTTTTTTTCTTTTTTTTTTATATATAACTTCTCATAGAACCTTTGTGCTTATTTGCCCATGAAGCTCAGAGGATTTGACTGCAATGACAATGAAAAATACCAATGACAGCAGGAGAACTTGAATTAATGCATGAACTAAGACTTCCCTGGTGGTTGTGTTTGAAAATATGAAATATTTAATAGCCACAATCCTCATAAATACACACCACAAATCCATTTAAATGTGATACAATGGTTCCAATGGTAATATTGGCTCAAAGATAATTATATGTTTTGCTATAAAAGCCATATATCAGCAGGGGATGTAGGGAGGAAAAAGCTGACAACAGAAATTAGCCTCAAAGCTCCAAACCTTAATTTTACAGTAGTTTTGATGTGAATAATATAACCGGTGCATTCTCCGAGGAGCTACATTGACTGAGCTTTCTTCAGCTGCTTTTGTTCTCAAAGGAGTCATTTGTATTTGAAAGGTGAAAGCCCGTACTTTAAATTCTATGAATTCCTGTTCATAATGTAAACACTTGGCCAAAGAAAAGGAAAGAGAGTGTTTTGTTCTTTATAAAACTAAACATAAGCACTAGGCTCTGATCTATTATCACCTGGTCTGTGTTCCAGCCTCTCATCTTACCATTTTGAAAACTGCTCTCAAATAGAAGCCTTGAATGCGTTTTAGCATTAGACTGGTGGATAGAATAGTTTCCAGAGGAGAAAAAAAACAAAAACACCTTTTCAGCACTTCATTAATCAAATGAAATCTTAAAAATTGTGACTATGAAATAATTTCATTGTGTACCCCTTAGACACTGGCATAGATACCATAATTTCACAAATGGACATAATAGCAGGATATTACCTTTAGATTCTTTAACCACGGAGACATACCACTTTGTTGCAAGTCTCTATTAGAAAAAGGGCATCAAATTAATACTTCTCGGGTCATATTTAATGAGAAAATTCTCTGAAGGCAATGTTTTTGCAACAAGTTCCTCTGAGGGGTCGTGACCTACAACAGAGAGCCTGAAATGAAACCCAGCCGTCTATGACCTTTCTCTCATCACTTGAATTAGCGGCCTCCTGCCCACTGAACAAAGATATCCAGGCAGAGGGAGACAGAGCAAATGACACTCGTGCTTTTTATAAAAATGATATCGGCCGTTGAGGCAGTAAGTCACACTCGGTCACAGTTGAAGGTTTTGGGGTGCGGTGTAGCCACACGCATTAATCTACAGGCTGATAACCCATTTCCAGGTTGGCTGCTATTGGTCATATTGAAGTAACACAATTGTAGTTGCCCCGAGATTAGCTTCCTGTCACCAGCAGCAGCCATGTTCCCATATGTGGAGGCGAAGCCATGAAACCCAGTCATGAGACCTTCATGAGTCTCGAAGCGATAAGAGCTACTGATAGACAAGTCAACCACTGGAACAAAGGCACAGATCTATTCATAGGCTGGACTCGCATATACAACATTAGTGAAGGTCACAGATGCAGGGCTGTAAAAATCAACCTAGCCATAATACTAGCAGACTATTCTAAGTGATAGATGACTCCAGCACATGAGTAACAAGGTGTTTGAGCAATTTGGCTTTGCAATAGCCGCATCAGCACACTGGGCACGTGAAGCATCCTCAGACAGATATTAACTTGGCTTCTCACCAGTATTTTGAGTAGCAGTCACAATATGAAAGGAAACGTATAAAGTCGCAAACAAAGCAGTTATGACCAGGTAATAAAACAAACTGCAACATGTTTATTTCTTCAGTGCTTTGTGTATTTATATCCTCACAGATGCAAAATCAGCTGAAGTAGGATGGAATAAAAAAAAAAAAAAACTCGCATACATCGACTGAATCCATCAGACATGTAGGCTCCAGATGTACAAACATAACCAGACGGACAGCCTTCATCCAGTCGATCGCAGCACAGTGGGCTCCTAACTGCGTGCCAGGACCAATGAGAACATGTGAAAGAACATTCATCAATAGTTTCTCAGTCAGCCCACACAACATCTGCCTCGAGTGAAGACATGAAAGGTCTGTGCATTCAGCAAAAGTAGCCAAACCACAAATAAACAGGGAGGAAAACACAGTTATAGCGATGCACCTAAATACATATAGAATATAAAAAGTTAGAAAAACTTTGCATATCTTTTTAATTTTAAGCATATTGCACATTTATAACTACAAAACAAAAGAGTAAAGTTCATGATTTAGTAGAATGAGCTGACTTTGAGATCACCAGAATGATTTTGACCTTCAACATTACCAATAATACAGACTGCCCCGAACCCAGCGGCAAAATGTCCTCACCCTATTTTAACCCCGTTCACTCTAGAGGTCCTTGTACAGGTACTAGAGCATATCTGTTATAAAACCCAACCAGTGAAATTTTTTGAAGGTTGCGAAGCCTGATGAAGAGGCCACAAAGTACTACCAAGACTAAAATGGATGTTGCATTGTTATATTTCATTTCTGTTCAATCAGCTTTGGCAGAGCTGCATTTGAGAAACATCAGCATCTACTGACTCATTGTCATAGGCATGTTATTTACTCTTGGATACACAGGACTGAATTGTCAGAAGTAAAATTGTACATTTTTGCTGGAGTTTTTTTTTTTTTTTTAATCTCCAAATGGCCTTGTGTTAAGGATAAGGAGATTTATTGTATTATAAAATCCTCCCAGGTCTCTCTTATCCAAAGAGCCCAAGGTTGTACATTTTGGTCGTTGCAGCTGTTCTCGACTAAATTTGTGGGTGTTTTTTTAATTTTTTTTACGTGAAATTACAAAACATAGCCTTGAGTTTACGGAGGTAAAACATACAGTCTTCTGTAATTCCCTCGAGGATGCCGCCTTTTTTTTAACCTATTAATTTTTCATAAACAACAAATGGTGACTTTAATTCGAAAGGAGTGATACGAATGAATGAACCGAGAAACAATCATCATCCGAAGCTGCAGTTGGTCTCTGTTTTAGCAACTTTGAAGGAATTGTTCTGGTTTCCCACCCACATCGTTACTGTTTTGGTTCATTCTAATTGCTCTTACTCTCATTGTTTCCACATGCAAGAGGCAGCTGTTTTTAGCTAAAAGCTCTAAAAAAAAAAAAAAAAAAAACACAGCATGCTACCTATCCAGCTGTTAAAGCTTGTTTTTAGCTGCTAAAGAGTTGTTGGAGCAAAGAAAGAGAACAATGGAAAGTGAATGTTGGACTTGCATATGTGCTTGGCCAGAAACATGACTCCAAAGTAATGCTAATGTCGCTCCACAAGTGCTGAATATAAATAAGCAACATGCATGTTAGCCTTATCAATTAAAAGGTGACAATATGCCCCTGTTGTGCTTACAGCTTGTTTGTTACCCTTTTAAATGTCAGTTATCTTACACTCATCTACAAACTCCACCTTAAACACACCAGCTATTACATTCTCAGACCTGAACATGGTTTTATTTAATTGTTGAAAAGCATAAATTCACTTAATTTCCCATTGGATATTAAGGTCTGCTGAAACCAGAACCGTGCTGGAAAGAGTGCACGCTGCCATGAGAGCCTAAATGAATCGACTATGCAGAGAGATGTGTTGATGGTGACACCGTAACCCGTGGTGACAGGTATCGGTTGGCAACTGCACCAGCTGTTGTTGTTCAGTTTGACTGTTTCCATAGAGATCCGAATGCAGAAAAACTGAAGATCTCAGCTGCGCCAGCTGTCAAGCTCTATGGTGTACACACAGTGAGACTGCAAGAGCCATTACACACACACACACACACACACACACACACACACTCTCTCTCTCTCTCTCTCTCTCTCGAGCATGCAACCAAGCATAGTGAGCTACATAAGTACACACAGGCAGAGAAACACACAAACACACGCCTACATGCTGTCTTTGTAGCCTCTGTATCACACTCAGAACATGTTTCACTGTTGCATGCAAAAATGCATGTGTCTATGCCAGTAGTGCCGACTTATCAAATCGACACCTTTCTGTGCAAATAGGCTTAAAAGAAGACAGTGAAACCTCTCAGGCTTGCTTTTCTATAAACTGTTCTTTGTGCAGACTGTTTGGCAACAAGAGGCCACTTGCAGGTTTTATGGTACGAGGCCATTTATTGAGACAGCAGGAGCTGTGTGAATGAGATTGCTGGTGTGAGACTGCCTCATTTGTATCGCTTTAGCAGAAGTAAAAAAAAATGGAGGGAGAGTGAGAAAATGGTGAAAAGGCTACTGTTTCCATCGACAACATGTGTTACATAGTGTCTGCTCTGCGCTATTGAGATACTGTCTTAAAAAGGATGGATGAACACATCTTAGACTAAAACATACAACACAGGAAGGGGGCATTACCTCACTAACAAAAGATACAAAACTGAAAGTAGATAGTTCAATCCAAAACTAAGGGATTATAATGAATATTTCATAAACTCACTAATGAAGGTCAATAAAATCCACCCTGAGAAAAGGAAAACAGTTTCAGTTTTTCGCCTTGGCGAAATGTAATAAATTCCCAGCAGAGAAAGTGATATTTAAAAATGGGGCTTCTTTCACAAAAACATCACTACACTGTCTGAGTCCTACTGTGGGCATATCATTTATAACTTTCAGTGTTACCCAGAAAAAAATATTTTTGGATACTCATATGAGTGGTACCATATCCCTATTGACATTTACACTGATAAGGTCACGCCGTTTGATATTTTACATTACTGCATGCAGGTTTTTCAAATGCCTAGCTTCATTCATTCACACTGGGCCTACTATAACAAGCTTTTACTCTAAATTCACTACAAGTCCACCTGAATAGAAGCCCTCCAGTCACTCTTTACTCCCCTCATCGTCTGCTTTGTCAGATGTTTTTGAGGTAACACACACACACACACACACACACACACACACACACACACACACACACACTCACTCATAACTAAAATATGGATGAGGCTGTTGAACATATCATCTTGAAAATATCCTTCAAGTTCATTTGATCTATTCTTCAATCTCCCTTTCATCATTAGGCATGTCTGGTCCGCCCACACGAGCTTATGTTTACTCATATAGGTTGAACATGATCAGAGTCCAGCCAGGCCAGAATCATGTCATCAGTATTCATTACATCAGAGATAAGGAGAAAATTCCATCTCAGCCTCCTTCTGTCATTCCCGCAGGCCTCAGGGAATCCACTGAAGGTTAATTTATTTAAATCCTCCATCCACTCATCTCTATTCCATTAAACTCGACTAATAAATCTTTGGTTTGCCATGTAATCTGTTTTCTACTGTCAAAGGCGTGAACCTCGGCTGTATTTCGCACGTATACGTGTGGATGTGCGCTCAATGATCAACATGGCAGCAGATAAGGTCATGTTAAATTCATTAGATGTCATGGTTGCAACTGCGTGCAGACGTCTGCCCTTTGAATGCAGCCAAAAAAAAAAAAGGATGGTGTAATTAATCTAAGTGCAACTGGTGGCGGGGGGTGATAAAATCAAAAGGCTGAACTCTCTCTGAGCACTGTGCTGCTCGAGTGTCCCAAAGGTCCAGTAAAGTCAGAGCTCAGTTTCCCATCCGCCGTCTCCCCTGTTTTTATCTGGTCATACCTCTCTGGTCATGATAGCAACGATTAGCGTGAGCTACAAGGGGACCTTGGCTATATGGACAAGTACTGTATCATTATTACAGCGTGTCACGTCAGCGTTACACAGATGCTGTCGTGATAATGACTGTTAAAAACCTCAGCTGTTGGTTTAATAGTGGGTAAAGTCATTTGCAGTCTGTTGAAGAGGACGTCTCAATGATGTGAATGTGTTTTTTGTGTTGACGAGGGTTTGTTAATGAGAGGCCTGGAGAAGCAGAAGAGTTATGACCAGAAAACTGGCTCCCAAGGATGTCAGCGCTGGTAGAGAGGGTCAGTGTACAACAGTCTGTGGTGTGTGAGCACATGCATGTATTGGCATCAGATGAGATCTAATCAGCCTGATAACACCTGGAACCAGACGTGGTGCACTGGCAATATAAATTAGCGTCAGGTGTGACTACTGGTTGCTATGTATTTTCATATTATTATATTGTAGTCTGAAGGCAAAAGATACAAAACTTGGGATTCTTCAAGACGAAAAGGCAAGCGTTCAATATGATCGTTTTACTCCGTGTTTGTAGGGTCGGGACATGACTTTCTAATATTCGATTAGTCATTAAAATTAAAACAATCGAATAGTGTATGGGTCATTCTTATTTACTTACCCTGTTTTTACCGGCACCTGGTTGTAATTCGTTATTCCCGTTGGAAGGTGTCAGTAATGCACCTAAAAGCTTGCTGCTAAATGCCATTAAAAAGCAGAAGGGGAGGGAACAACATGGTAGTACCAGGCTCCGTGGTGTTTTACAATTTATGCAGAATTTATTCTGTTTTCAGGACCAAAGTGTTTTTTTTCTCAAAGTAATTTATTAAAAGAAAGATTGTTTACTCTCTTCAAAACAATCAAATTCAGCTTGAAAAGCTCTTGAACCACCTGGTTATTGGTTTAAGTGGATTTGTCCTATTTCATTTGAGTACCTAGTTAAGAAGACGTCGGTGTGTGAATATCCACAGCGTATTTCTACTCTAAGGGCAATCGCAGCACCTGGAATGAAGCTTCCTCTCCATTTGCTTTCGACCACTCCATTGTTTTCAGTCTCCTACTCATAATAACGGTGCAGAGACAGAAGTCATGACCACTTTATGATGGAGGGCTGTCAGTCCCCCACTGACAAAAGCTTTAATGGACAACAGGTGTCCTGGCAGCAACAAATATCACAGTAGAGTGGAAAACTATTTTCTAAAGTGGAGAACACAGTGTATCTTTTTCTAAAATCCCTTTTTTCTGAAATGTGCTCCAAGCTTTTGAAAATGCCACATTCATATCAATCTTTTAAATAGCATAAAGCAACGCATCACATCAAGATGTCAAATATCCACTTTTTAAACATAGCACCAGAGATTGAATAAAGCTACGCTAGCACAAAATACTAGAATTACCATGTCTCTCATATTACCCACCAAACATGTAACACTACCTCTTAGTTTTACGTTTTTTTCTCTCACCTTCGTCTTCTATTGCTGCATCCGCTGGTTCCTGTTGCATCGGTTTCTGTCACATCAGCCAGATGTCATCTGTGCCCCTTTCAAAATCCCAAAGATAATGTCAAATGTTCTATATTACTTAAAAAAAAAAAGGAAAAAAAAAAGTGATTTCCAGTCACGAAGATATCACATTAAATTTAGAATTTGAACCCCCCACAGGTGGGTCAGGACTGTATGGTTATACACACATTTTGCTAGATTGATGTGTCACTGATGGACTTAAAAATGTGTTTTCTTCATAAAAGTGGCAACCGCACTTTTATTGACGGGTTCCTGCAGTAACTCAATTTTATTTTAAGCCAAAGTCAGAGCATATTGCTTAATTCAGTTGAGATATTTCTGAAATTTGCGTTTTCCTCACTGGTCTGAGGCGGGTGGCGCTGAGCTGAAAAAGGTTGGTGCACGTACTTCTGTGCATTGATTTAAAAAACATAATGTCAGCTGACTGGAGGTTGTTTTCTTAGTCGGCCACTGTCAATCATATCTAATTAAGCCCTATCTACATAGCCCTTTTGAATGTTAAACATTATTTTTTCACTTTATTTTGTTGTGAATATTTAATGTTGGGAGTAAATACTTCAAAATGTATATGTTTTCAGTGACGTTCATATCTTATTAATCAAGCAATCAATTTGTAAACAGCATACATAAGAAAAGTTAGGAATTTAGACCACAAAGATTGAGATCATGAATTAAATAAGAACTAATTTGTCTGTTTTTGAGAAGAATTAATAAATATGTGTATTCCTCAGTTAATTGTATTAATTATTTATATTCTATTTATTTTGAACTGTTTGTGTAGGCGTGTTAGCCAAGACAGCCCAGCAATGTCCAGCGCCTTCAGCATCTCAGGACGGATCTCATCCACTCCCCGACCGCCTTTCCACAAAGCAGCTTTTTTTGACTAGCTCAGAGACCTGGGGCTGCCAGGGATGAGTGAGAGTGTAGAACAGGCTCTGCACCGGACCGTTTTGGTGAAAAGGGAGCTGAGCCGAAAGGCGAACCTTTACATTTACCGGTCGATCTACGTTCCGATCCTCATCTATGGTCACGAGCTCTGGGTTGTGACCGAAAGGACGAGATCACGGCTACAAGCGGCTGAAAGGAGATTCCTCCGTAGGGTGGCCGGGCTCAGCCGTAGAGATACGGTAAGGAGCTCGGACATCAGGAGTGATCTCGGAGTAAAGCAACTACTCCTTCACTACAAAAGGAGTCAGCTGAGGTGGTTCTGGCATCTGATCAGGATGCCTCCTGGTCGCCTCCCACTGGAGGTTTTCTGGGAACGCCCAACTGGCAGGAGACCCCGGAGAAGACCCAGAACACGCTGTGGGGATTATATATCCGATCTGGTCTGGGAACGCCTCGGGATCCCCCACGATGAGCTGGGAAATGTTGCAGGGGAGAGGGAAGTCTGGGCCAACTTGCTTGACCTGCTGCCACCGCGACCCGATCCCGGATAAGCGGGAAAAAAAAACGGATGGATGGATGGATGGATGGATGTTTGTGACACAGCACATCACATGACGTGCATTTTCAACAATACCCGCTGCACCAAAATCACGACCCAGCAGTGTTCCTCCAAGCGCAGCCACCCTGCAGCGCTCCACCAGCACATTTGCTGTTGTTGTTTGAGTTTTCCCTTACCAAAGTACTAATCTCTCTGTAACATTTCTCCCTCTCTGGACCCTCTGTGGAATTTCTTTTCAATCAGGCAGGAAGCACAATGAGCTTAACTCTGTTTTTTGGGGGGTTTTTTTTCCAAATGAGTGTGATGATTACGTATGATGGAATCTGAATCAGGATGAATTATAACCCCTAAGCGATGACACAAGGGAGAGTCTCAGTGCCAAAAGCCTTCTTTCAAATGACGAGGCTTTCTCATCTAAAGCTATTCCAGTTTGCAGTTAGTGGATAAGCTCAGAGAAGGATAGACAGATGGCCGCGTGTCATTCTCTGAGTCTTTGAGCTTTCGACACTGCAAACCTAACAATGACATTTTCAATTCACGCATGTTAGAATTTGACTTTGATAACAACTTAACACATCATGACGTGATTTTTTTTTTTTTTTTTTTTTAATCAATAGTAAATTAAATTGCAGGCAAGGTAATCGTAATTTAAGTCACACCCCTTCTCTGTGGCTGGGGAACAATTCAATTTGATCTTTTATCACCTTTTAGAGGAATCATTCATGATAATATGATAATATCACATTAACACTATAACACAAATCCCAGTTTTAGAAAGTTGGTCAATTCCCTATTTGGCAAATTTTGATCATTGATTGATTGTTAAAGTCGTTATATAAACAAAAGCGTCATGTGTTCTCCAGTTGCAACTTCCAAATGTTTCATATTTGTAAATGGAATACCTTTGCATATTAAACTCTTTGTTGAAAAATACTTTGTTAGATTGATAAATTACATTACATTTCATTTAGCTGACGCTTTTATCCAAAGCGACTTACAATAAGTGCATTTCAACCATGAGGGTACAAAACCCAGAACAACAGGAATCAAGAAAATACAATTTCTTCAAGAAAGCCAAACTACAAAGTTCTATCAGTAAGTGCCATTTTAAGTGCTACTAAAGTTCTACTGTTCAAGGTAAATTCGGAAGAGGTGTGTTTTTAGTTTGCGGCGGAAGATGTACTGAGTTTCCGCTGTCCTGATGTCAGTGGGGAGCTCATTCCACCATTTAGGAGCCAGGACAGCAAACAGTCTTCATTTTGTAGAGTGTTTAGCTCAGTGAGGAGCAACAAGCCGATTGGTAGAAGCAGAGCGGAGGGAGCGGGCTGGGATGTAAGGTTGGACCATGTCCTGGATGAAGACTGGACCCGATCTGTTCACACCGCGGTACGCAAGTACCAATGTTTTGAAACGGATGCGGGCGGCTACTGGTAACCAGTGAAGGGAGCAGAGGAGCGGAGTAGTGTGAGTGAATTTCGGGAGGTTAAAGACCAGTCGAGCTGCGGCATTCTGGATGAGCTGCAGAGGTCGGATGGCGCTAACAGGTAGACCTGCCAGGAGGGAGTTACAGTAGTCCAGACGTGAGATGACCAGAGCCTGGACCAGAACCTGCGCCGCCTTCTGAGTGAGAAGAGGACGTATTCTCCTGATGTTGTGCAGCATGTATCTACAGGAACGCGTCGTAGCAGCGATGTTGGCAGAAAGAGAGAGTTGACTATCGAGTGTCACGCCGAGGTTCCTAGCAGTCAGGGTCGGGCATAACACAGAGTTGTCCAAGGTATTAGTCAGGTCGAGGGTGGGAGAGTCTTTCCCTGGAAGGAAGAGCAGTTCGGTCTTGTCGAGGTTGATTTTCAGGTGGTGTGAGGACATCCACTGAGAGATGTCAGTCAGACAGGCAGAGATTCGTGCGGCTACCTGTGTTTCAGATCGATAAATAGATGGGAAAAAATGGCAGATTTTGATAATGAGAACTGTCAGTAGATTTGCATAATAAAAGCAGTCAAAATGCTGAGAATTTTTCTCTACACAAAATAAAAACAGGACAGAGTGGAGGAGTGGAGGGTGATCTCTCAGTAGCCCATTCCTCACTTACAGATCTCAATGACAGTGAACAAGGGTTAAGGATCTGTTGGTCTAAAACAGGGATTCAGAGTCATCAAACCACCAAGAAATGAATTACTAACCTTCCAAAAGTGAAATGACATATTTCCATGGGATGATCTGCAAACATCTGGTGAAGGTTCTGATGTAGTTATTATTAAAAGTGAGGATGACAGGCTGGATATAACTGTGGATGAACCCAACCACATTTCAGAAAGATGTATCTTATCAAACAGTCGATGTCTGAGCTGACAGCGGGGCATCTTGCAGAGGAGAAAGATGTTCTAGCTCAAGAAGTTCATGAACTGCAAACTTGTCCTGAAACACCAATTGTAAGAAGGGGTCACTGTCTCAGTGACCCAACCAGAGCCTATGAGGATCCGGAAATTATTACAACCGAGTTCAACGTCAAAATAACTTCACCAAATAGAAAGCTTGGAGAGGGGAAGAAAATAGCGCATTTTAAGACGGCCTGACAGAATTTTGATGGATTTCTATGACCGCTGCACATTGGGGGTTGAGGTGCAAGTTCCCTTTATGAGGCAGGACTTTCAGTGTAAAGTGGGTTTTTTAAGGTAGAAACACGCTGCTTACTTTCCAGTGAAACTTGCAATTCCATTCTTGGAGGAGGTACTGAATGGCTCGACAACTAAATGTTTAGGTAACAGCGGCAAATTGTATCAGTATGCGAGTGATTTGCTTGATTGATTTGATTGGAGCGTCTCCCGATAGTCTGCATGTGAGGGATTCTACGGTACATTTGTTTATTGTAGCTACAGAAATGAACCTGGGTTACACTATCCTCCTCTAAACTGCATGAAAACAATTTATACTGTAATTTGTAATGTAATTTTCTTTTTCTTAAAATGGTCTTTATAAAATTGGTATTCAAAAAAGTATTATTCAGTAACCACATCTCAAATACTGACTGGAGGCATTCTGGACAACGCTTGCGATTCCAGATGTGCCCAGGTGCATGTCAGCAGCATCCCAGAGGCAGCTTGCCCCTTCGCTTTACTAAAAATGCATGTGTAGTCAATTTCTGATGGAAGCCACACAGAGCTGATCCACCGGGCAGGAAGGGCAGAGAGAATGCAGTCGATTTTAAAAATAAAGCCCTCAGCCAACTCACAACACTACATGGACATCTACACACACACACACACACACACACACACACACACACACACACACACACACACACACACACACACACACAGGTCTTTCAAGCAGAACAAGCAATGCATCCTCCTCCTGCTAATGGGCACTGTATGTGGAATATTTATGAGGGCAAATGTTTGACAACTAATACGCAGAAAACTGTCTTACTTTTTCTGTAGGCTACGGCACAAAGAAGAAAATATCAACAATTAATACAAGAAGGACTACAATTTTACAAAATGCCTACTTTCCCACTGTAGAAGGACAAAAATCAGGGGAAAATAACCAAATCAGCCTGTCAACAAAATCAGAAAGGCAAAACGTTTATTCTAAAACACTGACATAGAATAATGAAGCGATGCAAAGGACAGAACAAAACAACATTGCACCCGTGACCTGAAAGGTAACATCAACGGTAACAACTCTAGGTCATGGCATCAGTACTGGAATTGAAAATTTTACCAAAAGGATCAAGGATTTCGGTTTGTTGTACAAACCACAAGAGGAGAAAGCTGTCTTTTTGAGGGCTTTGGGTCCTCCAAAGCGTGGGCACAGATGAAGTGTTGGATGTGCTCGATGCACATGAACGCAAACACCCCACACTGCTCCCTGTTTTGGCACAGAAAGGACTCAAAGTAATCATACAGGCGCCAATGTATGTAATTAAGTTTTGGCATCCTATTGTGGTTTCTGCAGCTACTTCTACTGCCACCAGATGGTCTGCAACATTTCATGGCACAGAACAAACAACAAAATAGTCTAACAGCTTCTGAACTTCCCAGAGGAGACGGCAGCAGCCCAGGAAACAGTTTCTTGTTAACTGAAAAGGTACATCAGGTAAATTGATCACAACACTCTTCAGCTTTTCCTGCGGTTCTGTACAGGATCACATCTCTGGGATAAAACTATATCAATTGAGTTCATAGAAGTCGCAGATTTCCTCAGCAGAGCGCAGTCCCACGCATGTGGAAATGTACCAGGCATAAAGGAGCCTGTCAGTATCAGGATTTTCATAGCGAATAAAACAACTCTCACGTGGGTAATCAGAGGCCAAAATATTGAAATGACAATGAACAAACGATAAGGATAAGTATATTGTAGCTGCATTTTATTACTTTTTTCTGATGTTTGGCGCTCCGTAACTATATCTCACTCTCTGCCACAGTCTCTGAAGCCTCCCAGTCATTATCCTGTTCTGCCTGACTGCACCTGTTCTGATGATCATCTTTAGACTTGTGCTTGTCAGTTTTGGCCCTCTGAATGTTTTTGTTAGCTTTCTCACTGTTGACAGTAAACCTGCAGTATATGATGATGGGCAAAATGAGAAGTTTGTCCGTTTGAACACGTCACCTGCTGAACAGAATAATTAGACTTTTCTCATCCATGGTTCAGTGTTGTCCTGTCACATTTTAAACTTCACTGAGAGAAACAAGGATTAAAAATGTTTAAAAGTAAACATTTACACATACGATTTGTGCAATTTTAAAAGTGACTTTTCTTTAGAATATTTTCAGCATTTCCTGTTTATAAATGACATTAATGTGACCCAGTCGTGGGTGCAGTCGAGTCTGCTTGTCCCTTGTGGCCAGACAAAGAAGAACCATCATTTATTTGATTTATTCAGATGCCCTGGATTTGTTAAGAATACATGCTGAAACATAGTGAGTCACTTCATGACAGCAAGAGCAGAAGGCAAAGTGAATCATAAGTAAAGCTGCTCTGTAACAAGAGAAATAAACCATGTGGTGAGTTGTATGGTGAATCAGTTCTGCTGCAGGACAAACAGATGGCTTCTTCACTGAACAGTTGTCCACTTTGTCGTCAGCTTTTTTTTAAGATGAACTTTTAAGATTTCTGACACTGAGCACAAAGAATCTAGAGTATCGTGTGTCAATTGGAGATTACAGGCAACAATAATGAGGCCAGGTTACACAATGCATCAGTCAGTCTGTGTTCGAGTCTGCTGGCTACTGAATCTAAAATGATGTCCGGCTCTTTGTGTCACTCGGGTGAATGCCTCGCGCAAACAAAATAAACAGATAATGAATTAGGATTCTCTCCTCTTGTTGGCTTCACCAGAGAAGTGTGTACTTCCTTCAGCTATTTCCCATTCCTTCCTCTTGTTAAAGTATGTCACAAATGCAGTGTGGTCGCCGATATAAAACACCTGTTTGGACCACTGAAGCTAGATATGAATTCCCAGCTGTTGAAAGCTGTTGTCTTTCTTTTGGAAGCGGGCGCAAAGAGGGACGGGAGGAAAGGATTAAGACAAACCCCACAAGTTCAAATATAATCAAGTTGTCACCGTGAGCTGCACAAATGGCATTTGAATTGATGACCACATTCGCAGGATGGCACGAAAAGAATCAACCTTTCAAGACATGAAATGACCCAGTCACAGACGCCATTAATCCAGCACAGGAGAAGGATAATCAGCCAAGATAAATCCTTGTTTAATACGCATACAATTTATAAAGAAGAAGAGACATTGGCATTTTACATCCATCATTGTTTAAAACATCATTTTAAATCCAGTTTTACAACTAAACACCTCGGGATAAACAGTTGGTGGCGCTAATTCTCCACTCGTGTGCCATTAAACCACAGCAGAAGAAGGAAGAGGACTTAATTAAAAGAACACCAGTCGTATGTCAAACGGTGGAAAACAATATGGAAATAATGATGGAAATATGACATTTCTGTTAGTGTCATTAGGCTGTTTTTAAACAGATGAATGGAAACGATTCTAACAAATATGCAAAATGACTGCGGTCAGCTCAAATGATTGTGATTATGTAGCAATTGTGAGAGACCTAGTTGAGACATTGCAGAAAGACCAGCAAGGAGTTTTTACTGAGGGACAGAACCTGGTGACACACATACATGTTCAGTTTTCTAAACACCTCAAAGGCCTCCTGTAACCCTCCTGTCACACAGCCTGGGAAACCGTGTCTGCTATGTCTGTGTGTGTTGACCCAAAGAAGACCCGACCTCATATATAGTTAATTTGACCTCCAGCTACAGGAAGATCAAAGGGCCACAGTGGACGCACAGCCAACAGCAACGAAATGTGTGCGTTCTCCTGAACGCATCCAGTGACATTCTGACCTTCACTATTAAATAAGTGCCCAAAGAAATATTCACCAACATTACAAAATACGAACAATATCACCAACACCTGCCGTGTGCAGTTAATAAACAAATTCAATGTGATTTGTCTTGAAGGTGGCTGCCAGACATTCAAATGAGGTGGACCGTATTAACTGAAAGAAAGTGATGGCGTTTGCAGGAGCAAACAATTAAACATTAAAGCAGGATTTTTTTTTTTCAAAGGCTTTCTGCAGTACAGAATGTATTTGGTCTGTAAATAAGGCAAGACAAACAGCCGCATGTTAGTAGAATAAAAAGCACTGAGATGTTCGAAGGGGGGAGGGGAGGGTGAACATTCATCTATGTTTTACAAATCACCACTACATTATTTAAAATCACAGATGTATCTAGATGATTTTTTTTCTCTCCAAAGGAGCATCTTTAGAGTTTAGGTGAAATTCTGGAAGGAGAGGTGTGTTGCTATGAGATTAGACGCGACGGTACGAACAGCAAAAACAAGCAAAAATCTGTGCGGAATAGCAACATTGCTGGAAATGTCCATCGCTAATAAATGGAATCATGGAAACTGCGACTGTGTATTTTTACCGGTATGTTATATTACGTGATGCTGTCACAAATATCTAAGGATTTGAAAAAAAAATTGCGTGACAAGTGGCTGAAAGTGGATCTGAATATTTTAGATTTAAAATCTTACTGCTTGATTTTATCTGCAGACTTTAAACACAAACTTACATAGACATGAACAGTTCCAGTCCAACTTGGTTCCATCTGTTGTCACCTCCAATTCATAATCATACAACAGTCGACTCTGCAATCTGCAAGGCATAATGCCTCCTAAAAATAGTAACATAATAATAATAATAATAATAATAAAAAGTAAAAGAAGACCAGAGTTCTGTCTTAACATGCAATAAAGACAGCATGGAGTTTGAAATTAAGTTAATGTGTTAATATGAGTTGGCTGCCTGCCACTAATTAATGAAAGGAACTGATGCTAGAAACAGAGTTTTATAATGACAAAGAAAGACAAAGAAACTACTTTGATGATGGATCTGTCACATCATGGTAGGCACCACTTCATCAGGTGAGTACTGGCACAGATTCAAATCTGGTGAATCAGAATGGAGCCTCTGATGTTTAATGATTAATTCCTAGTTTTACAGCGCATGATAATTGTTTTCTGGATAAAAACTTCCTGATTTACTGGAAGGGATTTTTTTTTAGTGACTCTTTAATAAACTACACAAGAAGGGACCAAATGATAACACGAAAAAAAACAATCTTTGGATCCAATCCTTGCATTGCAGACACAAGTCACTTCAACCAAGGAATGTGTGCTATACAGTTTTAATTATTTGCAGGATTACTCGAGGCCGATTTTTCATCTTATCCAAACTATAATAATAGAGGAGTGTTGATATAAAAAGGGAGCTTAAGCAGCTTAACCTCCTTTCACTCAGAAAAGATCACCCAGGGACATGAATCATGCCAGATGATTATTTGAAAAAAAAAAAAAAAAAAGACTGAAATAACTATATAAAAAAAAACAGACAACACCTTTAAATAAAAACAAGGTTCACAAAAAGCAGTGTTTGGATGTGGATTGTTCTTCTGAGAACTTCAACAGAGAAATGGTCCTCTGAACTGTAATATACATTGAAATACCTTCAAGCTCATTCCCCTGTAACAAAGCCCTGAAATGGCTGTGCAGGAGTTATGATGGTCAATGCAAATTAATTTGGTAGTGATTTATTGGAAAGCGCTCCACTGGTGCCCTCCATGTCATTTTATGGCCGTTATAAACCACAGCCTCCATCCACCTCAGCGCCGCACGCTTTATGAGACTCAACCGGATGTGGACGAGAGAAATACCAAACGAGAACAAAGAAATTGAGGCGGTAAAAGAAAAAAAAAAAAGCCAAACAGTTTGCGATAATCGGCCCCGTCTTGAACACCTTTCCACGAGCGCTGGCCGTTAAAACGGCGCATCTCATCATCCACCCGATGACGACTTTTCACAGCTGTTTTTAGAGCACAACACTGTGTGATATTAATAGTTCTAATCTGGTGTCGGGGCTTGAAACTGAATGGTGCTACATTGTATTTTCATGTTGGGTGTTCCACGGTAATGCCACTATTCCTAGGAAACAAAGTGGCGTGGGTGGCACGACAGATTTGTTAGCAGTAGGAGAAAGAAACAATTCAAAACAAATGAAAAGAAGACGCTGGGAGCTAAATGATTCATGGGATGGGCTAATGGACCAATGGTTTTCACCAGCTTGACTATTCACTTTTTTAAAATGTACTTAAAATGAAAACCAATACTGAACTCGGAAGCAGAAGGAGCTCTGCCTCACACTCATAGCAAAGAGCCAATGAAAACCCTGTATAGCGACACGGAGAAATACAGAGTTCATTGCACTGGTAGTGAATCAAGCGGGAGCAAAATGTCTCGTATGTCTAAATTTGTAAAATCTGTGTTTGCTTAACCATGGACTGAGATGAAAAATAACAAATAATATGTTGTTTCAGCTCCTTAGAGGCAGTCATAGTAAGTTGACCTGGTTTTCTCTGAAACTGTTCATTTGAGTAACTGCACTGGGGGTAAAAAGTGCTTTGGGCCCTCGAGGCTGTCATGAGCAAAGAATAGGAGAGCAGCAGTTGGCATCAAACGCCTGCTTCTTTTATTTTGGGGTAGCGCTGCGGCAAGAAAGCAAGAAATAATTAACAGTGACAAAAAGCCATCTCAATAAGGAGATGGCATGGAGGCTTGTCAGGTTGGAGCTTACTTGCCTTACAGACTCTTCCTCTCTCCATACACGCTCCTCCCTTAATGAGCCAGTCAAATCAAGCCAACGCCAGGGGCGGCGCAGCACGAGGTCCTGTGACCAGCGCCAACATAACACATTTCAAATGAGCGAAAAAGAGGCAAATGTCTCAGTCCATTAAAAAAAGACAGCTGAAGAGAAGTTGCTGCAAGGGACAGGCGACAACAATGAACATAAAAGCGAATGAAGCTGAGGATCTGAACAGCACCTGACGTGGCAGAGCCTGCTGCAAGAGTTCAGGGAACAAATTACTTAAATTCAATTCAGGTTTTTCCAAAAAAGGAGCACACTTATTTAGATTCGAGCTAGTTTGTGTCCCCATGCATGAGGGCACACAAACTGCTAATTGTTGATTTTCTGCGTCATGACCCAGAAAACGAGCACAAGCAGCTAAAAAAAAAGTTATCCTGGATGCTACTGGATGCCACTGTTGGACAATTTCAAAAAGACCATTGTTTACAGAGACAAATGTTTGCACATACACCAATTTCTGGATAAGAAAATAGACATTTTCCGCAGGAGTCTCAATAAAAGTAATACCCTAAAAGTTCAGTTTTTGCTGAAGATCTAAAAACTAAAATCTAACGAGCCTGCGTTTTTAGATGATGTGGCTCTCCGTGTCTCAAAGCTCCCAAATTATTTATAGCACTGTTGTGTAAAATGTAGCACATTTCAGGCGTCGGGTTTGAACTTCAAAAGCCATCTTGAAAAGCACTGAAGACATTACTCATGAGTTACACAGTGCGATTATGAGTATTCGAATTGAAGAAATACAGAGGAATGATACACTGGGATATATTTTTTAATGCTTGACTGAAAGCTTTTTTCAACAACTCTTTGGTTCACATCTACGGTTAGTTATAGCTATGTAGTGTAATAATAGGCATTCACACCTGGGATTTGCCCGGAGCAATTACTCTCTCCTACTGCCGCCCACAGAGCAAGTCCAGCAGAGAAACACAGGGCAAAATGACCTTCCTCTAGGCTGTCTTTGTAGTCACCACTGGGATAGAGAAGAAGGATGGTCATTCACTTTCTCCACCTACGCGTTCACAGTTTACTTACGATTTGGACAAGAACCCCACCTCACTAACATTCAGGCTACATCCAAGCTTTAATTATGCTCTACTATATGTGACTAATAGGCTACAAGGTTTGAGATATTACCCTTTTTCTCTTGCTCATGTTTCTGAGTTTCAAAGGTCTGTGCATTGTCCTGCCTTTCGGATGTGTCGAGGGTTAATCTAAGACTGTCGATGCATCAGAAAGCTCACCTCTCAAAGGCATTTGTCAGCTAGTTGCTCTGCAGGGGGATTTGAAAAGGGAAGGTCCCCACAGGAGTAAGTCTGCCCTGGGCACATCTTTCATCTCACTGGTCGCTTTACCTGCAGGCTACATGGAGGAGTTGGTACCGTTCAGGAAACAAACATGTCACCTGTCAACAAACAAATACTGAATGAAAAGCGTCATCGGTTTGACTGAATAAATAATCCACATCTAAGGAAACAGGCACCATCCCAGTGTTTTGCAATCTTATTTTTCTTTGAGGCGTTTTCCTTTTCCTTAAATTGCATCTAATCACGGTCCTGTATCCAAGCTAATCCTTATGGACCATAGTCCTGTCATCGCTCTGTAGCCTCTGGGCCACAGAGATACTTATAGTATCATCATGCAGGATCATTATTCCTTTCTAGAAGCCTTGTGTTTGTCTACAAGGAACTCCTGACTGATGCCACAGCCCCCAAATGGCTGATAACCATGGTGATTGCCCTTGTCCACATCCTCATTAGGAAAGTACAGGACAAGGAGTAAGTTGGGTAAACAAGCTGAATCCATTCCATTAATGGCTGCGGGCTCCCCTGCCACAGGACCATTAATTATCTGGCCTTACAGAGAGATTAGATGAGAGAAAACAACAAGCCATGTGCCAGCATCTACTCAGCATCTACTGCTTGGATGTCTGCTGACTTTTTAAATTAGATAGGCATTCCTCATGAAGCTACAACATGACCAAAGTTCTATACAGTCATTTATTCCTGTGTTCAATTATCATTGTCAAATCGTCAATTCAATATTATAAACATGGCTAAACTCTGCCAATGTGGGTAAATTAAAGCATTTAATTCAACTGAGAGTTTTTGACAGGAGGGGTTCAGTACATGAGAGTATTTTGACAAAAGTGAAGCCAAAACTTTGTTGAGAAATGACATAAACACAAAGAAAAAGAGGATTCCCCCTAGAAAAGTTGTTGTGAACAGATCTGGAGCCTGGAGGAGGGAATGCCTGCTATCTACCGAGAGCTCACATGAAAACCACATCAGCTGAGAGCTGTGACTCTCAAAGCTGTAAACAAAAACATTGATGGATCACCCAGAATCAGAACAGATCAGCACAACAAATTGAAAAAAACAGTCTTTAACATTTCAAGGAACAGCATCGTGTGAACAGTAAAAATGTCAGACAATGACCAAGCTGCAATTTAATGAAAAACAGCTCTCAGTTCATTGTTGCTGTGTTATTGTATTATATTTCAGCTGTTTTTTTTCCCCTATTACACTTTACATCAAACACAGTCAGTTCAAGAACATCTTATCATCCACCACAAAACAGCCTAGAGCAGAAGTAAATTAATGAACAGTGATGAAATATTTTGGAAGCGTTAAAAAGGTGCATTTACATTCATTAAGTTACCAGAAATGTGACTTCGATGAGATGCTCTTCTTGAATGAGTATGTTTGCAAATGTCTTCCGTCAAAACTTAAAGAAGCAGTGCGTCGGATATAAATCGTAAATGACCTGCACTTCTACAGCACTGGATCACCTTAGCCTTCACATATTACCTCCCATTCACATACTCGCACACAAATTAACACGCTAATGGCGGCAGAACTGGCCGGCCATGGGGAGCAACTGTGGGTTCAGTGTCTTGCCCAAGGACACGTTGGCATGCGCCGCCCCACAAGTAGCTTATTCAGTGCTTCCTAGTAATGAGGTTGCAGACTGCCACCACTTAAACACTTCTCTCCTCACCCTCCCCTTCAAAGCACGCAAGAGAATCTATGGTGGCCGAGAAACTCTAGAAATGCAAAATGCCTTCGTCAGAGTCAGCCTTCTCTTCTTGGCTACTGTAGAAACATGGGGTGCTCTGTGGGAGAGGACCTGCTCCAAAGTGGGAAGGGCTCGTTTTAAGTTGAAGAAAACACAAAGATTTTCAGTTCCAAGTGATTTTATACAAATGTTAACATAACTATCAATGTTATATATTCATTTAAGCCAACAGATCCCCCTAAATTCGACACACGGCACCTTTAAACAAAATAAATTGATACACAACACTTGTTTTAATCCGTCCTACCTACCTGGGGGTTAAAAAAAAAGTCATAATGCATCTATCTTTTAAGGTTTTGTATCTTTTCTTATTAAAATTCATTAACCAAGAACGTTTCTCATTCTGGCCTCCTGCAGGATTTTCACATCTGAAAGAACTTTGATGTGACAAAATAATGGTCTGACTACAGTCCTGCAGGAGATAACTGTTGCACCTCTTTCAAATCACTATTGAAATGCTCAGTCTGCTAAACAAAAACAAAAATGTCTGCCTGAATTGTTTAGTCATTAATGAAAAATGTAGTATACTTAGATCAAATTATTATTATCATTAATCTAAATATTTACAAATGATGAAGCTATCAACGCTTCGGTCAACTCTGGCATCCGAGGGGGTGGTTGCAGGTTTTAAATTTGTTAAACCATGGCCTTTGTAAAATTACTCACATTCATTTTATCCTGTCGAGGAATGAAAATATATATTATTCTAAATAAACAAGGGGCTTTACAAAAGCACTGTATTAAGTCTTCAGCCACGCTAAACTTGCCCGCAGAATGAAATCTCTAGATAGCGTCAACAGTGTAAATGGGAAGGGTTATCATTGCCTTTTAGGCACATTGCCACAGCATTAAGGCACAGTAGGCGTGCACTCTATTGATATGATAGTGTGTCATCACATTGAAGCTGTGAAAAGAGCTTGAAAGTCATCTCATCTTTCTTCAGGGCAGAAAAGAAGGTAATATGAATGCAACACAGTGCATTGCATCAATCACTGTCAGAAATTCTATGAAATATTTTCAGCACTTTTAATAAGCAAGAGAAAATGTCCTTCATTATTGATACCTGCAATCAATGTGAGCTGTGTGCCATTTGTTAGAGGCCCTCTTTTATAGCCAAAGTGGGCAAATGACCTGGAAACACAGCAGACATTTATTATATCAGTGATGTAATAAATCACTGTGGTTGTGCTGGTCTCTAAACACTGCTAGTCTGGAGGTACTCCTTATTATATACTGGTTCAATTGTTCCTCTCCCTCTGGAGCTCTGTTCTTTCCTGGTTTTCATTTTTAATTCTAAGTTTATGTACGGACCAGGTTTACACTGTATTTTCCCTTTTTTGAAATACTGGTTCGGTTAAAGTATTTATCATCCTCTTGAAATGGTGATGCAATTGGACAAAGATTAAAAAAGTTTGTAAACGGTGATTTAAACATACCATGTATGGGTTTTACCTCATGAATTCTCTAGCCACTGAACAATCCCCTTGCTTAACTGTTCGATGGCTACGACACAAACTACTTCATCAACTAACTATCATTACTTTAGCAACTAATGTTAAAGGAATAGTTTGCTATTTGGGAATTCAAATAATCTGGACAATATGTAGCAGTGTCAAAGTGGTTTTGTCTTTCTATTAAAATGACAAATACCTACAGAAAGACTTTGATATTCTGGGGGGAAAAAACATATGCATTTGCCTGGGGAGAGACATGTCAAAATATTAATATAACATTTGTACAATAAATCTGAATCTACATCCAACAGCAAAAATACATGAAGTGAAGAAACAGCTATCCACTGTCTGCCTTTTTATCTGATGCTGAACAAGAAAGCGAATTTCCCAAAATGCTTCACTATTCCTTTAATTATCCATCTATTGAACCACTGAGGAAAATCAAAAGCGCTCTGCCAGCTATTGACTAAATCATTTATACATCCTGCGTCTCCTTTGTCTTTCCTCTTTACTGTATTTTGATAGCTAAAAAATGGAGAGAAAGGTAGTTACAGGTCCACGATTTAACACATTAAAAAAACACAAACATCTAATCCTGCTGTTGGTAATTGATGTGAAGTTGTGCCAACCTCAGCAGTATCCTTTAAAATACAGCTATTACAGTATTCACAAGCATATGGAAAGCTGAAGGTCATCTGCAGGATGGTTGGTGTGTGTGTGTGTGTGTGTGTGTGTGTGTGTGTGTGTGTGTGTGTGTGTGTGTGTGTGTGTGTGTTTTGAACACTGAGATAATTCAATGTAAAGAGCTGTATGAATACTGATGGCCCACGGGGAGTAACAGATGTGAGGCTTCAATATTAGCTGCAATATTAAGTTCCGGGTGAAAATGTGTTTTAATTGGCGAGCAGGGCTTCATCTCGTCCCACTGACGATTGAGCTTGGTGGTTTTTGTTCTTCCTCTTTCTTTCACGCACGCACGCACGATCTATGCACAATCACATGTAGGTGCTGTGTGCATTACGGGGGTCTATTGTGTCCTCGACTGTAAAAGGTCTTTACACACTCAGAACAAGACGAATAAACAACACGTAAATGCAGTGATATACAGTTGCAACACTTGTCCAAAATAAGGTTTGAACACATTCGCGCCAGGTCTTTTTTTTTTTTAATTATGGATTAAAAATGGCAAAAATATATTTTTATAAAAGGCATGGATGATATTATGTAATCAGGTGTGCTGCTGTAGGTGGAGATCAAAACTGTTGTAAGCATATGCTCCTTTTTCTTTTGAACTGCCACCCAGATGCTTTTACGTGACGTATCGTAGTGCACAACAGTCAGTCATGGACAGCCAGCTGGAAAGGCAAGCAGTCAATCTGAGAGAGAGAAAGACTTTTGTATGGGAATATTTTGGGGTCAGACCAAGTGGCAATCAACCGTGACGTCACCGGTTTGTTCTGAAGCCTCGAGTTGGGTAGTTTAGCTGTCGCCATCTTGCTATTATGGAGCCAGAAGTGACCGTATTTGGACGAACTGAGGAGGAACGAGCGGTGGCTCTGACACAATCTCTGAGAACACTATGTTCCACTTTCATATACAGTCTGTGGTTCAGATCGGATTATGCAGGTGAGCCCACCAACACAGACGAAGCTGTGTGCTCTGCCTACTTCATGAGAGTCGTTGGCCTGCAAATCACTCTGCATGTGCGGAAACAAGGGAGGATGCAAAACCAGAGATGCACAAAGTGATTGGCCTTTAATCGCAAGGCAAAAGCTCAAAAAGATAAGCCTCCTTTTGAAAAGAAAAATAAGCAGTTTTTTTGCCGTGTCATATTAGCATTCTGTGTGAAAGTACTCATGACAAAAAAAAACTATTCCAATAATTTTTTTGAAGTGCAAATTAATTGTGCGAAAAACAAAGAAAGAAAAATGCCCCCAGTGTGTAAACACCTTCATTTGGAGGGCCTACAGTATTGACGACCATCTGTGATCATATGATGGATCTATGGGTACAGACGGATATACTTGCTGTACCTTGTATATGTGGGAGCCCTAAAGATATTCCCAGATGTCATGCAGAGATAAGAGAAGAGTTTCACTAATGAGCACTTTGATGTGAAAGCAAGGGACAGCATTACATGATCAAGCTGAACTGAAACAATCTGCAGCATTAAATATTTTATTGACTGAGCAAAAATGTGTTAGGGCCATAGCAGAGCTTTCAAAGCTACATCTGTACTATATATTACGTTAATGTCCAATTAGGTATTCAAAATCTCTGCTCCTTCCATAGCAGGAGCTAAATGACTGTTGGCAAGGATACAAAAATAGTTATCATAGGATTTAAGACTGTACTCAATGCTGTTATAAATCTGATAAAGAAAAAAAAAAGTACAGTTTGCTGAGATTAGTGAGGATGAGGAGACTGTTTGACTCTGTTTATGGAGGCAAAACACTTTTGCTTGGAGTGCAAATCCCTATGGAGGCAGCGATTTGGTTGCCGTTTGTACCTTGCTGCATTTGTATCAGCTTCGACAGTCTATCCAATCAGACAACGAAGTGCACACCTACAGTGACATCACCCCCTCCATATCTGCTAGCGGCAGCAGCAGATATCATTCACGACCCCATCAGTAACAAAACTCCTACACTCACATTCTGTTTCGTCTTTAATAAATCAGCCCTGCAACACCCACATATTCCCGTGGCCTTCAGAAAGGGAATTTATCATTCAGCTGTTGACCAAATCTGGCACACCCCAAGCTGTGCTGGCAACAGCGGGGGAGGTTACACACATACTGTTGATGTATTGGTATGATATACTGAACATAGAAAAATAAAATATGTTGCACAGGACATAAGCCATTTATCTTGAAACTGTCACAAACCAATCTTCACCACAAGGACAAGCAGAAATTAAAGAAGGGAAAACAAAGCAGCAAGTTGATCAAGTAAGCAAAGCGGTGCCTTCAAGGCTTCACCGCATCGAACTATACAACCATCTTGAACTGAAACTGGACCTCCTCACTAAATCCAGCTCTAGTGACGTACCGAGACAATACAAAAAAAATGGTTCTTAAAAGAAATGGCAGACTGACATGCTGGCAGACTGAGACACCAAAGACTTGATGGCGCACATATCCACAACAGCAACAACCCCACTGTAATCTAATACTTTGATTAGATGTTTGCAGATCTCATTACGCCAAGCGTATGGCAGGATTTCTGAGTTTGGACCCTCGTTGTGCTGGGAGTCGAGCCACAGTGTGCTGCTCTGGACCTCCGTTCCAGTCCAGAGTGCACACAAACTCAGTCAGGCCAATTCGTCAGGAGAGGAGGAACAGATTTCACCCAGCATATGGAAGCTCAGCGGGGGCTCGATAAAGCAGGCCAACGGTATTGCCCTCTGTACAGAAAACAATTAATTCTCATTCCTCCCCGCCTCAGTGGCTCTCGTTTGGACCGGAGCCAACGGCACGGGGAGACAAAGCATCGGGGAGAAAATCCGAAAGGAGTCAGCTGGACTCTTTAGCTACTGCTCACATCTTGGCACTTTCTTCTGCTGTGACCCGGCAGAAGCAGTACCAGTATTTTTCTGGCAACAAGAACGCGCTGCTCATCCTGCCGTAATAAAGGCCGCAAGACAGAGACGGAGCAAGAAAAGGGTCATCTCATACCGCGCCATGCCATATGTTCTGACCTTTCCATTCAATAAGGATGGCATCGGGTTTTTTGAAGTACAAAACACTCCGTCAGGAAGAATGTCATCTCCCTGATGTCTTTCATCCACCCAGCTCAGTGCTTGTCAATGGACCGAGCCTGTTGCTGCAGCGCTATGAGAGGCAAATGACTCATAACATCCCGTGGCATATTTGTAATTTGGCCCAAACAAATGAGTCAATTAATGCAGTTTTGAATACACTTTGATATAAGAGGATCCGGTAAAACACATCAGAAATTACTTCGATGCGGCTTCATTTTAGACAATAAGTCAAAGGTTTAATTGCCTTCAAAAGCATTTATCATTACAGTCAATGATGCAGGGCTTAGTTCTTTGGGGCTGAGTGGTATCACAGTGACTCATTGCTCACCAGTGGTTTTTGCTCAGTAAAAGCCGCACAAAAAAAAAAAAAAAGGTAAGAAATGAATCCTGGCGCTCCCATGGTGCTCTCTCCTGCGCCACTTCCTCGCTACCTACAAACTACCTCCGACAAACTGCCCACCAGTCCCTGAAATACGACCCATAAAGCCCAATGCCACTATAAACCTGGAACTGTCAGCTGATTTGTGAATCCAATTACCTTCCTCACTGTAATGGGTGTGTTCAGTGCAATGATGTAAGTCAGCTGCTGCTGGCATCTGTCAACAAAGATTCAGCTCTCACTGAGAACGACATGCAGAAACCGGGATAGATAAGCTAAACATTAACTCCACAGCAGCAGAGTCAAGTTTAGCCTATTACTCCATCGAATACATATATGGATTACGAGCAGGTCAAAGTTTTCAGTTACCCAGTCAAATACAGAAAACATCTACTTCATGAATTGTACAAATATTCAGCATTGCCCGAGTAGAAAACATCCTGACTTTTGAGATTTTATTTTTGCACCATAAACATTTGTGATTTAAAGTGACCTTGGACCATCAGGAGGTCAATGAGTGACATTGTTCAAAACTTGATTGATCACACCATACCTACTAACATTCTCCTCAGCTGTACTTTCAGATTTTATCTCGAAATTCTTAGCATGCAAAGATGCTCAAATTAGATGATCGTCATCAATAGGGACGAGGGATGAGAATTTCAAGCAAAACTATTTAAAATTCTGCACTATTAGATTTTTCTTTGAATATCGGGGACAGCTTTACCTACAAAGCTGAAAGCAGTGTGCTCTTCTTCTCCCCATGTTATTTAATATGGCTGGCAGGCAGCTTTTAGGCGCATTATCGCCACCATCTGACGGGAGTAACACATTATAGCTAGGTGCCAGTAAAAACAGGGAAAATAAGGAAGAACAAAAATCGCATGTACTCATCGATTTTGGAGATTAAAACGACAATTTAAATATTCAAAATTCGTGACCCATCCCTAGTAGGGGCCCATAATTACGATTGGCCCCAGTGCAAATAGGCACTGGGGGTTTTCCGCTCACCCCATTAAACCATTGAGAAAAATTGTAATGAAGATAAGGCAAGTTATCACAAATGATGGGTGTATCAAACAAGGAAAGTGGCTTTTTACAAGCCAGCTTTGTAACTTTTTAGAATAAAAGAGGCCAAATTAAATGGAGTCTAAGTGAAGGGTCAACTTATTTTTTAGTACAATTTTTAGTTTTGGAATATTAGACTAAAGACATATAAATAATAAAGCGTTCGGCAAATGTTGAAAAGGTAGTGTAACTGTCACTTCAATTCTTAGAAGGGCCCCTGACAGCTTCTCTTTCAACCATCATCGATAATTAAGTCTTTAGTGCATATGGTAAACATATCATCTTGGCGTCAGCATGTTAGCATTGTCATTGTGAGTATATAAGCATGCTGAAGGTCGCATTTAGCTCTACTACCACTGTGCCAGGTACAGACACAAAGAGCTGCTCTGGCTGCATGACACGGACATGGATGAGAATGTATGGACCTATTGATTCGTCTTAATTACACCAATTTTTCAAAGTTATTGTGTGAAGTTATTCATGTTAAAGTGCAATATAAAGCGCTTACCTCAAGGAGGTCATTAAACACATTCACACCTTCCAGCATTCATGGCGTAAACACGGAGGTGCAGTAATCTATGGAGGGAGTTTGGCTCGTGATGGCATGCTAAAATCAGTAGCACAGAAAACGATGAGATGAGCGTTTGATGACAGCACTGTGGGAGTGCAAACCGGGAGGTACACAACAGTTGGCATCGGTTGACATCTGAGCGAGAGACAGGCTGCTGACAGGGAGATTTATCTCCACTGGAGCTGCAGCACAGTGGGAGCTGTCCACTACAGCTGTAACACTCCTTAGGGAGCGTGCACAAGGTCTGCTTGGAGAGACTTTCACAGATACAGTGGAAATTAAGAAGCAAATTGTGCTCTTGTATTCCACTTACTGCAAGACACAGACAGGTGGAGAGCGCATCCATCACAGGACTGGCGGAATGATATGCAGTAATGCAACCGTGATGACTCATTTCCCACGGGTGTCTGTCACCTGCGGGAGGCCACGGTGAGGCCAGTTTGATGTTAAATGCTCAACGTGGTGAAATACTAGAGTTTAGAAAAGAGGGGAGGTGGGACAGAGGCAGCGAGAGGACAGACTCCTGCTGTGCGTGTGTGTCACTGTTAGTTTTCCTCCAGCTTTGTGTTGTTGACAGTTTTCTGCCAGCCTCTGGCTAATGTTGGCTAGATTATTTTTTTTTTAGCTCTAATTCAGTCAGTTAAAATCCATCTAATTAAATCCTGGTCCAATACAAGAAGCTGTGGGCACTAGCTTTTAGCATATTTTGTCTTAGTAATAACACCAACAGCGTAACTTGACGTCAGGGCTTTGATGTTGCATTTTACTTCCTGCCGTTTCAGTGAAGGTCTTGCCAAAAGGCAAAGTGCACTGAGGAAGTTATTGACAGTTTCTACACATCCAATAAAATTGTAATTTTATTTCATCACACTGTTTTTATATCCTCAGGCTCAAAAGATAATCAGAGGGGGCATCTGAACTGTTTGAGACCTGACGCCTAAAGCCGAAAGAGGGATTCAGATGGGGTTGACCCAGGTGGAGGTCTCCTCAGCTCGCAGACAAGGCCAAATCAATGAGGGGTGCAGTGAAATGCAGACAGCAAACCCCACTGGGAAGGTGTTTGGATGCAGAGCCACAAGCAAAGGAGGGATGTGAATGTAGATGAGAATTCATATGGTGAAAGGACTGCAAGGACTCGCATACGCATGAGAGGTGAATAAATGAGCCCTGACACAAACCATCGAAGCTGATGTCTTTCACTCGATTTTTGTTTCTTCCATCATCATTATTTTGTTCTTCTTTTTTTTTTTAAGGATGTTATGTAACAGGATCCCAGAAACACTTTACAGGTGAGTAACACCACTTTATAAAGCAGACACACACAGGACGTCAGCCTCCACAAGGCACATCAAACACACAATGAATGCCCTCATAAGAAAGCTCTCACAGATCTACAGTGGTGTGAAAAAGTGGTTGCCCCCTTCCTGATTTCCAAATTTTTGCATGTCTGTCACACTTAAATGTTTCAGATCATCAAACAAATTTAAATATCAGTCAAAGATAACAAGTAAACACAAAATGCAGTTTTTAAATGAAGATTTTTATTATTAAGGGAGAAAAAAAATCCAAACCCATATGGCCCTGTGTGAAAGTGTTTGCCCCCTCCTGTTAAAACATAACTTAACTGTGGTTTATCACACCTGAGTTCAATTTCTCTAGCCACACCCAGGCCTGATTACTGTCACACCTGTTTTCAATCAAGAAATCACTTAAATAGGACCTGCCTGACAAAGTGAAGTAGACCAAAAGATCCTCAAAAGATAGACATCATGCCGAGATCCAAAGAAATTCAGGAACAAATGAGAAAGAAAGTAATTGAGATCTATCAGTCTGGAAAAGGTTATAAAGCCATTTCTAAAGCTTTGGGACTCCAGCGAACCACAGTGAGAGCCATTATCCACAAATGGAGAAAACATGGAACAGTGGTGAACCTTCCCAGGAGTGGCCGGCCGACCAAAATTACCCCAAGAGAGCAGGGACGACTCATCCGAGAGGTCACAAAAGACCCCACAACAACATCCAAAGAACTGCAGGCCTCACTTGCCTCAGTTAAGGTCAGTGTTCATGACTCCACCATAAGAAAGAGACTGGGCTAAAATGGCTGCATGGCAGAGTTCCAAGACGAAAACCACTGCTGAGCAAAAAGAACATGAAGGCTCGTCTCATTTTTGCCAGAAAACATATTGATGATCCCCAAGACTTTTGGGAAAATACTCTGTGGACTGACGAGACAAAAGTTGAACTTTTTGGAAGGTGTGTGTCCCATTACATTTGGCGTAAAAGTAACACCGCATTTCAGAAAAAGAACATCATACCAACAGTAAAATATGGTGGTGGTAGTGTGATGGTCTGGGGCTGTTTTGCTGCTTCAGGACCTGGAAGACTTGCTGTGATAAATGGAACCATGAATTCTACTGTCTCCCAAAAAATCCTGAAGGAGAATGTCCGGCCGTCTGTTCGTGACCTCAAGCTGAAGCCAACTTGGGTTCTGCAGCAGGACGATGATCCAAAACACACCAGCAAGTCCACCTCTGAATGGCTGAAGAGAAACAAAATGAAGACTTTGGAGTGGCCTAGTCAAAGTCCTGACCTGAATCCTATTGAGATGCTGCGGCATGACCTTAAAAAGGCAGTTTGTGCTGGAAAACCCTCCAATGTGGCTGAATTACAACAACTCTGCAAAGATGAGTCGGCCAAAATTCCTCCACATCGCTGTGAAAGAGTCATTGCAAGTTATCGCAAACACTTGATTGCAGTTGTTGCTGTTAGGGTGGCCCAACCAGTTATTAGGTTTAGGGGGCAAACACTTTTTCACACAGTGCCATGTGGGTTTGGATTTTTTTTTTTCTCCCTTAATAATAAAAACCTTCATTTAAAAACTGCATTTTATGTTTACTTGTGTTATCTTTGACTAATATTTAAATGTTTTTGATGATCTAAAACATTTAAGTGTGACAAACATGCAAAAAAAAATAAGAAATCAGGAAGGGGCCAAACACTTTTTCACACCACTGTAGATCTCTTCCGTAAAGCCGTGCCAACTCTGCATCTCTTCTCTCTCTCACACTCTCCGTGCAACCCCCGCAGAGCTGGTTGGTGCTGAATTGTGGATCTCTGCTCAGTGCTATGATTATAGAAGCTAACGCTTGGGTTTTTATGGTACATTGCCACGCTTCCAATTCACTAAGCCACCCCTCTTTCACGGCAAATAAGCTACATTCACTACATGTACTCACTAACATATGACTTTGACTTACAAATGAACATTTAACGTGTAGAAAATACCAAGATAAATTTTGTGTATTGTCAAATGCATTGTAAAAATGCAGAGATATGATTTTTAGTCTGTGTCGCTCAGCCTTGGTTGGCAGTGTATTTTGACACGTCACTGGTAAACAAACATTTCACTGCATCTCTGTGTATACCTTTCATTTCAGGTAAATGCGTTATCAAGGTTCAACCATAATGGAGCCAAAACTTTTAAAAAAAATGTATTTTAACAGTTCAAACAACTTAGTATTTTGAATTCCACCACCTGAAATATTTTTTTTTTTAAAACATATGACCTGAAAAAGTATTGTGCCCTTGCTTGTGTATGTAAACACTGTCATCATTGACATCATTTCATTTGTTCTTACAGGTTTCAATACGCAGAGTAAAGAAAAAGTCAATTTAGTCATAATTAGTAACTTTCACAACACATCTCACCACTGGACTGAAGATGAGCCGCTAAGCTAAAGCTTTATAACAGCAAGTTTCACACACATTTAATTCAGTCGAGTCAGCATGGATGCAAGTTAGATTAAAGGATGCTGTATCATCTTGCTGCCTTCGCTCACCAATTTCCTGGGGGAAACTCTGTACAAGTGTTCTAGGCTAGAGGGAAATAGAATGCAGCATGTGTAACAGTAAGAACGATTATAAACAGAGATGCCGAAGTAAGTCAATAAACCAAATACAAGCAAACAAAAGATAACCACCAAAGCAACCCCCCCCCCCCCTCTCCCCTCTAAAAAAAAAAAAATTCTGCATTTTGGGAATTTGCTTTGCCTGAGAGGTGTAAAAAAACAAGGAAAATATGATTTACCGAGATGGATGTGAGAAATTTTGAGTTAATTTGCATTGCCATGAAAAAAGAAACTCAGTGAGTGAAGAGAAAAACAGACTGCTGACTTTACGGTGTGTTTTCCCGGTCAGAAAAAGACAGAGCAATACATTAACAACCCGAATGAAAGCTGTTTTGCTTTCCTTTTGAAATGTTACACCAGTGATGTATCACTTCCTTGTAAATGCTGACCACAATCCATTCCACAAAAAAGAAAGAAAGAAAAAAAAAAAAAGCAACTGAACAAATTTTGGTCAGTAAATGTGCTGAACGCACAAAAATCCTCCGAGTTATCCAAACAGCAGGAGTCCGACCAGGCTCAGAGCGGTAAACACTCAGGTATAGGGCTTCTTTTGAGCTCACACAGTGAATCCTTCATGGCCGCTCTTACAAGACACATTAGACATAGAGCTTCTTCTGTGTTTTGGAAAGGGTCCGCACATTGGGGGTCTGTCAGGGCGAGAATGTTTACAGCAAACATGGGCAAGCAATTCCAATATAGGATTCCCTGAAAAAAGCCCTCTCAGGGAAATGGAAAATTACCGAGCTGCCACGAGGTTCTTTCATATTTCAGTAATTCTAAAATAAATCTGAGGGAGCTCCAATTCCACAAACAACCCTTCCATGGTGATTTGAGTTCCCCTCTAGTTCACTGAAGCGTACAGGGATGTTCTTCATTCAGTGCCAGACTGCCCCTTAGGATAAGAAAAACCCAGCGTCCACGGAGCTTCACTTGCTCTATTGATTACCTCGAAAGTCTGCATCCTTTCCATCCTCCTCATGCTCAGTTGTTGTTTTTTTGTGTGTTTGAGCTATTTTTTTGTGGCATGCACGTGCACATGTCCCTGTTCATCCTTAAGCTGCCATTGAATCCCCTCAAGCCATCCGATGTCTATTATGTTGGGGACACGGCTGCTGTCCAGACAAGCAATCTCAGCGGAAGCTGCTGTTTCCTATTGGCCAAACCACCGAACCACAGCCTCATGTTCCAACGTCGTCCCTACTGGGGAACATGTTCAACAAACCAATGTCTGAAGGAAACAGGATTTTATATGAACAACGTCAGCAGAAAATGCATCTGTACTATGAATTAGAGGCTGACAGATTATGCCAATTATACGTTTTCATCAACGTTTGAGTACTGGGAATATTTGGGGCTTTAACCACACCATTAAATTATCTGTCCACAACATGTTCTGGTCAAGATAATTATAGTTCAGAATTTGTCAAATACCAGTACTGGACCCAAATGCCTGACTTTGCTACCAGTTTTCCTCCTCGTATTTTGTCTTGTTTTAGCACTTCAGTGAGACAACTGCATACTAAAATTAACTATGCAATTATAATAAGGTAGCATTTTGATACACAATAACATGGAATTTAAAGTTCTAATTCTGCCATCTTTCACTTCCATTTGTTCAATCCAAACCAACTCTGACCTCCATTACAGCTGAGGTGCTAAAAGGACAGCAGTCTGCCTTTACCAGACTCATATTCTAGAAAGAGAGCTCAATGAGAAATATAAAACAGCACTGGGAGCACGAGGACAAGAAAACAGCTTATTTGTACATGTTGCCTCATGTATTTCCTTTCCTCAGCCAACCGTAGCCCGTATCTGCCCATAACAGTAAAAGCTGATAGATTAACATTGATATAGTTCATACAGAAAGTTTCTTATTTTTTGTGTTTTGAATGGCATGTGGTGTATTGCATTTGATCAAACACGCTGGTGGAAAAGCTTTTCCAGGCAGCACTCAAACAAACACCGAGCGGGGTTGATGGAAGATATTCGCATCCGTCTTTTATACTTGTAAGCATTTCGAGTATGACATGTTTTTTTGGGTTGTTTTTTTTATAATGAACTTATCTCTTGACAGGGGTTTTATCAACCATTCGGCTGGATGGTATGGAGGTGTGCGCGCCAATTCTCCCGTAAGCCTGTGGGAACTTCGCTTATCTACAAGACCCTCTACAAAAGAGAGTTTGACATGTATCTTCGGAAACTTTATTCCAGCCTCACCCTTGGATGAAGGGAGCTCAAACAACAAGTCTTCAGTAATGACCAACAAGATAGTGGCACTGTGGATTACCCAGCAGCACCCAATGAGCCTTGACTAGATTTTAGGATTAAAAGGTCTTTCCATCTCAACAGTGCTTGTTATATCAAACACGTTTATGTTGTTTCAGTAATCAGTAATGGCATTGGCCGCAAATGCTTTGGTCGAGCCATACTCAGCAATATTGCAAAGTAAGTTAGTTTGCATTTGCAGTTTAAGGTAGCTGCTAGTGCCTTCATATTCCCACACACTGCATGCTGCAGTCTCCATCCAATATGATACAGATGCAGCAGCAGCAGCAGCAGCAGCAGCAGCAGCAGCAGCAGCGGACACATTCTGATGTACTGTGCTTCATCCCCACAGTAATTCATCATAGCCTGTGTTGTGCTAGTTCCAATTGTTTATCCTGGCATTGCTGGAAAGAGAAAAATGCCGGAATCACAGCAAAATCTCAGCATCACTTTGTCTCTTGAGAGAAGCCACTGTGCAGTGAAGGAGGTGGTCACACTAATACTGCTCACAGCGTTGTTGCCAGCACAACAGTTTTCCAGCAGCTCCCCTTTTGTGAAAGGCAGAGAAACAAAATGTCCTGCATTTTCATTCACTTCTCCACATTTTTAAGCTCAGCACGGTCTACGGGAAGCCTGATGTTTAGTGGGGATGCAGCTGTCTTATGTTCACAGTTCAGGCACAACCTATCAGTCCATCTCAGGCTGTCTGTCCCTCCTATGACACAGAGGATTAGGGTGAATCCTGATATTGGTGCAGCAGAGCGAGGACTTCCTCCTGAAGATGATATGCAAGAGGAAAAATACAAATAAAAATCTGCTGACGTGTAATTACAGAGGCGCTCCCTGGTGAACAGTCTAATCCACCTTCTTCCACCTGCTGCTGTCCCTTCTTCACATTTTTGCTGTTCCCACCTTAAGCCTACCATATGATAATGTCCTTTCTTTTATACCCAGCCTTCAGTGTATTCGTATTAGGGATGGAGCACTTGAAGCAAAAACGTAGCAGACTATTATTCAAAGGCCTCGCTCCACCCTCTGCTGCACGTACACAGAAAGAGAAAGAGTCACGCTGTATACTGGGGCTCAGCAAATGCCATCAAATTTTAAAATCTTTGATGAGCAAGCTGATGAGAAGCCTGTCTTTAGCTATCATCTTTAAGATGGGGGCGGTTGTTTGTTCTGCATGTCGAACATGAAGCTCACTTCTTCGGGTGACGAAGCTAGCCGATGATTGTTAATCTGTGGATGGATCACCTGATTTTTGTTCATTTTTTTTTCCACACAGAACGTTTTGACGGTTGTGTTCATCTTTGCATGTTTCTCCTACTTGTACCGTAGCGTCTTATCTCACTCGCCTTTTAGTAGTTAACAAGCAGCTTTTAGGTGAATTACCACCACCTTCTGGCAGTTGCACCACATTACTACCAGGCGCTGTTAAAACAAGGGGAATAGGACAAGACAACAGTTGCAAAAACTATTCCGAAATTTGAAAACCGGAATGAATCTCTAGTTTGTGTCATAAATGTGCCTTTTCGATTCAGTCTTCCATAACTGTTGTCAGTCTAACACCATCCAATTTAACAGGCATTGTTTGCATTCACAACATTTACAGATGGTTTATCCTTCCACATATTGATTTACCACGCAAACTCTGTAACTGAACTGATACCAGCTTTACTAAAACAGATTTATCTGCTGAATTAGATTAAGTCACTACATCTAATCCTGATTGTTCAGCTTTGCAAACCCCCGAAAGGTCAGAAAGCTGAACAATCAGACCATCCCGTATAAAGTTTCTGGAAAGCACATAAATCTGAACATTAGTGGCGAGCTAAAACAACAGCCACTCCCTCATAAAAGCAAGCCACAGGCAAAAACAGTGCAAGTGGAGAAACAATAAGACAATCTCAAGATGAAGTTACTGTCCAAACTCTGCTGCAGAGTCCTAAGTTCCAATTTCAATGTTCCTTGCATGATATTTTATCTCTGAAGTGATTAGGAGCAAACAGCTCCATCAATCAGGTGGTGGATCCCCACAGAGCGCCAGATCTGCTCCAAAAACACCTCGAGGCTGCCAAGTTTCTGCTGACTCTGCTGACACTCACAATGCTACGCCACACAATCCCTCACACTGCTCCTCAAGTCAACTAATTTTGGTACAGGTAGAATTGTGCCACTTATCTGCTAAATCTCTAAACTCACCCACAAGACGAGGCCATCCAACAAGAACGATCGGACGGATGCTAATGGACGTTCAAAAACAGACATCAGAGAAAAATAAGTCTGCAACTGTATTCATTCACCGGAAAATTAAACCACACGTAGCTGGAAAATCATGAGCTGGTTTTACAAACGTGCAGATTGTGAACGGTGGCAGTATCCCGTTTCACAGATAAATTTGTCCTACATGGTTATCGACTGCGCTTGAATGTGTCTCAAACATGTTTTTTCTGATAAGGGAATCATTTCAAATGAGCTGGAATCTCATGTTTCAAATGTTGGCTTGTAAGTGTCAGTGAATCAGAGTCGAGCGTGAGGACAACAATTTCCTCTTTTAAATGGGGGGTTATTTAGCTTGTTTTGCCCAAAATATACAGTATTAGGGAGTTCCTTCTTCATAATTTTCATTTGAGACGGAAGCTACACTAGTGGTTCCTAGGAGCCGTAACCATTGTTCATGAAGATCGAAGAAATTTGCTGATTCAGAAATAATTTTCACTTGAAACAACCTGTAAAGTTGCATCGGTCTCATCCAACCACATCTGCAATTATGTGCTAATACTTATGTCGACATATTTCATGGATGTGGCCATATTTCTGGCTCTCACAGTTGAATAAATACCTCTGGGACATAGTGTGGATAACTAAAGTTATGTTTCACAAAGGTATTATTAATTACAATGGGTTCTATTTTTCTGGAAGTACGGGGCAGTTTGAAATAACTCGCACACAGAATAGGTATAAACATTTGTAATTCCATCCATGTATTGTTGCACCTAATTATGTACAATATAATGAACTGAGATAGCAACAACTGCTTTTATCTGCAAGGCACCCCTGAGCTATTAATCTGGATGTTTCATTTTTCATTGTTGCTTTCATTATTTACCCTCACGTATTCACTCGATTGATGAATAACTTACCCATCTATAAGAGACGATGCTTCAAATTTCTGTGGAAGAATTTCCAGTTTGTGGAAATAATAAGTATTGTAATATTTGTTGATGCTCCAAAAAGGACTTCCCAACAGCAAATTGCTGCAGCATAATGTATTGCCTCTATTTACTGTAATGTCTCCACATTTGCATCTAATTTCCACTGGGAGAGAATGACAATTGGTGACTCATAAAAGCCTTATTCTTTGTCATCACATTTTTGAAGCAGCTTAAAAGTATAGCAAAAAAAAAAAAAAAAAAAAAAAAAAAGCCGGCGGTTTCCATCTGCACAACCTACATGGAATATAGAAAAGCTCCATTATAATTATATTCATTGTAATCAGCTACATACGGACCCTTATTGCCATGGTACGGAGCACAAAAACGTAGCCTAACTCAGCGTGTTATCCACACTGAGCTTTTTTACATTTCTTTGTTTCCCCTCTGTGGTAATTTTTTTTTTTTTTTTTTTCCATAAAGTTGATTGTAGTTTGTCAAAGCTTTCTACTTTCCCCGTTATATTTATTTCAAAAGACTGCAAGAATACAGGTGTTACATATAATGACTAATTGGCACCACTCTCCAGCTACCACAAAGCACAACATAGAGTAAAATAATAATAGCCTAATAGAAAAAAAAAAGAAAAGAAAAGAAAAAAAGGTAAAACTACAAGGGGTAGATTATTTGTTCAAAACGTTGTAGCTGAGAACCCTATATACATGCAATCGGGGCCTCTAACACCACCCACAATCAGCCAGCAGTGCTCAATAGCTTTCCACGGCACTGGTAGTAATTATGGAAAAGCGCTATTATGCGCCAAACTCTGATGTGAAAGTGTCTCTAATGGAAACAGGAACATTTCTTTTTGAGAAAAAGAAAGGAAAAAAAACTATTTTCCAAAAAATTGCTTTTGTGTTCGAACAACTGAACATCAGAGTTGCATGAGCTGCTCAAATACAAGAAGAGCGCAGTAAAAATTACAAACTCATTTGGGGACAAACAAGCCGTGGACATGGCTTACCGCTTCATCCAAAAGAAAACATGTTCATTTACCTGTTTTAAGGCTCTTTTAAACAAAGAGTCTAATGAGCTCTTTTGGGCAAAAGTCTCAATAATGAGGTCTGTATCATGGTTCTTCTGAAATTAAGACTTAACAAGATAAGAGGAGCTGTTTAGGGATTCAGTTAAGCTCTTTGTCAGATTGTCTGCTCAAAAGACACGACTGTCATTAAACAGATGCAAAAGGGTTCAAACTCAATTTATCAAAGCTGCTTTCACATGGATGAAATGCATTATTAAAATCAATCCTCAAGAACCAAATTTGAGGATGGCTCTGCTTTCTTCATAACTCTTTATTTCTGGAGATATTCCTCTGATATGGCCTTAAATAATTACAGTATGCCTTGAGGCTAAAATCCCACCAAGAGGTGACATTTAGTCTGTGCAGACAGTTAAAGAAAGTGAGTTACTTTGTATTGCGTTTATAGTTACAGAAATGAACAGAAAAACAGGATCCTTATGCTGACCACACACCAGACAACATTTCAGAGTCTTACACAAGCCATTACAAGTCAGGGCAGACGACTTTATCTGTTCAAGTTCTCATTAATCCTTTGCCCCATCTGTGACTGATCAAACAAACATGTTGCTCTAGAAAGAGATATCAGAGACAGAACATGCAGATATCTTAAAAAAAAAATTAAAAAAATAAACAGTGGCCATCACACTTTACAATATGTATGACGCTCTACATACTTAGTTGTCTGTTGAAATAGGAACATGAAAATATGTAGCTTGGTACCACAGAAGTGAAAAAAGACAAATGCAATCCTGCAAGATGCAATTTCTTATTCTGTGATTGTAATCCCAGAGATTTCAGTATATCAAATGTCCGCTTACACACCATCAGTCCAAATGTTTTGTAAAAAGAAGTTATGCAAGTAACGGGAATGTTTAACAGGGATAAAAGCATAAAGCGCTTTTTACAGGTGATCGTATACCCGCTCAACAAGAGTTACATAATGCAAGAGTTCGGGGAGCACAGACTAGGAGTGAGAGTAAAAGGCCCCATTCTCCCCGTTACAGGTCACTGTACCATCAAAAAGATTTGACATGGCTTTAAATTGTAGTTGTATTACTGACATTCCAGCCAAAACATACCATTATACCATAACTGTCATGAGTTGCTGTGATCCACTGCAGTCCAACAAGACGTCCTCATGGTAGTGAGCTCTTCACTCAGTCTCCTTCACTGTTTTGTTGGTTACCAATTTCCTCTAAACAACAAACAACGTTCACAGGCTTTAAACAGGGTTAACAGCCGTTTGACAAGTTACATGCACCAAATTGATCTGGACCCGCTCCACTGTGTTGAAGCTAAGCTAAGAAGAACGGTTTAAAGCAGTTTTGTCATGCACAGATAATGACAAGGAAAAAGCCAAGGTGCGACAGGAAGCTCAGGTGTGATAAATCAATGTTGACAGGCCTGTCCGTCATTAATTCAGCAGTGCTTATGTAGCATTAAAACACAGATTAATGGAGCAGTCCACAGGCAACCCATGTGTCTTGATCAAAGTCATTCCTTCATCTAGTTATTGGCTAGGCACAGTCTTCTAATGCATCATAGGCATTTTCAACATTTATATCTTAAAAAAAACAGGGGAAACAAAGTTAATTACCTTCCCCCTTTGGCTCTTGATACCAGTATTAGCAAAACTGTTTGCCCCTCAGTAAGACATGAGGAAAAAAATTAAAAACTAAAGAAGCTCATGAGTTAAACTGCCAGGAGACTCCATGTCTTCCTCGGCCTTCAAGGCTCTGCTGAATGATCCATAACCAGGTTAGAGCCGAGTATCGCAGCCTTTCAGCAGCACACCCTCCTGAATCCTCCTTTACCAAACAGTGATACTGCCAGCGGTACTAACAGAACGGGAGCCTCCTTTATCTCCGACTCTTATTTTCACATTTTATTATGCTGCCTCTTTTCCCCATAGCCATTGTCACGAGCTGCACACTTACTGCCGAACTGTTTGCAGAACTGAGCTTACGTTTCCTCATTTAAAAGGGAGATTTTTTTTTTTTACAAAGCTGACAAATCTCTTCACACGGTGATATCTCACCCGGAATTCAGTTGTGCTTTAATTTAGCTATAGCAGCACCATTATCCTGGGGCCACTGAAAACTCAAAACAAAGCAGAAATCCAGTTGCTCTTCTCCGTCTTTCAATCTCCCCCCACTCTCTATCTCTCTATCTCTATGTCTCTATGTCTCTTTCTGTCAACCCTCTCTGACAGCCCCTCCCTCCTAAAGGCAATCCAACACTGTCTTGCTCATTGATCAGAGAGAGAGAGTCGGTGCAATGTGGAGGTAAATGGCTGTCACAGGGAATGATAGACCTCAACTCAACTCAACCATGGTTGCTCCTGAGGCCACTCAGCCTCCACTTACAGTGATGGATGCATGGATGTGGCCCATCACATTCTTGAGAGTGGGGAAGAGTTTGTTCCATCACTACAGGAACCAGGAAACATTAACATAAAACATCCGTTTCAGAAAACCCTTTATCTGCTTCTTCCTCATGTAAACTCATGACATGAGTCCACATTAAACATTCATTTTGGAGCTAAATCAATTTAACTGATTTCATTCATATTAATAGGGACTAATTTGGCCCAGCGATTGATCATTTCTGCCATTTCTCAAGCATATATCCCGGAACAAATCGCTGGTTCAAGTCTGTAAAATGTGAATATTTGATGCTTTTCTTTCATCGATATGACATCAAACTGAATGCTATCGAGTTTTAAACAGTTTCTTTGACAACACAAGCAATTCTAAATACATCACGACGGACTCTTCCGCTCCGCTGTCACAAGGATAGATACAGGAGATCATTCCTGCCGACCACAATTGGACTGTACAATAACTCACCTCTGGCAAAATACATCACATAACAATAACACTGTTGACTGTGTTTCTTGGTTGTTTGTATATAATATATATAGATATATACTGTACTGTATATACTGTATATACTGTGCATTTTATATTTATATTTTTTATTTTTTACTGCTATTTTATTGCTTTTCTATTGTTCTATTATTATCTATTGCTTCTGCATGCTGCTGTAGCGAAAAAAATTTCCCCTCGGGGATTAATAAAGTAACTACCTAACCTAACCTATTTTCTGCCATGTTACAGACTAAACAATTACACATGCACTTAGTATACTCACTGCAATCAATGTCATCTGGCTGCTGCTACAAGGGCAGAGACTCAGCAAACAGAACCAGCCATCAAAATCATAGACACAATGCATCCTGGTACATGTAGGCACTACGGACAGGAGCGATACAGGTCAGACAACCCCAGCTTTCTGTCGACATAGCACGCATAGAGCCCAGTTGACTGCAATTATCATCAATAATGTATCCACATCCACTTAAAAAGAGGTGAAATTTGCTCCTTAAACCCTCACTTTAATTCAGCAGGAACATAAGGGCTTAGCCCAGTAGTTTAAAAAGCTCTGATGTCCAACAGAGTTCCACAAGAAAAAAACATCAAGAAAATGTTTATTTCTCTGATAACCCCAAAAGGTTAATGAATACAAGTATAAAGATGACTATTTGAATAATGTTTCTTTGTGCTGATTAATAGCTACTCACTTTGAATCTATTTGAAAATATACCGGACATTCTTTTATCTGGATTGTTTTGAAATTAAAGTGAGCAGCTCAACAACAAAAAATTTTACTCTTTTAATAATTGATAATTGAGATCCTCCAGCCATGCCCATCTATCAGCTTTGTGGCTGGAGCGTCTGATAAAGTTAATGTTGTTTATCCCTATCCAAGCCAAATCAAATGATTTTTCAACACTTACTTCACACTTCCCCATCGCTGACAGGATGAAAAAGGGGATAAACAACATTAGAAAGTAAAATGAGCAGGATGCATTTCATTGCGAAGGGGAGTAAACTAATCCTGTAATAAAGTTTTTGAGGGACAGAAACTTCAAAGCATTATGGGGCAGGTTTAAGCTTAACTTTCCCCACAGAAGAATCAAAAAATATATATCACTCATTAGCCCACGGAGGAGGTCACGAAGACAAAACACATAGTAGCCAAAATTATTATTATGAAAATAGTTTTTGAGTTGTGCCGTTCAAATACATCTTTTACAGAGATTAACATAAGCTAAGGGAAAATAAACAGGAACACAGACATACATTTCGGGAAAAAAATAGGCTGCCATGAAATTCGATGTTTTAATGAGCTTAGTAGACATTGACAGACGTTGAATGCATTTTCCATGTTAATGTTTGACGAGCTTACCTGAACTGCAGTGGAAACGTCAACCTCTGTTTCCGGTATTCGGGTTTAACAGCCTCACCGAATATAAAGTCTTCCGGTGGGATAAAAAACCTTCAAGTGGGAGCGAGTTTACTGGCCTTTAAGTTAGGGGGAAAAAAAGGACTATAGTACATTACTTTTTGTCTGACTGCTAAAAGTTTATATCCATCAGCTGGCATACAGCACACGGCAAAAGATTTCCGGTAACGACTTTCAAAATGAAACCCATCGTGAGACCCAGGTACTCGGTTTTATGATATGTTACAATTCACAACATTTGATTTTGTGGAGGTCAAATGGCAGAAATGTTTTGCTAATACCTTCTGCAGGGCACCAGTTCTTGTTGAAAACCCACACTGAATACTTTTTCCTCTTTAAAGGAGTAGTTTTCTTTTAATTTGAAGGCAGGTGCATCTTGCTGTCAGGTGAACCTACCTTTGTAAATATTCCCACGTCCAATGGAGGGAAGTGACTTGCGGGGTGGCTCGCAGCAGATAGCTTTGATAAATGGGCAAGCAATACAAAAATGTAAGATACAGAGACCGAAAACAGAAAATAGAATCAGTGGTTACATACCTGACCAAAACTGGTGTTCCACCATAATCTATAACCCAAAGGTTTTATCATTTTTCTTTCATGCTTTGTTGTAATACGTATTGACAAAACTGGTGCCTGTAACAATTTTTGTTATTATAGTGACCAATATATTCAGACAGGGAGAGTCACATTTTAATAGCTGTAGCTGTAACTCAAAGTTGCTGACCAGACATTAGTGGATGGGTGGATAGCGAGACTGTTCACATCCAGGTAGCCTACACCAAAAACAGGTGTTAGGAAGACCACCTGTTACATGATGAAAACAGAGCTCTCTACACGCCAACTGTGAAATCCTCCATGGCAAGCAAGAAAGAACATTCACATGCTAGATATACATTTGTCAGATCAAATGACATGACAGGATGATAACAGCTAAATTAGAGTGTACTCCTTCAATGACACAATTTTTTTTTTTAAATAACGGTCACATTTTGCCTCGACTAGCCATGAAATGTACAAGCCGTCCGTTAAGGAGCCCATATGACAAGTACAATAAATGAGAGGAGGTAGAAGCTGGTTGGACAAAACAAATGCAGGACTTGAACCAGGGAGACTATTGTTCTCGATCCTGAGAAGGCAAAATTAATCTTGTGTTTCTTCTAAGTTCCTTACATAACATGCATATTCAACTTAAGTAACATACGCTCATTAACTTATGTGAAGTACATCACGTAACTTGTGTAAAATCACTTATTTAAATAAAGACCATTATCTTTTCCTAAACGTAGGGGTTTTTGGTGCCTAAACCGAAGGTACCTTACTTTTCACACTTACACGAGGCAAGGCAAAACGTGACACTGACACGGTATCCTCTCCTCTCGTCAATTTATCAGTTAAGCAAGAACAATTTATTTCCAAAGGCTGTGATAGAGTCAAAGTGTGTGAGGCCACTATGGAATAATATGCCAGTGTGGGTAACTGGCTTGTTTGTTCCTGTCCCCATTAGTGCTGCTCGTTCAAACCAAGACTGAAGGAGATGCCGGGATCTATTTCTGTGACGCTGGATAGAGAATAGGAGCCACTAAAATTGAATTTCCTTTCAATGAGTGTAGATTTTTCCAGTGTGAACTTGCTCAAATGTTAATAAATTGATGAGAAATGCAGAAACTGTTCAAAGATTTCCAAACACTTTTTTAAAGCAGAACAAAGGAAGAAACAGCATTTTTTATTTTATGCGCACTGAGTAGGTGGTCTCATCCTCCACAGAAGTCAGATGCTGGCTGGTGGAAGCACTTCCTGCTGCACCCAAACTCTCCCTGTGCTCCTCCACCAACGTCTGGTTGGCTCCTTGCCTAGCACCACTCTAAACTGGGAAACAGTTCTCCAAACACCTGAGCAACACATGTTAACCAAATGTATCATCTCCTCCCAAGTTTGTTCAACATCATCTGCCCGCTGTGGCTCATTTCGTGTAATGTACATTTACTCGTATGCCAATGTGGACCATCAGTGTGGTCACGGGAGAAAGGCTTTTACTGCAAAACTGCTCTTGATGGTTCCAGCAGCAAATTTTGAAATTGTTGTGATAGCCAAAAATCTGTCTAAAGTATGCTTGGACTTAGACTTCCATTATGCAGTATTATTCATATTTACTATAGAGGAACATCCTTTAGAAAGGAGAGCAGGAAAGGAACAGCAATTTTTCTTGACAAGTATAATTCTCACTTAAAAAATAGGCTGGCAGGGGTGATCGTTGTATTTTTTTAAGGTTGCGAAGTGGTTGCATTGGTTGATATTGCACTTTGCTAAATTACCATCTAATGCCAGGTAGGTGAGACAATATAAAAAGCCTTTTCAAAGTGAAAAGTTAGATAAATGCTTGGGCTGATAGTTTTCTCTTTATCCTGTCCCGAAATTGTTTTTTTTTTTGTTCCAAGTTCATATTCCGTATTTACCAGTTGACACCAATTTCTCCTTGAAAAATGATTTTGAATTACTGTCCCTTCAGCCTGGAACCATAAAAAGGTCAGAGAGAAACATAATATCCGACACATCGTGAAGTGGAAAAGTAGGCCCATAGTACATCCATCATGCCCAGCAAAATGTTCTCAACATTGATTTTGAAACAACTTTGATGTAATTAGAGAAATAAATGAGGTATCTGCTTTTCACAGAGCACTAATGTTGATTTTTCAATCTGCACGGCGGTTTCCCGGATATAGAAATGACATGTTTTTAGCGAGTCTCTGCAGCAGTGATTATATGTCAAAGCAACGCTGCATATGAAATGCATTTAAGTAAAATAAATCTAGTGTATGAATACATTAAAAGTCAGATTGCTTTAATTTAGTTTATTAGGGAAGCAGCATGTCATTTATCATCTGCCTTGGGACGATGTAGCTTGAAAAAGAGAGCATGAAAGGCAAAATGAAAATAGTAATTGGGCTTTTGGGCTGCACCAACTATCTTTATTATAACATGTTTGACCTCTCACATTTGTAAATTTGTCTTCCAGCAGACTGTGTTGGCTCCAGATCTCTCATGGTTTGATAACGCCAAACAAAAGCACTTGAAATTTGCTTTTGTATTTGTACAAATCAAAGAGGTTAGCACCTTATTTAAGAAATGTCCACGCAGCTAATTGACTTTATTCGCCAATTACATTACAAGCTGATTAAGAGTGTGTGGAATAGCAAGCGCTGCTTCTTACTTACAGCAGAGGGTTTGCTGAAGAGAGACAGATACTCATGCTGTTGAAGTGAATTAAACATTCTATGTATTTACCTGCGTGCATATGTAAACATCAAGTATTCAGTGGTGGAAAAAGTACTCACATTCTAGCAATATACACTGATATTGATGTTTAAGTGTTTACTGATGTAGTTCCTCAAAGTAAAGAACATTTTAGGGTTTTTATTAAGTTTAGGGTGGTTTAATGTGAAATAATTTATCATATTTTATAAATGTTTTAAATACAAAATTCTATATGTACTGTATTTACTTGTTTGTACGTTATCAAGTATTAAGTGGTGGAAGTAGTACTCAGATTCTACGAAGTATTTTACTGTTACTCAAAGTACAATGTAGATTAAGATATTTCTGATATTTCATGAAGTCTGGGATGGTTGGATATAAAATAATGTATTATATTTTATAAATTACACATTATGTATGTACTGTATTTACATAAGCATCAGTTATTCAATGGTAAAATGAGTACCTCCATTCTTGCAATATACACTGATGCATTTATGTATATGTATCATTTTAGGTGTCTTATTTATTTTTAAAATGATGTAGCATATTCCATAGGGTTATATATTTGTCTTATTATTTAAAAGTGTAGTTTGAAAAATGGCACTATAGATGTCCAGATAACTGTGACAGAAGAAAAAGTACAATAGTTCCTTCTAAACTGTAGTTGTAAAGGACTATGTGGAATATTCAAATGAAGTCAAATATTTTCTGTGCTGTAATGAGAGCTCAGTTTAGTCATTGTAAACTGTAAAAGCGTTGAATGAGCCAAATGTAAATGCGGGTATTGATCATTTGATGACGATGTCACTGAGCAAGGCCAGGTGGGATTTGACTGCCTTGACAGGAACGCATAGTTGAAGGCAAACGCCGAGTAGATCAGAGCGTTTCTGTTTCTGCGTGACGTTCTGAAGCGGAAGATTGTCTATTTTTACACAAAACAAGCAGGAAAAGAGATTTAAAATCCCCCAGCAGGTGAGAAAGATGTGCTTCATGCGTTGGCTGCGTTGGCCTTTAACTGGTCGTGCAGAAACGTACAGCCGAGCTGTTCACGTTTCCTGTGAAGAAAGGCAGTCATAAATAATCTTAATGGTTTCCAGAGAGAATTCAATTACCTCTGTCGCCCAATAGAAATGAATAAAATTCAGTATGTGCTTTTATTCTATTTGCATGTCCCTGGGGGATGATGTTTACATTTCTTCAATTTCCAGACAATGGTTTGCTCTCCGTGGCTTGTTCAGTCCAAAAATTAATTTAACCAAATGCTAATTTGACATAATATCTAATAGATGCAGGAGACCTTGTGTGGCTTTTATAGATAGCACTTTGTGTTAAAAACAAAACAGTCCTTCCTGGTAAAGTGAACTGGGCAGCTTGAAAGTGGAGGTGTAATAAATCAAAGTAATTTCTGCCAGAACATTTCCACTTCCCTCAGAAATGAGGAAAAATCTTTACCATCAAAGAAAACGTCGCAGTCGCCATTTCTTCAGTCAGGAGTCATGAATTTGACCCAGCTCGTTCCAACCTAAGGTGTAATTTACTGATCAGCTGATCATTCCCGAAAGCCCCATCTAACTTTTTAATTAAGTTAGAGAAAATTGATTATCAGCGGTGACTTACTACTGTACTGTATGTTACACAGAAGCACTGATATATCACACTCTCCTGATGTGTTCCCACTATTATCCTTCAACGATGAAAACTATTTTAATTTCAGTTCAAAAAATGGAAATACAGTACAGAATTAAATAGTCAAATATCTTGAATTCGTAGGTATTTTCTCTAAATGTTGTGTAGCTGATTGAACTCCTCTTATTGGACTGTGACACATCGCATCAGCTTTAAATCACAGTGAGGGTTCCACTCTTCGCACGGGGTTTTCACATCCCCTTAACGTGAGTGGAAAAGACTCACAGGATTTGTCTTCTGTTGTTCGCTCTGGGCTTTTACATTTAGCTGAAAATATGTGATGCCCTACATAGCCTTAAAAAGCAAGTAGTGTAGCATGAGGTACTGTTCAAGAAACTGGCCTTCTGGAGGTAAAGAAAAATTATTTTCCAAAGGGGCTTCTTACGGTCTCCTTAAAAGAGTACAGGGATGATTTAGTATTTATTCCTACAACACTGTCAAACTCCTACCCAGTATCATGACAAAGAATGTAACACATCTGTTAGTCTACTAACCTCACCCAAATGTGGAAAATAACCTGCCTAGGCACCCGGACTACTTGGCTGAGTTTATAGGAAAACATCGTGGTTTGGGTTAAAATACAGAATTTTATGTAAATAATGTTACATGTCACATAAGGTACTTAACATATGTTAATGTTAAATAAGTTACATCATGTACATAACTTATGATACTTAAAAGAAACCCATGTTGACTTTTGCTTTTTCACAGACTTGAACATCAGTCTCACAGGTGTAAGTCCTGTATTTGTTCCAACCAACAACCCTCGACCCCAACTCCCCCTTGGACCTCATCACTCTTTGTACTTCGTCACACCACCTCCTTCTTGACCCTGGTCATACATGCGTGTACCTTTCACGCCTTAGCCAAGCAAAACCCGACACTGACACAGTATCCTCTGGGGTCCTCTCGTGGACTGACGGGTGTTTTATACACTTTGATGTGATACCAGGCTACAAACTCACATTGCATAGTAAAAGAAAAACAGACAGCAAAACTGATGCAGAGAAACAAAGATGTTGACTTTATCTTTTTTTTACCCCAAAACTTATTTTTCCTCGTCAAATCATTACACCTGCATTACCCATAATGTAAAATGTGGACAGTTTAGTCAAAGAAGAGGTTTTTTTTTATTGGCAATGTTCTCCGTCCTCCAGACTCAATTAGTCAGAGATGAGGAGTGGGTTAAAGCTGCCTCTGAAGCCACAAAGGCTTCTCACTATTTTTTTTTCTCCCTAATATGCAGTTGTACTCCCCAAGATCTGTAAACAGACTTTGATGTGTAAAATTAGTGGGGTTCCCCCTTAAAGGAATATTTGGACATGTGGGAAATATGCTTATTAGCTTTCTTGAGAAGAGTTAGTTGAGAAGATTAGAACCACACTTAGACATGAGAGTGGTATCAGTTGCAATGAGGCGCAGATTCCCCTAAATATAGAGCTGTTCCCTTACAAACTGTCGCATGTCCTCCATTTTCAAACTAATAAATAATGTTTTGTAGCTGAGACAGCAACATAAGAATAGCACATCTGAAGGCTGATGATGTCTCATTAACTCCACTGGCCTAAAGGACAGCCAGCAGATGACTGTGAGTTTTAGCCACTTGTCTTTTTGGCTTTCCATTTCACTCCCTTCACATCACTGTGTGGTCCGTTTTTTCACCCTTTCCCCACCGTCTCTCCCACACTCACTGTCTACTCTGTCTCTTTGTCCTTCATGCCTTATCACCATTAATTCTCATTATTTCCCGTCATCTGTTCCATGACTCTTCTCCATACCTTCTCGTTCATTAGCGATTAGTGAGTGATCATCTGGACCAGGGAGGTTGAGGGTGATTCTTGGTCCCATCAGAGCTACACCTCATTAACCGAGCTCCCAGTGAATATGACCTGGCATTTACCAGTTTGACTGATGTAAAGTAATGGGATAAGCGAAGAAGTACCCAAAGAAGTGTGGCAGGGGTGCTTTAGGTTGCAGGAGCCTTGTGTTGAGGTCACTTATTTTCTAAGAGAGGAAAGAGGTTGGCGTTTAGTCAGTGGCAGCATTCTGTAAATTGGATTAAATCCACACGGAGGCCAGGCAGCCTCTGGAGGGTTTCCCCCCACAGCATGAATATTGATGCAAGTCTCATGCAGAGCCCAGAATAACAGCTCTTAACCTCTCTTTATCTCTGAATCCCTGTCAACGGCAAGGGCCTCAGTCCATCACTTGAGGTCACTTGAACATAAAACATGATCAATATAGCAATGAGGGTCAGACTAAATTGTTTGTTTTCATCTCAAGGGAGTCCAAGATCCCATTAAAATGCCACAAGGATCCTGTTCTGCAACACAACAGGTTTGTGGCAATGAGTGCGCGCTGTAATGCCTTTTGGCAGCTGTGTAACGCAGCTAGCTGGTCATGATATCTGGCACCAAATGTGCCATCTGTGCAGATAAGCATCACATACACTGGCCCTTAGACAACATTACCACAAGGTTGACAGAACTGGTGTTTACTGTGCTAAGGATGAGGCTGATAATGAAAGAAAAAACATCATGTTAGCAATGAAATCCGGAGAGTATAATTGTGTTTAGATGGTAATTCTGATTCATTACAACTCAAGGCTCCTATTTGGCGGATTTGGCGGAACATTGTACTCTTTCAGGTACTTGGTGAGATCTGGTTCCACAGTGACTTATTCTGAAGACAAGAAATCACCAAGCTCAACACAGGAGGGACTTCTGACTGATGATAATCACGCTCATCCTTAGAAAAGTTTGAAATGCTATGTGAACAGCAACGGCTGCTGATGCTGCCATTTGCTGCTGCAGCATAGCTTTCAGAGGAGCAGCGTGGCAGCAGGCAAGCAGCAAAAGGAGTGAACTGGGTGCCGACGGCCTTAGAACAACACCGTAATGAAAAGGCATCATTAGCGCTCGGCTGCCGGGCTGAGGCGTGGATTGTGAATCGCAGCGTCCCGAGATGTGTCTGGCAGGGGACCTTTGTTGTACGTCGCCTCCTTTTCCCATGCAGCCCAGTCTCATATCAACATGTGTGAGAAGTTAGTTGGTCCACAACACAACAAATATTCTTTTCACAATGGCGCCCCGATGCTGCAGTCCAATACATTGGAATTATGATTTAAATGTACCAAAATATAAGCATCATGAAGATGAGCTTATTTAAAACCCACATCATCTCTTTGCTTGTGGCTCGGCATGCTCATTCTGTGGTAATTATGCATCAGACACACTCCAGGTTCATTACCATCACTTCTCTTCTCCTGCAGCATTCAAGCGCCGGTCACAATTGCAAGAAGAGAAACCAGCGAGGCATCCAAATCCAACCGTCTCTACAACCCCTCTGCCCTGCCCTCCACCTCTAACTCTCACCAATTAAGAGGGTGTGGTTGGCAGCCTTGAACTTCACACTTCCCGTCTCTCTGCTTTAATTATGTCTGAATCCCTGAAGGCCGCGAAGAGGACATGGTCCAATTAGTCGACAGACACGGAGGGCGATGGATGACGCACACATGCCAGAATCCACGAGGGACAGACAAGATGGGAAGTTCAGCTGTTAGCGGCGAACTAAACAGACCATCTATACGAGGCTGAGGATTAGGGGTGAAGGATGGGAAGGAACATGGCTGATGAAAAAGAGATGGCAGATATGAGGCTAAAAGCAGCTAAAATAAATATGGACACTCATCATCAGTCAGTATGTGCTCTAATCACTCTCAAGGAACTTCTCATTTGATTCTGCCTTTATCTGCCCCTGGTTTTATCGCAACTTCCCGTTTGATCTTTATTGCAACCCCCCTCTCACTCACTAACTAAGTCTCATCCCCCTCTATCCCTCCCTTACTCCATCTTTCCCTCGCTTACAATCTCCCTTAATCTCTGCAGTCCTCACGCGTGCGAGCCTGTTATCGTTCTGGAACATATCATATGTATTTTCAGCCAAAATTAAACTCTTAACAACCTGTCATTTTTCGCTCACTTTTATAAACCTGTGCTTTTGGAGCAATAAAATAGAGGCAGTGCCTGCTTGTGTTCTCAGTTTTTGATCTCTGGGCTGCTGGCCTTTGAACAATAACACCAGACTGCATATATTTGCATAGCTATCTTCAACCAAAAATGAAAAGAGCTCTCACTACTGTGGGGTTTGAGCCACAGAGGGGAGGTGTGCACACTTTGTATTGGTTATTTATTGGGTGCTACACACTGGTACTCTTTGATAAGCCCACATCCACAGCTTGTTTCAGATGGACAGACAGCCAAAAACAAAACAAAAAAGCAGCTGCTCTTGATATCTGCATATAAAGTCCTCAACGATACTGTTGAAGCAGTGGAGAGGGGATTGGGGTGAAAGATGGAGCTCCGGGGGTTAACTCAGATGAGAGGGAGCTCTTCTCAGATCTAAGGAAGGACCTCCTCAGAGGGGACAATGACACCGTTATCAGGTGTGAAGCAGAAATGTTGCCGACAAAATCCTCTTTGTGCTGTAAAATCTGGACAATCCACCTGTCGCAGGAGAACTCTCCTCTGCTGAGCTGGATCCCGGCCTTTCAAAACATTAAACAGAGACACACACATTCATACAAACACACTCTCGAATCTCTAGTTCTCTCTTAAACCCATATGAACCCTGGAGCTCCAATTTATCTACTCTGCCATCAGCTGAAGGACATTAAGACAAGTGGTTAATAAGGGTCACGGTTTTCTCTCAACCATAAAAAAAACACAAAAACAAAAGATATTTTGGTGTTTCCTTTGTTCCATCACCAAGTATAACCCTCTCTTGCTGAATGGTGCAGAAGCCCAAGACGGTTTCAGGGCTCAGAGGGGACGCTGTGACTTTAATATTAACACTCAAACCAGAAACGTGGCTTTAAAGAAATGCAAAAAGCTACCAGCGGCAGGTTGGAGGGAGAGTACAATGAGCAAGAAGAACCCGTGAAGGTCTTAAAATTAGAATTACTGGATTTCTACCGTTATTATAATCTGCGTCATTAATTCACTGTTAACATTTTCCAGCACACAAGGAAAGGTCACGAGTTTCACAAAGCTCTCTTTATTATCATCATTACAGAACTTATGTTTCCCTTTGAAGACTGCAGAAACAGAAGTTTTGTTTTCCGTCATGAGCGCTTGTTTTCAGTAAAGTTTTTGAGTTTCGTTTGCAGAGATGTTGCCCATCGATCACGTGGCCTCAACGTGAGAAAACAATGTAATCAGACTGTGTGTTTTCTGTGTGGTAGGTTCCAGCATGGGTTTTGATTTTTGATGAAGATGTACATGTATGTGAATTAAGTTATAGAAAGAATTGGAAGCTTTTATCAGTGCACAGGTACGGTATGCTTCATGTTTGTAGCCATACGAGCAGTGCGGTTCGAGGGATGATAATGTTGGTCTGTTGGTAGATGGGTCAGTCCACCACTTTGATACAGACTTCAAATATCTCCACAAGTATTGAACAGAATGCGGGACAAAGCAAAAGGAGCGCACAAAGCGCAGAAAAAGAAGCAGATCGAGGGCAAAAAAAACGGGTGAAAATACGGGGAAATTTAGCGCTAGTTGTAAGTTTTTATTTTTGTTATTCATTCAAGTTAGAACCGGAGTATTTTGTATCCGTGTATGGTCCGATAATACGAGAGAGTGAGCAGTGTTGGAAGCCGTTTCGGACGGTAAAATACTTGAGTGGCGCTGAGGACTTTTTCTGCTAATAAGTTAGCGGCTTGGCTCCGTGGGAGAAGAGAGCCGGAGTGCTTGTGGGAAAACCCCTTCGTTTTGCATCGAGCTTCTGAGTCAGTATGGTTGATAAAAACGAAGTGACAAGGACATTTTAAGTAACAACGTAGGAAACACATCGGTGTTTGTGAATTTCTGGCTGGTGTGTGTCGAGCGCTGACACAAGCTGCTGCTGTAGATGTGATCGGGACTGCGTTGCATGCCGTGGGACACAGACTCGGGACGGATTTCTTCTCATCACACAGCCTCCTGCTGGGCACAGGGTTTGCAAAGACTGTTGCATCTTTCTGAGTAACCAAGGAACAGTGAGTACCGAACGCATCTTTCCTTGAGGATTTCCATGAGCTCCAACAAGCGCGCCAACGTTATGGTACCAGCACACTGACTATTCAAATATTATTCCGTTTATTTTGTATTTTCTTTGGTTCACAAAAACACTTTAACGGTGTGATTAACCACTTTGTTTTGGAATAAATGTTGATTGTTATTTCATTCAATACGTGTGTGTTTTAAAAATGCATGTGTTAAAGTAATGTTATTTCAACTTGGGAAATTAGGGCAAAGATTGGTCTACATATGAATGCATGGGAGTTTAAACTCACAGTAACAGTAAAGCTGTACCTTAAGCTAACCAGGCCTCTCCTTAGTCCCCCCCCCCCCCTTAGTCCGAGTCATACGCCTAAATTGGGCTATTGTAGACACATCCTAAAATATATATTTTTGTAGACCCTCTCCAATTCACCTCCCATGCAAAGTGGTTATGCAAAGGGATATGACATGAATACCTTGAACTATAATTTGAATTGAGAAGGTGTGCTACATATTACTATTGGCATATATTTTGACTGATAAGCAGCGACATGAAAATTAAACTAGAAAATATAATTCCAAATTTGTCCTGTTTGTGTGTTTATACTGTACTATAATTTACCAGTGAAGTTTACTGTTTCAGTGCACAGATGTCAGTGTGTACAAGAAAATGGAAAATACCCTGCCTCCATGACATGAAAAGAGTTTTACAGCCACATTTAACTGATCATTGCACAAAATGCTCGTATGCATACTGTACACGTATAAAGAAAAACGGCCAGTATAAATAGCTATAATTATATTGTGTAATAGTGCTTCTGTCATTGAAGCGATGCCATGACTTTCTGTATGAACTCAAATTTGTTATTATTTTTAAAGCCTGGACTATTTGATGGGCCGGTGGTATCGGCATATATTGGATCGTTGCAACAAATTTATTTATGCATACCGTATACGCAGTTTGTATCAAGAATATCAGCCATGAAAAGGTTTTTCATCCCCTAAAATCAGTATTTAGAAAAAAAATACAGTATAAATCAAGCTCTTGTATACGGTTTAGGATCATAAACCAAAAAAATATCATCAAACAGCAATTTAAACTGAACTTTGTGTTCAGTGCTAATTAGCTTACAGACTACAATGGTGAACATGATAAACATACATGCTAAGCATTATGTAGTCATGAGGAGCATGTTAACATTAAATTACATTTTTGCAATTTGTTGAAAGGATCACTGTGCAACTTCACAAAGCAGCAAACATGGTTGCCGGTGTTTATCGTTGCTGTTATTTACTTCGCCTCGATCCCTTTGTTAACTTTGTGCTTCTGCTGACCAGCAGATCTGTCAGATTTATCTACACTTTCCCGTTATCCCGGCCTTCCTTTTTGCAGACTTAGCATCCTGCCCATCGTATTTGTTGCATACCAGAAATCTGGGCAGAGAACTAATTGTTCGAGACTATTGATTGATTGAATAACCTATCTTCATCTTAAATTGGGACAGGCCGAGCTTCCGCTCCAACACAGGACCAAAGTTGTTCATTACACATAGCTTACTTGTCACAGTGAATAATGGTGAACAGGACAGGAACACAGGCGGTGTTGTCAAAGTCCTGACTCCAAACAACTTTCCTTTATGCGAGTAATTGCTAATAGGCTGTGAGATTGACGGTGTCTTCTCTGACGTGTTTTTCTCATGAGAAAATGCTTCACTGTTGTTGCCATTAACATTGACTGTGGTTCTGAGAAAAATATTGCGCCAGTTAAATTAAATGAGAGGAAACTGCTCGTATTCCCAGGAATGCTAATATGATCATCATGGGAAAAGGGAGCACTTTAAAGCTTTTGTCTCAGTTAAGAGAAGGACCCAAGAGATTTGAATCATAATAGAATAAATTTACATCATTTCTCTTAACAGCAGGAAACACATTAAGGCAGAGTCTATGAATTTCTTTAGAACTGTAAATTCAGCTTTACAATTGCTTTGTGTATTATAAATGTGAAAATTTGATTTTCTCTATTATTGGTTTTGTTCAGATTCTGACAAATTCTGCAATTTTCCACACTAATAACCTTCTTTCCTCAGCTCTATGACTCAATCAGGAATTTTTAATGAAAGTGTCTTGCAGAGCCACCTCTCAAGACAATTGTTCTGGAAATAAAGTATAGCTTGGGTAATTTCATTGAGTTCGACATATACTGTAGTCTATTGTTGTGTGAGTAGAGGTACTACAGTGGGATAATGAAGGCGACAATAAAGAACATTCATTGAACTCTAGGTTCCGGCATTGAAAGACAGAGATACCTGCCTTACAATAAGAGCACACTGCTTCCTGTACTGGCATGGCACAATGACACTGGAGGTAAATCTTGAAGAGAGGAATCATCCAATATTGATGTAATTCCTGGGAATACGAGGCTGCAGGGTCCTGTAGAAATCGGGGATGTGCAGCCCAAATGTGGAAACACTACCGAAGAATAAATTAAATGCAACATCGTACTCTCTCGGAAAGAAGAACCCCTTTCATCAAAACATCCACACAAAAGAAGCTATGAGATTACTTTAGCTTTGTCATGCTGGAAAGGCTCAATGAAAGATGGAAAATTATGGATATAAAGGGATGCAAATGGTCAGAAACAACACTAAGATAGTCTGTGGCATTCAAGTAATGATTGACTGGTATTAGGATCCCCAAAGTGTGCAGAGAAAACATTCCTCCATTGTATACCACAAGCGGCCTGGGTTGTTGACAGAAGGCAGGTTTGGCGCTGGGATTCTTGCTTTCAACACCGAATTCTGAACCCAGCGTCAACAGGCTTCGCCGGAAATCAAGATTCAGCAGGTTGTTTAAGCCGAATGTGTTACATCACAGTAAAACTCTGCATGGCACAGTCGGATCCTGGAGGAAGTATTCAAGGCGCACAACTATGCAAATGTCAAAACATCCACCAGCACGCTCTTGTTTGTGCACTTGACTTTAGCATGTGACATTCTGCTGCTTTTTAAACACGAATACCACTCAAAACACTTATACTTGCTCATTACGTCATCAATGTAAGCTTTCTGAAGGCTTTCGAGGGTCAAGGCAAGGTGAAATTGGAAATGCATTCTACACAAAAAACATGTGTAACTCAGGTATTGATGTTGATCAAGCTGCATAACTTGGTTTAATACTTAAACGCAAAAGTTATTGCTTTCCTCCGTTTCATGCCCATTACTGTGCTGCACTGTGTTCACGCGCAACAATCATAGTCTCTAAACGGTTTGATCACACTCGGCATCTACAGGACTTAATGTATTGCATTGAATAAGTACTGTAGGTGTACAGGCATTCCTAAGTGAGTGGTCTGCCAGTGTGATATACCTATACAGACATGTTTACATATTAATATGCTTAAAACATTTTTTTCAATTTCTACAGATATGTCCTTCTTTGTCTTCATTCATGGCAGGTATCACATACTCGTACTGAGATGTTGATTCTTTGTTATCTGAAGTACAAACATGATTCAGAAGGTTGCTGGAGCAGCGGAGGCATCTGCTTTGTTCCATAAAAAAATAAATAAAAGAACACACAAGTCGCTCTTTGAAAGTGTGGAGGTTTCTGCAAAAGGCACATTTTCCTTTGACACGCCTATTCACAGCATCTTCCATTATGTAGGAAAAAGAGCAAGGCAGAGTGATATGGTAAAGAAAACATCACAGTTGGTCCCAGCTGAATTGGCGGATGCAAAGGTACATCTCTAAAGGCAGAGCGGGATAAAAGGAGCCCACACAAACATAACATAAGCAGCATCCGTTCATCACAGCCAAAATTTCAATTTTTCTTCATACGTAAGCCGCTGAGATTTTACCTTCCTTCTTCCTTTACTGAATTCCCACCAAGCCTGAAGTAAGGACCGTGTAATGATTATTAATGCCTAGGGATAAAGGAAAAGAAAATTCCAGCATGATAATGTGCTTCTGTAATCAGTCTATAGTATGCATGCTCAGATCCATGCTTTAACATGAAAGTGGGGCAAATACATAGTATGTCTTTTCAAGTGAGTATATTCCACTCAAAATGATAATTAACCATGAGAAGAGGATTTAACTTTCTTCCTGAAATGTAAGGATATCACATTTACTCTGCTTTGAAAATGAACATTACTCAACTGCAGGATGCAAACGAGCAACATGCATGTCCTCACGTTTTTTTTGCTCTCTGGCTTAAAGCAATTTCACATGCCAAGAGATTATTTGGTTCTTGCATTTCAAAGAAACGTCACGTGACAGGAAGTGAGTTATACTTGCTTAAGATCTTCCAGGAATTCATGTAATTTTATTTCAGGTACAATCAGCACAAAGCAAAAATGTGATGAAAAGATGTGACTATTTACTACAATCTTTTTTTCTTTTTTAAAGTGGTTCTTGAATCCTTTCATGTAATCAAACAGATGAATCACAGACGAGCCCTGAATGTTAAGTGCATGGGGCAGAAACCTGTTTCAAGCAGCCACCCCACGCCCCCACCACACACACACACACACACACACACGCACAAACACAAAATTACCAGAGAAAGTCACCATGTGCGCATCGTAATGAAAGCGGGAGATACAACACCACGACACCTCTGAGTCCATTCATCTTGCCTGGTTGCACAGCAGGAAAACAGCAGCCCAGTGAGGCAACTCCTCATCAGCTCCGCACCAACTCCCCAGCATTGGATTAATCATACCAACTTTACCAGAACTAATCCATACCTCACAAGCGAGACACTGCTTCCTTTACTTTCCTGTAGCTCTGCCTCAGTCTGCATTCTCATGTGAGTGATGAAGTACTTTTACAGGGAAACAAGAAGGAACTTATTGTTCCACTTCCTACTGCGTGTTGTTAGTATAAGTAGTGGAAAGGCATGTTTTTTCTTTGGACAAAATCTCTCTGATTGTCTCTTTTCTCATCAAAGTGTGTCTAATCAAGAGAAACAATAGTTTTATGAGGATTCACACTGTGGAGTTGTTTTGTATGTTTTGATTTGAGCAGTTTTGGAGGATATTTTTCTGCTGCAAATTACCATTAGAAGCACAAAAGTCAATATGACTACAGATGTAAAGGACCCAGCTGCAGTTCAACTGATTTGCATGAAGTGAATTGCCCTTCGTGGAATCAATAAAGTTGTCTGAATCAGAATTTTGATTCTGCATCTAAAAACATCATTCTTTAAAAACCAATACATTTTTCAAAGATTAGTAATTAACTGTCACATTGTCGCTCTTTGTCTTGCGTTTCTGACACTGAATAAAGAGCCTCTGTAAAATAAAAATATTCTGGTGTCACAGAAGAATTTCCATTATATGAAGTTTACTGTCTCCCTCCAGGTTTCCTGTTCGATTGTCTGTCACCCTCCTTGCGTATCTGATTAGATGGTGTACCCTTTTTTTTAAACCTGCTTTTCACAAATGTAAAATTTTAGTGACAGTGTCCACAATAAATTAATTATTATTATTTGTGTAAATTTTCCATATTTTTAACTTTTAAAAGGGAGTGCCTCAAAATCAGCCCAGTATCTCACCAAAGTGTGTAATACACCCGTCAGTCCAGTAGAGGATATTGCATCGGTGTCACATTTTGCCTTGTATGTAGGCGTGAAAATTGCACCTATGTAGGATCAGGATCACAGAAGAAGTTACAAGCATGACTTAAGGCATTGAACATACATAACGTATGTTGGGTATGAAATGTAACAGTACTAATGTGAAAAGACTTATTTTTACCCAAACTATAATGTTCTTCCAATCCTAAACTTGAGACTCATGTGTAAGCGGGGCCAAACCTGACATCCAGTGGACTGACAGGTGTATTACATACTTTGGCATGAAATCGGGTTGCTTCAAATACCTATTGCATGAACCCAAAAATGCAAAACCTGGCTGAGGTCATTGAAAATAGAATAAACACAACTTCGGTTTTTAACAACAACAAAAAGGCTACATGTTGAGCTTGGTGTGTCGTTAACTGAATCAGATTGTTTCCAGTTGTTGGCCCCCATTGATTGGAACATTATACCTCAGATTTGAATCGTGATTAGTCGATAACCTCACACTTGGCAAAGTCCAGTTGAAGGCAGTCTTTAATCTATCTTTAGAAAGGGGCCATTTGTGACACCAGTTGGTACTTTGTTTACAATTCCTTTCGTTCACCAAGGCTGGAACTCTTGCTGGACTGCAGGGCGATGGCACAGATTTGTTTAGTTAATGAGTCCCCGCTGACACATTTAAGACATGACAGGCACTGTCATGCTTTCATTCGCACAAGGAACCAACAGCCCAGTGCCAGAAGCAGACGTCTGCCTGAAAGCTGGCAGAGATTCTGTGCTGCAAAGCAGATGCCCAGACATAACAAATGGATCCCATCAAAAAACAGAATAACAAAGGCTGAAATGGTTTAAGGAATAAAATCAGGGTTTGACGGCAACTCAAGCAATTTCTGTACTTAATGGGCAGAAATCTCATTGTTTGTGACCAGAAAAGTATTCCAAAATGAAAAATAAGTCCTAATTTATATGCTAAATAACAGAGTGGAAGAGGAGAGTCCAAAACAAAGTTATATAAGTGTTGGCTTAGATTAGAGCAATAATTATTCCCCAGTTGAACCATCATATATCAAGTTTTGGAAGCAAGATTCTTAAAAATAATACTTACAAAGCACCATAGCTGCAATTTTGGGAAAGAGCACAACTGATGATGTCACATTCATCTGTAACACATTTAATTTGCAAACAATCCATTTTAATTTGACTGGCTTCCTACTCAATTTCGTGATTAATTATGGGAATTTATTTTTACAAGACAGCACCACAAACTCGGATGAGCAACTGTTACTTTTCTTTGGAAACATTTTGTTCACCATTAATGCTAGTCATATGAGAAAGCCAAATAAACAGACAAGTATGGAACAATTTTATCAGCCCTTTTTAAGTATTCCACATATATAAATGGAAAGCAATTTTGTTGTAACCATATAAAACTAGTTTCAATGGTTGTTCTGGATTACTTATCGAAAGTGTTACTGTCTGTTTTCAATCCCAGCGGTTGTACAATGTGTTGCTGTCCCGCCAAACTGTACTTTGTGGTAACAGGCAAGTGCCACATGATGGCGGTAGCTACACTTCAAGCGTTGTATGAAAACTTTGCAGGTCAATGAGTTTTTCCACAACACCTTTCCGTAAATGTTTCCTAATAAAGGCCTCGTTAAGAAATTAAGTGTCTCTATCCACTGAAACTAGAAGACTTTTAATTTGAAACAGATACAGGAAGTGTTGAGGTTGCACTAATGCATAATGCAGTAACTTTAACAGGGCAAATGGGAGCAGATCAAAACGTGGATTCATGCTCATAAAATATAACCAATTACACATACAATTTAAGGCCAGTTACCGTCACAGTTGAAGTAACTACGAGGAGTAAATGAATGAGAAAACAGCAACATTGATGTCACGTTTTTGTCATTAATGCAGGTTTAAGTTTGCATTAGTAGAAGGCAACCTAGCCTGAAGAGGGCAAAAAGTTATTCTTGTCAACTAGGTTACATCGTGGTAAACTTTTAGTTCTCTTTTTGGCTATTCCAAAAAAAAAAGAAAGAATGTTTTGGGCTCCGAAAACTCAGAGCTCACAAGTTGTGACATTAACAGAAATGACAGAGGTTAAGAATGTTCTTTTTTTCATTGGATTATGAGCCAATATATTGGAAATTTCAGTCATATAGAGTCTTTCTTTATAATTAAATAACACATTTGACGAAAATGTTAGATAGTCCCAAAGGCCTTCTCTTCTCCCTCTTTCATTATTCCTTTGCATTTCCTGCATTACGTTACCCACCTGCTAGCTTGCAAAATTGTGAGCTTTTGTGGGTTCTGGACACCGTCATGTTTTGCTGTTGCCAAGCAATGGTGCTCTCACGACATAACTACTTGAACGCAAAGCATAACGGGCACATGACTTCCCACGTCGTAACCAACCGGCTACATTTGGAGGCAGCATATGATTCAAACATAATGCCTTATAATGATTTGAACTACAGACCATGATGTCATCAACACAGATGAGAGTCTCTGTTCTAGATGCATTAGCTTGGCTCCTGGGACCAAACTGCACCCCTGAAGTCTGAGAACTCCCCCCCTGTTATTTATGAGAGTGCTGTGAGCAAATTCACCTTGTGTGACAGCCCATGGCAACATGTTCTCTTTGCATTCATTTCCAGGTAGTAAGATGGGAAAATCATTCTGAGCCTTTTCTCATTTTCACATGGGCACATAAACATACACCCCACAGCACCGAAGAGAGGGATCCAGTTTGGCAGCACCTGCCTGAATTTCTCACGACAAAAAAAAATAATTGGAAACAAATAAATGTCACCAACTTAAGAAGAAAGGGAAGCTGATGAAAAAGTTCAAATCATCCCTGACAACAGTGCTGAAGTAACAAGGCAGGAAGAGAGAGGAGCAAATGAAGGGAGAAAGAAAATGAAACACTGCCTGACAGCTTTAGTTTCAGGAGGATCTGTGGTGCAGGGTTGCAGTGTGATTGCTCAGAAACAATTTAAAAATAAAGTATTAATCTTTCTTATAAAGCAAAGCTGGTTGACTCCTAAAATTATTTGACAGAAAGTAAAGGACCATCCTGTCCTGACGTGAATGTCAGGGAGAAATTGGCCTCATATCCATAGTGCAGTGTGCCTTTAACCAGTTCTGAAAATGTTCTTTCATTTAGGACTCCTGCTTGAAAAGCTGCCATTAGCTTATGAAGCAATTAGCCTTCTTTGACATCGACCGATCTGAACAATGAATCATTACTTCTTTTAATCAAATGCGGGAAAATGTCATTCTAAAGTGTAAGCCAATGATATCGTTGAGAGGAGGTGCAACGACTTTAATGAATCAACAATGGCAAGTGAGCAATTGCTTGCACCGGTTCCAGCACAATAGATGCTACTTTGGGCAATGGATGGCAGAGAGCTGTGAGCAGGCTACTGAATCAAACTAACACCTGTGCCTGCCAATTATTCCTAAAACTCTGGCACTGACAAAATATTGTTCAGAGCTGAAAGGATGGCAAAAATAGAGAGGAAAGCTGAGGAGTAACGGCAAAATTAAAACTGCAAGCAGTGATATGCAGGCCCTCGCACGCTGCACTTTGGGAATCCAGCGGGTCAGGCCCGTCGGCTCCAAAACTTGCAGCACACGAAGGTCCACATATTCCCGCTTGCAGTTTTAATTTTTTTCTCGATCTCGTTCCTTATTCTTTGAAAAAAATGCCTTTTTTTGGCGGCTTTAACATCGTCAAAAACTCATGAAAGCTGAAGCCTGGCACATGTGCAAAGTTTCGTGAGGTTTGGAGCATCGTTTGACCTTAAACATCAACTTCCTGTGTCACGGCGAAACATCAAACTTAGCCGCATCGCCCTGTCTATACTATATACAAAAATTACTTTTGGGTCACTTTTTGGACGACATGCTATATCACTTTTAGGAGTATGACCTTTTTCTGAACTGACATGCATGCCTCAAGTGGGGATTGGACCCAGTTACTTCTCACTGTGAGTCAACTGCTCTAACCACTGCACCACTGTCATACCGTAGCACGTCGTCCGAAATATGAAAAAATAGTCATACTATAGCATGTCATCCAAATTATGAAAAAAAAAAAAAAAAAAAAAAAAAAGTGATACCTTTGGCCTGTCGTCCAAATTATGAAAACAAAAGTCAAAAAGTGCCCCAAAAGTCATTTTTGGGTCACTTTTTGGCCACCACGCCACGGGCACACCAATCGACGAAAACAAATTATTTTGATAACTTTTAATTCCAAACATGTTAAGAGGGCATTGACTAAATTTCAAGTCGATCCAACAAAATCTGTAGGAGGAGGTCGTTAAAGTACAACGTGTTAATCGGCAAAAATGGCGACTAAATTCAAAACAGTGGACTTCCTGTTGAGTTGACGTAATGGTGCAATGGAACTTTTTTGGACATCTCCACACACGTGATACACATGTCCACCAAATTTCGTGCATGTAGGGAAATGTAGCTACCGGGGCATCTGTTGAGGGGGCGCTAGCGAGCCATTAGGCCACGCCCACTCGCGACTCTACTAAAATACAAAATTTTTCGCCAGGAGAGACGTGTTTACCAACTTTCATGAGTTTTTGAATATGATAAAGCCTCCAAAAATGCAGTTGTTTACGGAAAATAATCATAACGCCGAATAATAATTCCTTGAAGAACAATAGGGCTTTCGCACCATTGATGCTCGGGCCCTAATAACACTTAAAAAATACCCATAGGTGTGATATTTAAATTTGTGCCCTTATTTCTCCAAAATAAAGAAATCTTCACATCACATCAAGCAGAGCAGTGACGATGGAACTGAATCAGAGAAAAAAAACTTTATCAAAAGATGTACTGTGGATTCAATAAATGCTAAACATTTTAGTGCGCGGTGCTCTGAATCAAAGAGCAAAGCTTCTTTCAAGGTTAACCACTTTCCTCTTATGTTCATTGACCGTACAGCGAGATATCCACCATCAAAGAAGCAAACACGGCTTCACCAGCAAAATCCTTGATGTACTGGAATGAAAAGCAGCTTTCGAATGAATAATGAAGCAATCAAAAAATCTCCTTTATTGTGATCTTACCCTACCTTTTAAAACAGATTAAAACTTATTTCTGTGTTAAAGCTGAGCTTTCAGAGACACTGGGAAATGCAGAAAATCTTTTGGATAATATCAGTATCAGCACAAGAATCAACAATTCATGGGAACACCATTCACATTTAGGCTACACCTGGACTTTTACTTGGAGCAGAGCCAAGACAGCAGGTGAGTTTGGTTTCCAGCAAACACTGCTTCTTTCAGCCCTCTTGAGAATTTCAGACATGGCTCTGGTCTTTCTTCAGCAGAGGCTTCAAAGTAAGTCTGGGATTATCCTAAAAACATATATACGAGTTATGTCTGTCAATAAAGCTACAGGAGAAAACATATGTTCAGCAAAGGTTATGGAATGAAAGTTTTAAGAGTCTTAAGAAAAAATATTCTATCCTGATACTTCATGGTGAACATTTACTATATTTTGATTTGCAAACTGAACAGCTAAATATTCATTACCTGAATCTAATGCATTTTTTTCTTATTGAGTGCATGATCAGCTGAAAGTTACCCGCGGCCAAGCCTTGAGCCTTAGATTAGCGCCAAAATCAATCACCATGAATTTAATGCATCTGCTTTATTGGATAAAAATGTTTTTAAGATAACCACTTTGCATTCAAAAAGTTATGTATATGTATAAATATAAATACCATATTTAATATCTCTTGAGGAGGAAAAATGTATGCAGATTGAAAAGAAAATCCCCATGTGGGCCCAACCCCTGTAGCACAAAGGCTGGGTGCTTTTATCCTACTTTTAGTGGGGTTGTAGATGTTAATGTGCCTCAAATAAATTTGCTGCAGTCATCAGTTTGCCTTTAACCTTGAAGCCTCTATGAAGTTAAACATGTTGTAGGATAAAGTTTTTACCTGAGGTATTCTTTCATCCTAAATTTTAGCCACATGCTCGCACACTTTCCTGTCGAGCTCTTCAAAGCAGTACATTTTGAGAACGAGGGACTAAGATTTTCTCTTCAACACTGACTTAGTGGATTCATCGTCTTTACAAATGACTGCCAGGAGACGGTTTCCACTCATTACCATTCAAAAACATTTAGAAGTGTAGCCATACGACCTGCTACTCATTTTTATACACCTATAATACAGGTTATACTGTGGAATTATTATTTTACGTGACAGCAAAGCAACATGAGCAGCATGTGGGTCAAATGAACACTTTGGGGCTTACGAACACCGAGTGATGGTTTTGGTGCCAAGGACAGAATTCAATGCTGTTAGGGCCCTTATTTGGTATTTATCTAATATCAGAAAATGGCATTTCATTTGGTACCATGTTTCAATAGATAGGAAACATCCAAACTAATTCATTTTCATTTAAAAATGTGTAACTTTGGCTATATTTATGTGGGAGTAAAGCCGCTGCATTTTCCATACATAGGATCTACATGGGTGACCAACCGAAGTAGATAAAATCTGTCTCAATTTAGGTAAGTACATTTCACATTGGAATGACTTAGTTCACTTTAAAATAATAGAAGATTTGGTTACATATATGTTGGTGTTGCGTGTCCTGCAATAACTGGAGGTTTCTTTGTACGCAGTTGGCTAGCTAGCATATACCATTCGCATTTTAAGCGTTTAGGGAACATCAGTAATTATAGTGCCTAAAGATATCTTGCTTGTGTGGCATTTAAAGGACATCTGTAGCAACAGACAAAATAGAGGTTACACACTCATCATCTAAACTGCATTAAAACTAAAGATTTGAGCAGTAAGGTGTCATTTAATTTAGCTTTTTTGAAAATGGAGTTTATAAAACTGCTATTGAAAATGTATCATCAGGAAGTCATAGTATCAGTACCAGTATATAATGTTTTTACATTACCAAGCCCTACCGATGGACAGAAGCTTATCTGGCAACTTACAGGTTACGGATAACCCATCAAACAACTTCATCTTTACTGAAAAAGATTAGTGGATATTCAAGTTAGCACATTCTTGTTACTTGCAAGGAAACATTAACATTATTTCAAGCCTGTTTAGTTTGTTGTATGTTGTTATTATTAATATCATGATGAACCATAAATATTAATGTTAGAATTGAATGGTTTCTGTATAATGAGAGGATATGGGGTGTTCTAATATTACTCACACCATCTCTACTCACCACTGTGCAATCCCTGGTTATGTGTTTCAGTGTTGTTTTCTATATCAGATGCTATTAAAACATCCTCTAGCCTCAGGGCAATCAAGCCAAATACCAGGGCTTCTAACCTATGGTGCAAGCAGCCTGAAAAGAGCCAAGAGAGTCTTCCAACCTCTGCACACTTTAAGTATGGTGAATATTATAATGTAAGTCCACTGGGTTAATAGCTGTAAGGCTCCTTAAACATGACTTCAAGCTCAAAATGCATGTTAGAGTGCATCTGTGTCTCCTTGCAAAGAACAGAGCTCAGTTTAACCCTCAATCAAAATTAATTCTGGTAAAATCATGTGAATTGTTCCATTTTAATTTAGCTTCTCAAGGTTGTTTTTATGGCTTAAAGCCCACAGACGATATCACACTCAATCTTCTGATGCGGGTTAATGTCTTCACTCTCATCTGGCTAACATCATTTAGTCAGAACAGTAACAAGATGACCCAGTGCCATTAATGATGACTGAATAATTTCACTATTTGGCCAATGATACCGCCACGAGTATAAGAGACAAGGATTCGTCTTTAACATTCTTGTGTTTCTTCCCTCACCACTCACCCCGCTGCAGTCATTCCTCTCCACAGCAGCCCAGCACTTGCTCCAAGGAAACCATAAATAATTCATTGATGGAAACAGACACAATGAATACCAATTGTTTCATATTGTCCTGCACCATCATCAAGGCTGATTGCTGAACCTGAGGTCATCAGCGTTATTGGTAGCAGTGTGTCTGCAATACTAAGCCGCCAGTTTGGACTGTTGACACCAAGGTTAGCCAGAAACCTGCTGGAAACACACCGCTTTTAAAATAAATGAGCATGGTGTATTAACACAGCTGTAAATTCGATCATGGGGACTTACATAATGAATCTATCACACTAGAGTCCAATAAATTAGGATGATAAGATTATATTTTATGATGGTTACATGTTTAAAACTGTGGACTCGCTGCCAGAAGTGAATATGAGATCAGATTGGCATCCAGCGCTGGAACAAGCACAAAAATAGAGCTGGCATTGCATGAGGGCAGCCACACAACCTGAACCATGAGATAATGTTAACTTTAGTTACAGACTTTGGGTTTGAACACAAGCAAGTAGCATAACGGACCCCCAGGGCAACTGGACATGGAAGGACACAGCTCACGTTGGCTGCAGGTTTTGTAAAAGGGGAGCAGACTCTGTTGACCAGTTCAGCCTGCGCCGGTCATGACACAGGCGTCTGTTCTCAACATCTGATAGTTCAGAAGTCCAGTTTGTCCATGGTGGCATTTATTAGTAGGAGAGTGGCTCATTTTTCACGAAAAAGATTAAGACAAATCTCAGAGAATAAGTTGTGACACTGAGGGCGGTAATGTTTCTCGATGGTAAATTCTCTTCAATTCACACCAGGGCACAAACCAGTTCAGCCAAAGAAAACGGCTTCACAACGAGTCATCTTATTTTCTACTGTGCAGCAGTAAAGGTCCAAAAACTATTTATCTGCTGTTATCTTGCTTTATGAGGCACATTGGGCTGTGTTTGTAAGAAGGGTTAAATATAAATAAAGTTCAGTTGAGTAAACCAGTAGTTTATCTGATAATTGACACTTAAATCTGCATGAATTGATTTATTTTGACTGCTTGTGGGTAGCACAGCTCCATCTGAAAGCAACACTGACAAATTATTACCTTATAAAGTTTATGCGTTTGCAATAATTACTTATTTACACATTAAGCTGACACAAAGCAATAAAAACATTAATTTAGAGTTGAGTATCTGGTCAACTGTAAGCTCATAATTCTCTATCGTTTGAGCTCTGTTTTGGTTTCAGTATCTGTCTCTGTAGCTGCTAAATATTCCACTATGTTCAGTGGCTGGTTGCCAGTGGAAATTCCAGGAAGTTTATGAAAAAGTTTGGCTTACAATACCCCCATCAAACCGTTTATTGTCATTTATACAAATCCATTTTTCAAGGGATTAAGCAATAACATATACTTTGTTACAACCTATTTAAGGAGCTTTCAAGATGTTGGTATGTGGATTTTGTTTCTACTGGACAAAGCCAGACTAATCTTTTCTAGCCTTGCTTCGTCAGACTATTGCTCACGTCTTCTTTTTTTCTTCAGTGTGATCATAGTCATAGGAAACGCAGCTAGCATTAACGTCTGCTCAGCCAATCCAAAGGGTGGACCAATCAGTGATCAGTGTTGTTAGGTGAGTACAATGACGTCGCTCCAATCGTTTCAAAATTAACGAGAAGTCTACGCCCAGTAGAACGCAACGACTGTGAACGAATTCCCGTGGAGCGTATTCACACAGTGAATTTGGTTCTGGGCACACCAGGTTAAGTCTTTATCCCTGTTTCCAGTCATTTTGCTAAGCTACAGTAAGTATTCCCTTAGCAAGAAAGAAAAGCATCAGCATCAGAAAGCATCAGAACAAGTCTTTTTGCCTTTTTTTCTTCCTCTGAACACAGTGTGGGTTAAAATAAATGTCTTCCTCTTCTAAATTGCTTTGATATGACATTTCTTAAACACCTTCCGTCTTTAAATTATGTGTTAATGTTTGTGTTAGCATTCTTTCGGAGACATACAGCAGAGGTTAATGCATTTGACCTTTTTATATTTCTGTGTTCGCGTGAACTTTTCCTGGTTTGTAGAGAAGCTTGAAAAAACAGCTCAGTTATTTGAAGAATTGGTTCTGTCCCTCAGAGATCATTTTTGTTTTTGTGCATACAGTAAACCAGAGTGCAAAGTATTTTTTGCAACACTTGCAGGAGGATTAACATTTCCTTTCACACTTTCCACTCTGCTTCCGATCAAAAGAACATATCATCTTCACTTCGTCAGCAGCTACGTGACCTCCTCTGATATTTGACACCCACATGACTCTTAATCCACTGAATATCAGAATCTGCATACAATCTGCAGCATCACCCATGTGATACAAACCAAAGACTGACATTTTACTGAACCACATCTGCCAATGGACACCTCCATTTATGAGTTCGAACCACAGAAAAATCCTGACAACTGTTTTGATTCTTAAAGCAAAAGCAGCACTTCCTTTCCTATTCTTTTCTAAATTTAATTGAAGACCGGCCCGAAGACGAAAAGATTCAACTCACTCAGAATACACAGAATGGCATATGCTGTCTTTCATTCACACAGACTTTGAAGTTCCCCTCCAGTAACCTCACAATCAATTTGAAAAACCTCAAAAAAAAAAAAAAGCTTCCAGCTAAATTGCCGGTTTACAAGACAAAGCATGAGTAATAACAGATTCCTGCCAATTGAAAGAGGCAAAGCTGTATGTCAACTGTAGCACATCTGAAAGTTATTTGGACTGGGATCTTGAGTGGTTTCTTCTTACTTTGTGAAATGAGTGGTTTGAAAATTTGATTGTGCTGACGATGGCACTGAAATATGAATCGAATTATACTGTAGAATGTCCTTTTTAAGTGCTTTAACCGGATTTACTGCAATTTACTGTCGGTGCTGATTATTTTGACTTCATTCTATACCGTGTAGGACTCTGGACAGAAAACTAATTTGCCTGGATGTTTCTTATATAACACAACACAATCATGAAGACTCAGTATTTCACAAAATGTTTTGTCAGACTAGGGGACATCTTTAGCTGTGCAACAATACCTGCACTCTCACCACATTGTGAATGGAGGCAAAGAAAGTAGTTTGTCATGTCGTTTGTCATTAAGATGCACATTAAGTCAACCTTGTAGTACGACCTTTTATTCCCAAAGCATTTTGTTTTGTTTTTCCAGCCCTGCCTGTCTGTTGTATCTAAATCCTGACAAGATACAAAAAACAAAAAAAAACTATACTTGCAACATATTGACATGACAGACGACTCAGACATTACTCAATACCAGTGGGATACAATAACACAGATCCTGCTCTCCCTTGTGAAATATGAATTTCTCCCTGCATCAGCACAAAAAGCTTACACGTAGAGGAAGACAGACACATACAAAGGCAGGCGCGCGCGCACGCACGCACGCACACACGCACACACACACAGCAGCACTGTCAGCAAAAGGGACAACAGGTGTCCATGTCCCATCACTGCTGGTCCCAGGGCAGTTCAGGTTCATGCAGGAGGTCAAAAGGTCAAATTGCTTTTAAGGCATCTTTGTATGACAGAAATGACCAAACACATCCTTTATCCCTTTAAAAAACAAAAACAAGGACACACTAGTTTCCCAGTAATTACAAACCCAAGTGCATCAAAAAACTTGGCAACAGAACTCTGATTTAAATTATATAGATAAATAAAATGGTGTACACTTATATATCCCTTTATCACCTCAGCAGCCTCAAAGCTTTACACCATTTCCCATTCACCCATTCACACGCATATCCAAACACCAATGGCGGCAGATCTGCGATGCAAAGTGCTCGCCTGCAATCAGGAGCAACTTGGGGTTCAGTGTTTTGCCCAAGGACACTTCAGCCCAAGGACACAGAGATCAAACCGCCAACCTTGTGATTAATGGGTGACCCACTCTACCATCTGAGCCACAGCCACCCAAAGTGTCCAGAGATACCAAATCTTATTATTCCCATTTAATAGAATGGTGCCACTATAACAAATCACTAAGTCTTGGGGTGAAAGAAGCAGGCGTTTATCACCTGGGAGAGGTCTAATTTTCATTACAGTTCAGACTGTAATTACAACCAGAGAAGTCAGAAAAATTATTTATATCCCCTTACTATTGTACATCTGTCAGAAATGTTAAAAATGTCTCTCACGTGGTGGGAAAGAACTACAAAGATGTCTACAAAGTCACCATCACTGGCAGTTAGATCTAAGACTTTCTTTTACAAATAATAGTTTAAGTGTGAGGTGATACAATCCAGATGACACTTAAGACCCATTTATTTAGATTTAGCCAACTATATCCTTTGAACAGCTCATAAATCTGACTGCAATACCTTGTGGTTTTCCCGACTACATGAAAAACTCAGGCCCACCGCCAGTCCAGAAGGAGCTGAAGTTGCAACAATAAAAACTTTGACTTCGCTAACAACTGTTCATAAAATAACAAACGCACTGATTATTTGTATTCATGAAGTTCAAGCCAGATGTTTTATCATGTCCACCGGCTGTAACTCACCCTGATCCCTAACCCACACAGATTAATCAGTGAACTGAACTAAATAGAGATCAGACAAACTCTGAAGCAACTTGGTGAACCTTTGTATTTTGATTCCGTGTGTGGAAATCACTGAAGTGGAATTTACTTTCTGATTTAATGAGCCTTCAAACGATGGCTTTCAGTGTCACCATAGTGCAACATAGTTACCACAAGGACAGAGAAAACAGACGATGGACGCTGCGTTGTTGTGGTGTCGGGTGAGGCAGTTTGGAGCCACTAAAACTAGTCACGATACCTTGGACACTGCTGCATCTCATTCCCTGGGCATCAAATCCTGTCGGAGTTTTTTCAAAGCAGTTGGCATGAGAGAGTCATGCCACTTGCTTCAAAGAAATCCACATCAACTCTCATGGACTCGAACACCAGGTGAGCACCCTATGTTCAACTACCGACATCCCTTTCCTGATGCTAACTTTATCACTCTTTTTACTCCATCACATGACCTCTTTCTTCGACCTAGGTGGTCACGTTGCAGACACGAAAGGTCACCTTGTAAGTATATGATCATTTTGTAACCCATACCAAGTAGTTTTGTGGACTAAACCGAACTAAATTACATCTATGTTACATTTGACCCAAGCCATGATCTTTTCCTGAACCTAACCGTATGGTTTGATGGATAAGACCAACAACAAAGTGTCTTTCTGTGTCACTCAAAAAGTACAAGTCTCAGAAAAACAGAGGAACAATACTTTTCCATTTCCTTCTCCATTCACACAGAGTTTGAGCTCATCTATGGAAAGATTCTACTGCAAGTTGTTTCCACGCTGCAATCCCAGAAATTCAAAATTTGCGTGAGAAGTCCTGACACTGAACGACCTGAACTCATGATGAGGACGGGGCCATTGTTTCCTCAACCACACTTGTGTAGCTGAGCAGGCTGCTCATCTCCGCCTGGCCCGGTTGACTGATGGATTTCCAAACTCTGCATCAGCCAAAGCTATTAAGTGGTCTGCTGGAGCGAAATGGCTTTACCGTTGTTGAGGTGCTGCAATTGGCTCAGCAATTCCTGTCTGTTATTGTCTCAGACCTTTGTGACTAAGTTAATTTCTTGCCAGACAAGCACAAACGCGTTTATGCTGACACACACGACAAATAACAAGCAAGAAATACAGCGAATTCCATTCCTAACAACGTCTTTTGTTCCCCCTCATTATCAGCGCAGAATTCAGATGGAGGAAGAGACCCAAACCAAACGAATTTCACTCAGAAGAGCTTTTTGTCCTCTTCCTCCTCTCCTGCATGACTTATGACGTAACAGTTTCTTTTATCAAGAATCTGCAACCGGCCTTATCTATCATGTATTCAAAATCTCTGAGCACATGATGTTTTTTGATTACCATGTTCCACTCCCACTTCGAGATGATAGCAGTAAATCTGATTTGATGATTCAGTGGCATCGTGCCATTGACTCAATATCAAAGAGACGTGGAGAATGTAGCACTGCTCTGATCCCTCTTCAATACTTGCTTTACCTGCTTCTACATTATTCATGGTCTTATTTAAGTCTGAGGAGATAAAGCCCGTCTTTACATTTATGGTGACAGGCTGCAGTGGCCCCGAAGAATTCAGGTCCTGTGTGATTTAAGTGCCTGACATGGTTGGCCAAACACAGAACTGGATTTCCCAGTACAGAACACACCGAATGCAGTTATTTCCCATAAGACTTTGTGTATACACACACACACACACACACGAGGGACAAACAGCAACAGTGATGAGACGAGAGAAGAACCGAGAAAGAAAGGACAACTTTTACTTTCTATTTGAAATACAGGCTGTTCAGGATTGACCTTTGATAATGAGTTAAATTCAGAGGATTCTGTAAAAAAACCCACAAAAAAAACACCTTTCACAGAAATGTTTTGTGTTCTCTCACAAAGATGCACATGTAAAAATACACAACATGACAACATTCAAAAGAGGAGCCTGATGTTTTTGCCTCATTAAAATGGCTCCTAAAAGACCTCTAGTGGTCGCATAAATAACGACAATCTGACATTGGCTGGTGGTTCCTTGCAACAGTGGACTTGGGTTCAGGAGGAGACTGATTAGTTAATGCATGTTTATTAACCTAAATAGAATTGATAATAAGGGTGAAACGAAACAACAACCTTGCAGTCCAATAAAACCAAAACAATGTGCAAAAAGATGCTTAAAATACTTTGTAAAGCTGAGACACCCTACATAGTGGAGTGAAAAATGTCAATACAAGTGACACCTTTTACATCACATGGTGTCATTTCTATTGTTAAATAGCTTTTTGTCATCTTATTTTCAAAACCACAAAGGAACTAGTTGTCAAACTGCAACAGTTACAACTCAAAATGAAACTCATTGAGTTAAATGTTCCACCTATTGTATATTATGTGCTAAATTTCACATTTACGTGGACATCTGTGAGAAGAAAATGAATCCAAAGTTTTTAGACACACTGTACCTCCAGTTACTGAACACAACTATTCATGCCCCTTCTGTTGTTCTATGATCTTCATGCACAGAGGACACATAAAAATTAATTTTGAGAAATGTGATCAATGATGCAGTAGTTTTTCTACTTCTGCATTATCCAGTAATAATGAGCATCGCAACACTTTTGTCAAACAGCTGAGGTCTTTGGGGAAATTAGAACATATTTAGCAGAAGTTGTTTGACAGCACATAAGAGGGGGGTACTGTCTCCGGTTTGCCCCATCCATTGTAATGAGTGGGGTCGGGCCGCACTGCTACTCTGTCTGGGGGCCTTATCTGGCTGCGGAGCGCCGGGCTCTGTGCTGCTGTCTCTGTTGGCATGGTGATAGAGGGAAGGCCTGTCTCCCAAGATAAACCCTCCCTCTGTTCTCCCTGCAGCCCATCAGGCTTCCTGTTTGCTGCAGGCCTTGAGAAAAAAAAAAAAAGCTCCCGCAACCATTAGACATTAACACGTCTGCTGGTGACAAGTTGGCCTCCATGACTGGCCAAGATAAAAGACGGGGCAGGGGGAGAAATGGAGGGTAGCAGGTAAACAGGTACACCGACAGCGGCATGGAGGAAAGTGAGGACAAGGGAGCAGGGAGCTGACAGAGACAGGATGACAAATATACATTTAACCAAGTAATTTACTTCAGTATCGAGTCTAAAAATCCTATTAGTTGTGACCAGCAGCAACCTGGTGGATTTGTTGGTCTGTCGCAAAACTTTCTAAAAACTAAACTTTTCTGCACATTTGTCAGCAGGGTCGTTAGAGTTGCAGTCGATATAAACATTTTACAACATTCTCAGACGGATTACACAAATTCATCATCAAAATACTTTAACCAGCTTTCTCACTTTGTCTATGGGAAATGTTTCGACAAATAGTGTACATCTGACTGGTTTTCAGCTGCACTGATCACTTTTTAATTAAAGATAACAGTAACGAGTGCCGCTCAAAGGAAATGTGGCATAGTGTAGAGAGCAGTTTGGGCATCTTTCAGCTCATTGTTTTGGTTGAAACAAATTCTCAGATAAACCCCCTGTATGCACAATCTGGACAGGTTATTGACCATATACATAGTGGAGCATTTAGCATGTGAAGATGATAATTTCTTCTCAGGAATTGGTATCAAAGAAAAAGCTAGGAGAGTAAATAATGTACTTAAATTCATCAGGTGGCCTGACACATGACTGCAATGACTGTAAATGTTGCTGGGTGTCTGCTGGAAGTGTAAATAGACAAGGTCGTTAGCAGTTGACCCTTCATCTTTATAAGGCAATAACATGTCTGTGTTGTGTTCCCTACTTTTTTTTTTTTTGTTGCTTCCAAGTAGCTACAAATGTTTTATTACGGCATTAAAAAATGTGTTTACTCGCTTCAATTCATTTTAAAATCCAAGTGTTTTTAGTGCAGAGGCACAGCATTGGAAATAAAAGACAGACAGGTGACAAATTTAATGAAGAACCTGAAGAATCGAATAGAGAAATTAAAACATTTAGATGCTCTGATATGGGGCACCAAGCAACACTGAATCTGTTATTAGGTATAAAAAAAAAATTTAAAAAAAGAAGGGTGGATAACAGATGAAGTTGAATGAAATGTTTGGTTTAAAATCTGAGGTCAAAACAGCATTGCCAAACACAGAAGAGAGACGTACACCACTGGATGGGGGACGGCTTGCCAAGAATAGATTTGGTGATTCAGCTTTTCTGTCCCATTGCCGAGTGCACTTGAGCACATAAACATTAACAACAGATCCAAGAGGGAGAATCATGCAAACAAACATATGAACCCCAAACAAACAAGTCATAACTGTGTCTCAAAAGACATACCATGTCTCACTATCAATAAACTTCATATCTTCCACAAACTTCAGCAAAAACAGACTTTAAGGGTAATTTCTCTTCAAACAATTGTGACATTTTGGGATTATGTAATGAGTGCAATCACGACAGTAATCAATTAAAAGGTCAACATGAACAACGATCTTTCGCAAAAACAAGTCACACCGAGTTGTTGCATAAAATTACTGTGGCTAAAAACCATAGTTCTAATTTTAAAAAGTTAATTCAAGAAAACCAACTTTGACATTAAGTTTCACCTGTTAGATTTTTTTACATTTATGGTTATTTTTCTGTGTGTTTTAAAACAAAACTTTTTTTGACAGAGACGGCATTTTTTTTTTTTTTTTTTAGAGACACCGGAGTCATCTATTCATCAAAAGAGCGGCATCAATTACAGTTTGCCAGGAAACTGTGCCATCTGTGGACAATCTGAGGTCACTGTGAAAGTGGGGTAAACATCCACTTCAGAGCCACAGCGCTGTGCCAGGCAGCGAGGAGGACACTGAACTGGCAGATCAGACCACCTGGCCCTGCCAGACTGTCAGTCTATCTATACCCAGGACAATAATTTGCACCAGGACTCCTCAGCACCACTGACGAGATACAGACGAATGGGAGATTCTGTACAAAGTTACCATGGTGACAAAAAGCGATCTAATATAGATTCTGATGACCTTCTGCCATCTTTTCCCTGTGAGGCTATCCCAGAGGACAAAACCAGCGACAGTGTTTTCTCCTCCGCCTGCTGTCACCCTGTCTACCAGAGGGGAAACATTAATGATGCCTAAACATGATCTGCAGTACGCCCAAAAATATTGACAAAAATGATGCCCACATTTCGTTGAAAAGAAAAGATACAGTGGAATATATTGCAACGACATGTCTGCTTCTTAATTGTTCTTAGGGCATATAGCCCACATTGTATACTGTAACATATAACAATACCATCCATTATATCTGTAAAATTTCATCCCCATCTCCCTCTTTTCTGGCTGTCTTCACTGTTAACCGTCTTCAGTAATTAAGACAAAATGCTAGAAAATCTAAATATGTCTCACTTACAGTTTTATTATAAAATCTGTGCTCATACTTGAACACCACCCATCATCCACCCAAAACAAAGATTAAGTCTCTGTAAGAGGTGCGATCAAAAAGTTCTGAGACTGTTCCCGTTTCACTTGAACAGAGCTCAACACAGTAATGCGCATCTAACCCCAGGAATAACCTTTGAGATGAAGTATTCCAAGTTACATCACTTGATCAACAGATTGTTCTACAATGCTTTTTTTTTTTGTCCACTGGGGGTCCCGAGTGTGGAAGGAGCGCTGGGAGCAATGAATCACTTTACTCGACTAATTTGAGCGGGATGGCGACTTGATTGAAATCAGGTACAGTTTTTGGTTCAGTCTGAACTTTTTAAATCACACCTCTTAATACAGTTCTGCAATAGCTCCTACCTTCATTATATTGTAATGTCCAGGGGGTTTTTTTTTGTTGAAACTATTTGCAGAGTATGACCATCACAAGAAAGATTTCTGTGAAATTAAGTTTCTGAAATATCACCAAAACATCTGAATTAAAGGGAAAATTGTGGTAATTGTTGTCACGGTTTAAAGCCCCTAAAAATGTGGTTTCAAATCTCATATCATTACCAAACATACTACAATCAAAATCAGAGTTTGAAAAACAAAAACGGACTGTGTGGGTACAGTTTGAGATTTGACTGACAGAGTTGTATAAAGACTGCTTTCTATCCATTTCATTAAATAAAATGGTTAAATCTGATACATAGTGTACAATGAAATTAAATCATTTGTACTATGGGAATGTGTCAATAAATGTAAGTGACACATTTTGGATAAAGGTGTGGTACGTACGTTCATTTGAAATCCCAGTTCAAACTGCAGACAGTCACTTAACGTGTCAAAGTGAGAGCAAAATGAGCAGTATGTGCTGGAGCGACCATTTATCCCCCTTTTTAATTAATAGATGCTTTGAAAAGAGGAAAGGCTGGAGGTAGCAAGGAGGCACAGAAGCCCGAGACATTGTAATTACTTATTGAGTGGGGTAGGTGCCAGCTGCACTGGACAATGTCAGCCAGTGTGACATGAGAGATTCATTGGGTGGGTGACATTAGTCTATTTGCTTTCCATCACCTCTCAAGGCCCTCACAGCAGTGTTAGATAGTGTCAGGCTGCCGTGGCTTTGGCTGTCCATCAGCAACATTCTTAAGTCCAAATGGGGAAAACAGAGCTTAACCTTAAAATCAATGAGAACCTATACGTTGGTAATAATAAATCAATAGTTTCCTGTTCATTTCTATTTCAGACCTCACAAACAAGACACAATAATTCCACAATGTCTACCAGTCATGACTTTTCCAGAGTAAAAAGTTCCGGCCAAAAAAAAGTCTGCTAAGCATTCAGCACGAAAAAAATAAACAGCATATGCTCAGCTAAATTAATCTAAATACCTGCAATATTGCAGAGAGTGAAGTAGCAATGTGGCTCTGGGAACGTTTTGGCAGCCACGTCTGTTATGCAGAGAGGGAAACGTGGGCTCAGTGTTGCTGAGCGGTGAGAACAGGTGGGAGTCTTGTATGCCTTTGTGCATGTGCACATGGGCACAGGTTGTGTGTTAGTGCATGTAGATGCATTTGTCTACGGGTCCCAGAGGTGCACAAGTGCAAAGGAGAGAGATATGCAGAGTTGGCAGAGAGAACAGGACTAATGCCCGATACTTGGACACTCGTACAGTTTGTGCTTCCCCTCTGGCGCAGTGCTGGACGGTGATCATAGGGAAGAACAGCAGAGGATCCAGGACCGGTGAAAAGTACGATTCTGAGATATTTTAGTGGTAGGTCCTGTGACAGCTTCCATTTATAGCGCAAATGTTGTTATGGGCCACCCGACAGGATTAACATTGTGCTATTCTGATGATTTTTACTCCTCAAATCAGGAAGGCCGACTCCCTTCTTTAAATCAGAGCAAAAAGCCTTGAAGGAATGGTTTGACGTTTAGGGAAATATGCTTGTTCAGGACAATTAGATAAGATTGGTACCCCTCTCATAACTAAAGCTACAGCTAGCTGCTGGTTATCTTAGTTCAGCATAGAGACTGAAAACAGGGAAACGGGTAACATGGCTCTGTTTACTCGTTACAAAATTCCCTAAAAAGAACCCACAAAGCTCTTTAATATGTTAGATATTGATTGTCCGTACAAAAAACAAAATGTATGAACAGCGATTGCCACTCAACCAATGGGTACTTCAGGAAGTTACATCTTAGAACAGATATAAATAAATTGGTGTGGTCGACAGCCTGTTGCACTTCAAGCATACCCCCAGCTTTAAATACATGTTTCCATAAAAACTGGACCACCCCCCCACTGCTTACAACACTAACAACCAAACAACAGCAACACAATCCAAAACAACATTAACTTTTTATGAACCTGCGCTACGGTCGTCAGAACAACATGGTTTGTCAAACTCTTTCAAAACAGATGAACCTTACAAAAACAAAACCACTTTCTAACCTCCCATTTTTATTGCATTGAGGTAACAGAGTTCTTTTGAAGTAAATATTCCAACCTGTTCGTATTACCAGAGAGTCAGATACTGCAGTTTAGACTCAAGATACCTTATGAATTAGCCCCAAAAACCTTGTGGTTAGGATTAGAAAAAGATCAGAGTTTGGGTTCAAAAGCTCTTTTGCTAAAGTAATGTTATTTTTTTATATCCATTTTTACTTGACATCATGCAAGTTAAATGCGTTTCCATATTTAATAGGAATCCACAATGGCTTTTGCATTGCCATGGACTCCGACACCTGTCTCCAAGTGAAAGCCCTGGGTTTGTTCCATCCAACAACCTTTGACCTCATCCCTTTAACCCTCTTTGTACTTCTTCACATGACCTTCTTCAACCCGGCTCATCATGTTACCTAAACCAGGGGTCCCCAGCCACCGGGCCGTGGATGATTTGGTACCAGGTCGCACAGAAAGAATAAAAAACTTGTATTTACTTATTTGTATTTTATGTACATTAGCCTGCATGGTATTTTATTTTGAAAGATGACCACTTCAGTCCATGCCTCTTTCTCGCAGTCGTCTCAGTCGCAGTTTTTTTCATGCAAAAAACAAACGTCTCTGGAGAGGTCCCTTGAAAAGGGGGAAATACCGAATGATGAGACGACAGACAACTCCAAGACCACCAACAAAAAGAAAGCTGCATTTAAAAGAAAATACCAAGAGTTCTACTTAAATTAAGGGTTCATTGCAACAGGTGATTCACATTCTCCAAGCCCACTCTGTATAATATGTGGTGACCGGCTATCTAATTGTGTTTTGTTTTTGTTGCAGATCGGCTTTTGAGATGTCAATCAAGCTATTTGTCTGTTTATTGTTGCAGCAATCACAATATTGGCAAGTCATGATGGGTCATTGTTGTTATCTAGGCAGTGACAGGTGAATCTATACAGTAGAGTGGTCTTTCCTGGTTTATAACAGACTTAAAGCATCAGGAATGTGTGCCCCGACAGTACAACTTAATAAAACCATTCGTTCCTATGGTGGTTATATTTTTCAGCTTAAGTAATATAAATACACAGTTTCCAGATGTAAAACAGACAAGTAACAGCACCGTTTCTGCTGTCATAACATCCCTGTAGTTGCTTTATTATTCACCGTCGGTGGTTCACCTGTGAATGACATTATCACTATGAGACACGTCTTTCAGAAGAAAGACTGTTTCAGATACACATTAAAGCTGGGCTGCTGGAAATGAATATAAATCCATTTCTTTTTACCGTTTCCTGTAATAACAGTCTAACTTTTTGATATGAGCTCAAGAAAATAATCTTCCCCAAACATTTTACTCAACAGCTTCTTAGCGTATTTGCACAGACCGTAGAGATCAGTCTGTTTGTTTTTGAGTAAGGGGATTTAAAAAAAAAAAGAAAAGAAAAGGATATGAGGACAGGCACAAAATCCTGATGAAATAAAGAGATATTCTTCTTATTTCAGAGTGCCACTCTAAAATAAGGGTTCTAATTTTTACATAACAAAAAGTCCTAACCCCTTGACTCTTATTTCAGTCCATGACAGAGCAAAGGATACTGCTGGTCAACAAACCTTGCCACTTACAAGAGAGTTGTTGGCTTGGACTTGCCACAGGGGAGGCTCCCTTTCAAATCTCGGGTCAATAAGAGGAACTCTAATTGAAATGGACCAAAGATCTGGCTGAGGGAGAAGTGCCACGTTATTAACTGATCTGTAGATAGATTTGTTGGCTTTTAAATTGAGAGGGAAAAGCAGTAGACCTGATGCTAGATAATCCATTGTTCACCCTGGACACAAGACCGACTGCTTGGCTTTATCTGCAGCTAGAATATACCCAGCAGGCCAGGTGAACCACAAAGCAGGTGGAAGTAAAACTGGAAAAATGCTCCCAGAGACAGCTCAAAGTATAGTACACTAATAAGTTGACAGCTTTAACGAAGTAAAACCTGACAGCAACTCATGCAGGGTCCTGAGGAAGAAATGCCCAGTGGTAACTTGACAGTAAATCATATTTACTCTGGTAAAGACAGGAGCGTGCATCTCTGTTCCCAATGTCAAATGAGATAAATATCTTACCCCTGTGTGTGAGCATGCACATGGTGTGTGCGTGTATGTGGTCAGAGCGCTATGAGAGAGAGAGAGAGAGAGAGAGAGAGACAGCATCGACTTGTGATGATACATGAGAAAAAGAGGTGGAAAGGGAGGGAAAGTAGAGCTGAGCTTGGCAGAGGTGGAATTGGAGTTCATCTGACACGAGACCTTTTCACCTTGAAGTTCTCCCCCACAAATGAAAAAAAAAAAAAAAGAATACACTACTGCACAGCAACATTCAGTTAGGGATCCATGTGCTTAATTTGGTAGAACTTTAAATTCCCTCTTTGTAAAGCAATAACTAGAGGACATCACAGTGTTGTCAATGTAATATTGAAATGTATGCAGGGTAAAATTGGAGTGTGGAATTAATCAGTAACAAACCAATATGAAAGTCCCTGATTCTATTTTCTGTACATAAGGCGACATAAATCATTGCGCACCTCATTAAATGCCCAGCAAGCTCGAGGTAATTTCCCTGGAAGGCCGTCTGGCTCCAAGCCCCCATATCCACAAGACTTTCTCTGGCCTCAGCAGGACCTGGCAGTGCACAGAGGAAGAGAGAGGGAGGGACGGAGGAAGAATCAAAGAGAGGGGCAGATACAGACAGAATCGGATAGAAGGGCAGCGGGAGGAAGAGATGGACGACTGGGTGTTAAATGATGAGCTCTCTTCTGCCACCGATAGTGACGGAAGAAGCAGTGGACCTGTAGGGATCACACTCGGCTCGAGACTCATCTTATAATCAGACACTTCCAGCTTTTATTTCCACTGTCAGCATATTTCATACACCATTATGTTTTGTGACTTTGTCTTAGCATATTCTGTCAAACTCATGTTTAATCATTTGTTTTGTGTTCACGTGAAGTTTATGCTTCGTTCACTCCATCTCAACAAATTGGGGAGAACAACAAAAGTTGGCAGTGTTTACTCATTACTCAGGATGGTTACACCCATTTCTATCGTTTTAGTAAAAGCAGTAATACATTATTTAACAGAGTTCAAACTATTAAGGACAGGCTCGTACAGGTTCCACAGAACAACATTAGCTCAGTCAGTGACTCTTATGTCAAATAATGGACTATTTAACTAAATCTGTATGTTTTAAGTACCCTTTGAGGGTATGTGTGAGATTTTCTATTTAAAAACAATTTAAAAAGGACCTAAGCTTATCAGCAGAATGTTAAGAAACAACAGTGTGTATGTTATGTCAAAGACTTCCATGTCTTGTGTTCCAGAACAACTGAAGTTAACATGCCAACTCATTTTCTGCAGCCGGTCCAGTCACGTAGTTCCACGCCACACCTCAAGAGGCGACGGTGAGTCATTGCCGTGTCCAAACTGCCATCAGTCCATCATAAATGAAAGAAGACCGTCTATTCTAACCTTTCATTATGATGACAGGAAAAGTAAACACAACAATGGATGAAACTTTCTGTACAAAAAAATTAATAAATAAATTTAAAAAGGAGTTACCATTTGCACAGCTTCCCACTGCTGGAGACGGCTTTTGGCAAGTAAAGGAATGACGTCAGCTTGCAAATTCAGCACGTTTCTCTTAGACTGGCGAGTAAACAGCTCTTGATGCTAACATTAGCTATGTAGCAATAGCTCATAAAAGGTATATAACAGTTTTACCATACTCACAGTGCTAGCATGTTACGTCAGCTGTTTGTTGATTCAGACCAGTTTGGATCACCGTATGTGACGAGCTCAGTTAGCTCATTAATCTAAATTTACGATTGGCAAAGTCGACCACTAACGGCAGGGCAAAAATATGCAATATTCAACCAAACGGCCAAAAATCAGAGCCCAACTGAGGGCAGACTGCCCGAACGCAACAGTGACTCATTATCGCCTCTTAGCATGAAGTGGAATGACAAGACGGGAGATAAATCTTCCATATTTCACCTTTACAGAGACAACCCCTTTGAAAGAAACATACTTTGATGTTTGCTTTAATTAACAATACACAAAAAGTTGTGATGGTAGATGGGCCTGTAGCAGCACATGGGTATTGTCAGCGGAGTAATAGAATACTCGTGTCAAGATTTAATACCTACACTGAACACCTGCATCCATGTGTTGGGGCGTTAGTGATTAGCTGGTAGCCACAAACTTGTGAACAAGCCAGTGAGTGTGAAGCATGAAATCAGCAGCTGCTGCCAATCAGCATAAGCAAGGACAACTTCAGCCCTCTGTCTAATCTGCAGTTGTACTCCATCTATTTTTAATCATGTCACATATTTATGAAGTTTTATTACCATTTTAAAAAACTAGATAAATTATCAGTGAAGTTCCTTTGTTCTAAAGAACCCTATTGGCCAAAGGTAGCTTATTTTAACTTTTGCCTGTCAGAAGCAACAAAGACAGTATAGAGTCTACACCAAGAAAGAGGTGTGGGTGGATGGATGGGTCAACAAAGTGTGGGACCCAAACATGTGAGGCTGCTGTTTCCTACCAACAGTCAGGAAAGGGTTCTTTTAAATTATCACACAAATGATTCCTGAGAAACATATAATTATTTTTGTAGCCATGACAAAAGGTCCCCTATCCTTGACAAAGCTGTTTTACATTCAAACTATATTTCAAATACCCCAACCAGGTCTTTTTTGTGACAGAACCCAAAAAAAAAAAAAACCTGACCGTAGCTTAATGGTTGTCAGTTATTTTTTTCAACACTAACATTTTTAAAAAGGTACAGACAAATCATGTAGTCCTCGGATTCCTGGAACGCGATTATGTCTTGCTCTGAAGGACATGACAAACTATTGCCATTTAATTTGGAGTACTTGTTAAAAGATAGATCATAGCTCTCAGAAATTCATATTGTCCATGCCTCAAAATTACATCGAAAAGGCCAAATTGGAAAGTTTTTATCCGCATGGTTGGACCGTGGGGAATCAGTTGCCATGAGGGAAATCTTTCTTACAAAAATGTTGTTCACAACCAAAAGAACTATATACATGCACTTCATAAAACAACATCAACAGATAGCGTGTAAGTATTTGAACACTGTTCCACCAGATACAGGCTGCACAGCTTACTTGTGTGACAAATCCATAATCCCATTTTTCATTAAATTGGAAATCTTGATTTGTACTTTACTGTTTTTAATCTAAAATATTTTTCCTTCTTTAATCCCGTTTGCTTGCTCTGCAGCTTGTATGTGAACTTGTTTCTTTAACTGCTGGATGTGCCTGAATGACATTCATTTATACAAACAAGTATGCCAGTTCTTTAAATCAAGCATTTCTCATTCATTTGTTGTACCATTTACATGTTGTGGTTAAGCTATCGCCCCAGGGTACAGAAGGAGTCATGAAACAGGTCTCAGCCATTGGATCCTTTGTGCCAATTGCAAATATAACTGGTGCCAAAACTAATTCAAAGACAAAATGGTTGTTTACAGTTCAGCAGGGATCTCGCCACAATATAAGATAATAAGACATCTGTTTTCTGTCCTGGCTCCTAAATGGTGGAATGAGCTCCCCACCAACATCAGGACAGCGGAAATTCTGTACATCTTCCACCGCAAACTAAAAACACACCTCTTCCGACTTTACCTTGAACAGTATAACTTTAGTAGCGCTTAAAATGGCACTTACTGATAGAACTTTGTAGTTTGCTTTCTTGAAGAAATTGTATTTTGTTGATTCTTGTTGTTCTGGGTTTTGTACCCTCATGGTTGAAATGCACTTATTGTAAGTCGCTTTGGATAAAAGCATCAGCTAAATGAAATGTAATGTAATGTAATTTGCCTTGGGGAATAATTTCAATTGAACTTTCAATTTTGCATTCAATCAAGCGAGACCCCCACTCTGTTTCTTTAACTGCAGCCTCTGGTATTCATCAAGGAGCTCCAGGCAACCTACTGTCAGAGGAGACACAGGTCAGTGTTTAACCACAGAGAAACACCGAGATGGTAGCTTTCACTCAAGTGTGGATTATTACGACAAAGTGGAAGCAATGATGTGTTGTGTTCTATACCCGCCTTAATTTTCAAACCTTCGTATGTCCATCAACGCAGTATAGCTGCACACACCTTGGCCGTTTCATGTATGAAGATTAGTATAGATGAAATCTGCTGTAATAGAGGAGTGAAACCATATATTAGAGGACTATAATTCATCATTGAATTTCAAGGCCATTTCAATTTCATCAAAAAACAGATTCACAGACATGCTCAGTTAATACCTCATTTTTTAACTGGTGAACCGCAAGGTTAAAACAAGGAGTCTGCTTCTGTATGTGACATATACGAGAGAAGTAATATGTTGTGGATTGTTAGTAATAGGCTGCAGAATGGGCTCTAGAGTTCTGATAGAGGATTTATGTTCTTAAATGACATTCAAAAAGACAGCACGTCCAATTCCCCTGCTCTCCTCTTTTATTTCTTTCCTTTTTTTCTTCTTTTTTTTTTTTTTAAACAGCAGACAGATGACCAGCTGCTCAAAAGATTCACTAAGCCACTCAAGGGGAAGCAATCCTAGAAAGTCATCCTACAAAAGCAGTGGGCGTGACATTGTACATTAAAGGAACAGTGCAAAATTTGGGGAAAAATACTCGTTTTCTTGCAGACAGTTAAAAGTTAAAAGATCAAGAACACGTTATTTTCAAATATTCGGTTAGACTTAACAGCAAATTACAATAGCTTTGCTAGAAACAGGGTGAAATAGCTTCTGTATGTGTGACGAAAACTAATATCTTCAAATGTCTGTTACCATTGCAAACTAGATGCCTGAGACACACGGTCTTCACGGCGTGCGCGTTAAGGCCAACTCGCTGTTCTGCTGCGGTTCGCTCACGTTCGCGTGTCCACACTGCCAACGTGTCTGCTGCAGCACTGCAAGTCCTATATTTCAACATTTAGTTTCCTCTCGGATTTTGCCTATCGGTAATAAAAAGGTTTGAGGTCCGACAAGCGAAGAGTTGTTACCAATAAATCAGTCACTTGATTTTTTTTTTTTTTTTTTATTAACCCTCATTCAGAGCGAGAGCAAGCACGGGAAAGATACTGCCCTTCGTCTGTTAAATAATTGACATGACACGAGTAGAGCCCACACTGGGTTTCTGCAGTGAACATGTGATCACAGCTCTTTTCCTCGTCTATTTTTGCTGTGTGTATTTCTCAGGAGAAATACACGAGGCCTGAGCCCTACCAACAAAAGCTAGGTGTGACACAAGTGTCTCACGCAGGCTCTGTGGCTGCTCTAACGTGTTAACATAGGCAACAAAATGATAACAAAAGACGTTTCGCAACCGCCATTGCAGGCAGTGTCTTGGGGTGAATGTGTTCATTTGTGAGCTCTATGAGGTAAAAGAACAGGATAGAGCTCAAAAGCTTGTCTCTAAAAACTAGATGACGAGAACAAGTTGAGTCTTTTACTTCAGTTCATTACAAAATGTATTGGCAAGACAGGCAAACAATTTCAAAAGGGCAAAACAGGATCGAAACCAGAAAACAGGCGAGGATCAAAAACTAAGACTACTAACAATCTGGAGTAACGGCTGGAACAAAAAGCAATATTGGCATGACAACAAACAGGCACTAAAGGGTTTAAAACTCGCAGACTATATACACAAAAGGCAGGGCAGTCACTGAGGCCAGAAACACAAGAAAGCAGAAAAAAAAAAGAATGAAATAAGAGGGAACCAGTGCGTATTTACCAAATGAGAAACTTTTTTTTTTCTTCTTTTTTTTTAAACAACCATTTTGAATTTTTTTTTTTATTTTTATGAAGTTACACCACTGCCATCAAGCCCATGTAATTTTGGCAAACGGTGATCTTCCAAATAATTATTTTCCCTGTAATCATGGCAATAATATTGAATGTCACCAACTGAGCACACTTGGGCACATTAATTAAAAATAAAGGAGCTATACCGTTTAAGTGCTCCGATTTGTTTTGTTTTTTAAAAAAGTACTTAAATTGTTCACAAAGTCTTTTAATTGATTTTGTAGGATTGACTGTCACTTTCAATTTTCTCGTCCTGGATATCTGACATCGGAGCACTTGTCAGCTGTAAATTGGTTTGTTCTGACTGACAAGCCATATTGACCAACCGCAGAGGAACAACTCAGCCCTGCTGGCTGCTGAGGGATCGACTTCCAAATGATCGCAGCATGTTCACCGGAGCTGCCGCTGCAGTAATGACGACGCATCAGGCATTTCTGCACCGCTTTCATCATGGAGAGGCCTCCTTGTTTCTGTCATCTCAGTGGCATCATCACAAGCCGGGATGGGAGATGAGTGTGTGGGGAGAGGGAGGGGAGTGGGGGCACAGTACCACAACAACATCACCATCATACACAACACTGACCACACTAATTGCTGACTTCGACCTCACAGAGCTACTTTCTCTGTGCTTCAAAGTGACGTTTGGAAAGCAATATACACAACCTTATTTACTACAACTAGTGTGCCATAACCAGTCTTTACCCAACCTCAACTATACTGTGTTTGACATGCACAGATACAATAGAAAGAACGACAACCTCACTGAGCATTTGAAGAATCGTCCAGCACCATTTGATCTGGTGATATGGTTGCCTGTTTATTTGTTCAGCAGAAAATGATGCGTAATTTCTGCTTTGATGCCATGATTCACAGTATGTGCAGTAAATTTGAACTCGTACTTCACCGAGAAAATGTAGAAGGTCAGGTGACCCCCATCAAGGCTTCGCCAAGCACGACACACCGTGAAACATGCTCTTGTTGCCTGTTCAATAAAATATCAAAACATGACTGTCAAGCAACTGACATCCATCATTCAAAAGGGATTAGAGGAGAAAGAAACTTGATTCGAGTAATAATTGATCATACTCAAGGTTGTACAAATTGCACTCGGTGTACAATTAAGTTAATGAATATATTACTGATTTTCAATAGGTTCCACATCAGTACAAAGGTGATTAGTACATACATCAGGACAGAGGTTGAATTATTGGCCCAGTGATGTGGGTTCCAAATAATGAGCACAGGTCATTGTGGAAGACGGAGTACCCAACATCTGCAGCTAATAACAGAGCACAAGGAAGGCCATATGAAATGGAATTAAGAAAAAAGAGGCAATCTTTGAGGTGATGAAAATGCTAATTGCAACAGGCGTACAGTTAGCATAAAATCTATTGACATTCAAGGAAATAAATATATTAAAAAAAAATGTATGGTAGCGATGAAGGGTAATGCAGTTTAAGAATACCGTTTGGCAATGACTGGCATCATTCGTTGCGTGGGGGCAATTGGTGGATACAGAGCAGCCAGACTTTCAGCTGGATCGCAGTGAAAATAGATTCCAGTTACATCAGCCTGAGAGGCAATAGTAATGATTCATATACTTGATGAGATCCTGCAAGGAGGGCAGCGGTAGCATTCGAAATGCTGTTAGGGAAAGGATCATTTTGTGTAGCTGTACTGTGGTTAGATATACAGCATGCCTTTAACTACAGTAATAATGTGACATTGTAATCTATACTGTACATATCTGTCTGCTTTGCTTTTCTCTGGGGCATTTTTATTTAGTTGACACAGGCAAATAGTGTAGGAAAAATACACAGGTTGATAAAAAACACAATTTGTTAAATTTTCAAAGTATTTTTTCATGTTGCAAATTATATAAATGTCATTTTTAGGAGGAGACGGGGCTTCAAAGACAAACAGCCAAAGGTCAGCCTGACAGGCACACATCCAGACAATGTGCCTGGAAGTTGGGTAGCGAGTTGACAGGCATGAGAACAGAGAGATCTGCTACTTTGAAAAGCCATTTTCTCCCAGCACACGTCATGATCCCCTTACAAAACAACGCACAGCACGACAACCATCAACCAACCAGACCCCTTCAGCAAACACGTCAGTCATCAGTACAGTACAGCCGTCTCCTCACGAAACAGCACTGCAGCCTTGACCATGAATTAGAGACGGTGATGTAATCCCAGGACTCCATGATGATGCAAGCAACTGTGATTTATCCTCCCTAAACTCAACAACAGAAAGGACTACGTGCCCCTAAAGTAACCACGTTCAACTCTTTCAACTAGTCACTAATTACAGCCAAAGGGGGGATGGAACGCTCAGCTCTAAAGCCAGTGAAATATGCAGAACTATTTATTACAGTAAGGAAGAGGGAGAACAACAGCATATTACAAATCACTGTGGGGGAGAAAAAAAATCAGTGGATTAAAAAAAAGGGAGCCCCTCATTTCATTTTCCTTTTAGTTAGCATATCATATTGGCAACATCTCCAAGCAGGGAGCCGAGGGATTTGTTTGGATAATACTACAAATATGCAAATCCAGACTGCTTCCTCATTATTCTGGGCATGATAACCACTGGCACACTTGGCTTCTTGTCTGGAAGCTCTGATAGCAAGGTGGTATCCATGAGAATGGCCCGTTTCATTATCAAGTATTACATTATGAGGCTAAAGTCGAGAGACACAACCTGCTTTTAACACAAAAGTCCAGCTCACAACATTAGTCCCATCTCTAAATCTGAGTTTGACCCCCTGCCAAGCCATAGTGCACCAAAAACAGCAAACTAAAATGAATACATGAAACCAGTAGCAGCGAAGATAATTGATGTGGGTAGAAAAGGTGTTGATAGTCCAGCCTAGAAACAAACTCCTTGCGATCCCCATCGAAGCCTGTGAAGAGCACAGGTCTTTAGTCCGCCAGCTCCAAATGATGGCACATTGATCAAAAGGTCAGATTAGATTGGATTCAACCGTCTAATTCAGTGTGTCTCTCCATGCTCTCACTCCAAGAGCTGTCAATTATGCTACTGTAACTGAGGTCAGGAGCAATCATGGCAGTGCACTGAGGTTTAGGGTACAATTCAGAGTGGACTTAGGAATTAACAGAGCTGGAAACCACTGTGGCTATTGGGAGACAAATACAGCCATCAAACAGGTGACCATTTGGAAAATCCTATCACAAACAGTGACTGTCCAATAACAGTTTAGTATGTTGGCATGACAGCTCTGTCAAACTTTGGATTTCAGCAGTGTACATGAGGCTACAAGAGCGATACTTGACATTTAAACAGTAAAATGGTGTCTTTTTTTAGACTTGGCAAAAACAAAATAGAAAAATGTAAACAAACCGCTTAAATTGTGTGCATTTACTACCTACAGTAGTACCCGAGTATATTTCCAAGGAGCACATTCTTAATGCCTCATTAATTCGTGGGGTTTAACAATGAAAAAAAAAAACTGTTTCACGATTAGCATATCTAAATTTTACCCAAGGCGTCGCTACATTCAGCTCACACGGCACTCAGTCTTAAATCCTTTCCTTTTGTCATGTTAAAATCAAAAATATGAACACACAGCATGGTACGGCTGCACACAGCAATACCAGAAAAATACATTTTCTTTATGTTCATGCGCTCCGATTTGACAATCAGCTGGTGAGGATCATGATGACTTTCTTGCCTGAAACAGGAGCCTTCAGCCTCAGTCTTCAACACCATGTCATGTGTGGAGTAGGGATTTTCATCAAGCACCATGTAGGAATGCACTACTACCATTACAGAGGTAGCGATGACGCAACTAAAAGCTGTTTGCCAACCACCATTAAACCACAAAAGGAGAAGAAAAAGATGTCCCTCCGAGGCTTCGGTCAAACATGTTTGGCGCTGTGAGATTGGACGCTACAGTACAAACAGCAGAAAGATGCAAAGACTAGTACAACCATCAAAAAGTTCTGTATTTAAAACCTTTAAAAAAAAATAAAAAAAAATTTTTTAAATCAGCAAGTGAGATGCAGCACAAACTCAGCAAGGTAATGGTAGCATATTGTAACTCATTTGAGAACAAACCAGCAAGCAGATGTTCAATCAACAGCTAAATTTGTCACCAGACAAAGTAGTGTGATGTTAGATGTGCAGAACAAACAAAAAAAACGATGGAGCTAAAAATGAAGCTAAAGAGAAGTTTCTAATCATCCTGGTGTGTGCGTGTGCATGTGCATGCTTCACGCGCGCTGGAGTCATTGAATGATATAAATTGAATATTTCCCTGCAAATACCAAATAGTATTTTTGCTTAAAGTGCCCATCACCATGTTTGTATTAATCAGCGACATATTTGTGATTTAAAGTGACTTAGATGGAAACTCCAAATAGTTGTATGGAGAACTATTTTCAAGCAAATCAATGGAGCTACCGTTAATTTAATCAGCATGCCAACTACAGCTGATTAAATAACACAGAACATTTATATTTTAACCTGTAGTTGAGGCCCTCAAAATAAGAAGTTGGATTTTGTCTCCTTTGATCTTAATTCAAGAACTCACCATGTCAAAAATCACTCAAATTTAGAGCAGAAAATATGTTGCCATTATTATTGCAAACTGCTTATGTGTCACGCAAACAAAAGCTTGACAGGCCCGAGCAGCAGGGGGCATGGATTAGTGAATGGTCAATTCTATGATCAGAATCACAAAGCAACTTAATATTACTGCTCTTGTATTGCTCACAGAGGCTCAGCAAAACACATCAACTGGGGCATTATTAATGACCCTGTCAGCTTGATGAACATCAGGCATGCATACATAACCTAGAAAATATGTGTCCCATTGATCATCTGTTATCATTCCAGCATTTCCATCTTGTGTTTTTCCTCCTCTGCAGGGGTCCCGTTGGCCCACTGAGCATCAGGGCGGAGGCACATTCGGCTGTGTTCAATGTGCTCCTGGCTTACATCAGGTGCAACAGTTTTTACACAGACGGGAAGGGAACATTGAGAGTGTCCTGTTGGTCATGACAGCCACACATGTTCACCCGCGTCACAGCAGACAAGAGACAGATGACTGTCAGCGGCGTGTCAATCTCTCGGCTGTAACCTCAAACGAGGAAGAAAACAGGTCAAATCTTTCTGCAAATTAATCCAGATGGCTGGCTGTAATTTCAAAAGCCTCATTGTCATTCTGTGACATTTCCCAAGTGCCCCTCGGAGTCTTTGCTTATCTGAGTCATGCTGACTGAAATGAGGATTGGAGCAATAAGGAATTTCGATGCCACACTGGATGATCAGCCCTAACTCCGTATCTTGATACAACCCTTATTGACTTTGAATGCTCAAGCAGTGAGTCAAACTTGAACAAATGAGTATAAACCAATACATTAGCCAACATGAGCTCAGTATATTTTAACATTGATATTTTGAAGCCAGTACTAACAGATACTCTTTAGGGTAAACTGCTGAACACTGATTGAACGAATTGCAAACACTCGTTTTGAAGAGTCGAGCGATGCCTGACTGGAGCGGTTTAATTTGATAAAGCAGGAGCAAACCATTGCCGCTTCTGACTCAAAAGGTCATGACTGAGTCCAGCAGGGCTTAACTTTTTGTCGGATTTTCCATTGTTTTGCTGTAAAATAAGTCTTTGAATTGTGTCTTGAATTTTAGAAATGTCAGCATCAAATGCCCCTTAAGTCTTATGAATGAATACGTCATCCACGGTAGGTCTGTCACAATCATTGTCTAGATTTTAACATGAGTAAGGACCCAAACGCACGACACTGAGAAATGAGGATGAGCTAAATATAAGAACTTACAAAGTGATGGGGATACCAAGTCCATGTAGTGAAACAGAACACGAAGGTAAATCATAGTCCACAGTTTTGATTTGGTCCCAGAAAAACAAAAGAAACTCTCAAACAAAACTACACTAGAAGATACAAGGAATTAAAACAATGCCTTTCCAAAAGGATTTGATACATAAGGTGACCAGAGTGGTGACACCCTGGGAGAATAGATGCAGAGTTGCTGATTACTGAGTGAGTGCAGGTGGTGTTGATTAGGAAACAGGGAACAGGTGAGTTGGGCGTGGCCAGCAGGAGACTGAAAATGGGGAGACCAGACCGGGGACCTTTGGTGGGTGAATGCAGAAAATGACATGGAGAGAAATGTTGCGTTAAAATGGGGTTGTAATTACCGTGTACATGAGAGAGCCCATGTGAACAGCCCCCTCGTATAGTTTTCACGATGTCGGAACTCAACATTTTCTATAAGCCCCGAGTTCACAAGGTTTGACGTGTTTCCGGAAATGGCAGAGGCCATGGAAATTAATTTTTTGTTGGATGTTAAGCTAAAATATTGTTTTTTTGCCTTGGTTTTCTTTTGCAGTTTCTGCATTATGTTATCTCCCTTGCTAAAGGCTTGCCAAATTGTTAGCTTTTATTCGTAGCTTTTAGACGCTGTCCATGTTGCCGTTGACAATAAATAGTGTTTTTACAATTTAACCGCTTGAACGCCAAGCATACAGACTTCCAAGACTTCCCATGTTGTAACCACGAGCTCACGGGTTCCATTTGAACGCAGGAACACACAAGGGACAACAGGTGAGTAGTAGAGCAGGAAACCTCCGGTGGGTCGGGAGAGTGTGACTTGGAGCAAAAACATTACCCAAACTCTATTATGGGATAAAGTATGTATATTTCTTTCAGTGAGAGGTTGTTTTTTTTGTTGTTTTTTTGTGCTTCTTTTGGTTTCTCTTTTCCTTTTGCTTGTCTAAAATGCTATTTCGAGAAAAGGGCACAACATGAAAGTGAGATGGACCAGCGGACATTTTGACTGGTAGGAGGAAAATCAAGTGTTACTAATAACATCAACAATGGCTTTGATCTATTCAAGTGTCCCTCTAGGCCATGACAATGAACCAGCATGCACAACATCAGGATCCTGAAACCAAAAGCAGCAAAATAGAATTTTGTCATTGTCATATTGCATCATGACAGACGAGTGATGAGTCATACAGCTGTTTTTTTCCATATGATCCAACACAATGTATTGTGGGATTGTTAGCAGAAAGTAGCGTACATGCCATTTATTCAAATTCAGACAATCTAATGAAGTGTAAAATAACGTGCAACATATAGCAAAAATGATGAACAAGCATCAGTGCCACTCGCCTCAAGGGGACTGATGAGAGACAATAGTCAGTCCTATGATGATGCATAAGAAATAAACAATACCAGTATAAGCCAGTGTCAGCAACGAAACATTCACTTTACTGCACCAAAAGTGAGAGTGTAATCGGGTTTAAAGTTTGTGGCAGATTCCCTCCAGTGTGGCAGACATCTAACTCCCATTAGCCCGAGCTGAAAGGGTGCCCTTCAGGTTATTTATGATCGGCAGGATTGACCAAGGTAAGAAACAGTAATGATCTCCTTGTCACGTTCACTAGTTTATATCAAACAGCTCATGCTTCATCACCACCGCCACTGATGGCTCAATTCCAGCAGCAAAAATACAATCAGCGCCAACATTGACCAGCTGTCTGTGTGAAAAATATGGTGTTTGTGAGAGTGAGGCCAGTAAGTTCCAGGGTTATGGTGAGGTTTAAGTGGGTTAAGTAGCTCACAGGATTTAGGCCAAGAAGAGATAATCGGTAAAAAGAGAGAGAGAAAAAGAAATGAACGCACAATGTCTCAAATCATGAACATCCCTGTTCAGTGAATTCAAACATGTATGGGTGTGCGTAACACTGCTGTACGCCTTTTTGCTGTGCAGGATTAGCATAGCACATGTCAACCTCAATCAGAGTGACTGCTCAGTCAGAACTGAGTTTTAAGGCTTACTGGTGTATGAAATTCATTTACTTCACACCTCTTCTCCGACTTCATCTTAAATCAGTGGTCATTCAGCTCTGATGGGAGGACTTATGGCGTGTGGCTGCCTGCAGCAAATTCAGCAGAGGACTTTGCACTCAAGTAGGAAATATTGGCAGAATTAGATGTTAAGGTTAGTAGAATCAGATTGGTCTCCTGTGTCAGCTTTGGAATCGAGACACACACTGCTACTAGTGTGTGTTTGTGTGCAGCAGTAGGGTGGAGCTGAGGAGCAAAACAATCGTTTTTTTGACATATTCATGTCAAAATGTTTTTGCATAGAAATATATGTAATGATGTTTTATTCATGAGTCTTTATTAATATTTATACCTTTTGCCCTAAAGTCAGTGCATTTGTAATGACCTGTTCATGCTGTTGCTTTGGTATTAATGCCTCTTTTTTTTCTATCTGTACAATTTCTTTTTTGTCATAATGCTTTATTTTGAATTTGCCTTTTAACTGGACAAGCAGTAAGGTATTGTTAAAAAAAAAAAGAAGTTGCGTACGTTTCAGTAACCGGAAGCTTCTCTGTGCCCAGCCGGCTAACTAGCATCTACTGTTAGCCTACCTGTGATGTATATCTGTGAACTGAAGTAGCCTATCTACCAATTTCTCCATCGATCAAAATAACCGAACACTAAAGATTGGTAACATAAGGTGTATTTCAATTTTCGTAATGTTAAAATGGATTCTAATAAGATGGTGTAGAAAGTGTTGTTCAGGGACCAGTATCAAAGTCAAGGTATCTATACTGGTATCAATAATCCCCTGTAATGAAGCTGCTCTGGAGACAATAGCTTTGCATTACAGGTTAATCTATTCTAATCTCATTAAAAGGCAGCCAGCTCCTTGCTACCTGAGCTACTACCCTGCTGACAAAGTTACAAATCACTTCCATGATTCCCGCTAACACAGCCATTGGAAAAGGCAATTTAAAAAAGAGTACAGGCTGAAATATTCAGACAACATCAGCACAGAAACTGCCTCCTGATTTTGCAGCTTTAGTCGTAACAGAAAATAATACCAACCATTTGCTGACAGGCATCAATCAAACTGTGACCTTGGGATATCAGTTGACAATTAAACTAATGAGAAATAGAAATGTTCTTTTCTCTCTGGAAGTGTTTCACTATCATTTGCATTTTGTTTTCATTTTTTTTCCAGCTGTGTACAGCTCCTCCATTTCCTTTGGGATGCTGCATTGAGCAACAGAAACATCAACCAACAGCAAATATACAAATGCAGTAAATGTAGTAGGCGTAATGACATCTTTGAATATCCTTAATTTGGTTTTTTTTCCAAGTTGTATACTGCACACTCAAAGCCCAAGTAGAAATGGTTGTATTAGATTCTATAATATGTTCAAATGTTAAACTATCTTATCTAATCTTAACTTGTGGGCTGATGATATAGTCTTGGCTTTAGTTTAAATCATTTTATAAATATTTTTACTTTAAAGCATTTGCCCATTTATGAGCCTTGCTCTAAAGAACTAATTAGGTATGGAATCAATTTACTTTTTATAGGTCTTAAACTGAAAATATATAATAGCTCTAATCTTAATTCACAACGTATTTGTAATGGGTTCATTAATTCACCACACATGTCTCAAATAACCAACTATTAAAGGAACTCTCTTCCCCTCTACCAGAGATGTTATTTATTGGCTTTGCTGTAGTTTAGGTTCCCTCTGTGGTTTACATAATGTGATTTGTTATCTATTGTTTTTTTTTTTGATTAATGACATCACCTTTAATGCACAGTTAAGGCTTTATGCAAGCTTTATTGCAGGGACGTTATTCCCTTATGAGACGGGTACCTCCTGCTGCTGCAGCGTCGGTTCTTTTAGTGATCAGTGAATCAGAGCTAGGTTTTGGATGAAGGCCATTTGGTACTTTAAAATCCTTAGATATGATTTTTATGGGATGTTTGCAGTGATTTTTCCTATTTACTGGACTTAAGTCTGCTGTGTTTTTATCATGCCTTTTATAATTCCTTCATCGTTTGTTGTAATTTTCTTTGCTATTTTAATATGGAAAGTGCTTCACAAAAGATCTGCCACAAAAGGAAGCCAAGAGGGCAAACCAGTGATTCAGACCAAAAACATTGTTATGCTTATACAATGCTGGGGCAGCATTTGTGGGGGCATGTTGTAACCCTGAGACAATTAAATATGATCCACGAAGTTGAGAAACAGATCAATTGTTTTCAGGCTGATCAGTTCATAAGACATGAAAAAAAACATTTTGTTATACTCAGAGTTTACACTTTACAACTTGAAAGTTGATCTGCTATTTTATCTTCATTGCAATGAGCATGAGGTAAACAGCAGAAATACCGTGTTCAAGTTACAAAGCCATGTGCACATGTCTGTATTTGATGGGTCAACACAATGCCTTGCAGGGTGACATCACATTGCATTGCATCAAAAGTTGAGGAGGGTCAACTTTTTTACCAGAGGGTCCTGTGTCATTACTTCACTTGGACCCCACCCTGCTCCAAAGGACTGGCTCCGTTCAAAACAGTGAGAGAGAGAGAGAGAGAGAGAGAGATGTGTTTTTTCAAGTCACTCTGAATGCAGCCCAAAGCAATAAAGTCCCATAATTTGCAATAAGAACAGCTGTTAGGCTGGTGTTGCATCATGTAAGCTTTTGCTGAACTGTGGAGTGCATTCTAGGTCTGGCTGAGCATTTTGGATTTAAAGAGTCAGTGATGTTTACTTTACAGCTGTGTAAGTAATAACTTATTTTATAGGACTTGGAATGCTAATTGTTTTGGTAACATCGATGCCACTGCAGCAGTTCACCTGCAGGAAAATGACATTCTTTACATTATAGTGGCAACCCACCGTGATGTCACCTACTGGACTGTAAGCTGATGTTTGGAGGCCTCAGGTCTGGCATTCTGGCTGTTGACATCTTGTTTTTTTAGATGGATCTGACTGAGAACCCTGAGACTCTACGGCTGCCCACCCATATCTGACTGTACCCCAAGCATGTTAATCACTCCAGGCATGCCCCCAAACATGCCTTTCTTTGACACCTAACATCTAATTAATTATGGAATTATTTTCAAAAGGTTCATGAGAACGCTGATCAGAACGAGTGAATTTAACTAATGATACCATAATGACTTGTGGAAAGAAATTATCGAAAAAATGATCGATTCTGTATTTCATGAGAAGTTGATGCTTGTTGAATGGGAGTCCAAAGGTTTTTTGGAGCCAGTATTGCACTTTAGGTAGAACCTACTTTGACTACGTCCATTTTTAGATATAGTCTATGTTTTTTCACCACATCGTCTTGGGCTGTTCTTACACGGAGCTAGTCCATGTTGTTGCTTGACTGCAAAATGTTTACCTTTTGTGCTAAATTCAAATTTAGATTGCTTGATTTTGTTTGAAGGGGCACCTCTCGTACCCACTGCCGTGTTGTGGTACGTGGAAATTGTCCATTCTACCCATATACAATTTCTACCTTTTGTATGTTTTTCTATTCATTCCTATTTCAGTGGAGCAGTTTCATATTTCTGCTTCCACAAATCTTTTATCACAAGCATTTACCTGGATTCACTTGGGTCCTTTGTCTGGCTCACTAGGTTCAGAGCTCTACTTTCCAGGCAATTAGTCCGCCAACGCTCCATCACCCAATCAAAAGGCATCCATAATAACCAGTGGGATGCCAATTAGAATATCTCCAATGCCAGATTTCACCCTCCTGTACTGAGGTTTATTAACAGGACTTAGTGGCTGTCACTAAATACACATTCAAACTGAAATAGGTTGGAGTTTAGAAAAATCAAACAGGGTTTTGAAGTTACAGAAATGGAAACCTGTGCTCTGAAGCCACGAACATATTTCAGCAAAGAAACAAGCTCCGGTTCTCTTATTCCCAAACATCATGTCATGATTCAGCCTGTGTCAGTGATGTTTTGCAAAGGGTAAAGATGCCACTGTTCCTCTGACAGACATGCACTGCCTATAAAAAGCATATTGATTGAATGGAATGGAACCTCCTCACATCTACATTTTTTCTCATCTTGCCAATGCCCTTGAGGGTCAACACAGTGTCTTTGGTAATTGAAAATGCCTGCCGAACCCTCAGTGTGAAGGACAAAAACTATTTTGGCCAGGATGGGTAATAAATGGGCCTAATGGCTTTGCCATTCAGATGCTGTCTGCTGGGCTGGGTTTTGTGTATACAGCCTGAGGCATTGGAAATGTTGCTCTCCTGAGGTCAGATTTGACAAATCTCTGATCCCTGCCTGATATAAACTTGGAAGAAAAATGAAACGGCGGGCAGCAAATATAGAAATAGGCACTATGAAAATAACCTGTATCAATAACATTGACTAAGACATGGCCACACGTAAAACATTCGCCTTCAAAAATAACAGTGCACCGTTACAGTCCTCTTTTTCCCCGAAGCAATGATCAACAGATCTCCAAATAAAATACCACATAATAAGCATCACAGCCAGGACTGTTAGTTTGTACACTTATTGTTTGATTTCATCAGCATCAGCCCTTGAGGCACAACAAAAAACTAATTAAGCTGATAAAGGGTTCCCTTCTTGCAGTCAGTACACCCAATCTTAACAGAAGGTGGATATTAGTATAGTCTGGTGGTAAACAATATTTTAGTAATTGTCATGCAAAGAAGTACCAATGAAGTACTTAAAGTACTGTCTGTGTAGCCAAAAACTGATGAAACTTATTATACTTTATATATCACATAAACCTATAACCTGATATTACTAGACCAAAATTCACTGTGTGATAATATGAGACTGGCCTCAAACCATTGAGGATTGTTTCCAGTCGTTGCAGTCCTAATGCACATAAACCTTTAAACTGTTGGATGGATTTACTTTAGTTTTAGTAATGATTGCTAAACTTGACGGTGCCCAGTTGTTTTATTCAGCCTTTAAAGATAAAACAACGTGTTCTTGACCCATTTTTAAAGATTTATATCTTTAGTAAGAATGAGTGGCCTTGGGGCCGCAAAGTATTGCAAGAGTCTTATCCATCAAGCTTAAAATGTCCACTGTTGTTGAGACTGTGTCAGTCATGTTGACTCAACTCTATGGTCAGTTTTGAGGATATACAGTATTTTGCAGTGATGGATTATATTGTGAGATTTATAATATACATATTTTCTTTACTCAATAAAACCTACTCTCTTACACTTTAGAAATAACCATGCTGAAAAGAAAGCAAATACACAGCAAAAAACACTGCTGAACCACAACTGAACAGTCCACCATCTATCAATCCATCTACCAGGCACTTATCATCCTTGTCAGGATTGTAGTTGCAAGCAGGGAAAGCACAGAGGTTCAACACTCCTTTGCCCCATCAACCTGCCTGGACGTGTCCCTGATGGACCTCAAATAGAGATGCAAACCCTCCAGCATGTCCTTACCTGCCCCCTGTTTCCTTCCTGGCTGGTCTTCTTCCTTTAATTTGTGCTTGAAACAGATCCAAAGGAAGGCGCTCAGGGGTCATCCTAACCTGAACTATCCCAGATCCACTTCGTTTTATATTCAGTGTGCATGCAGCTTCACAATGCTTCTGATCTGTAGACATACTGTTCACTGTACAACAATCAAAACAACTCTGATGTCTGTCTGGTTGGCCTAGTTTAGCGTAAGGACTGGAAACATGGGGAAACACTGGCTTGTCTGCGTTACTAACAGAGGCTCAGTATTTAACATGTTATATTCGATGGGTTTAATCCCTACAAAAAGTGTTCCAATGATCATTTATGTTGAGTAAGGCTAACTGTTCCTGCCTTTTTCAAGTCATTATACAAAGCTAAGCTAACTGTCTGCTGGCGGTGGCATAATGTTTATCCTGAGAAATGTATTTATTGTCTCATCTAATGCTCAACAAGAAGGCATAATGAGCATGTGTCCTAAACTATAAATATTCTTAATGTTCAGTGCCACAGATGTCACCAATGCAATGGAAAGTCGATGTTTGCAGAGTTTATATCATTGTGTATGTGTTCCATCCATATATCTGTTCTGTGTCTGGGCAAATTGTGTCTACTGCTTTTTAGAAGATGCAGAATCTAATGCATCACCTCCTCTAATACACTCAGTTCCATTGTGCTGCACAAACATTTGTGCTGTGCATGCTTTCTGTATCACTAAAAGCTTCTCCATCACATAAGTAACTGACATTGATTTCTCTGAGCAGCGGCACTATGGACAACATTTGACTTCACTGCGCCTCTCCTCAATAGCGTCAATCTACTGCATTTGTCTACAGAATAATGCAAAGCACAGCAGCTAAATGTGTACATAGAAGTTATATAAACAGTTCTTCATGATCACGTAAAGGCTTCCACTGTATTACTTTCTCCTAACTTCCTGTACTTTGAAATATAAATGCATCACTAGCGCCCCCTAAACTGCAGCCCTGGCACCTAGTTTCATCTGCATGCATTTCTTTGTTTTTCATATATTGGATGACATTTTAAATAATACTACATGGTATAGTATAACTTAAATTTATATTTTCAACAATACTACGTGACTTTTTTTTCACATTACAAACGACATGACTTTCTTTTCATATTTTTAACAACATTAAATACTTTAGACCTGACATGCTTGTCTCCAGATGGAATCGAACCAATGACCTTCTCACTGAGGCACCAGCACTAACCACTGCATCATTATACCTGTAATACTGTGATTTTCTTTTGTGCTTTTGAGGACATGCTATAGAATGACTTTTTTTTTTTTTTTTTCATATTTTGGACATGCTATAGTATGACTTTTTTCATATTTTGGACGACATGGTAAATAATATTACATGGTATAGTATAACTTTTCACCACAGCATGTCGTCCGAAATATGGAAAAAAAAAAAAAAAGTCGTACTATAGCATTAAAATGTACTAATGGGATTATTATTTTGTATTAGGGTTTTTGTATTGTTGTTGACCTTTAGTTTGGTATGAGTATGACTGCATGTACAACATCAATCCGAAAACCTGAAACCGTGAATGTGGCATACCCTTAGAGGGACTCAGCACCCATGAACCATGTGGCTTACCCTTACAGGGACTCGTCTTAAAGGGACTCGCCCTCCGTGAACCATGTTCTCAGGGGGACTCAACCTCCGTGAACCATGAACCGTGGCAGGAGAAAGTGTTTTACGGAGTTCACTCAGTGCTTTCCAGTGACTCAGCTGACTGTCTGGTTAACTCAACAGGTAAAAGATTCTACTTCACCAAGGTTGCTATTAATGGTTCAAATTCCACGTTGGCCTGTTGATGGTGATTCAGCTTTTAGTGAGGTTGAAACGTTTGGAGAAATTGAAAAAGTTTTGCATACACTACACATTACAGAAAGATATTTAATATCACTGCAGACCCCCCTTAAAAACATGTATCTACTATCCAAAGAATGTCTGCGGCAATTTTAGTCGCATTTGAATAAATATTTATGGATGGTGGCGCTATAGGTTGCAGTGAGCCAAAGATTTGTCACAATGCTGTCCAATTCTTTGGAAGATATGTGGTGCAGTGGTTAGCACTGCTGCCTTTCAGCTAGAAGGGTTCAGGTTCAATCCCCATGCTTTGTCATGACTTAAGAAAGAAATCATAAGTCATTTTTGACTTTGAAAATGCCAGTCATTTTTTGAATGGCATGCTATAGTATCACTTTTGGGTCACTTTTTGGCCGCCATGCCACGGGCACACCGATTGACGAAAACGTATTATTTTGATAACTTTTAATTCCAAACATGTTAAGAGTGCACAGTTTTCATAATAATCTTTGTTTTAGCTTTAGTTAATTATATACGCGGTACATGATCTTAAAAATGGACAGCTGTGACATTTTTGGAAAAAAAAATGTTTGCTTCCACGTGCTCCTTACATGCACTGTATGTGATTATATGGGCCATGCCCATTTCCGCCTATCATTTTTTTTACGCAAAAATCAAAAAGAAATTGAAATCTTTTTCAAAAACTTTAGCTTTTCAAGATGAACTTTGAATTTAATGAAATCAAACACACTTTTCAAATTGAGTTTGTGATTCAGCATAAAAACTTTGGTGTAAATACACCTTCAGGAGCTGCTCCTTTTTTATAAATAGATATATAGCCTTTATCAAGTTTCACCATTTTTGCTATACTCATACCATGTATGTTCCAGAACCTGAATATAAAACTTGATGCTAATTGGCCACACAGTGGCGCAGAGGAGGGGACGATATAGAAAATATAAATGCCTTTTGTCAAATGGCTTATTAACCGGACACATCACTCTCAAGTGCGATGTATGCTCGTGTTTCGTTTTATGCAGCTGCATATGCTTATAAATTATACTCACGCTTTCACTTGATTTTTATCTGAAAAACTACAACATTTGCAAAGTTCCCTTTTTTTTAAGTAGTCTGTGTTTTGTTTTTTTCACCCAGAGTAACAAAATTGGTGTCAAAAGATTCACTGAAAAATGAAGTGAAAATTTGACAAGGATTGGCATTTTTGGATAAAAGACTGTAGCTTCCACAGACAATCCCCAAATTGCGTGGGATTTGAAACATCTGTCCAGTATAAGTTTGACAGTCAATAAACAAATGTTTGTGCTCCATGTTTAGTTCACTGTGCTAAGCATTGGGTTGCCACACAGGTGACACAAGTTACAATCTAGATTTACCAAAGCCAGAGATGTTCACTTTCTTTCTAGACACAGCTCATCATGTCACCATGTATCAATCAACTCATTAAAATACCAGAAGATGATCTTGTGTTTGGTGAAGTTGGAGTTTCAAAAGACGCTGGGGTGCTCCCTTGGGTGGGTGTAGCTTCAGGTCTGATATGTGTGTGGACGCTAGGCTTAGGTCGATATGGTTTCTGGTCTGAGTTGCATGGGGGTGCTTGCATCCCTTTATAATTGCTTGCAATTCTAGTTGATATGTGTTATCACTATATGATCGTAGGGCTTAATAAATGAGAGAGGGGTTTATCTGTAATCCAGAGGTGGTGATTGTAAGATTAGATTGTTTGTTCAGTCTCCCAGTGTTGCCTTATATTCTGGTTTAGCAGAGGAAGTGATTTTTGTAATTGCTTTGAAAGGAATTTGGGCAAAAAAGGATGAGTTGTCAGCTGCACTGGAGTTTTTTTCAATACTTAAATGAAAAGCTAAGCAATTCCAGGTTATTTCTGTCAGTAAGATCTCTCAATATTTGCAAAGCTGTTCAGAGGAGGGATGAAAACAGGATGAATAAAGTCCTAATCAGACATTAGTGAACTTGCAAAACTGTGAAATAATGTAACCGGGAGGATTGAATCATTTTAACCAAGTTTAATAATTAAACACAACTAGATAGTGAAACAAAGTGAGACTCATTTACCAAGATGATTATCATTCATGATTATATGAAACAGGTTTAATGACAAATGACATTTCAATGACTAAATCCACTCTCAAACACATTTAGAGAGTTTAGTTTTGAGTCTAGTTTGAAAGGAGATCTTCAAAATACAGGCTACATACACACACAGACATACAACAGCATCTGGCCACTGGCTCACAGGAAAGTCAGACTTCTACAATAAACACTGACGATAAGACAGCGACCACCGACACTGTTATTCTACTCACAAAGCAGGTGATGAACTGATAGCAAGCATGCACAAAGTAAACACAAATGTTATTCAACAGCAGCTATGGACGGGGTGTTATGAAAGCCAGATTTACAAAATAGCTTGATGATAAGAGTATCAACCACAGTCATAGTAAGTATTCAAAGGCAAAGCAAGGGCATCGCATCATCGAACATCATTCGTAATAGGCTAATGTGCAATTTGGGCCGATTCTGATTATTCTATTTGTTATATTCCTTTGCCTGAAACCCTTAGAGTCCCATAGCAGACAGATTTCTGTCTCTTTTAGCTTTAACTTTAAGGGTAGATAACAGGTCCACAGTGTATGTCATGCAGACGTGGTATACAACATCCGGAAACTGGAAAACCTTGAGATTTATCTGAGACGCCGCTGAGTGCTGTGGTTCAAGTTATTTTTTCACCATGAGCTAGCCTGGTTGGTACCACTGTACCATTGCAGTGTGCTTTGAAAACTGAGCCATTAACAGCCTTTGAAAGACGGCAACGCTGACCGATCTTTATGTTCTTTTAATATCCTCTGTATAGAACTTTGAATTGCAGTTGTGTATGAAATAGGATATATAAATAAAAACTTGCCTCGCCTTATTAGCGATATCTTCATCCTCACTTTATTGTACATGGGTGCTGTTAGCTGTTAGCTTCCTGCTTTCTTACTGGGAAACGGTTGAGGAACTTGTCTATCCTCATTTGTGCTGTAAGTTCTACTGTCAGTTCCCCATGTGCCCAACTATACTTCCCATGCCCTTGGGTGACAAGATTATGGACGCGGGTGTCCAGTGCAAAGCAAGGTCACAGAGCCACATATGCAGGATCAATCTGGCAGATTAATGAGGCACACCCTGCTGACATGACAGATATGTATCTCTTGTGGTCGCCAACTGAACACCAATCCAATCTTTTATCGTATAGATGCGTTTGAGTGTTTCAGGAGCAACACAACACACTCGTCTGTAGGTTTGTTTCCAATATTAGTTTTGTAGCTGAGAGCTGTCTTTTGACAATTACGAAAACAGATTTTTCAATAAATTCCTGTTCAGGAATTGCTGCTATGCAGTGTAATACAAGGTTGAAACACAGAAACCCTGTTTCCCCGAAATTACATTTATTTATCACATCTTGTTTTGCTAATTAGATTTTTTTTTTTGCTGCCTTAATTATGATCAGCGGTAACGTGTTTCAGGTTATTTAGTGTTTGGGGTAGATAATGGGAGGGACGGGTTTGCACCTCGAGTCCTGTCTGTGGGTAGGTTTATAGACTTATACAACAATGGAACTTTGGTTCAGATTAGGAAATGATTGTGGTTTTGGTTAAATGCAAGTCAATTTCGACTTTTTCAATAATATACGAAGACTGTCACTGTCTGACAAGGAGTGTGTGCAATTTTATTGTGAACACGCATAACCTTAATTTTATGTTTTGTGGGAATTCTTGAGGTTTATGAACTGAGTTGAATGTATTTCCTTTCTCATGAAACATTTGCAAAGCTGACTTTTGAACATTTTGAAACCTTCATGGCCAGTTAACTTGCTAGTCTTCCTCTTTTCAGAGTTTTAAATACACATTAAATGAACAACATTTTGGGACTTTGCAGATACCTTACCTAAAATGTTTCTTCATTGTACTGATAAAATCTTAAATGAGGCAAAATAATATTATTTAAGTTACATATTACTCTATACAGTCATGGACAGGACTGTGTTCAGAACATAGAACTATGAAAGATGAAGATGTTGGTACACTGAGGGTGCCTTGCTATAAAACAAGTGTAGCCTAACAAAATAAGTCTACTGATATCTTTTAAACAGAGTATGATCCAGCATTCTATAATCAGATTTGGCCTGTCTGTCAGGAATCAACAAATTTATCAAAGTGATTTGTGAGAGGAACTGTTTAAATGCAGCAACATACTGTATGGCAAATCTCCCAGTGGCTGGTTTTTCTGTGACAATTAGGTTATTTGTTTTTGGAGTGTTGTTTGTTCGCTCACAGAGCTGATGTGGCCCTGAGGCAGCGATTCAAAACTATGTGGAAGTGGTAAAAATGAAGTGTGGTGGGTGTAGAATTATGGAAAGTCTGGCACAGTGGAGAATTTTAGACCCTGAGATAAAGGAACAGTTTCGTGCTCTGTGTGTGTGTCATTCAAGTTATGAGGTGGTGCTATGGAGCTTCATGCACAGAAGGAAGATGAACAAGAGTGAAGAAACAAAATGTTCTGCTACTGGTGACAGTGAGCAATCTGTAATCTATCCTATCCTATCCTATTTTTTTATAGTTAATCCTGGTCTTCTCTGGTTCTTATCAGATGTTTCCTTTCTGCTTCATGTTGGAGGTTTACAGTCTCAGTCAATGAAAAACAGGTAACAAAACTATATAGTTGTTTGAATCTATAATTGTTGAAATCTTTATTATTATATATTTTTCCGCTTCCGTATGTTTTTTTCTGTCTCTAACTTCTTGTTTTTTTTAGGTTTTTTTTATTCTCCTCATGTTAAACTGATTTGAATTGTTTTTCAATTTTGTTGAACTCAATAAAGGAGTTTGTGATTCTTCTGATTCTGCTAAACTGTCAGAGCAGTATAAGTGAAACTTGGCAGAGAACACCCCCTCCACCCACCCACCACTCCTACCTGCCACACCCACCTCACCTGCTCCCAGTACCCCAATTTTCCCCACCTTCAGCCACTCAATCAGCCCACTCAGTATATCTAGTCCCACTCTGCCACTACTGGTTTACCCAATCATACATTTTTCACTTGGGGCTTAATTTGGAGTTTCTTTAGAGTCCTGTTTCTTTGTCAGTATTTTGTCAGCGTTGTACCCTGCCTGTACCGTGCTTTTCCCTAAGTACGTGTTCACCTGCATGGCTTTTGTTAATTTAACAATTCTTTGTAATTAAAGTTCTCTGTTTGCTTGAATCTGTGTTTCAGTCCTTTACCTTGTTCAACTGTGGCACACCATGCACCAAGCATCCCTGTATGTTCCATATGTCCCCCTCTATATTTGATTTAAGATCTTTTTCCCTGATTTTTCTTTGACACAGTATACTGTAGAGTGTTTGCTATAAGTTCATAACAAACTGAGACTAATTGTGCTTTGTGAGGCGAAGTAAAAAAGGTCCTCATTTGTAGATATCGTCCAAATTCCCTGCTGTCCGCTAAGATAGAACGTGTTGAAGCATTTACCGAGGTGTTCCTATTCACTGAACTGAATCTAAATATTTTGTTTGTTCAAATACTTTTCACAACAGCAGCTGTCTTGGCTTCATCTCTCCATCTCCTCTTATAACAACAATGACTGTCAAGATTTAGACTTAAACCTAGTGGAAACATACTTCAATGCTGGATTTGCTTTTACAGATCTGGATGACATCCATTATTTCACCAACTTAAGTCACAATAAACCAGTAACACCTCAAGTCTCTTCAATGCTGTGGATGGAAAGTGAGCCGACAAGCAGATACTTAAATATTAAAATAATGATCTGTCATGGTTTGTTTTCTTGGTATGAGCTCCCAGCTTTGGTGTCCCCATCAAAGACTTTTTTTTCATGCATTTGGGGGAGTTCTATTTTGAAAAGCTCTCTTGTCTCTCTTCATCCTTAGCATCAGTGTATTATCCACAATTTGCCACAGTGCTTAAGGATCCAGTTGGATTTATAATTACAATGTTCTGGGACTTTAATGCAAGTTTTTCTTATCACTTTTTATACAATATCGCAACATCTGCCCCGTCGCGATATCAGATCTTTCATGATAAATACATGGTATTTCTAATGCTCTTTTTTTTTTTTTTTTTTGCCCAGCTCTACACTCCAAATGTGTTAACAGTTTTTAAATCAATTTTCTATTTAAATACAATCATGTAAGCTGTTATCTGGAGTTGTTATCATCTGAGGAAAAAACATGGGGGCTTTGCATTTTCATAAAAGAGTGGCTATAGCACAGACTGTACTGTACGCAATTAATTGTAAAAGCAGTGGCGTCAGGACGGAATATACAGTGTACATAATCGCTGTTGAGTCTCACTTTAAAAACTATATACTGACAAGTATTTAAATTTCTGTGCTCCTGTGATCCTACAATTAGTATATATAATTGTTTTTAACCAAGCAAATAAGTTCTTAATGTTGTTTAACCTTTTTTATCCCCATTTATACGATTACTTCACTCAGATGAAATGCACTTCATGCATAATAAATGCAAGAATAACAGTTTATTTGTCTTGATGTAATTATCCAATTATGCAATAAGCCAAACTACAAGTGATAGTAATGATGTGGTGGGTCATTCCAACCAGGGTGGCAAATTATTGTTCTGTGGTTTCAAATTTCACTGGAACAGGCGCTACTTCTTCCAACATGTCAAATCTGTAGAGCAAAGTAGAGTGTGCGATCTGTTGAGAGCTGAATATCTGAGAAGCTTTAATAATGTGAACTTTCATGTTATGGTCTTAAATAATTCACTTTGATAGAGACAGAGCAGAATAAGATGGTTTTGGTATTTACACAGCCTTATGTTTTCTTTTGTTTTGTTGATCAAAGTACTGATTTCAATATAAACTGAAGAGTAAGGTGGTAAATATTGTTATACAACAGGTTTTGCAGAATTGTGATAGTTTAGGCCCTCCACTTCCTGCTGATCCTTCTTGTTATTGCCTTTGAAGTTCTTTTCCTTCTTTTCTTTGACATTCAAACAAAAATATGATGGGAAGTGATCATCTGACAAACACAGCACTTGATGCTTATATGTACTCTGCTTACCTTTGTATATGTAGAGATTTGCAGTAACATCTAATGAACACATCAATGCAGTCAATAATATAATGTTTACAAAGTAAAAAATAGTGATAATCAAGCTAACGATATTTAACAGAAATACACATCAAAGTTGAGTAAAAAAGTTGTCAAAAGAAATACCATCATTGTTTGTTTAATCTTTTGCATCTTTTTAGATGGTTAGGTTTCCTGTTTTATTTTGAAATTATTCAGCTCGTGTTTTGTTGCGTTCTCCCACCTGTGTCTTGTTAGCCCATCAGCAGTGTTGTGGTCTCTCTTCCTCTTTCCAGCCGTCAGCTCGTCAGGTCTTGGTTCCTCCGTGTGATTATATTGCTTTGTATTACTCCTCATGTTACCTATGACTTCTACCAAGTTTTTGCCTGCACCTTGTGGTTTTGTTTTTACTTGTTACTTACTACAGGCTTACGTGAGTGAAGCTTTTAATTTGCTAAAACCCCAAACTTCCGGTGTGGTATGTTTGAATCCTCCCTTCTTGTGAATCGTTATGACAGTTCAGTTCTGCTTTTGTAAATTGTATGACAGCCAGAGGCCTTCGCCATGGGGGGGGGGGGGGAATACCTATATTAAAATAAATGAATATGCTTCTTAGATTTATTCTTCACATACAAGGAATTTGTTCTGGTTTGGTGGTGCAAAAACATTTAAAAGATAAAAGTACAAGAAAACGGGCAGGTGGTAGACTATATAAATAAAGTTTTGATGATGAAGTACAAAGTTATGTACTACTGCAAGTGCAGATGAAATTTATAGTCAGTATAAGAACATGATTCAGGTGTGAATAGTGGATCTAAATCGGCAAATACTTGATATTAAATTAATATGCATGAAATTTTGTGTACTGCCAATTTTACAGAAGAATTTTGAATCCAATATAAACCAAAACCAGCGGCCGGTATTTGTGGAAGTGTTCATTATAAGAACAAATGATGAAGCTTCATGAAAATATGGCCACTCTGGGAAACATTACATACGGGCAGCTTTAACAGACAGTGAGAACCAACTTTGAAAAACTGAAATTCAATTCAGTGTGAAATCCACAAAGCACATGTTTACCAACCCAGCTGGTCTGTGATGGCTCTTTACCAGAGAATACCGGAGGGACGGGAAGTGGAAAAGATTTAATTGGTTAGTCAAACTTTTTCATGGTTGCTGCTTTGTAGGAGTGAGCTTGAATTTAACTTTTACATTTTTTGAGTGGTTACTTCTTGTGCATATCTAATAACTGAATTTAATTTGGGCTTTAGGACTTTCAGTTAGGACATCACAGGACACTCTTTTCTCTAGCATTTTATAAATTAAGCTGAGGAAGACAAGTTTAATTTTATGATGCAAAAAACCTTGCATAGTTCAGCTTCAAGGTAGAAAAGTGCAGACATTTCAGACGCTGAACTGACTGAACAACAAAATAAAGCTTACTTTCTCTCTCAGTGGCGTTATTGTTGCTGGAACAAGCTTCTTTATGGCTTTTCCTCGTACAAGTTTCTGTGTCATCATAAATTATGTGTCATATGTGTAAACACGATACAGATGGAAACTAAAGTGGTAATATATGAATTTAGCTCCTTCAGTATTCCAGGCTGAAAGAGTCTGGTGTCTCAGCGCAGCGGGAGTGTGAGAGAAACACGGAAGATTTACATTTGCCTGGAAATCCTTCTCACACTGAACATCGTCAATCAAGGCACAATCGTTTGCAGTGACAGATGATGAAATCTTTCAATGAGTGTGACCCTCCAGTGGGAAAGACAGTCAGATGGTTTAATTCAGCAATCACCAGCCAGCTCAGACATCTGATTGGGTCCATCTTGTCTGCGCTCATGTAAAAATCATCAGTTTTTTTTTAAGGGGGTGGTGGAAAGACTGCACACACTTCAGTTCTCTTTTAGGACACGAAAAGCCACTATTTCCCCAGTTTACGACAAGCTGGTGCGAATGAGTTAAACAACCTCTGATTTCTTGTTAACACTTCCTCATCAGTTCACAAACAGGCAATCCCTGGCCATAAGCAATACTCGATCAAAGCTGGCTTTTATTGGCTGTTGCTAGGCTACCAAACTTTCCATATGTGAATCACCGTGGACATGATGAGATTTGCGCAGGCTTGACACTTGAATGCATTGCATCATTCCACACACTATGCACTTCAAAAATACTTGGAATGCATAAGAGTAGGAAATCTAATGAGAAAAGCTGAAGAGACTAGCAGAGGGACCACAGACAGCAGCTTGGAAGGAGATTGGATGCCTGCAGGAGGGCTGATATTGAATGCTCTCACACACACTGGTGATGAGAAACGACATGTTTTCTTTGGTCAACAGCAACTTATATTGTGGAGGTAATCTCTTTTTCCACGTTTCTGCTGGGATGTTTTACCATCAAAGCTCTGTAGCATGACAGAAAAATCTTTTTGAATGGATGTTTTAAAGCTGGCTGTCCATCATTAGCCCAATTCACTGTCCTTAAAATATTCCAACAGTTTGAGTAAACATTTTTTTTTCTTTTCTGGCTTTCATTTCTTCTGCTTAGGAAAAACACATTTCCATTTGTATCACGCTGGAATCAACAATATAACCAATTTGTGGACTGAATAATATCTGAAGAAATAAGGGGCACATATGTGTTATCTTTCTACAGATATTTACATTTGGAGAGTTTTACATCATTTACAACCAAGCTTAAGCTCAGCAATATAAGACATTTTTATACAATGAAAAGAGAAAATGAACTACAGGTTGGAAGCTAGTTAGCTAGCTACATTTGAAAGAAAGCCTTGGATTTTGTAACTGAAAATTTGTAAGAAAACGATGTATTTAGTATACTATATATCCACATGAGAACACCAGCTTTTGAGCAGCTGAGGCTGTACAATAGGTGTCTAATTGAAGCAACCTGCTGTGAATCTGTCCATCTGGGAGAGATATGTTAACTGGGATTATTGCTCATTCGGGAATATTAATGGATCATTAAGCATTAACAGATCTCTCAGATCAGTATTTACACTGTACCAGTTTCTCCCTTTTTGAATGGGGCATATGTGACACGAAGAGCCCTAATAGGTATTCATGTCTGGTAACACTGAAGAAAAAGACATTGGCTACAGAGCAAATAGTGATTAACAGGTAGTCCAATCTAGTGCAAACAAACCGAGCAAGATAAATTCATGCTAAATTGTCAGAACGTGTCAAATATCGTCATGAGCCTGGGGGGGAAGGGTGGGCACCAAAAAAAAAGCATTAGCAATGGAGTAATGGGCTGTAAATGGTCCAAAACACTTAATGATGTGGGAGTGAAATGCATGCTGGCACATATGATAATCCCCTTGTAATGAGAATTCACTAGATATCACTGGCTTTGTTCATGCCCTAGCATCTCTGAAGGAGCTTAGCCACCAGAACAGTAACAATACGCTGTAGAATGGGAGATGGCATGGAATACATCTGAGAGCAAAGTGAAATGACACACAACATCAAAAAACTAGCTTCATAAGAAAAAAAAATCAAGACATCTAGGGGTAAACAGCGTTATCTCTCAATGAGGGTGCTGTTTAAGTGATGCGTTAGTGAGAAAAGTGAGCCCCGAGCGATTTTATTTGTTAAACATTAGGATGCAGACAACCTCAGACTGCAAATCCCAGGCCTATAGTACCAGAAAGACAAAAATACAGAAAGAGGACTGCATATAAACATGTGACAACCCACAATGTTAAGTGGCTTTGCATTCACAGCGGCTTAGAGAGGAGAGCTGTCATTAGTCCAGCAGTGGAGAAAGGATCGAAATCCTTTAAAATCCGTGTAAAAGTAAAACAGGTGTTGACATTTGTGCTCCATTTAAGAGTGGCATAGGTAAAAGCACAGAAGTATACTGTGTATATCAAAAGGAAGTTGGTTCTGCATAAAAATGGCCCGACAACTGATATACTGTATATAACATGATTTGACTGTTAATTATAGATGTGTTTGCAACATTTTACGATTGTTGAAGCTGTTTTAAATACTTCCTATTCAGTTTGGTAGTTAGTGTTTCCCATGGGTTTTGGTAACAGGGCAATTTTTGGGGTTGTGAGATGATTAATGGGGTTGGAAAAAATAAGAATAAAGTCCTGCTACACAAATGTCTGTTCAAGTTTGGACTGTTGTAAATTAAAGATATCATTTTATAGAATTACTAACATCTCAAAGTCACCTTGAGCATGATGAGGTGTCCCAAGACAAGCAAGAAAGACTGGGAAGCACTGATGAAATCTTCATTCCGTTGTGCATTGTAAAGCTCTTTCTATGTAGAATCTGAAAAAGGAAGATGTAACTATAGCTTGTTTATCGAAGTAAAAAGTATGCTTAAGTAGTGGAGTCGAGGTATAATGTAAAAGTACTTTGTACTGTACTCTTCCCCAGGCCATTCACACTCTTAATTAACTGCAATAGCATCATTCTATGAGCAATAATCACATTTTATGTGCAATTTCAGTCTGTGCACTATCCTCACTGTATACCTGTGTATATATTTAGCACTGTTGTCTGTGTTTCTTGGTTGTTTGTATATAATATATACTAGTACTGTATATACTGTGCATTTTATATTTAATATTTTTTACTGTTATTTTATTGCTTTTTATTATTTTATTATTATTTTATTGCTTTCCTGTATGCTGCTGTAGCGAAAAAAAAAATGTCCCCTTGGAGATTAATAAAGTAACTACATAACCTAACCTATTTTCAATTTTAATGTGTACTTATTTTTTGAAACTTTTTTTTTTTTTTTTTTTAACCTTTAACCTGAAGCACCACGCTGGAGTTGCGCCGATTTTGTTGCATTGTCCCACATTACAATGGCAATAAAGGCAGGTGCAAATAGACTTGTTTGGGTGCTTATCAAGTGTAAAATATACAGGACAGACCTGGCTACACACTCAGTGGATATCTTTTTGTAATTTCAGTGACTAACTTCCTTGTGTTCCTTAAATTTAAGCAAACCCATCCACATAATAGTCTAATTTAAATTTGAGCTGAATCCATTAAATAGCTGCAGAAGAATAATAACAGTTTTAGTGGAGGATAATGACCTTTGATAAATGTAGCAGATGGACAGAAATCAATCCATTTAACAAAATGTATGAGTTGAAATGAAAAAGAAAGATGTGAGCTGTTAACTTCAGGATGTTCGAATTTTATATTTTTCTATAATTAAAATAATCCAATGTCTTTCATGTGGAAAAAGATGGGAACCAAAACGGAATTCATCAAAGCTTTATCTGAAGTGTCTGGGAACTTGCCTGACCTATAAATTATACACACTAGTGGCTTACAGCTTAGTAATAATAACAATAACAACAAAATGTTGTTGTTATTTGACAGTGTTTAGGCAGAATTTCAAAAATGCAGTTCATTTTTGAGATTTTTGTCGGTGTAGACTGGATCGTTGTAAAATATGCAAACAAACAAAATAAACAACTAAATAAATCCTATAGATAAGAATGACTCCCTATGCATCTGCTTATTCTTTTATACAGAACATACACAAGATGTGACTAAAACTAATCTATTGTAATAGTCTGAAAGGGGACATTCTGGTTAATGAGTGCTTTTACATATTTCATGAGTTAATTGTACTATTAATACTTCTGCTCTTTTAAAGAACAAAAGCATAACACAAACTAAAGCCGTATCTCGGTCAAAATGTTATTTCAAAGCTTTCTGTATTCTGCCAGGTGTGATTCAAGAAACATTTTTTTTTTTTTTTTTTTAATGAAAACAATCTAAAAGTCTGCTTTAACAGTGTGTCTAATAGTGCTCCGCAAACGACTCTCCGCGTCTGTTGCCGAGTCTTTTTTTTTTTTTTATTTTTTTTTTAATTTTATTTTTTTTATCCAAAACTCTATTTTGTGCTTTTATTTTGACAGGACGTGCCCCGAGACGCGCGGCACCCAAAAACGAAACCATCCCCGAAACACCGAACGTCAACGAAAAAGCACGTGTCACCCTCCCGCTTGCCGTACTCTGTTCCGCCATTGTTTGACAGGTCTCGTTGCTAACCAGCGGCTTTCCCTGGTTACCCTCTCAACGCCGAGCAAGGAGAGCGAAACCGCCAAAGTCTTGGACGGAATTGCAGGAAGCCTTTTCAGCAGCAGCAGAGAGAGAGAAAGAGAGAGAGCATGCAAGAGGACAGACGCCCCTTGACAGGTTACTTTTTACACTTCCTCTTTGCTTTCCGCTTTCACTTCACCGGCGCTAACGTTAACGCGACCGGGTTAGTTCGTTAGCTTCTGTCACGTCGTCGCTGCGAAGAAAGTTTTGCAATGAGTCGCGATATCACACGTTTGTTTTTGTTTTTTTTTGGGGGGGGGAGGAAACCTACAAAACCTCTTCGATATCTGACTTTTCTCGACGGGAGTGTCAAGTCGGCGGACTTTACAACTTTCTTATCCTGACAGCCGCTTTTATATTGAATGAATTACGCAGCGTGGCAGCGAATTGTTTTTCTTTCGCCCTGTTTTTGAATCCGTCTCGCTGCAGGTTTAGTTCCTGAAAGACTGGACGATTTCTGTCAGTAAGACGTTTTCGTTGCTGGAGGAACTTTAATCTGAGCAAAGCGTGAAGAAGTTGTGGCTGACGTTTGTTTGGCTGAGGTTTAGTTCAGACTGGCAGCTGAAGCTCGTTTGCCAGCTGAGGGACTTTCTTCTTTCTTTTTGTTTTGTTTTTGTAACTCACTTAAAGGCAATATTGTCGTCATAAGTGAGCCTGATGTGGACCACCAAGGGGACAGGCATTATGTGGTTCAGGTGAAAGTGCAGTGAATGCTCGGTGTTGAATTTAGGTATGTCTTGGGTATTTTTTATTTAACCCTATTCGAGTCATTTAATAGTGAGTATTTGACGATGGCAAGTCCTGATGAGATACTTATTTTTCTACATTTTAGACATTACATTTACATTTGAAACTACTAAAAAAAAAAAAATCATTCCTGTGTGGTTGACGTTAGAATAGGTCTGTGATGCATTAATAAATAATTCACTGCATCTAAGTTGTTCTGTTAAAAAAAAAAAATGTCTTGATTGGCCTCAATATTGACCTTTTGAGATTTGCTTGGTCCACGCATAGTTAAACTGCAGTTTTAGAGCATGGCCATTGCACTTACTAACTAACCTACGATCGGAGTTCATAAATTCTGCAAGATTTAAAACGGGTTAGAAATGGCCATCACGTTCCTTGAGCCCAAGAGGATGTCTGCAAGATTGCTTGTTTTGTTCAATCAACAGTCCAACACCCAAAATAATTGAAATATCTATAGGAGACGGACAAAAAAAAATTGTTTAACTCCGTTTTGTGTGCCTTGTCAATATTACATTATTTTTTTTCCCCCTGAATTTCTCCTCCTTCTCTTTTGTTATGACTCTCTGCACTGCAAATCACTTTGATACATCACTGCCCTTTCAATGCCACATAAATAATTAGAAGTTAAGTTAAATGTTTAATTCCTTATCAGGCCTGTTGTCAATTAAGTTGATCAACGTATTTATTGGTTTACTAATGTTTCAGCACCAGAGCGAAGTGTTAAATTATTTGGAGAAAATAGTTTGTGATCAAGTTATTGTTCGGTGCCGGTAAACACGGGTTCGTCCTGTGTCGTGAGACGGTTGTTTTAGGGCTGTGCGAGTCAAATGGGAATAATACGAATCGCTGTTGTGGTATTTATCGAAACATTCAGAAGACCAGCCTTCGCACGGAAGTGGAAAAGCTCCGTCTCTAAAAATATGGAGGATCATTACCGTAGACACCTCTACAAATACATTCATTTCCAGAAAGGCTCACGATAAGGTGCATTTCTTTGGAGAGATTGGAAGGATTACTGAGTCATAAATGGTAACCTAATGCCAGTGAAATATGGGTTGCCATACAGGTCTGTAGATCTCAGTCCAATAATGAGCTAAAGCATGTTTTCACAGGTATAATCCGAAATCTCGACTCCACATTTTGCTCAGAGGGGCGCCTCTGATAGAAAAGGTTAATCCTCCTATTGATTAAAAACGCAGGATGCCATTTGTTCTGGCCCTGTTGTCAGAAATACAACCAGAATGTGGGCAGGAGATATGAGGTTTGAGGCGCTTTAAGCTTTTAAGTAAACGAGTTAATTCAGGTAAAATCAAGGTGATGTGGGTTTTTTTTTTTTTTTTTTTTTTATCTGCTGCAGAGCTGTGGGCCCCTACAGATAATGTTTAATTCTGTATTTTGTTATGTTATGCATTTCCTGTGGTGCAGTGTGGACTGTGAGGATGTTATTGTTTACATCCCATGATGGTGCATGTTGATGCTTGAAATCACAGGTGCTATTGAAAGAACAAGCTCTTTTGTGCTGAAATGATTAGTTGTTGAATTGTTTAATTAATGGACACAACTCTGATTGCCAACTATTCTGATTATTGATTTTTGAAAGCAATATTTTTGATCTCTGGGTCGGAAGTACTTGTTGTATGAGATTGATTAATCTAACAATAATAGTCTACAATAACTGTTAAAGGCTATAAAACATGAACACAATTGTTTGAGACAATGCATCCAGACTTCTGTGATATTATCAGTTTGCTTGTTTTGTGCTGCTAAATTCCACTAAATGAACCCTAAAATATTACACAGATGAACGGCAAATTGTCCCATTCAGCAGGAACCAGAAAATGACAGAAACTATTTGTCAATTATTTCAGATATATTTTCTGTTGATTGCCAAATTGATTGACCAACTAATCATTGCAGCTCAAATTTGACGATTCCTTTGTTTATATTGAGAGGAATTGCTGTCTGTATAATGAATTTATTTGGATTTTGGGTTTTAACTATTTTCTAATATTTGTTTTGTCTAAATAAATGTCGTGATTGATCAGAAAATAATGAATAGAATAATCACTATCATTAGTTGCAACTCTGCTAAAACACTTGAACTAATAAGTATTATCTGTGGTAGTAATGATAAGAAGGTTATCTTAAGCTTTTTATTGCCTAATAATAAGAAGAGATATGAAGCAAAGACCTTTGAGTGCAGATGAAATGGATTTCTGCCTCTGCCAGCAAGATGAGGTTCAATTCTGTGACATTTTGGGGTTTTAACATTTCAAGGCAGAGACACATTTCCTTTATATCTAAGCTCTTCTAGTATTCTGTTTACCATGTGAAGGATTAGGTTCAGAAGTTTACCTGCCTCCTTCAACTTGTCCCTGATTTATTTAAGCAGTGTTGAGCACTGCAGGACCAAGATGTAATAGGGGTGTCAATATTCGTCATGTCAGCAGGTTGTGCTTCATTAATCTGTCTGATTGATCCAGCATCCATGTGGTTCAATGACCTTGCTTTGCACAAATAAGAACTGCAGCCATGCCGGTGTTACCTGATCTACTGCACTGGGGATGGATTTGTGCTTGACTTATTGAAGGCACAGGACAGAGACGTATGTGGACACCAAACCTGTGAGAGCACTGGGGGATTCTCTGTGTACAACACAGGAGGAGGCCTATTGTTACATTTAATGATGTCACGCAGTCATGAGTGCGGTATTCGGATGAAGTCATTAGACTCTGTTGCATTGTTGAAGTCTCTTCAGCTGGGAAAACGGTTGGAGACAATGGATGCGATTACAGTTATCATGGAGGGATGATGTCATACTCTGTAAACAAATATAGCTCAAGTGGCACTATGTCCTCTGAACTCATTTCATTGAAATGCACCGTTGATCTGTTGGATCGGCATCACTGCTATGACTTAATTAAGTAAATTGGGCATCGGCCAGATGTGGCCGATCCACATTAAATGCTATTTGTGCTTGAAAAATGACTTTGACAGTCAATTAGAGGTGGGAATCTTTCTTAACAGTCTGTCTCCAGCAATGTAGAACAGGTCCTCTGCTGCTACGATAGTACTGGGGAAAGCCATCATTATCCAGTGATGTGCTGTATGGGCACAAAGCTTTATAAATAAAGCAGACGACCAACTTGCAGTATTTTCTTTGCACCACGACAGTTCGTCAAAGTTGTTTAAGTAAACATGATCTGTGAAGAATGTTATACGAAAATGTGATTTTGGCATTTGTGAATCGATTCAGAATCATAGAAGAGATGATTTTTTATGTACTCAACCACTTGATTTTTAATACCACTGCATCACTTGTGCTCTCTTATTTATGACTATACGAGCTCCTATTTTAGAATTTATAAAAAGAACAGCAATTACATTTGTAATCTATTAATTAACAAACAATTATGATTGATAATTTTAGAATGGAAACTAACTTTATCAAAACTAATACCCCAAACAAGGTGTAAGACATCTGTAATGCCGACTTCATGGCCTTTTAATCATGACCCTATTTTAAATTTCCTTATTTTAATGCCATAAACAAAATAGAGATACTTCCAGGTGACACCCCCATCATGTGACTGCGGATGGCTGCTTTTAGTTCTATCATGCATTTGGATATGATGACTGCTTATTCTAGCAGCATACTTTCTGATGGCCTTCATTTTGTCCTTTTAGGTATTATGTAACAACCAAATCTCTTTGAAATTTGAATCCAAAACATATTTTTTTTTCTTGGAAAATGTTACATCATAAGTAGCTTTCTTAATATTTGTTAGAAAGTCTTCTCAACTGCCATCTCAAAAATAATTTAGTTTTTTTGCAATATGCAATGAAATTAAACTCGGGCACTCAACTTAATTTTTTTATTTAAAGTGCATTTGTCTGCACTGCATTTCAGATCTGTCAGTTCAGTTAAAGTTGGATGTTAGGTAAGGTGACCCTCGCTGCTCAGAACAGACGCACGCTTGAATAAAATTTGCTGTAACCTCACATTTAAATTCGAAAGCCTGTCCTGCATACAAATTTAGGTTAGTTTCCCACGTACGGATTAAGCTTGCCTGTTCATAATGTGATCTTGTACTTTCAAAAGAGATTAAAGATGATGCGTTGTGCTGTGTTTGTGTTCTGCTTAGGTAGGACACACAGGAGCACACAAATCAGTTCCTTTTATGGATTTTTTTTTTTTTTTTACTTTTTCTTTTTTTTAATTTAGAGCTGCATCTTTTCAGAAACAAATACAACTTTGCATATTTAGCGGAGATTATTTGATTTTCAGAAAAATAATTAAGATGCATAGTCAAAATTAGTTTGGATGAACCCAATATTTACTTAAACAGGGCTATTGCATGCATATTTAACAGTGACTATCTAATTTTTTTTTATTATGATGGACTGTAGACATTTTTGCTTATGCCTCAAGGACCGCGCACAGGAGGTATTTACACCATACCATATGCAAAATGACCCTCATTCTGCACCGCCTATATTTGTGGGCACAAGGAGAAATATGTCTGGTTTTTCTGTCTGCAATCCTTACACAGTGTATTAAAATGCATTACCATAACACTGCACCCACTTTCCACCATATGGTCAATATTTTTATTACTTGCTGTGAGTGGTGGGCAGTCCTTCTGCTTTCAGAGCCCACATATAAAGTGTGTGTCGTGCCCTTGATTATCAGACTGCAGCGCTAGAGTAGCTCAAAGCTTGTTTAGGAATATTAATGTGGTATACAGGTTTAGAAGCCTTCTGGCGATTTGATTAAATGGGCAATTCTGCCGTGGAGCAGAAATTGACTGTTTTTATAGCACACGTCAATCATAAACTAACCAGTCCTTTTGTAAGTAGTACACCACAGTTCTGCTATTGTACTTTCTTATTTTGTATATGCGAAATAAGAAGGCTATCAATATTCCCGTTAATGAAATGGACTAATGCAAACAATCCTGTCTTTACATACACTATAAAATAGGCTGCCGTAACATAGTTAATATCTTGTATACATTGTTTTTAGACATAACACAACTAGTCGGCGTGTTTGTTAAAAAAAAAAAGATTTGCTATTTCGATGATCGCGTGATACTTTAACTCAAGCGACTTCCTAAATGTGATATATACTGCATTTTTTTTTACTTATTTAATCATAAATTGAATTTTTGTGGGTTTTGGACTGTTGGTTGAATAAAACAAGGGTTCTGAAGTCATCAGCTTGAGCTTGAGGAAGTTGTGTCGGGCATTCTTCGCTATATTCAGGCATTTTAGGGACCTAAAGTATCAACTGATTTAAAGGCTGATGATGTCAGAGAGCTAAACTGCTTGTTATTGACCCAAATAAATACTGGGACATCCTAATTCTTAATGAAGCATTTGCCACCAGCTGACATCAAACCTCCTTGAACAGTGGCCTAAAAACTTCAAAAGAGCCAAAGTTGCTTACAAGATATTGATAAGTTGACAAACAGTCCCGACCTTAAATGTCAGCAGGTCTTCTCTTCAGAACCTTTACAGGTTACCAAGATGATTACTCAAAGTACCGCATCACTGACGTGAATTTAGTTTGTCTGTCCATCACTTATCATCTGCTTATTAATGTCAGCGTGGCGTGTTTTGCTTCAGCTTCATGTATTTGTTTGTTAGAAAATCAGGACTGTGTCCTCACTGTTTTGAAGGATCCTTTGAAAAATTGCTTTCGCACTATTTTGATTTCATCCACTAAATCTCGTCTTTTCCTGCCTGAGGCCACCAGACTAAACTTATCTCGTTGGATGGCACCATGTTGAGAACATTTCCCATGTTCCGCAGCAAATTGTTTCTGTCCGACTTCGGGTGAGGAAAGGTGACATTTCTCATTACGAGATGTTTTTATTGACCCTCAAAGGAATTTGGGAGCTGGATAAGAAGAGGCGGGCGGTGAGAGGGTGCCATGTCAGCGAATCAATAGACTTATGCGTATTTTAGGGCTGTGCATACAATACCTGCCTGCCACAAATTGTTAATACAAAAAAACCAAAATAATATTCTGAATCAGTGCATGAACTATGTGCTATGAACTTGTTTCATAGGAAACATAATGAACTGATCTGTGATATCAACAATTACATTTCTACATTCTACATTTTCTAACGTAACAGAGCTGCAGAGCACACTTTTAAATTGCAATGCACTTTAGCCACGTCAGGGACATTTACACAAGAAAATGGAGCAGTGCAACATACTCTTATATTATTGGATACAGTGTCATCCACTATCAATATTTTATTTAATATCCTTGGAAAGAGAAGTACTGATTTGCAACTATTGTGACAGGACTGTTTGGAAAGTTCAGGTGCAGGTTACAGCCAAAATAAGAAGTTTAAAGGCGTTTCACACCTGCGGGGGGTGTCACTAATATGCAAAATAACAGCCTTTTTCTAACCTAATGTGGATTAGATGTCCTCAGGATGTTAACTTTTCAAGCGAAACCATTTTTTTGCTGCCAAAACTCATTCTTTTAATAACCAAATTGACTAATGAGTGACTCATTAAAAGAGAGAATATTCAGTGTGTATAGCAGTGTGAGCCATAGAGAGTTGGGATGTTTTAATTGAATGCTTTTTTTTTTTCTCTTACAGCATCACTCAAGTGTGTTCACTGTCGAGATTTTTCTTATTTCAGCTACGTACGCACTGCAGGGGTTGAAATGAGGGCAAAGTTAATGTGCAGATGAAGACATTTCGTTGGCACGGTAACTTAATTATAGTCACCTCCCACGCAGCGGTTTTATGTTACCTTCTGTTCCACTTCACTCAAATTGTGGTTAAAAATACATCTATTTCCTAAGTTTAAACATCGCCTACCTTTTCTCTACGAAAATAAACTGACTTCAATGACAGTATGAGCGCGTGTGCTGTATGCTTCCCAGGAGGCGGAGAAAATAGAGCAGTGGACTCAGTCATACTCCAACTTCCACGTGGGATTTGCCGTGGGCTTACGCAGGTATGGAACACAGCGGATGAATGAACATTTTACGATGACCGTGAAGTACACAAACAAAAACACACGCACGCACGCACGCAGAGGATAGATGTAAATGCTTTGGGTTTTACTCTCAGGGCATAGCCTACTGCTTGATAACGGGTTCCATTTAGTTCTAAACACTGACCTGCTGTACACGGCCTATTTTGTCCTCAGGCAGACTGAATCCTTGTTAAAATTGGTCCAACCGTCTCACTACAATATACTTTATCACTCCCTGTGTTCAGTCATTTAGGCTATGTGGATTTCAGCTTCAGGCTAAATCTCCTCATCAGATCTCAATGGACGCTGATCTTATGTGAAGTCTCCGAAAGGTGTGAAGTAATTTAATTTCATACCCGAGTAAGTCTGGAAGCTGCAATGACATTGACAAGAAAGAGAGGTGGTGGATGTACTTGCAAGTTATTCCGGTACAGGAAATAGTGTTGTTCATCGTACCCAACCGATTTCAGACATGCAGGATTTTTCAAATTCATAATGTGAACTGCACTTTATCCTTTGTTTTGCATTGATTACCTGATCATCTGAGGATGATCTTAGTGCTTAAAGCCTTTTGGGCACGGCCAATTACTTTCACAGATGCCATATTTTTTTTTTACAGAGATGAAAGCCACACTTTGAATCAGGGACTCTTGATGATGGCTTAAAATCTTAGTGATTGAACTGAATCTTCAGTTGTTGTGATGAGCTGTGAGGACTTTGATTATTGCCAACAAAATAGTCACCGCTTCATTGCTTAACCTTGGCTATCATGTCCTGTATGAATGACATCTACATATTTCAAGCTAAAAGAAAGTGGAATTAGATTGTAGCTCTTGACTCTGCTATTTCCATGGATTTTATAAATTGTTCCCGGTCTGTTTTATATTTGGGGGGTTTTATCTGAGCTCTTATTTGTGGGATTTATGGAGTGTAATATATGAAACAAACCTTTTTATTCACCTCCGGTAAAAAATCCACAGCAGGCTGACAGCCAGATGTATTCCAAACACTGGAGCTTTGAGTCACTGTACAAGTGAAAGACAATCTTACCCCGGTAGATTTTGTAAAGACAGGCTTAACCCTGTCACAGCAACTTTTTGATGAAAGATAGCGGTTGATTAGCCGCCAAGGCATCCTAAATGACTCCAGCTCTAAAGCCAGGATACAATTCTGACAGAGCTGTGGCTCTGAAGCAGCCAGACATCTGGATTAATGTGCAAAAGGATTTGACCGGTTTTCCTCCTTCAGAGAAGGTGCTGGGATCAGATATATGAAGTGAACCCACATGGGAGGTTTTTTTTTTTACTTTTTCTTGGGCGGGTAACAGTGATAGTTCATATTTATTTTCTTGTGATGTCAATTCATCATCACTTTGTATATTGTATATTGCGTATCACTCAGTAATCAAGGGAAGTCAACATTAGATATATCATACAAAAACTAGACCTATTATTTGTGTGAGTTTTGCTTTTTTGATAGTCTTTCTTAAATGTGTGTTTGGGGGAAGTAATTGAGAGAAGTCCATAATTTTTTTTTTTTAATAAAGTAATTAGATCTCACAAGTTATCTACTTTACCAGCATCCATTTACATGAAGCCTCTTTCTCACTGACTGGGTTCTTGTGCTAGTACTGTTAGTACCTTTTTAAAAGAAATCTCCATCGTTCCTTTAGCTGTCCAATGGTCCATACAAACTGTGGTTCAGTAATTAAAGATCATTAAAGCTTATCAGTTCCCTCAGAGGTCAGCGCCTTGTTTAGTGAGACATAGATGTGTTGTATCCTGTACTTTACCTTTCAAGGGTGTGAGCAGAAGGGGCTGTCATAGCAGTCATACAAACTAAGTTTAGTGTTTCTGTAGTGCTCATAAAGGAGATTAAGTCACTTGGATGGGGGGAGGGGGGGATATAACATGGCCTGTAAGAAGGCATTAAAGGAATATGCAAGAGTCTGTGCTGATGAACAGACGTTGTTCTTGAGTTGAATTTAAGAAATGCATTTCGCGAACAGTTCAACAAGAGGATTAAAAGATGCGCTTCATTTGCTGCGAGATTCCTGCAGTGTTTGCTGCTGTCTCTCTCTCGCTCAATTGATTAAGATGAATATGACGGCAGAATTCACTTTTAACTCCTAATTCCTGCTTCCTGTTACCCTGGCTGCATTCTGTCCGAACCGTAACCTCTGACTCTGCGTGAACTGCCACGTGTGACGCCGGCCTTGGTTTACCTGGGAGACAACTGACAGCTGTTGGAATGAGAATGAGTGACACAGACAATTAAAGGGCTGGACTCGGCCTGGCCTGACCTTCTGATCAATGCACACCTATTTAGAGCTGGCAGGCTAGAGACCGGCACTCTTCTTCCAGACTAATAAAGACGGCACAGACAGCAGCTCCTGGGCTGGACTGCCAATACTTTTAACGCCCCCATCGATTCTCATTACCGGTAATGGTTTCTTTGCTGGAGTGAGTCGGATGTTGAAGAGGATGTGGGTGGACACGGGTGTAGTTGGAGATTTTGTTGGGGTCTGGGGTCATCATATTATGACCTTGTTTAGTAGGATTGCAATGAAAGTGTCATGCAGTGTAATACAATGTGTAAAAGTAGTCATTGTGGTGATCATAAGTTGTTCCTGGACTTCACAAGACGCACAATAGTTTTGAGTCACACGATAAATTCTGCTACAATTTTCGTCTTTGTTGTTTTTGCTCCAAACCCTGGAACTCGTGTCCACATCTCTGATTTGCTCAGCAATTCAAAATAGTTCTGGTGCACAATGAAGGCTGGTACGGCCAGTTGGAGAAATCGTTGACCAATTAAATAAGTAGGCTGGATCTTTTTAGCATTTAAATTGCAACCGAAAAAAGGCATCAAACATGGACAAAATTGTTTAGTACATGTTGGTTTCACAAGAAATCATCTAAAATGAACAGAATGTCCAGCTGAATAAATGAACTATGTTGAAATGGCTATTTAGTCGGATTATTAAACCACAACTTCGTCAGCCGAGAAGAAAAACACTGAACCCTGTTTTCTCTCTGCAAAACATGCACACCCCATCCACACATCTTTGTGTTCACTTGTTAAATAGATCAAATTCAAATCTAACTCCAGAATACGGCCCTTCATCAAATGAACAAAAACAACTTGCAGAAGTTTGATCCACCTTCGAAGAATCAGCATTTATATTTGTATCGTCATACGAGCTGCGATCACCAACACCGCATGGTGAACGGTGAACAGCACCGTAATGCGCCCCGAGCCGGGGAACGCCACAGTATAACCATCCCGAGGAAGTATTTCAAGTTTTATTGCTTGATAAACATCAGCACCCGAGTTGCACACGGACCTGAGACTTGAACAGAGAGCGCACAACACATTTTGGTTCAAATCTTTGTCCAGGGAGCCAACCTGACCAGGCTGGGTGGTGGGGAGCCACAATTCTGCGGTTTGTGGGTGAGAAACTTGCTTATCTTCAACACGCCGTGAGCGGGCGCACCGCAGGTCCAGTTGTTTTTGATTACCCAGGTTTGACGCAAAATTTAATGTCTGGTCTTTGCAGATATCCAAGTCCGTGGCGACGTCGCAAACGCGCACATGCCCGCGGTCACAAACACGTGCGTAACTCAGGTGCTGATGTTGATCAAGCGATGTAACTTGGAATATACTTTCTCACAAAGGTGATCGCTTCCATCTGCTCCGTGCACAGGGCTGTGCTTTGTCTGTGCAAAACATGAGCAGTCTCTGAACCTTTTGATCTCCCTCACACATCAACTCAAGCCTCCACTTATTGGAGATGTAAGCACCGTAATGGGGGCATCAGGGGGAAAGAGGGAATGAAGAAAAACATGGCACTGCTTTTATTCCCTGAAAGGCTCCCGCTTCCCGGTCGAAAGTAGTTTATGATGCTGTTGTTCTCCCACTCTCCCACTGCGGTAAGTAGCTCTACATATTCTAGTGGCCTGTGGAGCTACTGTATGTATTATGTTTATTCTTTGGCCATAATTAAAAAGCAACAAGGACTGTAGCGGTTCTTCGGGGGTGTACGATTCTTTTCTTGCTTATCTTAAGACAATTCTCTATTGTCTGCTGTGGTAGGTTGCCTTTGAGTTTTCCTTCCTCACTCTAATGGTCAGGGATTACAGAAACATTGTCTGCACATCATTTCCGAGTTCAGTGCTGCATTAGAGGTCTTCGCACCGACAATAGCTCCATGGAAAAATATCTCAAGGGGTTGTGTAAGTGTGGGCATTTTGCCACAGGGTGCAGGTGAAGAAGATGAAATACAAACGAACAGGCTCAGGGTGAGGGCTTAAAATGTGAAGACGGCGCTTAATGTCCTTGTACTCCTCAGAGGTCTCATTGTACAGCTGTGGCAAGTTAATCACAGTAGCAATAATTTTGTCCTCCATCTTGATACTTTGCCAGAAAGGCAGCAAATAAGTGCAATGCCACAAGGTCTATGCTACAAGGTAGACTACCTTGACATTTGTACTTGTACACACACTGTGATGTCCAACACAGTGCTGCCTCACATTGTATTATGAGACATCAGTGAAAAAGCATGAGCTTTTGAAGCAGTGCTTTTGTTCGCTATATAAAAATGGAGTTTGTGGTTTTTGCTTTAGTTCCACAGCTCTAAAGATCTTGTGGGCTCAATTTTGTTGTGTTATGCATTGCAGGATACGAGACGAAGCCAAAGATCTGCAGAAGGAGGTGGCCGGATGCTTGAGAGGAGCTCCTCTATGGCTGCAGGCTGCATCGCAGGTATGATCCAGTGACATGCAAGATCCATGCTGTTCAAAGATGAAAGAGACAGTAATCCACCACTAGTGTGCCTTTCTTCCAATCCCTCTCTATGAATCCCCATTAAAGGCGAGACATGGATTTTTGCAAGTGCTACTGAAGCTCTACTTCAACCTCCATTTGCCATCTTTGTCCTCAGAACCAGATGTCTGTCAGCAACTCCTCAGGACAAAACTGTCTCAACCATGCTGACTGACAGCAGAAATTTACTGGATAAGAATAGTTCTCAGGGCAAGAAATCAGCAATGTTTGAATTCATTTGTCTAATTGATTTTTCTCTTGCCCACTATGGAGGTGAGGGGAAAGTGAAAGTAGAAAGTTTGCAGTGGAACAAGGAGTCTGATCAGTCGTTAAAACATATAAACAGAGGTAGATTTGTGTCATGTAAACAGCAGCATGTGGAGATTATGCTTCTCTGAGCACTAGAGGGAAAATGAAATAGACTTGGGGAGACATGCATCTTCTGTACATGTCACGTAGTCAGTGGGCATTGATGCATTTGATAGAATGGAAGTCCATCTGTTCCAGAAGTTGGGGGAATGATGGAAGTCAAATTTGTCTTTTAAAAGACTCAATGTGGCCTCTCGTTTAGTTGTATTAGTATTCCTCTCTGGAGAGGCTCATTTTATTCAATTTTGTGAAATTGAACAATTTACCCCTTAAGAATCTTGGAAAAACTCTTATCTGACAATTTACCGTGTTGAACCTACTAACCTCAGCAGGAAACCAGTTGTTGAGGAAACAAACTACATCCTGCATTGGTTTGAACAGTCATTTCTAATTTTTTCAGTTTGTTTAATTTATTGGAGTGTCACTGCTGTGAAAAGTGTTCTTGCTTGCTTTTGGTTTAGTCTTCAAAAGGTGCCACTCGTCCCTACAAACTGATGTTAGTAAAGATTGCCGAAACAAAGAGCTGTCCTGTATTCCGGCTTGATGCCTCGATGTGTTGGAAGAGATTTGAAGATTTGAGGTTGCGAGGAAGCTATGTCCTTTTGTGAGAGAGCAGTACCAGGTGTGTAAAGCAGTACTGGAGTTATTTTTCTTCTTGAATGTCCCAGAGGCTCAGGTGCTGCATGTCTCTCAGGCTATTACTAGTGGAATCTGTCTTCAGATTCAGCAGCAGATAAGAGCAGCGCTATCTCCTTTAATTGCCCGTTTCCTAAGAACTACTAAGAACTGGAGATGTCGGCTGCATGTCAAATAGTTTTCCTGAACTAGATTCTGCGCCTGCATTTGGGCCACGTGCAAATTAGAGCCTTGCTCATTTAAATATACTGCAGTGATTCTTTCTGTCCATGGAATAATGATCTAAAATCTGTTTTCGTTCAGCAATTGTAAACCTATCACCATTAGACCTAATTTATAAAAATGCATCGTAAGGATATCTCTGCAATAACCTTGACTGGACAGGCAATTCTGCTGTCTTGTATAGTCATATGTGTAGGTTGAAATACAGCACAGTCTTCTGCCAACCGTCTGAGTGCATCTAGTTTGCATTCCAGCTGTGGGACGTGCGGTCGAGTCCATATGGATCGCATTTGCATACGGACAGCATGGACAGTAAAAATGTGAAACATAGTCTGGATCTTCATGTTCTGTGTCTATCTTTAGTTCTCTTGTATTTAGCACCTTAAGATTATAATGGTTGGACATTTTCATCTGTAAAATTGGATCAAAATTAAACATAGGTAATCTCCCTGTGAAATTCAAAATATTTTTTTGACTTTTATTTTGACTATGATCTACTGAACCGACCATTGTTTGGAATGAAAAACAAACACTGCGGCAGTGCTGCACAGTTGATAGTACCATCGAATGCCAAGTCTCAACGCCCGATCTCATCCAAAACACACAATCAAAATTCATTTGCAGAGGAGCTGGATTCAACAATACTTGTTGCTACCTGTTTCCAGCAGGACTCATTAATATGAGCTGTTTTTCTCATTCATTATTGTGCTGAGTGGGAACTTGCCAGTACTAGGCATTAAAATGAGGAGTGATAATTGTATTTCGCCATTGTGTGAATGATGTCTTGGAAACTAATAGGTGTCATAATTGTATAATATGTCTTTAAATAAAAGTACACTTCCTTTACTTATTAACCGCGACAATGCTGTCTGACAAATTTTGAGACATGCGCTGTCACGGCCCTTTATTCGGATCTGGCATTTTTAGTCTTATGTCATTGTAATAATTTACCAAACAGTAGAGTAAACTGCAATTCTTTTCTGTCTTGGTCTGTGGGTCAGCCAGACCGGTTGAATCCAGAGAAAGACAAGGTTTTAAGAGGTTTTTTTTTTGTTTTGTTTTTTTAGCTGAGCCAGACATTACTATTATCTCCTTTACCACAACTTCAGATAGATTTATGCCAACGTATAGAAATGGGGATCCTGAACTCCAATAATAGCTTGTTGCTGATTAAGTCCTCATTCTAATTTTACACATAGATTTTCATGTGATACTCAGAAGGCAGTCTAACGTCCTAGTTTAATGCCCAACATGGAAGCAAATAGGTCAAAGCTCCTGTTTTTAACTGGGCACAGAAGAATGTCCGTCATTGCTTTTGGGAAAAACTTTCAAGGTGAAAGATTTGGATTTGAACGAGCACTTGGTTCCTGCTGCTACTTGAGAGTTTTGCATCACTGCAAGAATCCTTTTGTCACTGCGAGATATGTTGGAGTTTCTGGTCATCCCGTGTCTAAAAACACCCACCAGAGCCAGCTGTAAGATGTGATAACAGCTTTTTCTGTTCTCTTTTTTTCTAAATCATAGTCAAAATACTGATGCTCCTGTCTTAGATGTTTTTGCTGAGAGCAGCACACAGCACCAGAGATGCTTACCAGAGGAATGTTTGTCAACCTCTTACCGGCTATTACTGAAAACAGATATTTGACATTGAGGGCAACCCAGATGCGGCTCTCTGTCTGAAATGGAGAGCATATTACCTGTTATTCAGTTACCAGTGCAGACATTTTATAGACCGGGACAAATCGCTGACAATTTTAAATTTAACATGCCAATGGAGCCATTTTCTGTCAAGTGCCATAAGCATTTTGCTGCTGCTATTTACCCTTCCCTCTCTGTTTTGCAAGGTCTACGCTTTAAAACACTACTTTTCGAGTGTAAAAGGTACGTAGGAGGATTAATAGTTGAGAGTCACTGCCATGTAGGTCCATGAATTATTGACAAAATAACACCCCTTTTTAAACAAAAGGGATCAAAAACTCTCCTTTCACCTTTTGAGAGTTTCTGGCAAGGAGTTAGAATAGTGGAGGAGAATCAGGCCATTTGTTTGTTTTTTTAATTAACATTTCATCATCAAGCCTAGTAAATTCACCCTCATCTATTTAGTTCTTTTCATTTCATTATTAATCTTGTGTTAACATGTTGGAATTTGTCGGTGCTCTTTATTTTGTAAAGACACCCTTTAGCAACAAAACAAAACAAAAAAAAAAACAGGTTTAAATGTATATTACTCGTATCCATCATGCTTACCAGGGAAGACTCTGATTGGTCCTAAATTTTGTCGGCAGCACAATAACAGGAAACACCGCCGACATACTGCAAGAACTGTCTTCAGAGAATAGGTAATAAAAAAAGATGCAACAGATGCTACTGCACCCCCAGAGCCCTGATCTCAACAACGTCGAGTCAGTCTAGGATTATATGAAGAGACGGGAACAACTCAGACAGTTGAAGAACTGTGAGGCTCCTCAAGATGCTTGAAACAACCTTTTTTGCCAAGTACCTTGAAAAACAGGAAGTTGACTCAAAGCACGTGGGAACTTGAGTTGGTGATTTTGTCTCTTATTTTTATACATACAATACACATGTACATGCATACTCTGGCAAACTATTTCATGACTTAATTTTAACACAAAGATTAATCACTGAATAATATAGGTTAATATAAAACGAATATATTTGATCAGTCCACCCATAGTTAAAGGCTTTTAACTGTCCAGCTAAATCATTAATTTACAGCAAAACAAGAAAAGACTTGATATCCTGCCAACCTGAATCAAGTAGTCTAAAAAAACAACAACAACAACACTCAAGTGCTTGGTGAATAAATAAGTAGTTGTTCTTGACAGCTGGTACTTTTAGAGTGAAGATGCACAGTCTCAAGAAGTTTTTTGGGGATTGTGATTCATATTATCTTCTCATCGAAACTAACACACTATTTACATCAGCAGGCTAATATTCGCACTCAACTTTTGCGCCGTCTTTCAGTCCGTCTCCCTCCGTCTTTCTTGCTCTCTTGTGAGATGCAGACTCACTCGCACTCACACAGTATTAAGCTCTCTTTCACCTGTGCCTACAAAAGGAACAGGTGTGATTACTTGGACACTCAGTGCTTCGCCTCAACTAATAAGAGCCAAATTTGAATGAGTCCCTCCGTAACAACATTGAAGCCATGTGGATGAAATGAACAACATTGAATCAGCTCTTAGGGTCATTACATTTGGACATACTTGCTGAAACCAAGACTTCTGTGCTCATTTGCAGTTGTGCCTCCTTTTTAAAATACATTTTGGTCATTGACTTGTAACTGCTATTGTTAAGCTGTTTTAATCATAAGTATTTCCCGCTGCCTACCCAATGCCAGTATGCTTTTTGATGTACTGTAGTTGCAGATTATGACAAGTCATACCGTCTAAAAAGTGGTGCCCACATGTTTTGATGAGCACATCATGAAAATCACAAATGTCCTTCTCTAGGATTTTCCACAACAGTAGTTTTGTGATGGTTTACGGTAATTACAATATCTTGAGCTCATCTCTGCCTCCAGCCTTTTGTATTTTCTGAAAAAAGGGTGGGGGATTGCATATCTGGCAGGCTGAAACGGCTGTTGAAGCACCTACACACACTTCAGCACCCTCTTTCACACCAACACGTACAGTATTCATAACCATACAGCATCTATGATTTTAGTTTGTTTTCATTCTGCCTCATCAAGAAAGAGTTTGTGGAGCTGCTTCCTCGACAGGGAAGAAATGTGTAGACGGGTTCTTTTGCAGTCCGAGAAACTCCTGATGAACATCCCTCTGCATGTTGGGGAGAAATGTTACACTGCAGGCAAACATGGGCCACTTTGTAATGAACAGTTGAAGGAATAGTTTGACTTTTAAGGGAACAGATACCACTCTTATCCCCATTAAATATGAAATTACAGACAGGCGATGGCTATCGCAGCTTAGCATTAAGACTGGAAAAGGGGAAAAGCCCAAAGTTTAACAAAAATCTCAATTTTAAATGCAGTTGACTTTACGGAAGCCAAACCTTTCCAAGCGGAGATATCAAACTTTCCAACATATGCTATCAAAAGCCTTTTCTGCGTCTAAGCTAATTAGTACAGGCTTTTTCTCCGTCTCTCTCTGCTTCTTCAATATGAAGGGTCCTTCTAATGTTATCTTGTGTTTGACATTCATTAATGAAGCCTGAGTGGTCCTCATTAATTATTTCTGACATGACGTACTCAAAGCTTTTGGATACAATTGATTTATACAATCTATCTTAAGGTTGCAATTTAGTATAGCTATTGGTCTATACTTTTCACAAAGTTATTTGTCCCTTCTTTCTGGCATTACTGTGATATTGGCCTCTTTCCACGAGGGTAAATCTGACCTTTCTTTGTTGTCGTTGAATGATGCTAACAGCGGTGGAGTTTTTATGAGATATACTGTTTTAGACATTAATTTACCCCCTAAAACTGCCTTCATAGGGCCCTAGAGAATTATAGATTCAACTCCATCATTATCTTTCTGATATGTGATTATTTTGTTTGACCTCTTCTCTCTTCAATAAATCCTGTATCATTTCGCAGTTAACATTCATTTGCCAGACAAATTCTTTTGTCTCCTAAGTAAAGGGCCATATGGTTTAGATCTGCAACTCCTATCTTTTAATCTACAACTGTGACCCTATTGTCTGCATACATAAAAAAAAATAGTCTATTCCTGTGTAAACTAAAGTCAAGGTTGAGCAGTGGGTATAGTTCTTTTCAAGTGGGTGAAGTGTCTACTAGGGATGGGTCTCGAATTTGGAAAATTCGAACAGTCGGTTTAATCTCCAAAATTGATTCATAAATGCGATTTTCGTTCTTCCTTATTTCCCTTTTTTTTTCTTTTTACAGGCGCCTGGTTGTAACGCGGTACTCCCGTCAGAAGGTGGCGGTAATGCACCTAAAAGCTGCCTGCCACCCGCATTCAATAACATCGGCAGAAGAAGAACACTCTGCTTTCAGGGGAATTTTCGAAGAAAAATCGAATAGTTCAGATTCCAATTTAAATTTTTACATGCCGAGCCAGTTGTACTTCACAACTTTTTTTTGTACTATTTTTATCTAATGTATGATTCAATGCAATATTAACATCACCTCCAGTTATTAATATCTCGTCTGATTCGAAAGTGATGACCTCAAACAAATCCTTAACAATTCTTTAGCACAAACCTGGGGTGCGTATGCAAGTACAAGTGTGATCGTTTGGTGTTCCATTTTTCCTTTATTTACTATATATCTGCCTCCTTTGCTACTTATTCCTTTGGGGATCCCAAATTTGGTCCTTATTTGAGATTAAAATAGCCACTCGTCTTTTACGCACCCTCTAAATGATTTTTTTTTTTTTAATTTTCAACTGCGTCTGTGGCAGATAAGTGACCTGCTTTTTTGTGCTTTGACTTAGTTACTTTACCTCTTTTCATCAGACTTGTCACCCATTCAAGTTTATTCCTGTCCTCTCCATCAGAGGTCCTGACCATGTTAATTCTGTCTGCTTTTGTCTTCTCCGTTTCCCTCATTCATTCCTTATTCAGCTTAGTACTGAAATCAGTTTGTTGTTTTTTGTTTGTAGCTGGTAAAAGCTTGATCTTATGCTCCCGTACAATGCTTAACTGGAAGCCCTAAAGATTCATATTTAAGGAACATGATTGTGGCATTAATGTTCCAATCTAGTTGATATACTTGGCTCTGATTGGACAGTTATTTTCTTCCATTTGATGGCGCACAACAATTTCTCGCGCAGTATGTTCCCACGCATCCTGTTCAAGAAATGCAATCATTTTGAATGGGGCTACTGTTTATCACAATTGGGTGACACGTTTGTTTAATGTCCTTTTTGTAGAAGCTCAGCTGTGAACAACTGTGGTTCCATTTCCTGAGAGACTCAAACAAAGTGCAAATGAGTCATCTTACTCCCAAAAGTCAGAAGAAATTTGCATGAAGTTGAACCTTCCTCAACTTCTGCAGGTCACGAGTCTGTGCAAACTGTAAACAGAGTGTAACAATTAGCCAAAAAGAACATTTGCCAAAAACGTCAAACTATTCTACGAGTTTTTTTCTGAATCGGGTGAATTTGAAGTGTTTTCAACAAACATTCTGCTTCATCTCATGTTTTTTTGTCATCTTCTGGCTTGATATAAAAACAAAATGCAGCTATACCTTTCTGTAAAAAAAACAACACAAAACCCGTGGAGCAGTTCCTTAAATGATTTCTTGATAGTATCAAACTCCCGAGATACTTGATGTTTCTTACGCAAATTGATTTTATAAGGTTGTGAAAAGCATGCAGATTTAGAATCTCGGGAGCGTACATATTTGATTGTATAAAATAAACATATTGGCAGGGGGTTATTTTTGTCATGTAGCAAAACATCTCGGCTTCAAGACGTTCCACATTCCCACTCGTTTACTTGCACTCATAATCTACTGATAGGACTTTTCTTCTCCAATCATTATATCACATACAGCTTAGCTGTATAATGCAGTTGAGGAAAAAAAAAAAAGAAGTGTTATTGCTTGAAGTGAGACTGCAAAGTTCCCGATATTAGATATTTGTACAACTACAAGTTGAGTCACAGCCAAAATAAACTGTCACTACAGTTGTATGAACTGTGATAATAGGTCTGATATGTAATTTCTGAGTGATTCAAATTCTTTACTTTTATTGAATCTGTTAAACACAGTGACACATTAATTTCACTTGGTGACATGTTCATTACTGTGTGAAATGCTCTCTGAAATCAAATATTGGTGCCACCAAATTATGCATCTGTGGGATTAATGGGAAAATGTCAGTCGTGGCAGCAGCAAAAAATAGAGCTCTTTGGGAGTTTTGAGTTTAAGCAACTCGTTGCTTGGTTTAATTGGAGTCCCGTCGACTGCAAAACTGTAACTTGCTACTTTTAGAATTTACCCGAGTTTGCAGAGGGATGTAATAAAGTATTTTTCAGTTCATGCACATATTTATGCACAAGCCATTGAACTAGATGCTTCTGCTCGTCCTTTATAGATTTTGGTTTATAATGTACGGTTGCTTCTCACGTTTTTTGATGTGACGCCAACTTCGACAGCATGACAAATCAAACTCTGACATGAGCTTCATCAAAGGCTTTATTGCAGTTCAGTGCAGCTTCTACAGCATATAGGCCACCGAGTTATTGTCAGTGGAAGAATATTTGTTTGTTTGCGTCAAGTTGTCTTCACGAAATCTCTCTCTTAAGTGACATGTGTAATCAAATCCATTTACAAATCCTTACACCCTTAAATAGTCAAGGCACTAATTTGATTACAGAACAGACATAATCCAAGTCATGTTCAAACAATAATTCCATTGTGTAACGCTCACATGTTGAGAAGTTCCTCACGTGGCTGAAGGAAGTTAAACGAGCAGCAGAAGACTTTGTCATTAGCTTAGTCCTCTGGGAAAACCATACAGGGAAGGAGAAGGCCGAAAGTCATCACAGTGGCTCTTTTTTTTTCTGTTTCACCATGGGAACGTCACACCGAGCTGCCTTCCCTTGTTCTCGGTCTGTGTGCTTCTGGGCGGTCCCGGTGTAAATTATTGTCCCGAGTATAAATAGGCCGACAGTCTGGCAGGACCAGGTGGTCTAATCTGCCAGTTTGGTGTCTTGCTCCCTAGCTAGAGAGGCGGCGTGCCGATTGTTTTGTCCCCACATTAAAATTGGCCTCAGTCCCTGCAGATGGCTGTATTCTTATGTATATTGATGAAAGTGGCATTAAAGATACTTTTTAAATTTCTAAAACTTATGAGACACCTGATCTTTCATTATGGGAAGGAGTGATATGGCTCAAAATGAACATGTGTTAATTTAGCGCTATTGAACTAATTAGTTGAGTAAAATAATTTTTTTTTAGCTTTGTAGATTCATTGAAGACCAGTTGCATCCATTTTCCTTGCAAAACCATGCCAAACATTTGATGTGTTTGACTCCTCAAATGTAAAAATATGCTGCTTTTCTTTACCTCAGCCTCATAGATACTAAAATGACTTTGGCTTTTGGACTGTTACATATTTCACTATTTTTTTTGATATTCTGTTGACCAATTGTTAATCAAATAATTGAGAAAACATTTGACCCATTACAAAATTCCTGAGTTGCAGCCCTTAAAGATAAATGTGTTGCTCTGCTCGTGTGTCCTGAGAACACATGCTTTTATTCCCTTTTTAACGAAGGGCAAAATATGCTTGTAATTCTTGTCAAATAAGTTGAAACATATTTTAGTTCGTCAGACTACTTTCTACCTGAATACAGACAGACAGACAGACAGTTTATTAATCCCGCAAGGGGACATTTATTGGCTACAGCAGCGTATATAGCTAAACGGCAAAGCAATAAAAATGACAGAATACAAAATAGAGGTAGTAAAAAATATTAAATGTAAAAATGCACATTATATACAAATAAAAATAGAATAATATCAAATTAAACTAAATAACAGTGCAATGAATTAAACAAACAACAGTGCAACTTTGTTATTGATGTGGGATGGATTTGGCCAGAGGTGAGCTATTGAACCGTCTGATTGCAGTGGGCAGGAATGATCTCCTGTATCGGTCCTTGTGACAGCGGAGCTGGATGAGTCTGTCCCTGCAGTAGGTTGGTGGAGAGGGTGGTCAGGATGATCCAATATGGAAAACAGTTTGTTCAGCGTCCTGCTCTCCACCACCTTTTCCAGGCTGTCCAGTTTGCAGCCAATTATGGAGCCGGCCTTCTCAACCAGTCTGTTGGTGTCGCCGACCCCAATGCTGCTCTTCCAGCAGACTACGGAGAATTACAGTTCACTGGCCACAACAGACTGGTTTCGACATTTGATGTTTTTGGTGCTGTTGTAGAATTGTTAAAGGGAAGACATTGAGAGCATTCAATTATATTTCTTTGTATCCACTGTCTTGCCACCTGACCATGACAAGGCTTTCTCCTTGTAGACAGCTTTGGAGCAGCAGCTCCAACGACCGTCATTTTGTTGCGGTTAATAGAATCTGTCTGCCTCAGTTTTCCATTTTCATGGTGGACAGTAATAATTACAGGCATTTTTTTCAAGCTCGACTATCTCTTTGTAGGTTTCATCAAAATGGGACTCTAGGTCAGCACTGTGTTTTCAACGTTATGGTGCTTGGCATTAAAATCGCATTGATTGAGCCCTCAGAGCTGTGGACTGTGTCTTATTATACGAGTTTTAAGGCACTTTGGTGAGAAATGCTCTATAAAATAACACTTTTATCTCTCATTGTAACTAATGTTATTTGATAGCCATCCCATTCCAACTTTTTCCCCGCCCTTCATCCTGTCTTGTCCCTGTGTGGTCTAACTTCATCGCTGTCGTCATCACTCCCCCCCCGCCCATCTTCAGTCGTTTCCCATCAGAGGTGCCAACATGTCACCAGCAGCGCTAAAGTCTAATGGCTATGGGAACATTTTTTCTGACACCTGCAGCAAACATGAAGCCTGCTAGGCTGCTGGGAGAACAGAGGGAGGTTTATCTGGGATGGCAGGCCTCGCCTCCACTGCCATGCCAATAGAGACAGCAGCACAGAGCTTGGCGCTTCACAGCCAGATAAGACAAAGAAGCACTGCAGCTAGACCCCACTCACTACAATGGAGGAAAGAAAATAAGATATATGAATAATAACTCTTGACAGTTTGCTCCAGTTAAATGCTTTACTTTTAGCCTCCGAGTTAGTGGTCTGTGCCGTTATCTGGAGTATAAGTTACAAGTGTTTAAGCTCAAGGTTTTCAGCACACAAAACTAAAGTTGGTCAAACTTACAGGGAAATGTCAGTTTTGAGGTAGACTGTATTTTTCTAGGATTAGTAAACTGAACATACATAGACACAACCTACAGTACCGTGGTAGTCAATCATGTGTAGGCTCTGTCAGGCACCAGTGTCAAAAAGGTGTTACACATAATCACCACATATGCACTGCCTGAGCAGCGCTTGTTCTTATCATTTGCCATCTTGCCAATTATGGCAATTAAGTAAATGGCTAAATTGCGCGAGTACTTTACTCAAATTATTGTGTATATGTCACATGACCAAAGATCAGTGTATTTCATGCGGGGTTTTCTTGCAGTTGTAACATGCAGCGTTTTCCAACAGTGGACTAGTGAGCTGCATTTGTAGTTCTGCTTTAATGGTTATAGTCGCTGTGTTTTAGTTTTTACAGTGGAAGTTATAAGGACTGTGCTTGTGTATTTGTTTTTCTCCTGCAAGTTCCTGAAGACAGTAGATCTTGTTGAAAGACATAAAGCAAGTTGAAGAAAGACTCGGTCATCTGCTTCTCTTCAGGAACACACATCTAACAATGCCTTGTCCACTGTGATCTTTGCTTCCTGCCACAGTGAATGAAAGAACATAAATACAGCCATTGAACAGTATAGTCTGATTCAGTAATGATGCAGAAGTGTAGAAACACATTACCTGTAGGTAGTACTGGTGATATCAGTGAGTCATATCTGACAGCACTGTATACATATGGCAGAGATGAAGTGTTCAGTGGATTTCAACTCTTGCAAAGTTCGCAGCCGATTCTGAACTGAAAGAATTTAATCTTTTTTTTTTTTTACTGTCAGTAGCGCAGAATGATTGGACGTCCGAGATTATGTTGAAAGTGGTTCTTTTTTGCCACATTCAAGGGGATTGTATAAGCCCGCACCTTCTTTGCAGTATCCCTCGGCTACATTATTTTCACTGCATGTGCGGTGCACTTTCACAAGTCCTTGTGGGGTTATGACCACAGCCGGAGCTCTGGACTGGGAAATCAGCTCTTTGTTTGGCTAACCAGGGCAGGCAACTTGAATCCCACTGTGCCACACGTTGCCCGGGCCATCTAGTCTGTCACCATGAATATAGAGGGGATTTCTTATCTAAAACTCAGATGTGACCAAGACCAATGCTGGGCAGGTTATTTCTTCTCTAGGTTTGTGCTTTTCCACATTTTAATACACTAAAACCTGCAGATTTTCACAGAAGAACTTTTTTTTTTTAAGTTTAGTGGCTGCCTGTAGGTTATATACAGCGGGTAAAATAATTATTGAACACGTCACCATTTCTCTCAGTAAATATATGTCCAAAGATGCTATTGACATGAAATATTCACCAGATGTTGGTAACAACCCAAATAATCCACACATACAAAGAAACCAAAACAAATAAGTTCAGAAATTAAGTTGTGTAATAATGTGAAATGACACAGGGAAAAAGTATTGAACACATGAAGAAAGGGAGGTGCAAAAAGGCATGGAAAGCCAAGGCAACAGCTGAAATCTGTCAGTAATTAGAAAGCAATCCGGCCCCTTGTCAATGCAAATTAATATCAGCTGGTTCAGTCCCAAGTGATGGCCTATAAAAAAAGTGTCTCATTACCAAGGTGTCACACAATAAACATCTCATGATGGCTAAAAGCAAAGTGCTCTCTCAAGACCTTTTTGTAACCTTATTGTTGCAAAACATACTGATGGCATTGGTTACAGACGCATTTCTAAACTTCTGAATGTTCCAGTGAGCACTGTTGGGGCCATAATCCGGAAGTGGAAAGAACATTATTTCACCATAAACTGGCCACGACCAGGTGCTCCTCGCAAGATTTCTGACAGAGGAGTGAAACGAATTATCAGAAGAGTTGTCCAAGAGCCAAGGACCACTCGTGGAGAGCTTCAGAAAGACCTGGAATTGGCAGGTTCAATTGTTTCAAAGAAAACAATAAGTAATGCACTCGACCGCCATGGCCTGTATGCACGCTCACCACGCAAGACTCCATTGCTGAAGAAAAAGCATGTTGAGGCTCGTTTAAAGTTTGCTGCACAACATTTGGACAAGCCTGTGAAATACTGGGAGAATATAGTCTGGTCAGATGAGAGCAAAATTGAACTCTTTGGATGCCATAATACACACCATGTTTGGAGGACAAATGGCACTGCACATCACCCTAAAATCACCAGACCAACAGTGAAGTTTGGAGGTGGGAACATCATGGTGTGGGGCTGCTTTTCAACATACGGTACTGGCAAGCTTCACATAATTGAAGGAAGGATGAATGGAAAAATGTACCGAGACATTCTTGATTAAAAAAATCTGCTGCCATCTACCAGGATGATGAAGATGAAACGAGGGTGGACATTTCAACAAGACAATGATCCCAAACACAGCCAAGGAAACTCTCAATTGGTTTCAGAGAAAGAAAATAAAGCTGCTGGAATGGCCCAGTCAATCACCTGACTTGAATCTAATTGAAAATCTATGGAAAGTACTGAAGATCAGAGTTTATAGAAGAGGCCCACAGAACCTTCAAGATTTGAAGACTGTTTGTGTGGAAGAATGGGAACTGGTTTAAACCTTAGTCAATAGTACAAGCCTTACGTTAAGTTCTCGCTCTAAAATAGTGAATGAGTAATCCGTTCTAAGTAGTTATTGAATGAGACATTGCCTTGGATCAATTTAGTCTATTACTCTGTCAGTGCTTAAGCATTCAAAAGAACGAGCTATTGGGTCACCTCGTATATCCAAAATCTTTACTTAAAGCGAAAAGAGAGCCATTTGGCTTATTTCATCTTTTTGGTTGTTGTTATTTATTGTGTGCAGGCAGAAATGTTTGTGCTTGTCTGGCAAGAAATTAACTTTGTCCTAGTGGCCCTAGAAAATAGGCAGGAACTGCTGAGCCTAAGGTTGTACTCTGGGAACAGTAAAGTCATTTCGCTCCAGCAGACCACTTAATAGCATTGGCTGATGCAGAGTTTGGAAATCCATCAGTCAATTGGGCCATACAGAGATGAGCAGTCTTCTGAGCGTTAGCATGTGTCAGAATGTGAGGAAAAAGGTAGTTGGAAAATATAGCTACTCTCTTTGTGAGCTGGAAGCGTGTGGCGAAATCTAACGATTTTTATTTTCTAAGCTGCACGATAACCGCCGAGAATGGCTTGATCTGTCATCATGCTGGAAATCACAAACGAGAGAGCGTCAGGTGTGACAGTAGATAGTTCTGTGTAATTTCTGTTTAGTCTGTAATGGTACAACACAGCCAGTGTAGCCAGAGGTGACTGGATCAAATTTACTATGTATACATTCAGAACTGAATTTCAGGCTTTAGTTTGAGAGGGGATCTAGTTTGGCAGATATAGACCTGGCACGTAAATAACAGAGCGGGAGAAAAGAGCCGACCTCATGGACCCGGTGGAAAAACATGTACTCACAGGCTATAATTGAGCAGCAACAGCAGCAGCAGGGATCGGGATAGGGAAAATGACGAGATTGGGTTTTGGCAGATTGGCAGGTGGAAAAGGGACCACACACTGCTTTAAATTAAGGAGCAAAGGAACTTGTGCTATTGAAGAATGGATTGTTCCTTAATATCAGCAGTCATTCATCTTCGAGCTGATTGCCAGTCGGCACACGCCTAGAGCGTACCTATTTTAATTTGGTGTTACAGCTGTACTTGCAGATTTGATTGTTCCCATGGTGCATTGCATGATGTTCACGAACCAATCACAACAGTGTAGACTCATGTGGCGTGTTTTTTTTTTTTTGTCAGTTTGTTTGCAAATCTGATCGCATATTAGAATTGAACACATTATTCTGAATGTCCACTGAGAAACAGTGTCTGAGGCTTCGGCTTCAGTTGTCGTGTCATCAACCCTGTTTGCAGCAACACTACTGTATTTCTGAAAACCTTTTACAGAACCTTCTTTGGCTTCAGAGGGAGCTGCGTGAACTCTGATTAATTGCCAAGCCATGTCAATTTAGGCAGTGCAGGTCGGGTCTGAAGGCTTTGAGTTTGGAGATAGAGAAGTCTCTGGGTGTGCAGTCAGAAAGACATGAGCTTACCAGACTTCTGTTGCCCGCTTCACTTCTCCGCTTGAGGCCACATTAGCTGCTACTAATACAATACAACCAAATCTCTGACTAAGCTGTCCGAGGTCAGGTTGCATTGCTCCCAGATTTTGACTGGGAAGAAGAATGGGTGGAATACAATGTAATCTGAGAGTTTGAATTCTGAGAGTGCAAATGTATCTACTATAAAGTGCCCTGAAAACCTTCACAAAGGAATACACAATTTAGTGTCCTTGGCACATACTCTCAATTACACAATGCAAAAGTGTCCGAAGTCTCAATTTACTGCTGAGTAATTTAGTCTATGTAGTAGTAGTACGTAGTGAATGAGTAAACCGGGTACTTATTTTTGGACAACCAAACGGCTCACAAGAAATAACTGCCTTTTGAGCATTAATAGTCAAGACTGGAATAAATAAGATGGGACATCTTGCTGTAGAATATGTAGGGGTGAATATATGGCAGCTATATTTCACTTTTAATGATGAGCTGCAAAATTCTTGGAGTCTGATTGGAGTTCAATTGATAGATAGTACCGCAGGAAGAGCTCGTTCAATTGGTCTTACAATGTTCCACCATAACAAAATAACAGATTAAAAACACTTGATTTTAGACTGCGTACTTCCAAAACGCATCTCTATGTAAGGCCATGTGGTACCTGTGCTCTGATTATAAGTATTGTTAATTACTCAATGAAAGAATTTTTAAACAAGTTTAGCTGAATACCAATCAAACATTTCCACCTCATATGCGTGTAATTCCTTCCACCTCGTCATTATGTGGACAGGAGGGCAGACAACTTGACACACTGCGTCAGTCTGGAAGGATTACGTCTCAGTGTATCAGCCTCCCAGCTAACCTCTGTTTCAGCAGGCTGATCTCACTGGTTAGGGTTACAGAGACACTGCTCAATGACCTTAGGTATCCTAATAGGCCACGATAATGGAGCTGGGTAATATGAGGGAATTTATGTTCACTGTGTCAAACTATGAATTTATACTTTATTTCAAAGTACAGCTTGATTTTCCAGCACTGCAGTTTCAGACTACATGAATACTGGGAAAATGCCAATGTTGAGTCCACAGAGAAATGTGTACACCCCAAATTCAGCAACTGTGCTGTTTGGACGATAGATTTTGGCCTCAGCAAGTTTGTGACGTCACGAACTCTGGTTCATGTCGTAGGTCCGCCGTCAGCACGGCATATGTCCGACCTTTTATGTAGAAGAAAACGTGGAGCAATCTTTCTGCTGCGGTTTTGCATTGATAAAGACGCAAACACAAAACAGCCTGTTCTGGGTCGAACTCAATGGAGAAACTTAAGAAAGGAGGTGTAAAAAAAGATTGAGATAGTTTTGTTACTGCAGACCTAAAAAAAATATCTTCTCATGGCTGCAAATATTGCAAAATTCATATATTCATTCATTCAAATATTGCAACACACTGCAAAATTGTGAAATTCAGTACCTATAAGTCTCGCAAAAATACTTCAATACATGCAAACAATTAATTGTTTGAATAAATAAGCTAATAAATGACCAAAAAATAATTGATTTCTTTGATCCTAACAATCTTGAGGCCTAATTTGCTAGTATGCCGCACCGTTTCTCTTTACTCCTGAGGAGCTTATACCTCTTATCACGGACAGCTTCGGTGTTGAGACAAAGTAATTAGCTGTTCGGAGAGGCACCTGCATTGATGAGCAGAAGAACCTTATGTCCTTTTTTTAGTTGAAGGCTGTGGTTTGGTCAGGGCCTGGAGGAAACACTGAGTGAAGATGCCCTTTTTTTTTTATAACAAATACTAGGAGAAGGAGTACTATTATTTCATTGTTATGACAAGTGGCAGCCAAATTTGGATTCTTTGTAGCTGTGGATGCTTGCAGCATAAAATGCATGCACTTAAAGAACCAATCAACACAGGCTGTTAAATGTTCTTTCATCTCTTTATTTCTCTCTTTTATCTTTTATGCAGAGCAGTGAAAAGATTTGGAACAGTGTGCATCCAGTCCATTTGCTGGCGCAGGCAGAAACAATTATTCTTATATTTATTTTGTAATATTACTTTAATGTTAATTAGGCAAAGTGTGACAGAGCTAACAGAATGGTAAATAAAAAAATAAAAAATTCAGATTTTAAGTACAGAATGAATTTGACTGCCTCTGGTTGTTGAATCACGGCATCCCACTTACGCAGTGTTGTAATACAAGACAACACCCTCCTCAGGTCGATGAGTCTCTTCTGGTCGCCTAAAACCATTTCAGTCATTGGCATCCTCGCTACAAGGAATTTTGAGTTTATCAGATGAATTCGTCAAAAGTTTTGCCAGTTTGAAAGATCCTTGAACAACCCAATTTCCTGTTGTCGGGAGGGGGGGGGGGGGGGGGGGGGGGGGAAGAGATGGTCTGCTGTTCAGAATTTGAGCCCTTTCAGATGCCATCGTTTCTTCCTGAGTATTTTCTTACTTGATATGAGTTTAATATTTGAGTCCTTCTAACGTAGAGGTTACGGAGACATCCGAGGCACAGACCGGGATATGTCTCTATTGTAGCCTTGTCTCATCGGTTCCCCTCAATACACATGCCTCAGCCTGCCTCCTACCTTTCTTCCCTGACATAAGTGCTTGTGACAAGGAGAGCTGAGCCCCATCTAGCCTTTCACATGCAAGAGCTGTATTTAACAGCGGTTGGTTGACTCGACACCTCTGCTCTTTTCCAGTAATAGCCTCTACACAAGTTGCATATGCCATCATCAAACTTTTAGTGATTTAATATCCATTTGAAGCCCACAATTCTATGGCTTTTTAAAGGTATGAAAATTGTTGCTTTAATAGAATGGAGACTGAAGATAATTACTAAGACCCTTTTAAATCAACACTGCATTGTTCTTTTTTTTATTTTTTATTTTTATTTTTTTTATTGCCATCTCGAGTGTTCAGTCATTTACTCTTGATATTCTCATTAAAATCCCTCTTTGTCATACTTTGTTTAATTACCATAATAAACTAATGGCACACACTTGAGAATTTCTTTTCGATTTTGGTCTCAAAGGAAAACAAATCCGCACAATAATGATTGAGCCACCTCAAACAGTTGTCTCTGACTCTCCAGCTGACATCAAATCCGGTTTATTGTTCCACTTTTTGATAAAATCCGGTCCTTTTTCTTTTTTGGCACTAACACATCCTGGGCTGGAGCTCACCGTGTTTGTGAGCCTGTGGGAGAAAATGATTTCCCCAACCTTCTCATTGGCCATGAATGTGAAAACAGCACGCGTCTACGGCTGTAGAACAACCCTCACTGGCTCCAGGCCCGTGCACTCGTAAATTACGCAGCGCAAGCTTCTCCCAAGACTGCCTTTAGTGAAAGAGTTCAGTCAGTGAGGTTGTTTCCCACAACCACCACCACAGCTGTCAGTTAGCAGAGTTTTGTGGCTCAGAGACCAGGACTTTGTTTACACATTATGAGAGGCTTCTTGGCCAGGTTCATTAGTTTCTTTATTGCTTGGATTTTTATTACATGTTGAGTGGTTTTGTTCACAATAGTGCAGTGCTGGTGTACTAAAAATAGGAATTTAAAGCTGCATCAATTAGTCAGTTAGTTAATGTCTGACTATATTAATAGCCAAATAATATTTGTTATTTCATTTTTAATTGAAAAAAATTGACAAAGCATTTGGTGGTTTCATGTTATCAGATGTAAAGAATTAGCTGATTTATCTTGTCTTCCATTGCAGGAAATCCAATAATGTTTGATGAAATCATCTTGGACTCTGGTAAACTTGTATTCTTTCGCTGTTTTGAAGCCCACGAGTTCCTCAGACTGACTTAATCCTCTTATATTCACATAGAACTACGTTCACTCTCCAATCTGCAACTTTTGAAACTTCTAGTACCCCAAAGCCTTACATAAACTTTTCCATAAACCAAGCAAAATGCAGTATAATTCGTTATTTGAGGTGGTTTCCTCACAATTATGGGCTTGTATCTTGTCTCAGGGTGATGGAAAAATACTACTGTGTTGATCCTCTGGCTATGTCTGTTAACATTGTGGAAAATTGTTTCCCAATTCAACATCAAGAGTTTTCAGTGTGTGCCATTTCTAAACGATGGAAGGTGCCCCTCCACCCCACACTTCTAACCAGTCCTCTCTCTTTGATCATCATATGGGGGGGGAGAACAGTGGATACGTCTGCTTTGCTCCGTCTGTCCTCTTTCTGCCCTCCCCCATAAAAATGTTTATGACAAAAAGAAATCTGTGGCCATATCTTCAATAAATGCAGCCAGGAGGGACAGATGGCAGCTTTACTGTTTCTTGTTTGTCTGTTTTCAAATTCCATGTTTAACTGTTTTTTTTCATCGTGGCCTCACATATTGTAGCACAATGGTGCCATCTCTCCAACATGTTGTTTTCCCGTGTGTAGAAAGGTTTGACAGACTTGTCATCTCTTCAGCATGTCAGCAGGGGCTTATTAACGCACCCATTTTTCACCACATGATTGCATGTTTGTAATGGCGTGGGAACAATTGTGGCTGTATTTCCAGTGTATAGACTGTACACTGGTTAGTTTTGTCATTAATAACATGAATTAGATTGATTTTTAGAGTGCGTTTTAAATTGTGATTGTAGGAAGGATGACAGGAATGTTTGCGTCACTACAAACATGACAATACTTCTATACAGTGAAGCGTTTTTAGTCACAGAGGCGACGCGTCGCATCTGACAACTGCAACGGTTCCCCTATTGTACAGTATACATCAAACCAACTGTATAAACCACAATACTCACCGAGAATCTATTGTTGACTGTCTTTACATATGTTGTATATTCCTCTCATCCTTTCTGAATCTTGCGTTTCACTGCAGCAGTTATTAAAAAGATGAACATGAATTTAAGACTCAGAATTGTGTCAGTCAGATCGTGTTTGAATATGCAGATTGAACCCTCCACATCCAGCCCAACCTTCGTATGGGCTATCTGCCAATCAGGAAATCTGCAGCGTGTGCTTCTTTGTCTCCGGATTGCGGCAGGTCTCTCACCCAGTCCACCGTCCGTGTTGGTTGGTCGTCGCCTTAATCCCTTTCCTGTCGCTTGAACAACATCAGCACCTGTTTTACACATGTTTTTGGGACAAGTGGCATGTGCGAATTTGCAATTTCACCATGGACAGCGCACGTCGAAAAAAACAACAACATTTGTCCAAACAATCTAAACTGTAGCATGATGGCCCATGATTAATAACTTTCTCGCCTAAAACGACACAATTGTCAACCCATTTGGCTCCCTTTGGATCTCTGCTGTAGTTTCTTGGTGTGCAACAGTAGCAGTCACTGAACTCTTTGATCGCTCCTTGTACATACAAGTGCACAGACCAGCTTACATTGCTGTGTTTGGCAGTCCTTTAAAACCTAGATAATGATAGACACCAGGAATAAATGAAAAGGCCATTAGAGAGTGTTTTGTATGTGCTGTACAATTTGGTAGCAGAGGAATGGCATGCAGCAAAAGTCCGCAGGGCCAAGAGTCAGCATGGGGACTCGGCTCCTTTAGAGCATTTTAGGCAAGCTGTTTGGCACCATCGGGTCGCCCTGCACACATGGTGCTAAATGGTTGTCTCATTACTTTACCTCTTGAATGTGTGCCGAATTCATTGTAGGTTAAAAAAAAAAAAAAAAAGAATTCCAAGCACAAGGAGCAGTAGGTAGTCTGACTACAAATACAAGAACAGCTGTCTAATGTTTGAATGATTGATGCTTTTCCAAATGAGGCATACACAGGGAAAGGTAAGAAGAATTGATTTTCTGCAACACAAGCAAATAGATGGATATTTTTTCCATCTGTGTTAGTGTAAACATAGTAGATCTCGTAGTTCGGTTGTGCGAAACCATACAAGCCTTCTTTTTGTTGCCCCCTGTTTAAGAAATGAGGTACTTCATCACACAGATAAGCATGCAGCATGAGGGGCACCTCCAGGAAAGAAAAGGTACACGAGATCTACTTGTGAAGTACCGATCGGTTCATGTGAAGTTGGTATGATTAATCAAAGGCTGCAAATTGTTTCAGAGGGCGATTTGGTTTGAGCCTTCCCAGGCTGCAGTTTCCCTGCTGGGGAGACGAAAGATGAATGGACCTATCAGGGTTATTATGGGGTATCTACCTTCTACATCACTATAGGGGCCAGTTGACTCTGATAATCCTCTTCTCACTGAGGGGGAACCTCTAATCTCTCCAAGACACCGGTGTCTGGCCTTGTGCGTCAAGAAGATGAATGCAATCAGCTGCGTGTAAAAAATACATTGATAATACATAGAAAGTCACGCAGACTGAACGCACAATATCTGTAGGAAGAGATGCACAAAAATGATCACATCTTGTGGCACTTTGAAACTTTGAACTGAAATTGTTGCTGATGTGTGAATCTACAAGTTAAACATGAACAGCCAGTCAATAATAATTGTGCTTCCAGTCCCCCTGATATGTTTTCTTGACTGCTAAGAAATTAGACCAAACAATCAGCCACTTTTGGTGTACTAGCTGCCCCTTACCTTCTTCCTTATTTGTACAAACAATTCAAGTTGCATTTCTGCTACAAAGGAAATCTATGTTTTCATTTTGATAATGCTCATGGGCTGCATAAAGCCCTGTATGGAAGACTGTTTTCCCGGGGGTTTGGGTGCGCCTTAAGAGAGATGAACGCCATTTGTTGTTGTTCCCACAAACTCATTTTTATACTTCTCCCATTAGGAAAAGTCCTATTTCCCCAAATTAGAATAGCTGTCATTATTCTTCTGAAGTTTAGGCTAATGCCATCCTGATGGCGACTAAGCAGTCCCTTCCTCTACCCTCACAGTGGAAGTGTGTGCATTCTCTTGTTGGCCTTGATTTTTGCTTTGTAGTTGCCATTACTGTGGTGAATTTGAGCAGTTTTACTGGCTCTCATCCTCATTACACCCCCAGGAGAGCTGAATGTCTGTCAGTGTCAGAGCAGAGTATACTTTTCATTTCCTAACGAGCTGTTATTTGGCAAACTAGGATGATTGGGTTATAAAGGGGGTCTTTTTATTGTAATAATTTTCTTTAAAAAAAAAAAACATCTTCAGGCTTTAGTACTCAAGGCATTGTTTTAATTATATTTCTCTTTTCGTCAATCCCCAAGTATTTTTTTTAGTGCATTCTACATTGTTCTCTTGATCGGAACCATGTGGAAAAAGGAAACAATTGTACATTCATTCATACACATCATTTTATTGTATCCCATGCTCCTGGGGTTGGTCTAATGTTATCAGATTGTCTCCAGTGAATCTAACGAGGAGGTCATAGGAGGTTAGCGGAGTTCATCAGGACACTTAATTAATGAACTTGGTTTCATCACAGAATACAAATTCAGCACCTTTATCCCAGCGTGCCATCATTTTCCAGAACTGCAACACAAGTTTAACACGGCAAGAAGGGGCCAAGAAATTCCTAAAGATAGATTGTTTTTGAATGTGTCATGGACAGATGAGATGAGAATTACTCTTGATGGACCAGATGTGCGGGCCTGCAGCTGGATCCTTCTTGGACTCGGGGGGCCAGCAGAGTCAGGGGGTATTAATGATATGGGCTACTATTATCCACAGTGAAGTGGTTGGACCTTTTTGAGTGGCAGACGGACTCAAAATAGACTTCAAAAACTACTCCAAGTTTCTGGAAGATACTTCCCGCAAGTAGTGGGACGAGAAGAAGTCTACAGCATTCATGAAAACATGATATTTAGGCAGGGCACTGCTCCATCGCGTGCCTACACACACTGCACTGTTGAGTTTCAGATAAAGCACGTCATGAACAAATAAACAGATTCCATAGACGTAAGGCTCATTCAAGTAATTGAAGTGAAGGATGGCTATGCTGGCAAATAAATGGGCATTCTTTGAAACTGCACTTCTGGAATAATAATAATACACAGTGTATTGTGTAGGTTTTAAAAGAGCAATCTGCAGAGAGGTACATGCATAGTTGCTCGCTAAGATGCTACGAGGATGCTTTGGTCTGTGCAAAGATCTTATTGTGCTCGTCATTTACAGTAGTTGTCAGCATAAATGGAGCTACACGTCAGCGATAGGAGTCTTGTCACTGCCCGACATGTAAGGTAGAAAATAACAGGAGTGATGCTCTCTAATCCTGCCAAGGCTGTGACATAAAATATCATGGTCCATGACTTTTACTTTATGGATAATGTGTTTAAAAGAATATGTCATTTTCATTCTATTTGCTGGCAAATAATAGTTATTTTCATTATCTCGTAATCTTATAATTAATGTATGAATGTTTTTATTTTTGTGAAATGTTTGAAAATTGTCACTCTCTTTCCCAATTTTGTTGTTACAATTAAATTACAGTCTAAAATAAAATGACTCTCAAGTGTACATTGAAAAGAAGACTAAACTGTCCAACTAGTCCTGTCCTTGAACTAAAGGTAAAATCCCAGGAGTGCAGGATAGATGTCTTTTCTCGTGCGTTCACCTTATAAGAATTCAGACGCTGCTGTCAGCAGTGTGGAGCGAGGTTTGGGGATCGCTGTGACCTTCTCAGTGGCCTGAGAGTCTGTTGGCGTGGCATGACTGATGCAGATTATCATAGCTGGAAAAAGCCAATTACTGTGGTCATCACGGCACCCTCGGGGTCTCTCTTGGTGCAATGAAATGCATTACAGAATTCTCTGTGCATCCTTCTGGCAGCGTTTTGTATCTCCTCTATGCTGGAACCCCCCCCAGTTTGCGTGTTAATAGTGCAGTCAATGGGACCCTCCCGTGCCTCAGAGCTCTCTCCGACTCGGATGAGCTTCTGCTCCACAAAGCAGGGAGGTCGTGACTTTTGGAGAAGCAGATGAATTACAGTCTTCGCTGCTCGTCTTTTGTCTCTATTCAGGACAAAGCCCCTTTATTTTAGCCCCTTCTTAAAAGCGCCTTTCTGTCCTCGTCCTTGAACGACTACAGAATCACTAAGTCTGATTGCAGAGTTTTGGTGTAAGAGACTCTTTTGTGGTATTTTCGTGAACAGAAGACACAGCGGCTGATCTGACTTTTGTTTTCCTTGGTTTTGTTTCCCAAAACAGATTTGCTACAAGCCCAGAGAAGCTGAGATCACACCTGACGATGCTGCATCTGTAGGATGTACAAAGACTACAGATCATGTGGAGTCACAGGTAAGAGGCCTGAGTGCATGTTAACTGCTAGTGTGTGGTCTACTCTACACAGAAATGTTTTAACCGAGTTGTGTTCCAGAGATCCAGAGGCGGTTGTTTTAATAAATGCAGAATTTTCACATCAGACAGATCATTTGTTGATCAATTCTTTGCTTCACTTGCAAAAAACGGTTACCTTCTAAAGGTCTTATTTTATATCTATCACTGAGGATCTGACTCTTTTTACTTGCCTTAACCTCAGAACTTGCCTCGCGCTTTCTGGATTTCAAAGGTTTTCGTTTATTCTTTTTCTTTTTTTATCCCCCATGTTCACTTTGGTTTCTTTTTGTGTAAAAATCAAAATCTATTGCGTCATCTCGGTTATTAGTGTCACGGCTTCTGATTCAAAATGTGAATCTCATTCAACCACGTATGATTCATACAGGCACACAGAGGAGTGAGACACACACACACACACACACAAGGTCACAAAAACTGTTGGGAAGGCTCATTTTATTTGTGAACCTAAAGATATGTCAATAAAACAACCTGTCATTGAAAGGAATTTTTTTTTATCAAAAGTTACTGACTTCAGTATGTGGATGTCTAGCTTGAGATTTTGTCAATATGCAGTCAGAAGAACAAGCACAACACACTGACAACAGGGAGCCGCACCTGAGAAATGAGGACGTTAACTGAGATTCTGGCACAGTGGATCTTGTTAGCGCCAGTGTGGATTGTTTTAAAACACGTAACCTTGTTGTTGGCTTCCGATTTCACAATTCTGTACGAGTTCCAAAGAAACAATATCTCCAGTATACAGCTCGAGATTGTTTCTCCCCAGAAAATATGTATTTACTCAAAAAGAATGGAAAAACTGAAAATTCCATTTCAACAACATTTGAAGCCAATTCATTTACAGAAACCATTATTCTGAGTTTGGAAACCAGAGTGGAAAGTCTTATTTACTGAAACTAGTATGGACCGTTACAGATGTTTGTTTCAAGCTCAACAATGACAAGTAATATAATTATTACATGAAAAAAACGAAATCCCTCATTTGGCTGTGTACACTGAGTGTATTTACTTCCCTCCTGCATTACTGCAGAACTCTGCTAGGTGCTTTGCATCTGACACTTTTTCCCTTTTGTAAGTAAAACAACCATGAAATATTATACATTCAAGCTTCCCAGATAATGAATACTTCTGACCTTGCTAATAAGTCCCTGACATTTCCTTTTTCTCCCTTTTTGTCTTGACAGCAATTGTATGGATTGCTATGAAATTTGATACAGACATCAACGTCCCACTGAAGAAAAAGTACAATTTTAATGGAAAAAAATAAATTGCATCCCAAAAATCGCAAAAAACCTGAGGAGGGAGTGAATCCTATTTGTTCAGTACTTTTGGATTTCGACCAAACACATGTCAAACCAAACTGTGCTTTGTGCTCTGTGCTATTAGTTAATGCTAACCTGCGAACACACTACAACGCTAAACATGGTAAAGATTGCACCTGTAAGAGCAAGGTCACACGTTAGCATTCACTTTGAAACACTACTGTGTGCAGCCCCACTGAGCCACGAGCAGGCCCACACCCACTCTTAAGTCTTGCTATCGTATCTATAGGGTTTTATTCTGCCTCAGAGTATTGCCTTTTTTTTCTGCCAAGGCCTGTAATTAACACAAGTGCTCAACACAGAACAAAAGAATAGTACTTAAACAGACAGTTATCTTTTACATAATCAGGCGATTTATTCTACGTTACATTAGGCACGGTATCAGTATGTTTCAGTTAGCTATTGTTGTATTTTGGGAAACAATAGGATCCTACAGTACACTGTGTGAAAATAGAAATTGACCCGGGTAAGAAACTGACAGATTGCTTAAGAGAAAGGAAAGAGAGGCGGAATGAAAAGAGCCTTTCTTGCTGGGCTTTGGCCGATGAGTGTGTCCTTTCCCATTACTCTCACACAGCGCAATATGCAGGTCAGTCAGGTGATAATGAATGCTCTGTCTGATACTTGGCCTTTCTCCTTCCCTCCTGCTTGTCTGGTCCGCTCTCTCTGCTGCATCCTCTCCCTTTCTTTACCCTTTTGCACTGCAGATTTTTCTCCAGTATTCAGTGTATTTGCCTTCCACAGGTTTTAATTATCTAGCAATCTCTTCTTCTATTCGGCAGCATTTCGCAATTTAAATGCGTCTCGGGTCAGTTTGTAACACAATGGAGATGTCAAGTTTTCAGTGGGGTTTTTTTGTGTCAATAATTAAACCGAGACTTAAACCCACAGCCGTCTCACTGAAACCTAATTTTCGCCAGGTTTATGTGAACAAAAAGGGAAGACATTCTTTGTTGATAGATCATTTGTTTTAGTCTCCACAGTGCACGCATAACTGGATCAACTAATCAAATTCTGTGCACACTAACTTCCACTGCAAGACCATCTGCAAACGGATGGGATGTAATAATGCATTCAACCAACGGCTTGCTAATAATATGAGATGCTGGGCTCAAGGTTTCATTTTAGTGACACATCTTTTTAATAATAAACAATGAATTCAATCAATTATGATTGGGGAAATAAACGGACACTCTAAAATAAATGCAAGCTATCACCATTGCATTCTAATTCCATTTTCAAACAGAGATGATGATTTTTTTTTTACATTTTTTTTTTTATCTCCATCAAGCTGTTAAACTTAAGACTGTTTTCTTTATAGTTGTCCTGTATTTTTCTTAGGAAGTGCACCAGTTGTGTGGCTAATAGTCCTAATTAGCTGGTACATGATCAGACTCGGTGAATATTCAGAGCTGATTAATTTATTTACACGTTTGCCTCGTGAGGATTAAATTATTATTATCTTGCAAACAAATAAAGTACCCTGTAAGGTATGTTGCATAATACACGAAGAATTTAGAACAACGTCTAAAGGAATGGATGCTACCAATGCTAAGAATAGAACGCATCACGGTAAATTGGATCAAATGGACACCAGGGCATCAAAGCTACATAATAACTTCTGTCACGCTAAGAAATGTGTAGAGCAGTTTATTCAAAGGGTATTTAAAGAGTTGGGGAAAAAAAAAAAAAACATTAGTAAAATACGACTTTGATTTACAGGCTTTGCACATGACTGCTCTGTTACAGATGAGGCATTATTTTGAAGGAGGCTTTGGCATTCCCTGAAAAAGCAAAACTGTCTCTATCGTTTCACAGACAGTACACTATTCCACAGACATTCTTTTGGCACTTCCTTTGACCCACATTTACAGTGACTGTTCATTTGGTATTCAAAATGAGGACATATTTCACTATTACAGTCATCAGACGGGATATGGGCAATGCAATGAAAAACAGCGTTATCTGACATTAACCTGTTTTCAAGCACGGGCTCTCACATTCTTATGATTTAGAGCCGCTGTTATATCTGCAGGTATTTGTAGGTTAGCATGTAATTTACCAGACAAACGGACTGATATGCGGATATGTAAACAGTGTTGTTGTCTTTTTTTTTTTTTTTTTTTATGGAACATTTGCAAAAACGGTTTGTCAAACTCTCTTTAGCTGTTTTGCTGTCGTTATTGTTGTTGTTGACTTCTTGGTGGGAGCTTGAGGCCTAGCTACAGGACATTACCTGCCCCTGTGTTAATGTTGGCTTGGGGGCCAGTGAAGTTTCATGCCTGCGTATGGCTGATAGTACATTTGGTGCCAGGAATCACAACAAGCTTGCTGTGCAACACAGCTGTCAAAATGCACCACAGTGCCCACTAGCTCTCATGAACTCATTTTGCTTCTATCAGAGGACTCGCACAATTTGATTGCAGTGTGTTCCTGTTGTAGAACAAACAAACATGAATTGCGATCGCCATTTCTTGTGGCGACGTTGGTGGCAATAGATGAGTGGTGTTCGAGTCAAGTGACACTCTGGCTGTGAATGATGCTGGGGCAGCGAGCTCTGCTCAGAACATTTCAGCACTGCAGAGGGGTTAACAGTTGTTTTGCACTCTGTTTGAGACCCATTACCATCAATATTCATTCTGAGGGAGATTTCTCTGGAGGAAGGCCTGGCCTCTTTTTGGATTTAGTCTAATCCGGTTTCCGGAACAGATGCTGCCGTCACCAAGGCACCTCCTGTAACTCCCTCCTCTCACATCATCATGGAAACGATAGCAAACATTGTTCTGCATCTTAAAGCATGTTGGCTCCACTTGCTTTTTATGGGGCCTTGTTACTCCTCCACAACTCATTAAATGCATCCAGGAAGGAGTACACCAGTCCATGAACTGGGACACTGTGAAACTCGCCTAATGAGGTGTGACTGAAGCCGGGAAGTCACCTCAACCTTTCCTGTCCAGATGATCATCTGTTAACCATCAGTCAGGTTGCAGGTGTACAATGTAAGGAGGGAGGAGGAGAGGAAAGTAATTAGAGAGGGAAGGATTAGGGAAGATGGAGGTCAAAGATAACTAGCAAGAACCCAAAAGACAGAGATGCCCCCCATCTTCAGGACACATTTCTCTACTGGCTGCCTTGCTTCATACAGGGCAGTGGAGTTAATGACATTTTGCACTGGTGCCTGAGGTACAAACTCGCCACTCATTGATCTCAAAATGGACAACACCAAATACCACTACAGTCCCTTTAAGCTCCCAGGCTTTCTGCTGAGCAGAACCTTTTTAAATATCACGTGCTCTCCCTCTCTGAAGGCCTCATGGAGCAGCTACCTGAACCCTGTTGTTTGATTGGAAAGGGCATATTGATACTGGATGGTGCAGTCCTACAGAGTGAAAACAGGACTATGGCAAATCAATCGATAGAAGCAGACAAACAGTGCCAACATCTCATGGGAGAAATAGTCCTAAATGTGTAGCGGAAAGTGAAACATGGAATAAAACCAGTACCAGAAGACTATGCCTCTCAAAGCTCTTTTTAAAATTTTATTATGATCGTTGTTGATGAGGCCCAGCTCCCATTTAATATGCAGTAATTGAATTTGAATTATTCATTCTTTGAGATTTCCCTGTTAACTAAACAAGTGTACTGAGTCGGAGGTTAGATCTAACTGGTTCAACCATTCTATACGTTACATGAAACTGAGATGAGCTGGACGATCTGGATTTATGATTTAAGAGACGTGGTGAAATCTGTGAAACATTTTAACCCGAATGACTTATTTCACCTCACTTCCAAGTCCGGTAATTGATTTGACTAAAGAGGGCTCTAATGTCGCCGACAACACATATTCTCTGACGAAACCATAAAAGCAAACCGAGGCTGCCTTCATCTGCTGATGCACGGAGTCAAATTAGTGTTTGAATGTTTTTCTACACTAAGCAAGCCACAGAAAGAACATCATTGTGAAAAAACAAAATCAAGACACCAGACGAACATCATTCCCCATGGACACTGAAATTGAATGAGAGCATGCACTGGCTGTTACTCATTACTACTAGCTGACAGAGGTAATTGAATTCTGCCTGGAAAACATTCCGTTTATTTATGATAAGTATTTTCTGGTCGGTGAAAATGCGGACAGAGAAAAAGCCAGCTATCAGTTGGTCACTTTGCATTTTTTTTTTTTCTATTATCTCTAAATGTAGATGATAAATAAGCAACACCTGGCTGATGACACTTTTTGTTTGTGTCTGCTGATGATCAGCTAAGTGTCTCTTAAATGTGTCCAAAGTTTCTGTACAGTGTGTTCTGGATGTTTTTTTTATGAGCCTACTTCAGTATGTGAAGCAGGGAGCTCACCCATCCAATATTTTTCAAAGGCTAGGCTCTAGTCCAAATGTTAGAAGAACGCGGGTCCCCATATTATTGTGTCATGTTTCTGAAGTCTTTCCAAGTATCCCCATTGTAACATAGCCTGAATAACACCATGTTGAGCTATTGGGTTAGCTGCCTTCAAAACACTAGAGTTTTGCCTTGATTAGTGTTCAGTATAGTCTGTCAAGTTTTATTTTGAAAGTGAGGGATTTATATAAAAGTTGGCAGGAGCTCTAACAGAGACAATGTGGCTGCATATAATAACAAATCAAGTCAGAGATGCTCCTTCACTGTTCTTTCGGTGCTGCCTGCAGTTTAGATTCTTGTTAAATTGTACCTGCAGAGGGAAGCTGTCAGGTGGTATCATATTTTAAGTCTTTTTTCATATTTGGTACAAATCTTAGTGGGATCATTGTAGGTATATACTAATAATCCTTCAGCAGTGTCTGAATGTGAATATGCAGCTTTTATTTGCTGGAAATAACCAATAAAACACTTGTGTGCCGAAAAAGAAACCTGATTTATTTCTGTAAATCAGTCAAAGCTTTATAGAGAATCACTGACAATATTTGCTGACAGTAGATGAAAGAGACAGTAGAGTAACTTACTGTCATAACTGTACTTTGATTCAGCCTGACACCTTATTTGTGGAAAAGTGTTCTTATGACTTCACAGTGGACTGGAAATTGAGGGCAATTTGGAGGTTTTGAAAAGGGGAATGGCACTCTGGCCTTCGGTAAATACTTGTATTTACCTTTAAAATGATTTTGCGATGGCAGTGGAAACAGAGTTATTGGTTGGGCGGAGGAGAAAATCGTTTAATACAACGCCTACTTTCTGAACATATCCACGGCTTATTGACCCAAACTTTGCAACCTCAATTTAGCTTTATATATATATATATATATATATCTATATATATATATATATATATATATATATATATATATATATATATATGTATACATCTTTGTGTGTATGCACACCTTTGAATGCAGCCCTTGCCTTTCAAACCATAATGAAACGGTCCTGCAATGACTGATACCTTTTATGGAGGATTTTTATGCTTGGCAGAGGTGAAAAAGTTGGTGCAAGCAAAATGGTACAAAGTGAGGTGGAAACAGACACATTGAATAAATTATGACACACATGAGGCATGTGACTTCAATGTCCACTGAAGCTTTAATGCTAAAAAAAAAAAGGAGCAGACAAACAGATCAGACCTGCGAGAAACAAAGAGGTGACAGTAACCACCTGCCTCTGTTTGAGGTTTCACTTTTGCTTTTTTAATTCATCTATATTGCTGCACTCTCTTCTGCAGTGGTTACCAGTTGTTTATCTTGATGTGCCCAACTCTGAATATTTGGAAACAAGTAGGTGGATGCGCACGGATTTGCATATTCTCTTGTGCATTTTCTGCTAGATCAGTTCAAATCTGCACCACATTTGCAAACATGGTCAATTTTACCACAAGGTCCCCTTAGTTCTGCAGCCACTCCACCTCATTAAATGGTCATCGGCTAACTTGTTTGTGTAGTCCTGGATGTATTTGAAGTCATTTAAAGGTCTTGTGTTGTATACATTCTGATTTTCATTTATTTTTTGATTATAAAGTAGGTCTAAGCGCAATAGAAATATATATATATAAGTTTCATATTGCTCAGTCTTGAAGAAATGCACACAGCCCGTTTTCAGCATCTATGCCATTTGGACAAGCTGTTTAGATTTCCTTCAGTTTGTGATGTCACAAACTGACCCTCAGCTCTACGTCTACCCTAAGCATGGTCCACTGTCCAACCTTTTATGCAGATGAAAAGGCAAGACAAGTTTATTTTTATAGCACATTTCAACAACAAGGCAATTCAAACTGTTTCACATAAAACCATTAAAAGCATCAAAACATAAGGAAAAAGAAAAGGACATTTAAAAACAGTTAAGAACAGTGATTAAAACATTAAAAACATCATTAAAACATTAAGCAAGCTAAAAAAAAAAAAAAAAAAAAATAGGATAAACGTTCGAGTGAAGTTCCAGTTCTGTGAAAAAACAGAATGATCGTTCCAAAACGGAACTAGCGAGCTACAAGGTTGGAGAAAACCTGCGGTTGGCCTTTTGTTGAGTGTGTCGCTCAGAAAACAGTCAACCAATCAGAAGAGAGGGTCACTGATATCAATGCGGCTTAAAGACACATGCAAAACAGCCTGTTTTTTTGGTGGAGCTCCAGAGAGAAGCTCAAGAGAGGAGTAAAACTATATTGAGATGGTTTTCTGTACTCAACACCACAAAAATATCTTCTTATGGATATCCAAAAAATGGGACCTTTAAAGTTTCAACATGTATACCTCCAGACAAGAACTTTGTGGTCATTTCAGGGGCTGTTGAATTCTATTGCATTACACCAAATGGTGTTTCTCATATTCGGTCCAAAACATTTGTATGAACAAGGGCAGACTAAATAGTTGTATCTGAATCAACACCTTGCCAAGACATTTTCAACCAAATCTGACCATAATAATCTTCATAAATGTAGGATTCACATTAGTTGTAGCCGGGTGTACCGAATGAACTAAAATAAGGAATCAGCGGATGTTTATCTATTCATGCTGTATTACAAGGGATAATACTCTGGAAAAATGATTTCATTTTCTCATGAAAACATTATTAGTATCAAGTGATATGTTCCCAAAATGGGGACACTGCTTGTATCACGTCACATGAATACTAAACCCTTTTTGACATGCTGTAATCATTAGAAGTCTAATTAAACATTAACAATGAACAGGTGACATCTGTGTCTCTCCACAGCCCAGTCTGGGGGGGGCGTTTGAGATCAGGGATAAAGGACTGCGCTGACCACTGCAGTGATACATGAGATGACTTTCTCATGACATTTTTTTCATGTCTCTGTACACAGTTTGTGCCCAATTATGGAATCATAATCGTGCTTGCTCTGGTGTTTTGCTTGTGTCTACGGTGTTGATCAAACCAAGACGGCGCTCGGAAACCCCAGTCATTTTCTACAAATGGGACTTTTCACAGCATCAACCGTAATACGAATATGTTCATCAGCAACCGTCACGGAAGCACTGGTAGACAATGTAGAAACTTGACTGAACGCCGGTTACTGTTAACAAGCAGGAAAACAACATGCCTATAACATGTTGATGATTCGATTTCAGTTCTTAAAGAGACCACAGTAGTAACAAAGTAAATGGAATTGTACACATTTTTTGATCGGCTATATTACAGTCACTTACAACAAGTTGGAAAAGTGCTTTCTTTCTTTATTTTTTTTTATCACAGAGGAATGATTGCAGTCTGCGTGCTTAACATGGCACTGAAACGGTAATCTTAATGCTTCTCCTCCTCCAACCGGCAAGCTACAGAATGACACCTTAAAAGCACAGCTGTCAAAAGTTATGGGCAAATAGTCTGGCTTTCCATTTGCATGTGCGTTATTTATTTAAGATGTCCTCAAATTTGTTTACGTAAACCCGGACGTGTGCACCTTCACCGTCTTCACATCTTTTTTTTTTTTTTCAAACGGCATCGAGCTATAAAGTGGGCAGCGTGTCGACTTGATTCTTCTTTCTTCGCATCGAGTGACTTTGCTGTCGGGGCGGCGCAGGTCGCGGCTGCAGCGCCTCCGTGAAAACGACATCATCTCCCGACAGTTCACCCGCGCTTTGAGCTCGCCTTCGCCGCGGAGCGACAGAGAAGAAGAGCCGGAGTTTCGTCGGTGACGGCGGGCCGGCGCGGACAACATCTCTCTCTCTCTCTCTCTCTCTCTCTCTCTCTCTCTCTCGCCACCTAAAACAGTTCGCCCGCACACGCGCAAGCTTTGCATGTGTCTGAAGCAAACCGGTATTCCGCCTCAGTCTCGAGCCGGGCACGTCGAGGGGGCGGGCTCGCCTGCCGTAAGAGCTAAAAGGTCCCCGCTTCGACTGGCTGCTCTCATTGCAGTCCAGTCTGCCGAGCGGAGCGGACTGACTGAGGGACAAACCCCGTCTCCATTCAAGGATTTTCTTTTTTTTTTTTTTCTTTTTTTTTTTTAAACTCCGTACACTTCGTCCTAGAGCACGGGACCGACCGGAATCGCGCCTCGCCTTCTGTGGACAATGTTTCTCTTGCAGTACACAGGTAGCGACATCATTTCAAGTTTTTTTTTTTTTTTTTTTTTTTTTTTGTATCCCACTCCGGCTGGTCCTTCATGCGGCGTCTTTTCTCGCTTCCACTGGCAGATGCACAGATGTTATTCCTTGGTCTGCACGCACCGACTATCTGTACTTCTGCTGCTGCAGGCTACAACGAATCAGTGCACGTCAGTTGCCGCGCGAGTTCTGCGGCGTTTTGCCACATTTCATCGCTCACCTCTGTTATTAGATACAAGTTCTAACAGCAAGCCGAGAGGTGTTCCTGCTGGGTTTCGTCCCTAATTGTCGGGCGTATACCAGCTGTTGAGACCGCAATATATAACAGCTATGCTGCCTCTGCGCTCTGTGGTAGCGTTGTTGGGTTTTTTTTTCTTCTTCCCCCCCCCCCCCCCCTGTGTCTGAGCACTTGATGTGTAAATGGTGTGCTTTACAGAAAAATTATTCACTGTACGTCTTTTGGACTTGTCTATCAGCGTAATAGAAACGAGCCGTAGCCTTTATCTTGACTAACACACGCCTACTGATGCTGTTTATTATGGATGGAAGTTTTTACAATAGATTTAAAGCACATTAATTGCACATAGTTACATGCTCTTTAGTCCGTTTTTTTTTTTTTTTTTTTATGATGCTTGGGAAGCGCTATGGATCTTGATGTGGCACATTATAGCAGACAGGCCTGTCATGCAGGGGCTTGCCAAATGTTTGCTTTTTAGATGCAAGTTGTTTGGTTTCTTCGCTGCCACGTCCAGCTGTTAAGATTTCCGTGCCATTTACTCCTGCATAAGTAGCTCCATTTGAAAATGGGACACTCTGTGAGCTCCCAGGATCTAATTAAGCGAGAATGATGTTTGAACTCTCGTATTAACCTGCTTACTCGGCTTTATTCTGGCGTTCTTCTCCAGCTTCCTCTGTTTGTAGTCATGGTAAATTTACCTCAGATGTCCCACAGCTTTTTTTGGTTGCTTATGTGTTCATAGCTTAATCGCTGCTTTCCTTTAGCTCATAAAAGCAATGACTTGTCAAAGATTAGTGTCAGGGCATTAATTTGCCATTTGTGTTGCTGTTATTATACTGACTACAAAAATTAGACTACAACCAGCTCGATTTCCTCTTCCACACTTCATATGCAAGATATTTTCCAATATGGTCTTTTCAGACTTTTTCAAATTTAAAAACGGTTTTCAAATCTGTGAAGGGTACCCACAATTCTGAAATACTTAGAAGATAATTAAATGCCTCGTTAAAATAGGCTTTTGTTTTGCTACATCTATTCTGACCATAAAGTTTCTCAGTGCTCTAATGGAAATTATTTTAATTATTGCACGGAGACTTAAAATTAGCATTACGACCTTAATGCTTTTTGTGCAGTGGATGCAAATGTATTTCTTGTCCTTCCCTGATTTGAAGGTTTTTGTTTCCCTGTCCCGCTGTTGTTTATTTTGCGCAGACAGAAGGGATCACTTCCCTTTCTCCTCTATTGCCTTCCCTTCCAGAGGCACAAACATGCTTTGAATCAAATTGAGTGAATGGAGGTCGAGTGCCTCCCCATGACCACTGGGAGAGAGAGGGTCCATCAGGCCGCGTGACAGCCATTTACCTCCGCACTGCTCTAGTCCTCTCTGATCAACCGGCAGACCATCTTTAGATTGCTTTTAGTGGTGCGAAGGAGGGAGGGCACTTTGCTTAGATGTGTTAGAGAGAGGAGATTTAAAGGTTTTACATTGAGTGCTTGAGAAGGAGCTTAAATATTTCAGCTCTCTTTGGCATACGATGATAGCGCTGCGGAGCAAATTAAGAATGAAAAGAGAGCGGAGTACAGTATAATACCAGAAGATTTGACAACTTTGGAAACTCTCAAATTTTAATTGGTTGCTGCATGACAATTTGTGGTTTACTAAGTGGGATTCTCATAGCAGTGTCGGTTGAGGAAAAACAACAACAACTGAAGTGACAAAGGGGGAAGAAAAAAAAAAAGGGAAAAAAGCAATAAACAAAGTGGAAAATATGACTCGGATTACTCACAAATGTTTAATTTAGTCAAACCAGCTAGCTCGGTAAGAGACCGACCAAGCTGAAATGTATTTGTGGGAATGCATTATCGTGAGAAACTGTCCTGACTTGTTGGTCATTTAAGATGAAGCCTCAGACAGGATGCTCATACTTTGTCTCAGGACTTCAAAAGCACAAATTGCTGTCCTGACTAATGACTCATCCCGACTGGGAAAATCCAAATCCAAACCTACTCTGTATATTTTGATTGAGTCTAGTTTTACAATGAAGTCACAGACAAGTTGCTCACATCTGCTGGACAAAATTAACATTAAAGTTATAGTGCCATTTAATTTGGAACCGAGCATCACAGTCAAAGCTGAAAATAAATGCACGTCTGCTCATGCAGCAGCGATGATTTAAATTGTTTGACGCTATCTGGGACCAGGACATGCAAATGATCCAGTTGAATGCAGACCAGCTAATTATTTCATCTTGTCTCAAAGTGTAGTGCTTGTGGCAATTGTGAGCGCTTCACCTTTTTAAAAGACAGAGCAGCTGCCGGCTTCAGTTTCATCCACCCTTGTGATTATATCCCAGAGCTATTTACTGACTCAGCCTGCCCATCGGTATTCTGCTCTGTTGTTGTCACCTGACTGCTCAAAGCTGAACTGACAGACAGGTAGGAAGCTCTTTAGATTACTGATGAGGCAAGTTCCGAGTTCCAGTGGTGTTCGTTTTTGTCTGTTAGACAAACCAAGTTAGTGAGGGTCGTATAACATCAGTATTGTAAAAACTGCCTTGCCACCTTTTTAGATCTTTGCACATACATGTGCACCCACTCAAGGCATAGTTTGGCAAACTGTCAATGCTTTCTTTCCGATGAATGTCCTCAGTTTGCAACATTACAGCCTCAGAAATGCCACCGCACTGAGCGTGGAATGTTCTTTAATCCCTCTCCCCCTGAATGTGCTCATTGTTTGGATAATGAAGGCGTAGTAAATAATACTATTTCCTGCCCTGATGTTTTCTATCGACTGCCACTGGTTATAGCAGCAAACGGTGTTGTGCATATCCAAAAACAGAGATAAAGTTGTTGTGAAATGATTACTGACATAGAAATACAAATGAAATCAAATAAAACTTGTTTCTGTAGATATATTTTGATTGTTCCACTGCACAATTGTTTGTTCACACAAACTGTGACCAGTGACAGAATAAATATCGGGTCCTTGGGGATTGCCGATAGCTTGTTTGTATTAACTAATGTATTGCTAGAAACTATTTGGTTGGTCATGACAGAAGTTTTAAGGTGATGGTGTTTCTTTTAAAAGGAACGTTTAAAAAAAAGTAATAGAAGAGCTTTGTGTTTCATCTTTGACAAATACTACTTTTGGAAAAATAAGAGTTGCGCGAGATGCTGTTAAGGTTGATGTTGTATGTTAGAATCCATCTAAAGGAAAAAGTATTGTGTAATCCTTGTTAATGAAAAGCACAGTGGAAAACACCGTTTAATCCTCAACTCTCTACCACAAAACAGTCATTCATCAGAAACACTTTCCAAAGCTCCCGTTGGGAAAGTCAAGGAGCTACTTCTGCACATCACTTTTTACAAGATGCTCGGCTCCCTTTGTGAAGTCATTGTTCTCCGTGTGTTGCTATCACTCCAACTCTAATTTTTAAGACTGCTGGTGTGATAAGTTGATGTTCGATTGCCTCACCACTTGTCCCAAATCCCTGTAGCAGCCTTGTTAAGGGTGGGTAATGATTGTTGTCAATTCCTGGGTCTAATTCTCACTTGTACGTGCCCCGCAGAAATCCTGTTTGCCTTGGTCTAGTAGTTCAACTTTTGAACAGCAGCGTTAAAGTGAAACTAAAATCGGTTCAGGTTAAAGACATGCATATTGGCTCATGTGGAAGATCCTTGTGAGCATCAGCACTGTTGGCAGCAGCGGCAGGTCATCCTGCCATCTGGTATGGAGTAGCTGAGAGAGCTTGGCAGCCTAAAGGCAACCAACTCGGGGACTCCAACCACATCACTGACAGAGCTCTTCATTTCTAATCACTTTCATGATAAGCAACCACGCAGGGAACCTTGAAATTGGAGGTAAGGACTTTGCAGCGGCAACTTCAGGAGCGACATGAGAGATGAAGTGAGCCATCAGTCTTATTCTGCATTTTCTGTGTACGAGCAGTGTGCGAGAAGGGATTGTGGCTGCAGCGCTGCTGCGTTAAACCCAGCTGACAGTCCCATTGAGCACAGGAGAAAAGAGAAGCAGTTTGAAGGAGCTGGATTATGCTGTTCACCAGGGAGTTGCTGTACAACTTTTTTTTTTCTCCCCCCCCCACCAACATTTTCATAACTTCTCTCCGAAACACATAATGAACACTTCAGTCTTCCACATTGGCCTCAACATTGTGTGTAATCTCTCATCCCATGGGTGTTGGGGTGGGCCAAGATAAACACTGCAGGCACGTATTCTGTCTTTGATACAATCCTATCGCTTAAAAATCACAATTTCTGTTTCCTGCTTAGTGTGCACCCATTTATCACACACACAAGCCTACATCCAGCTGTAAACGTTTATTTACTTAATCAGTTCAAGTCTTTTATACCAGCACATTTTTATGACTTCTTGGGTCTGTCCAAACCGTTCTTCAGAATATAACTATTAGGATTCAATATAATTCCCGGTCCAAAGGTTAGCGTCTCCAAAATAAGTGCATAGTAGCTCCAGAGATTTAACAAGACTGGTAATTTGGGTGGAGAGACACTTACACTGTTATTTTGTCTGGTATTGAATAGAAATGGGTATTTCAAGCAAAACTACTATTCGAAATTTGCTCTGAACTATTCCATTTTTCTTTGAATATTCGCATATAATGTTCCCTAAGATGCTAGCTATCTGGCTGCACACAGAGAAGCCTCCAGTTACTGCAGCACTGCTCAGACAGGTCAAAAATTAGTTTGGAAACGGTGAAATAAGGGTTCTAATGGGGACATTACATTTGTATTTACATGAGCAGGCTGCCTATTAGAGGCTATGTATGGTAAACGCTGTGGCTCGCAGATGAGATATTTTACTCCTGCTTTAACGGTTCAAACGTTGTGCATTTTAAAAGGAAGACATGTTGGTGTGGTTGTAGCCTATTGAAATTCTGCACCAAATAAAACTTTTTTTTTTTTTTTTTTTTTCAATAGTAGATGGTACCAAAGCAATTCCGTGCCATAAAAGTATCAAAGTTTTGGTACCCAGCCCGACTGAACAATAGTCATATTTGACTGTCGAACCTATTTATACTTATGCTTGTAGTGAGAAACACTCAAGTACAGGGACAGCTGTCACTTTAGTGTGCAGGACATGTCCCAGTAACTCTCTTGGGCTGTCCCACTTGAGTGCGTGGTAGGATGGAAGAGGACAACTCGGGTTGAAACGGTCACGTCAATATTTCACTCCAGAGACAGAATAATCCTGAGTTTTTATTTCTATGGTGGCATTTTGTTCCCCACTTATCCAGCAGTGCCAAGAGAAGCACAAAACATGTGGCATGATGGATCACCGGAGGGATGTAGGACACTACTGCTGTACATCTCTGAAGTTCCTTGTGTCCACTGCTGCTTCAGAGATTGTATTACAATACATTTTTCTGCCTTAGTACAGGATGATAAATTGTCCCCCTAAATTTAACTTTTATAAAGCAGCTGCATTTTTTTTGTGTGTGCATTTTCTCCTTTTAAATATACAAATCAGCTGTTGCATATACCGTGGAGTCATTTGAGAGGAACCTGAATTTATTGTAAGAAATTCCATGACATGTATTACCCCTTTGCTGCTATCCAGTGAATATACTGTATGGTTGGGAAGAAGTTGACACTCTCGGCCGAGACCTGTTCTTTCCAAACTTTGATATGTTGAACATTTCCCCCATAGCTGAAACCATGGTTCAGTGGTTTGGACCTGAGAACGGGGACGTCCACAGAGATTGCTTGTCTGGAAAGCAACCATCACTCTACTGTAATAGAGACTGAGGGCCTGGATTTATATGGCTCTTATTTTAAGAAGAAGGAATGGCTTAAGGCTGGAAAGGAGCTTGAGAACAAAATGGTACCAGAATGGATGGACAGAATGCAACCAAGAATGCATTATTACTAGGGTAGCAGAGGTGCTCTGTATTCTGTATGTCTGCATGTTGTGTCAGGGCCTCTCGGTCAAACTATAAAGGAATAACAAAAAGTGCTTTCATGGTTTGTTGGGTAGAATAAGTCTGCAAGGCTATTAAATTCATATTCTGAACCATGTTTCCGTGAGAACGTAGCCCTTTGTGAGTAATAACATGGAAGACTTGGGGTAACCCAGGAATTTTCCATTTGCGAGAGACATTTTTTGTGGTGCATTTTCTTTGGGGTGTTTCTTTCCATTTTGCATCAACAAACTCTCTCTCACAGATCTGCACTGTGCAGAACCTTTTCATTGCACTGGAGGAAAAAACCCTCTGAAATATCACCAGAACAGCTCTGAAAGGTTTGGTGTTTGAGCTCAAAGGAAGTCCTGTACTTGCATGTTTACTGCACTGAGCCTGGCTAGAGTCAGACCTCTGTTGCTGGATAAATGCAAGGTGGGTTTTTTTCCGCACTCAGCACATCTAAGTGGGAAATATTAGTTCTGTAGCTTTTTTTTTCTGCCCCTTTTAAGGAATGAGAGGTCAGCATTTATGGAGGGATAATACAACTCCAGTGTAACGTTTTTTACCAAGGAAGGGGTGTAATTCTCAGACGGGTTCTTTAAATTATAGCCGTGTCTATTTTGGACCGTTGGAATGCAAGTTGAGGTCAGCATTTGAGTGAACCTAAGAGCTCTCTCTGTGACCTGAGCCTGACGAGTTGAAGTGAGGACAACCATAGAAGGCTCACGTTCACAAGCAGGCCCTTGGTTTTCATCGTAAATGTAAATATTAACATGGGTCTATGTGCTCCGTTAATTCGTCATTTTTAGACGGGAAATTGTGTGTCACAACTGTTTTTGGGAAATTGCCCCTCAAAACATTGCTTATTCAATCCGTCCGATCCAGTTTACCACCCAATACAGAAATAATTATCAGTGGCTGTCAACGTCGTCCTCTTATTTCGCAGTTAAATGGTCCACAAGCAGTGTGTTTGAGCCAGTCAAACATTGACCACGTTCCCAGTGGTTATTTCTTTGAAACAAAGTGTTTGTTTTCGATCTGGACAACTGCCGTCTGTCAGGGTGCCTGGAACTGATCCTTCTGTACACCATTAGTCTTGATTCCTGCAAAAGCACCACAGCATTCTTCCTATTCATTAACCCTCGTTTAAGAGAGCACCACCTCTAGTTGTGGCTCAATCCCAAATTGCACTGCTCCCCCTCAGGCAAGTGTCTGAGAACTTTCCGGGGATAATGTGAAACAGGCAGTCTTAGGAAAAAGTGAGGAAGTTGATGTCTAGAGCCGTGTGACATGCCACTGCACCTGCTCAGCTTGTCTTTCAATTTTCACGCTTGTCATTTAAAGGCATTTAGTAAAGGCTGGAAAAGTGAGAAATTGGAGAGCACTTGAAACACGTCACACAAGTGTTTAATACAGTACATGTGCAACAAGCTCTGCTTTGTTTTGGCTGTGATCTAGAGAACTGGAGCTACTTTTTACTTCAGGGCAGACTTGTGTTTAACTCTCCTCTGTCAGTATTCCTACTTTGATGGCTATAATGTAATGCTTCTTGTGGGGAAAAAAAAAAGAGGATTTTTGTACTCCGATAAAGCTAAACGACACTCCGCACTCTCATTACCGTTCTGCGACCACAGTACTACTCCCAGGATCTTAGACTTGGGCAGCCACACCGCATGTGGTCAGGACAACAAGACAGAAGGATTTTAATTCCAGTTTTATTGTTGTTATAAAAAAGTGTGCTGTCTCTACTTCAAGTGTGGATGAGGATCTTTTGCTGCATATTTTTTGGGGGGGCTCCCCACAGCCCATCCATCATCCTGCGCTTCTATCCATCAGGCAGATATTTAAATGATCAGCCCTAGAATCTGCGTGTCATTCCCGACGGAGGCTTTGGCCTTTATAAGGACATATGCTGACAACAGCTGACTTAGCATCATGGCAGTGAACACAGCCATTACAGACAGGGAGGTAATTGGATTCACAAATCAGCCGTGGCTCCAGGTTTATAGTGGCACTGGCCTTTATGGGTCATATTTCAGAGGCCGGTGGGCAGTTTGTCAGAGGAGGGTTGGTAGTAACGAGAAACTGGTGAATGAGAGTCCCAGAAGCATCTGAACATCCCTTTTGCCTTCAGAGAAAATAGAAAGTGGATCCTGAAACGGTGGTCCCAAATGAGATCTTGTCAAATATTACAGCTCTTAGCTGAAATGAAGTGAAATATGAGGCATGCTCTTTTTTTGTTTTTTTTGGTTGGAATTGTCCCTTTCAGTGCTTCGACCTTGCCGTCTTGTAACCATTTTCTTATAGTTTACCTTCCGTTTTTTATTTTGTGCTTTATATGGGACCTGTTCCTCCAAACCACTTATTCTGTACATATCCATTTCTTTCCAGTTGGTTGTTGTCTCCCTGCTAGACAAATAAAACGTCCCCTATGTAACAGGGAGGTCAATGATAAAGTGTTTGTGTGTGTGTTTGTGAGACTGGGTGGGAGGAATAGCTAAAGAGAGTCTTCTGCCCGTCTTCCCCTCGACGAGCTGAACCGCTGCAGGTTCTCAGTCATGCATTCTGTGCTCGTCTCAACAGAAGTCAAGGAGGTGGATCGATATGAAGATTAATCATTGTGTCCAAGTTGAGGGTTGCACCAACAACCTGCATTTTTCAGGCCTCCAGTGAGTCCCCAAATGCTTCCCTCCCTGACGAGCGTTGAGCTTTAGCTTGTTAGTGTGGTCTCTGGACCGAAGCTGCGCTGAGAGAAAATTGGACCGGGCTCCAGGGATAACACTTGGAGGCTCAGTGCAGCTCAGCTCAACACCACCAACAGGCAAACCAGGACCCCCACAGCATTTTCTGGGCTTAATGTAACTGACTGGATATTAGGTTAACTGTTCTCTGAGGTATCAAAAGTGAAAGGGTACCCTTTGGGCCGCAGCGAAATTCTATCCGTTTCTCTTGAGTTCCCTGCTTTGAAATGTGCTTGATTTTTCTGCGTTGGATCAGTTATTGAAGAAACAACTCCAGGCTGACAATTTATAGTCCTATGCAGGAACATGTAAATACTCCTTATTTATATGGTCATGTTTTATTATAGTCTTCTTGTCTACATGGGGATTATTCAGCGGGTTTGTGCAATTTGTCAATGTGTCACTATTGAAGCACGTTGATGTATCGTGTCTTGAAATGTCCAGTATGTCATGCCAATAAATCAACAGCATGTGTTTGTGTGGAAGCCTGAGCTGCCGTGGGAGGGAAATTGGCCAACACCGGATTGATAAATGTCCCTCCTGAAGGCCACTGGAACATTTTAGTGAGTCAAAGATATGCCAAAATCATCAGACGAGCTTAAATCAGTCAGGTGTCGCTGGCAGATGTCTGGGATGATTAGATTACTCTGAAACAATCTTTGGTTTGATCAAAGACGATGATGATGAAAAAGATCGTCAATGCGGTATCAACCTTTCGCCTCAATCCCTTAGAAAGATTTACATATCTTTGTCAGTTGACTTTTCACTCAAAAGATAGTCACACTGTTCGGCAGATGTGGTTATTATAGTAGCTGAATGTGCCCAGATTCACCTGTGTAAAGAAAAGACTATATCTGCATCGGAATTATATTTATCATATCTTGCTTTTAACAACGTGCCCTTCCAATCTTTCTACTGCATTAGGTTGCAGTAGAGTCGACTTAAAAGAGAATATCTCTGAAACTAAGTTTATAATGGTTTAATAATATTTGCCCAGAGTCAAAAGGTTGGCCATGACGATACGCCTGAACAGCAAAGCAAGGAGAGAGGGGAAATGGTAACATCACGCTTTATCAAGAGCACCCACCAAAGTACATGTTTGATCTAGGGTCAGTGGAGAAGCTAAGTATTATACACAAGAGCCAGTCAGTATGCATGCTTTTTGATTCACTTCCCTCTAATCTTGATTGGACGATTTAAAAAAAAAAAAAAAAAAGGAAAGGAAAAACTGACATTGTCCAGTTTATGCTGGAGCAGGTTCAGTGTCTTAAGTCTCATCAGGGAGATGATGCAGTGTCCGTTAGTACTTCAGTATGTCTGATAGTAAAATATCTTTCTTGATAGAGACATGTCTACTTTGACATCGAGGAGTTTGACATCGTTTCACACTGTTATTTCCCTTTTACAAACCATAATTGTAATCATACTGGTCTTGCACAGAAACAGAACCTTTTTTTTTTTTCTTCCCCCTTTTCTTTTTTTGCTGGAACTTGGAGACATAGCACTCATCTCTACTTGCCAGTTCACACATAATCCAAAGCACCGTTGGAAAGAAGTTGTCAGCAATAACAACTGAGAACAGTTGAGCGTGTTTGTACACACACACACACTTGGATGCTTTGTGTGTTTGCTCTGTCTGCATGGGAATGTGTGCTGTTGACATTGAGACGTCAGCCTCCTCTGCTTCTGTCAAATGTGTATTTGCATGTGCTCTCAGAGATTAGAGATTTATTCGGAAGTAATTGTCTGATTTTAGATGTTCTTCTACAACCAAGGATTATATTGCTTATCTGTTGTTCTGCCGTTTTGGTCTTGCAATTGGTCTATAATGTTAAGAAGTGGTTAATAATGCCCATTATTGTTTCTTGAAGGCCAAGGTGACCTCTGCAGTTTGTTTGTTTTGTCCAGCTTACGATCCTAACTCCAAAGAAATGCATCTGTCGAGACTCAGACTAGTGAAGCCTCACATTTGAGCAGCTGCAATCTAAAAACGCTCGACATTTTTGCCTAAATATACTTGGAAGTATTGATATTCAAAGATCAGTTAATTGACTAACGGTATCAGCTAACCTTTTTATACTGCGCTCATAAGAACCTTAGCGGTGTACTCTTGGGATAAAAGAGGTGAGAGTGGAAACAACAGTTCAGATTCATAAAAAATAAATCATAATTCATAACTCAAAATGTAAAACTTTGACATTTTCTTTTTTTCTATTGCCAAGTTCTCATGCTGTAAGTATGACTGATCTAAGGGTGAGAAACATGTGTTGGCAGCCGAGATGAGTATCTCAGGTACCACCTTACAGGTTTTTTTTTCATATTAAATGATCAGTCATTGCCATCTTGTGCTTGTCACACCTGTTCTTTTCGGTTTCCTCTCTCATCACTTTAGTCATTAATAACCGTGTGACTACAGTCCCTAGTCTGTCTGCTCTGATGAGTGAGGGGTGACTAGATGGCACGAGGAGGGGCAGAAGAGGGCAAAGAAAGCACATCAAATTGGTGCCAGGCTCAGCCAAATCATAGCCTCAGGAGCCATCCTGTTGCATGATCTATGGGGCTTCATTTGTTTGTGCTGTTTTGGTAATTAAACAGGGGAGGCCCACTCAGTGGAGTCTGGCTGTTGGCTTAGTTTCTCTCCCCTAATCTTCCCATAAGACCAGATAATTAATGTTGGAATGACAGGAGAGCCCGCAGTCCTTCTGTTAATGGAATGGATTCATCTTGTTTACTCAACTTACCCGTTGTTTCTTTATTCAGAGCTTGGCCAGGGTGTCACTGCTGCGGCAGTCACCGATATCTGGATTAGGCATCTGTCCAGACATCTCGTGGCAGATGATGTCAAGACAAGTTCTGGTGCAGAAAGAAATATTCTTGGCTAGAATGTATCCCTCTTCTTAATTATCTGTTTTTTAAACGCATGGATTGTGAGTTTGTTGAATTTTTTTTTTTTTTGCATGCGTGTATGTTAAAGGTTTAGGGATATGGCTTGTGACCTTGTTGTGGCACTCAGCCTGAGGTCTATTGGTTCCAACAACAATTAACAAATACATCATACCATAATTAAAAAAAAAAAAAAGAAAAAAAAAAAAGGATTAAATAGTAAATTGGGGACTATTTTCACCCTTAGATTGGCTCCCCCCCCCTTACACACACACACACACACACACACACACACACACACACACACACACGCACACACCCTCATTGGTTTGCGAACTGCCGATTTGAAGCCTTGACTCTTAAATATTGATTGCTCCCACCTTGGTTGTTTGGATGAGAGGGTGGAGCAAGGGGAGGAATGCATTGATCTGACTGAGAACTCAAGAAACTATACACGCTGACCTATACTGACAACCTGACTCCAACCCAGGCATGACAATCTAACCAGACACCCACTCTTTGAGGCCTAATATTCAATTAATGATGGAATTATTACACGCATGTAATAGTATTAAGACAGCAATCAAAGTCTGCTGTACCAAGGAATTGGCTATCGTATGCAGGGCTTTGACAATATCATGTTTCCAGAAACAATTCAATGTTGGCATTTCATGGCTTTCGTTCACAACAATGAGTAAATTAAATACCACTCAAGTTGAACTTTAAAGGTTCCCCGTGAGGCTTAAATCCTCAGTGTTTGCATTCCGTGTTCACGAGCAAGCAGTCTTCCTCTTGTAATGCCTTTGCTGGGACGTTGTTTGGTTTCTCGGCACATTGCTACCACCTGTTGAGTGGAATAGTGTGTCGGTGACGGTGTTACTCGTGTGCATGGGAGTGTGCATACACGAGATAAAACAGGACGGGAACCCCTCATGGGCGGCACAGGGGTGGAGCGGTTAGCACTGTCGCCTCACGGCAAGAAGGGTCTGCTGGTCGGCCGGGGCCTTCCTGTACGGAGTTTGAATGCTCTCCCGCTGCCTGTGTGGGATTTCTCCGGGTGCTCTGGCTTCCTCCCACCGCCTAAATCCATGCGTGCCAAGTTGATGGCTGATTCTAAATTGGCTGTAGATGTGAGTGTGGATAGTTGTCTGTCTTTCTGTGTTGGCCCTGTGATGGTCCCGCAGCCTGTCCAGGGTTGTACCCTGCCTTTGTCCAAAGTCAGTTGGAATAGGTGTCAGCCCCCATCATTTAAGTTAAGCTCTTTAATGGGCTCGGACAGAGTTACAGCGCTAACTCTCTTTTTAACTATGAGCCTTCAACAACACAGAAATCATCTGCTGCTGGTTTATTGGAGGTTCCCAGCAACAGCTGGAAGAAAATTGGGGATTCAGCTGTTGTCAACTACACGCCAAAGCTGTGGAACAAAAACTACTTGTAGATATCAGGGAAGGTAGCTCAGTTAATACTTTTAAAAGAAAGCTCAAAACGTATCTCTTCACGTTAGCATTTAACTAGTTACTCTTGAAGCTCTCTTGCACTTGCCTGCACTTGAAGTACCGCACCTTTATTTAATATTTTAATTCTATTTGTGTTTAATTGTATGCATTTGATCTGTTCTTATGCATCTCATTTCTTTTCCATATTTTTAAATGCTCCTTTATATCTGTTTTCATGTCAAACACTGCATGTAATTCTCTTCCTGTGAAGCACTTTGAGCTGTATGTCTTGTATGAAATGTGCTGTACAAATAACGTTTATTATTATTATTATTATTATCACAACCCTCCACAGAATAAAGCGGGTATAGATAATCAATAGATGGTGCAATTGCTCTTCATGATTCTACTTGATGCCAAAACCCCAAAAGGCACCTGTTTAACAGCTCAAATCTAATGTCTGTACATACCATTAAACTGCCTAATGAGTTAGTTTACTGCTGCCCCATTTACATGTGAACATGTAAAGAGAGCGGCATGTTTTGATTTGTATTCATAACCTGCTCTTGACAAGCGATGCACTGAATGTGGCCTGTCACATACAGGCAGTGGACATGTAGCCTGCAGGTAAACAGAGCTGTGGGTGAATGAGAGCTATGCCCATGGAAATAGTGTTCTTGTGGGCAAGTAGCTGCTCAAATCTCCCCCTGAAGCGATATTTTGACAAAGGCTTTTAAAGAGCTGAGCTGTCAGCCTCAGCCCTCCTGACCAGACCCTCATTAGCCAACACCACCACCAAGAGAACAGGCTGATGGAGAGACCTCTTCAGCAGCACTCAAGAGAAAATGCCTTTCTAACTGCAAATTAATTTCAGAATAGAGGATTCATGGGTGAGAACAAGGTGGGGAGTGCTGGGTGAAGTGGATTTCTCTCTGAATGACATGCCACACGGATTCTCATTAATGTGGTTTCAAGGGAGAGCTTAATCCCCAGGAGCAGCTTATAGGTAAACACAACAGCATGGGGGTGTGAGATAGTCCCATTGCAAACTAGTTGTTTAGGATTGGGTTTAATTGTCTTTGCACACTAAGCTTTTGTTCATGTTGCCTGCAGCTGAAATCTCCTATCAGGTCCTTGAGTCTTTGTAATAGAGAGGCCATGGCATGTGGACAGTTAACATGCAGACAAACATAAGCTCCAAAACGGTAGATGATTTCTAAACAGGGGAATCATGAGGTCTTGGAGATCTTAAGGATACTTGACTGCAGTGAAGTCCCCTCAAGATGAGCTGAGGGGGAGAAAGTTAATTATTTTTTTACATTACTGTACTACTATGCTTATTTAGCTATGACCTTTAAATTTAGTATTTAATTTCAAAGTCAGCCCAGACATCACAGCTTTGCATGTCATCTCCTAATGCCATTTTTGCCTTTTCCATTCTATTTCTGGAAAATGAAGTAAAGATATTTCCAAGCAAAATTATTTTTATCGACTAAGGAATGTTACATTGACGTCAAGTTACTAGCTATGGCTATTACATAGACTGAGGTTGAAATAGTTGTAAAATGCGTTTGTCTTTTTAACCATTTACATTAGGATTTCAAACGCCTATACAGGTATAAACCAATGTAAAGGGCTTTAGAGTTTTTCTTCATGATGACAATATATATTGCACTTGTGGGTGACTAACGTGAATCGAGCGAAACTCGTTGTCAGTAGTATTTTTTTGTTTGTTTAAATCATCCGAACCTCATTTGTCTCGAGACTTTCTTGCAAGCCATTAGAAATGTTGCGGGTTTCTTTTCTCATTTGAACATTTCCAAGCGTTAACAGCAGAGTGGCATCATTGCATTCATCATCATTCATTAGTGATTTTCCAATTGTCCTCTGAGGAATTCAGACAAACGGAATGGTACTGGGTCTTGTAGTACAGACAGGATTAGAGTTCTGCTGTGGTCTATCATCCAGAAATAGCACAAGCCATTGGCTGGCTGCTCTGGGACGGAGTGGTTACTAGAGGGCTTCAAGGTATTTAGTGGTCTGTCCATGTTGGAGTTTCACTAAGGCCATTTCTATGTAATGTAAAGTTATTACTAGTCTGTCTGTAATTCTTCCCTGAGTCAGTGGATTATCATGTCTATCCTTTAAAAATCCATTTGTAGTATTTAGTTCTAACATCCAGATCCTGCGCTCCAGTGTGTTTGGACTGTCGCACCTGTTGGACATGCCTGAGGTAATCTGATGTTCCATATGATTTAAAACCAGCAATATTCATTTCGAAAACCTCTTTTGTCTGACAGCCTTTTCAGGAGCCACGGTATCGACTAAAGAGTTGAGTGTTGGGCGTTTGTATGTATGTTTCAATGTAGTTAAGGTACGGTGGGTCTATAAGTCTTGAGAGTTTGACGCACTGACTCCATACCATTTATCTTCTAGCTGTGACCACTAGAAGATAAATGTTTATCCCATGTTAGGCATCCTAGTTTGACAAAAAAAAAATGACATTGGCTATTTTTGTTATTGTTGTTGTCTTTTGATTTTCTTTTTTTCTTTTTCAGAATTTCACTCCCCAGAAAGTAACAGGAGATTGGGGGAAATTAAACAATTCAATGTGCCACATTCTTGCTTTTACGTGACTTGGCGTTTTGCGTTAGGACAGCAGAAAGAAACAAAGTCCCAATAGAATTAAAAGGCAATACCAGCAATGCAATTCAATGATGATAAATCGACCATGTGTCAATGAGTAGTCGCAGAGTTGTATCAAGTGTATCGTTTTCAATCCACCCGTGAGTTTCTACCGAGGTATTATCATTGCTGTCAGATACCTCGTAAGAGTTCCTCTTTGCGTCAACTATGTACAATGCATACATTACATAAAAAGTATCATACATGGGAGTTCTCTCCTAAAAAAAAGAAAAAATCCAGGGTATAGAGTGTGCCGGCAGCTGCTTCTTCTTTTACACAAGTGCTCTATTGATTGAAAAGGAGATTGCAATTGATTGAGAAGGAGACCAAAATCACTGAATCACTCCAGTTAAAATCGTGCTCCTGCTCTCCCATTTCAATGATAATACATTCTGCACAGGTGAAGTAATGTTCTGTGGCAACCTGGCAAGTTTGTCTTTTTCTGGAAACAAAGTGGTTAGATGTTGGAACACATTTTTGCAACGGGGTGCACGCCAAGTTGTCACTAGGAATCAACTGAAAATCTTTTTTTTTATATATCTGTATATATATGTTCAGAGAGAAACATACTATTTTTAGACATGGGCGGGGGGAAATACAGTAGCCCAATGATATAATGGTATTAAGTTTATCATTTTTGTGTTTGTATTTAGAATACATTGTACTGTGCGTCACGCGAGCTTAGAAATGGAGATTTAAGAGAAAGCTGCTGAGATTTTGACCTTGCCACAGTGGTTGAAACACCCTATGAATTAAAATGTATTTTTCTTCACCATCTCGATAACTTTTTGCCTTCTCAATAAAAAAAGTTCTTTCTGCAAGTCTCATTAAGTCAATACAAGTCAAAATCAAGCCGTACATTATCAGCAGATATAAAATCCAATCAAGGAAATGCTGCACTGTGAGACTGTGCTTCAGATAGTGGAAAGCTTCCTCCCACTATTACATCCGTTCAATGCATTAGATGTCCTAATGGATATACATTTCAAATGGAAGTGGGACTCTTTATTCATTATGTTGGTTGACTGGCCTCTGCTGGGCTTGGATGCTTCCTCTATAACTGCATAAGTGTGATCTATAAACTTTCTAATTGCTTTTGTCCTGATCTCCTCCATGACCAAGCCATTTATTATCTACAAAGGTCCTTTAGGTCATTTCCTGTCCTATTTCTGTGGTATTCATCAGGGAAACTTGGCTGCTGCAAAGTGAAATACTTTAGATGATATTAGTGTTATTATTTGGTTTATCTGTCAAATTACCGAAAGCCTGTCCCCTGAGAGATGGCATGGAGTGTGAAAATGGCTGGGAATGTACGACTGATTTCAAAGAGGGCAGCACATGGTTATCCAAGCACTCAAGGCTGCCATGCTACATTTGTGCGACACAGCTTTTGCACTTGGTCAGAATGAGAAGAGAAATGGTAGATTAGCTATGAAAATGTTGGTCTGTGTGGAGCTGAAACCTGGGAACTGAAGAAACACACTTTATCTTTGTACATTTTCAGTGACTCGGTGGTCCATAGCTGCAGTTGACGCAACATATGGCCTCCATGTAGAGGGGGCATTGTTGTTTCCTCCCTAGTTTTGATCTGCTAACTTGTTGACAGGAATTTAAATGACTCGCTCCTTGTATCTGAATCCAACCAGCTTATCCTTTTTAGCAATGAACAAATGAAGTCGCACTTTTTGGCTGGAACCTTCAGTTGTTCACTTTATAATTCTTTGGAAAACTGCAGGGAAGCAGAGGTAGTTAAGACACTCTTAGAAAAAGAACAAACATAGCTTGATGTATTTCCCGCCAGTTTTCAGAACAACCACTTATGATATATATATATTTTAAAAGCGGTTTTGGCTTCTGCATCGGTCACAAAATACGTTTTATTCTTGACACTTTTTGGCAAGAAAGATGAGCGGCGAGGAGACACATTTGACAAAGTAAAGCTGTGATCGAACATCAGTGGGTAGATGGGAACACTGTATCGTGAGTAGCAGCCTGCAGATGGAGAGCCTGTTATAACACTTTTTGAACTTGATTTTGATATATAATTTATTTAATAGGTTATGTCCTGTCACACGCGTATATCTCAGATGCAGCAACCCTCTGAATGCACATTTTTCTAGGTATACATTCGGGCTGCAATTGAAGATAAAAACTTGTTTTTAATTAACTGTTTTGTCTGCAGCATGTCAGAAATATGTGAAAAATAACTATCATAATTTCTCATAGCCCAACAGTCTGAAAACGTCACATTTCGGAAGCTTTAACCTGTAAAAATCTTTCAGTCGATTAAATAGCAATGACCCTAACAACATTAAGGATCTATTATGTTTTATTTTGGCACTTTGACTATTCTGACTTGATGCATACATTTTGCCTGTCCTCTGCTATTGTACTCTGCTACTGCTGACAAAAATATCACCACTCTATAGACATCCTCTCTGAATATGTCTTGTCAAGGCAGAAGCCAATAAAAAAAAAATGTCATTAGCTGACTGGAGTATTTGGAAACACTGCTGACATTAATCCTGCTACAGATCCGTCAAACTCTCTTATTACCATTCCGATGAATATGGGTTACAGCTTCCTCGACAACACAAGTTACTGGTGTGCTGTTGCCATTTTGACTTGGTGTTCAGAATCTGATGCATTACTATTCTTCCTACAGTTGCATACTTTGCTATTGTAGTTTGCACCAAGGGTCACGTTAAAAAGATGATTCACTTTGCCCTTCGTCAGTATGTTTCTCTGTTTAAATGAGTCACAACTTAGCTTTAGCATGCATGAGTGGAAACTCAAGGCATTTGAATAAATCAAATAAATCACAGTGTTCCTAAGTGGGTGTTTAGTTGACCGAGTGCAAGCTACTGTGACCCCAACTGCTCCCAGGCTCCCCGAAGTAAAACAAAGATGTTTTGCGCTCTTGTGCCCCACTTTGGCTATTTTCTTTATTTATGCTGTGAGTCTCAGTGTGGCAGGTCTTGGAATAGATTCTCCTTGACTGGTTCCCTGGTCATTATAGGAAGACGTTTCTCTTGCTTCACTGAATAATTCCTTCTGGCACACTAAAAACCCTCTTTGCCACGAACACCTTCTCGCATTTTCCACCGACAAAACAAGAAACTTCAGACAATGAGTGCTGACATTTTCTGCCACAGGGACCATTAGCACTCTCATGTGTGATTAAATATTATTTTCTGCTCTCACGACATCTCATGTTTGCATGCATGTACTTGGTGAGGGCAAAACGGGATTACATTATAAATGTGGCCACAGTGAGTTTTGTCATTTTTCAAAGAAGTATTGTGACTTGAATCTTTTTTGATTTTGAAACTGTGGGATTATTGGCGACATTATTCAACTACTCTCTTATTTTTTTTTTTTTTTTAAATATTAAAGGGGAATTCTGCTTATTTTACACATGAAGATCACTCTCCTCTAAATTACGGTTTCTTAAGCTTAACAATCAATCTTAAACCCAAACAACGGGAACAGAGTGTGAACAGTTGGGGCATTTATCAAAATAGGGTGATCTTGGTAAAGACACGACTGAGTTGCATCACGGGAGGTGCCACAGAAGTGTGTTTGCTCACTTATTCTTACACTTGCTTACAAATCCCTCAACTTCGTGAGCCACCTGTTTCATCCATTATGATATTGCACTCATAGTAACAGGTGAAATGAGGTAAGAAACACAAAGTTTCAGATAGGCACATACAGGGTGCAAACAAAGTTCCAGATGATCTAAACCACTTTAAAACCTACACAGCCTAATGTTACTGAAAGCTTAAAAAAAAAACAAAGTAGTTTGTTTAAGTGTCATTAGACAATAATTTGAAACCAAAGTGTTTTTGTAGCTGCTCTGAATTCACTCAGACTGGTGTCCTTGAGAGGGGCATGACACAATGACTCGTACAAAAGGGTGTAATGACACATGCTCTCCAAGAAGGCATTCATGGTGTCGCACTTTGGTTGTCCAAACAATACATGACCGACGCGGTTTAGTGAAGAATAATAAGAGACCTTGAGGGAATTTCTAACTGCCTTTTCACATCGGCATCATCAGACCACTTGTGTTTGTTTTACCCTTTAAAGCCACTATTAGTAATGTGTCCACACTTCTAAATATCAGAAACTATTTCTGTGTACTCACTGTACCATCTGATGAGCAGAGCTACAAAACATAACTCAAGTTGTATTAAACCTTCATTTTTGTAAAAAAAAAAATGACCCATTTAAAATACAAGTATTTCTGTGGGGAAATTTGTATTTTTGTCCAAAAACAGCTTTAGACTACGCTTTGGATTCGGTTGCACCGTTTCCTCTTTCTTCGCAGGTGAAGCTGATAAGTAGGCTTGGCTCAAGTAGCTGCCAACTAGCTTGTCTATAGACAGGAGCTGAGACAAGTGAAATAAAATCATGGTATATCACATTTTATCATTGATCACTAGACCTGCAAAACCACACCTCCTGGCTGTCAGCTTTTGAACAGGGATTCAGATTGGTTTTCACAAAACTGTCTAGAAGTAGGAACTACTGAAAGCAAATATTACCATCACTTGTATGCTAATCAGCGGTTATATCAAGGCAGCGTGTGGGTCCCTGTTAGATCGTGATCAGCATCAGCCTGCACAGTGAGGACTTGAGCTCGCTGGACCAGAATTCAGAGCTCCGACTCCCGGAGAATGACAAGTAGCCATCTGGTAATTTTTCTCTCCAGACCTGTACGGCAGCTACATCCCGAAATAGCATCAAAGGCGAAGAATTGTCTTTTGAAAATAGGCTGTTGCATCTCGAGCAGGAGAGATCTCACTTGAATTGTCACTCGGGGGGTCTGATACATTTGGATGGAGATTCAGTCACACTCATTTCTCCTTTCAGAGAGAAGAAGCTGCACACACAAGACAAACAATACAAACAACTAAGGAGCACTTTTTACAAAAATTAATTGACACACAAGGGAATAAGTCTTGTTATCTACTATCCTTGAAACTGAGTACAGCCTCTGGGATGTTCTGAAGCGTACTGACAAGGTGTGGGCGTGTTTTTCAAACCCAAGTTTAAACATGGCTTGCAAAGAAATCTGTGAAGTTGTGACACCAGAATTTTTTTTTTTAATGGCCATGGGTTGATTTAGCTTAATGATGCTCACTTCCAAGTACTACTAGCTGCAGGGCCCTATCTTCCATTTCATTTTTAACATATTTGATATGAATGGTTGATAATTGAATTGTAACCGGTTATCATTTGTTTTCTTTATGGATTACTAGACATCAACTTTATATCCTCAAGATCAAATGCTCTTGGAAAAGTTAATTAATCAAGAGACAATGAATTGCAATGACTTTATACAAAATATATGCGTGCCGTCCCGATGGCCTTGGGTCAATACATTCTTCAATGAAACATTTGAGACATTTGTTAAAGAAATTATTGCACTAAATACTCCAGTAGCCTCTTTCACCTAAGGCAAGCAAGTACAGACAAATGAGGCAGAGGATGACTCAAATGAAAGAATAAACTTAAGGACGAAACTTCATACAATTGTGTCTGAAAGTAGCTCTCTGACAGTTGTGTCTCATGAGCTTTGTTACAGCCCGGACATCAATGAAAGAAATATTCCAATTTTCATTTTAGAATAAACTCGGACATTTCTAGGTATTGTTTCTTCCCAGTGTCCATTTCCTTTGTCTGCTTTTGTTATTCTATCTTTTCTCTTTTTTCCTTTAAATATTCATGAGCAATATCGGTTATGTCCTGTTGCATGAAAGCTGCAGTTTTATATCGACTAAGGGTGATTCAAAGAGACGGGTCTTACTGCTGCAATCAAAAGCCTAGTGCGGGATAGATCTTGGTGTTTTTGAAAGCTCGTGTCAGCGCTGGCAGCTGCTCATCATAAATCTTGTGTTCTCCGTTTCAATCCATTCCGTTGCAAGTATAATGTAGAGGTGGTCTGAAAGAAAGTAGAGAGCAGCTGAGATTTCAGTACAGGCAGGGAAAAGTAGATGGTGGCTAAGCACAGGAGGGAAGAAGAAGGCATAATTAAAAGAAGCCTGCGTTTGAGAAGACAGAGACGGAGAGAGAGCAAGAGGTGGTGTAAAATAAAATGGAGGTTTATGAACAAGCAGACGGTGCCAAAAGATGGGGATATACATTTTTGGAGCCCTAAAAGAACAGTCGGTCCCCTTTTTGACCCAAACGTTCTTTGATTAGAAGAAATGACTTGATCCACACTCTTAAAGAGGGCGTTTAAATATTGTCTGATGCGAGACAGAAACTTTCAGTTTCAGTAATTCCATCTGCTTGCCCTTAATTAACACTTGGTTTGCCAATGAGTGCATGTGTAACCACGGAAACTACTTCACTTTGCATCAGTTTGAGCCTCTTGTGTATGTTCCAGTTTCAGAAACTAAAGTTTAAAAAAAAAAAAAAGTAAATCTCCTGGTCTGTCAGACTCTGCAAATCGTGGGCGCACGGTGTGGCGTCTTAAAGGTGGCCGTTTACAGCCGCTCGTGTCGCATTCGGCTCTCTGTGTGCCGTTGTTGAAGTACGTTTGCGACAGGGAATGTCTCATTCGCCAGTTCTCTGGGACATCAAAACACATCAACATAGGCTGGATGTTTTTCTGACAGACTGCAAATAGCTTCAACGACTATTTAAGGGAAGGATATTTCCCAAGTCATTAGCATAAAGGCGCCAGGGCCAGTCACAGCACATGCCATGCTGTAATAATGATACAGAAATATGCTCTCATAGCCAAAATATCCTCAGTACCGCAGCCTAATTGTTGATAGCTTGAGCTGACCATACCCTGCATGCATTAAAGTACTCCGTCTATCAAAGCAGAGGACAGATGGGAAGAGCTTAGATGTTCAGTGTCCTTGAGGACAGTAGAGAAGAACCGGTCTTATGGGACAAACCTGCTTTTTAACTTTATTGCCTGCTACCACGAGAGCCCTGTAGATTTATTAGACTGTCGTAATGCATTGCTCTCAAAGGACATTGCGCATGCATCCGTAAGCTAACACGACCTTATCAACTGCTGTGTTGTCTTGTTAACACGCATACACACAGTTGTTCACTCACTGCCATGCAGAAAGGGCACGGGCCTTTGACAGTAGAAAGCGGATTAGACTGCAAACCAAAGATTCTTAGTGAGTTTAATGGAATAGAGATGAGTGGATGGGAGATTTAAATAAATTAACCTTCAGTGAATTCCCAGAGGCTTGGCGGAATGATAGAGGGGGTCTGAGGAGGATTTTTTTTTTTCCCCCCTTGTCACTAATGTAATGAATAGTCATGACATTATTATGGTGAGCTAGTACAGTGGTTCTCAACCCTTTTTTTTTTTTTTTTTTTGGAGTTGCGACCCCCACCTCCAGAAAAAGCCGGTTAGTTTTCGTGACGTAGAAGTGAACACTGGTGATATGGACAAAAGGAACACGAACATGTATTGCCCTCCTGTTACATTAACTCAAGTCAATCTGCCAATTGGATTAGTTGAGTTTATATCACGTGCAGAGCAGGAGGGAGATTTGTAAATTCACTGAGATATTCCAGCGCTAGCATCGTTTTAAAATAGATTAACCTTTACCAAACCCCCAACCGTAAGATCATTCTTCTACCTACTTGATATCATGATATCAACCCTGACATTTACTTAAAGATGCAAAATCCTAAAAATCTGGGACATTCTTATCTCTGGTTAGAAACTAATAACACAATGTAATAGCTAAAAAAAAAATTAAAAAAAAAGGATTTTTGTGCTATAATTGCTGTTTTTGTGTTAGAAGCATTTTTCTTATTTTTCATACAACTACCTCCCAGCTCTGGCTCACCAGTCTTATTAATATTAAGTCCAATTCAGGGGAATGTTTTTAAATCCATGTGATTAATATTCATTGCTGCACTTTGCGTCCCTGTGATCCCTGTTCAGCTGCGTTGCCAGTGAATTTAATTCACTTTACTGACAGCACCTGCTGCAATCCCAAACAATAGAAAAGTGGGAACACTTTATCTCCCACCATAGGAACAATTTCTGTATTTATATATCAACACAGGGACACTGAGTGTTGTCATGTTTATAGTAGGTTGACTGTGCAATCAGACTTTGAGTAGCATAAAAGCAACAAGCTCTGTATGTTTAGCAGAGAAATTGTCCACTTTTTGGATCCGTGCTGGTGATTGGTAATGTCCTCTTCATCTGATGTGTGTACAAACAAGCAGACAGTTGACCCAGCAGAGGTCTCCAGTCTGTCTTGATTTGACAGGTCTCCATGGAAACAGTCAAACTTTAACAACAGCATCTTGTACTACCTACTGTTGGCAGATGACCCCATGGGTAAAACGGTGTCACTGTGCCTTCTGTTTTCAGTATAATCAATTATGTGTGAGACTTCCTGTCATCGCAGTCTGTTGCATTAGAAGCCGAGGCTCCGTCAGTCCACGCTGCTGTCTTCAGGTTTTGTAATTGTCTCTGGTTTTAATGAGAGGTTTAGTTTTACCTGAATAAAGTCTCTCACTCCTTATCGTGAAAATGTGAGCAGTTATTGTAGACACATTGAGAATATCTGTGGTGATTCACTTTGTTGTGACTACAACACCAAAAAATGACAGAAGAAAATGAACCCCTCCGGTGTAACTATTCTAAACTGAAGTTTTGTTTATAAGAAGAAAAAAAAAACTTGGAAAACCTGTATGTGAAACCACACAATGTGTTTAATTGCAATTAAAAACAGCCATACTTGGTATACACCCAAAGGCTGCTGTGAGTCATGGTTACATCTGTAAATTGTGGTGTGAACCACTTCTCCTGCATAGGTGACAAATCCTTAAGGTTGTGGCCTCTCTTCAGGGAAAAAACTTGGAAAACTTGTATGTGAAACCACACAATGTGTTTAATTGCAATTAAAAACAGCCATACTTGGTATACACCCAAAGGCTGTGAGTCATGGTTACATCTGTAAATTGTAGTGTGAACCACTTCTCCTGCATAGGTGACAAATCCTTAAGGTTGTGGCCTCTCTTCAGGGAATATCAAAGGTGAGAAACGAAGCAGGACGCTCTCAGTTAGTTTTAGTTGTTATAATGACAACAGTCTGCTGAACAATGCAGTTGTACTTAAAAGGATCCAGCGTTTTCTGCACTTGAATGAAGTGCTGGTGATTTTAACTGGTCTTTGTGATTGCTACCCAACCTAACCTAACCTATAAATACACAGGAAGTGAAAAACAGTGGTAATAATCTCTTGAGAATACCACAGCTGCTTGGCATGCTGTACCATCCATTGCTAAGCCACATCAGTCAGACACCTTGTTTATGCATCTGTTAAGGGCACTCATAACTTCCCAGTGAGCTACCTTTTTAGGAAGCTCGTGCCCTCAGTCCTGGGCCAGAACGTGTTCTGTTGTTCTGCTGGACACCCTCCGGCTATTAATAGAGTAGCATATCATCTTATTGTGGTGACTGATCTATGGAGAAACTTTTTTAGCGACGCCTAATAGAGGTCTTGTGACTTGGTTTCATCAGTAACCTTTCAGGTGCCTGAAGGCTAATTTGGGATCTTGTTTTTGTCGACTTGCCAGCTGCCACCCAACAGGGCCCAGAGTTATAGCCTGTGACTGTCACATTACTCTGACCCGCAGCAACCAGCTTCGCCATGAATTCTGAATGTTATCAGAGCGTGAAACGTTGTCTGTACTACTACATTTGTATTTCTCAATTGGTAATGGAGCATGTGAGCTCTCTTCTGTTTTGTCAATCCATTATTGTAAGACTTTTTTTTTTTTTACTTTTACCGCAACTACTTGTTCCCTACCTGGTCCGCAATGCTGTTGTTCCTTATTAATTATTAATTAAGCAAAGTTGCCAACATTTGCTTTTTCCAGATTGTCAAATGTAAGCATCTGCAGCTATTCTTTCTTGCATATAATTGGAGAAGTAATTGACGACATTAAGATTTGGATTCTCGTTTAGATAAAACTTACTTTCAGAAACTGGAATGACCAACTAATGGTTATCCAAATGCAAGACATTAAGTGCTGCGGTATACCAGTTAAACTGTTACCTCCAAAATCTCTTGCTTAATGTCTTTTTTGATCATATCAAAAAATGTCTGATTTGTCTGTCTTAACGGTCTTACCATTCACATGAATTTTGATTGTGTACTCCTGGTAAACACCTACACTGCTAATCATCTCTCTATACTAATCACTGACGTCTGCCCGGGCTTCAGTCTTGTAAGGCTGAAGTTAAGACGGAAATGAGCTACAGCTATAGAAATAAAAAAGGAGGAACTCTTGCCATTGTGTTTGTAATGAAATAAAAGCAATGACAACCGTCGCTCGCTCTTTTGGATGTTTTGCTTTGTCTAAGCGTTAATTCTACCACGTGCCTCCAAGTGTGAGCTCACAACCTTGCAACACTGAAGTGGTGTTTTGTTAGTGTTTTCTTGTTTGTCTCTTTGTGTCTTTTGTATCTTTGACCAAATGAAGTGGAGAAATCTATTACCACCAAAAAAATTCCCACGTAAATTTCTCTCATGACAAATTCTTGCGCCAACTGGCAGCCAAGAAAGTTTGCCCTTTTGTACAACACCACCTCTTTGTTCAGTTTTTGCTGTTTAGCTTGAAAAGGGGATTGTGCTCAGCCACCTCGCCTGCTTGATGATCCAAATCAGTAGAGCCAAGAGGCAGTTTGTTGACAGTTAGGGTTTCATAATGAAGTGCAAGAGTCAGAGAAGCTAATTTATTTCTGATGTTGGGAATATGGTAATGTGGTGTGCCACCATCTGGCCCTTTGCCTTGTTCAGATGAATGAAGTCGCAGTAGTCTACATGGTCTGTGGCCGCTTCTCGCTATCTTAGATTAATAGTCCGCTGCTTTGGCCACCCGCCCCACTAATGCCTCTCCTCCCAGTGTTGTGCTGATGCTCATTTCTTTATGCTCGGCATTATATTGTACCGTTGGGTTAAATAATCTGATAAGAGTTACATTAAGAACTACAGGAGAATTACAGAGAGTTTTGTGAGAGCTCGTTACAGCTCAGTGCCACGCTGTCTGAAGCCGTGCCCCGTGCATGAAAGGTCACAGGTCGATCCCCACAGATGACTCGAACCCCTGTTGTGAAAAATGAATTCATCATTAATTCAAAGCACCCCTTTTTCATAATTCTGTCGGAGCAAACCTGATTACACCCATGCTCTGATAATTGCAACTGACACAGACTGCTGATGCCGTGCTGTGTTTTGAGGCAGGTTATGATTTATGGGAGTTTGGAAAATGTTTTTCGATTCGTTTACACTTACCAGTCACTTAAATTGCACGTTTTTTATAGTAAAAATATGCACATGGCCAAATGTACTTGGTTCCGACATAATATATTGCTGCTGCAACTAACTTGTTTTATCTATAAAGTGTGAAATAAAAAAAACACTAGGCACTATGCCTCAAATGTGTGATGTATATATTAAAAAGCCTTGTTTTGTTTGACCCATTAGTTCTAAAATTTATTCAGTTTACCTTCATAAGATACAAAGAAAACCAGCAAATATTTTCAATATAATTAAAATCTTTCTTTCTCAAAAAACAACTTCAAATAAATAGACAATTGTTGCAAATTACTTACCTAAACAATTCATTGAGTAATTTTTTTCAGATTTACAAATAACATGAAATGCTGTCTGAAGCTTGTTAACTTGTCAAAGCCCATATCATTAATACACTTATTTTACTGAAAACATTCCTCAGATTTTCATTTGGAGGGCAATTTGGAAGAATCAAGCTGTCACTGCTGCGATTGCTCAGGTCTCGCTTGGTTACTGATTAAGTGCATTATTGAACTGTCTCAATAATGTTATGAGGATGTGATATTCAGCGCACATTGCCCCATATTTTCCCGGGAAAGTCACAATGTGGATGACCTAGTTTGTTTCAACTCCAAGGCATAAATGGTATTTTAATGACCCACTGAGTTTCACTGCGTATTCTAATAGTCCTGTGCTTTCCTGGCTCACTATACCATTAATGGTGCATTATGCATCCTTGATGTAAGGGTCGGAATCATTTGTGATATTTCTTGCATCGGCACCACAACGTCGTACAGTTTGTCTCTCCAGTTGAGCGTTTTCATTTCATTAATCTACTCTGCAGCCCCTCTGTCCCGCCTCCTCCCAGCCTCCTGGTATTTATTTTCTTCCTCCCCTGGGGAGTGATACTCACTGACATTACTCCACCCTCAGGCCAGATGTTGAAACTTAAACACGCCATGCATCACTCTGCAGACAGATGAGTAGCAGCGCAGGCGGGTGGCAATGACCCAGCAAAGACATTGTTAATGCTCACGTTTACACCCACACGCATGCAGACACTCGCAGGCTTTGGTCATCAGCTCTGTTCACATCACCTCATTTTTAAACCAACATTGTTTTCAGCTGTTGGTAACTGTCTGATTTTAAGGGTTCTGAATCTGAACACGTCAGAACTCCAACACAGAGAAGGACACTTCTGATGGGTGATAAAATAACAGGCTCACAGCCAAAACCTGTTTCATGGAGACTTGATTTGTAGAATGCTTTCCTCCAATTAGCCTTCAAGCTTTATACTCTGGTAACGCTATCACTCAAGAGCCTGCTGTGGTACCGAATTTCACATAAAACATCTTGGATGCGGTCGATCATGTAGCTCTACCTCGGTTTTAAATCACACATGAGTGCAACAGATTTCCTCATGACTGATTCGCGCTTTGTCCTCAGCAGCGGTCACCTCCCTGCTTTATTCTTCAAGGAGAAAGGGTTGTGAAATCTTTGGATGAGCCGACCACTATGAGCAAAAGGGAACTTCTTTCCTTCATGTTTCTCTGTAATAATACTTAAACCAGTGAAGCTGAGTGGGATTTCCCTGCCAGCTGTTCAGTGCCGTTTCACTCTTTCTACGGCTCCTCTTTGCCTCTTACTGGGAACGCTTCATGCCTCTCATGACTGAAAGACTGTCTCTTTAAATGGTAACTGTCGCTGGTTATTGGTGACGGAGTTAACATTGGCAGAGTAATGGATTTCTTTCACTCTCTTGACTATTGATGGTCATCCTCAGAGAAGTGTGACAGATGGATGTTGAGTAGAGATTGACTGAAGAGGTGTGTGTGTGTGTGTGTGTGTGTGTGTGTGTGTGTGTGTGTGTGTGTGTGTGTGTGTGTGTGTGTGTGTGTCTGTCTGTCTGTCTGTCTGTCTGTTTAGACTGACTGCAACAAAAACATTCTCCATGCTGCAATCTAAAACTCCCACACACAGATGTAATCTTTTTCAGCCTTAAGGTAAAGTTTATATGCAAGTCAATGTTTGTGCCATCAGCACTTTGGCAGTAATGTAAAGTAATAGTTGTTTTATTCTCTCTGTCAAGTGTGGCTTGGTTTATCTCCATTTTCTTTGTCTGAGTGTCTCAACTGTCAGTCAGTGTTTAGCTACTTAATGTTGACTAATTTAAGTCGTGAAAAGTTAAGACACAGTTGACAGAAATCTATACTCTTATTCGGTCTGCTGTCACATGCAAAAAAAAAAAAAAGATAACAGCTGCATGTGCTTTAATTAAATTTGTCCTCAAAACTGCCACATTGGAACGAACATCACCTGTGAATCTTTTTTTTTTTTTTTTTTAATTTAAATGCCTAATACGTTGTTGATGTTTAGAGCACTGTCTGAGTTTGATACGAGCTGATTGGGATCCTTCAGACCTCTGATACAGCCACAGTAAAGTGGGGCTTCTGATCTGTTGTGCCATGGAGGGAAAAACAAATCAGAGCACAAAGAAGCGTCATGAATTTTTCATGAACGTAGACTGAGTTTCTCCAGGACCCCGCTCTGAATTATAAACAAATACAAACCTTAAAGAGCACAGAATAGCTGATACATATGAAGCAGAAAACACAAGTTAAGTTGGTTATCATTTATTGGGGCTCGGGCGCAATCTCCACATTATTTTTGTTTTTTCTTATTTATAGATGTAAGTGTTCTTCGTGTCTCGTATACATATGATGAAAATACATAAAAATGCTAAGTAGAACCTCGCCTCCACTGCTCTGGCTGATAAATAGGCCTCATTATACAGTATTTCAGTAGGGATCTTTCTTAAGAGTATACTACCACCTAATCACAGTTACATCAGTGTCTTTAAATTACAGAGGAATACTGATTTTATGAAAGTGCGACTTTGTTATGGGGTATTAAAGTATTAACGGTTCACAGCATTTTTTGATATAAACATTCTCGGTGTTATTTGCGCCGTATGTTTTAGATTTACATATTTGTATTGTTAGTTCTATCAAGGTCAAAACATAACTTTGATTGGAAAAGAAGAAAGCAGTGCATGTCGCTATGCATGCACAAAATATTGATTCCGATTTTGGCCAACAAGTGTATCATCGTCTTTTTTGCATGTCGGGATGGAAATGATCTGATAAAGAAAATGAAATCCATTTTCTGAATGAAAGTCATACATTTTACATTAGTTTTAAATGTGCAAGTTCATGGTGTCTACTCTCGCCAAAGACTTTCAAAAAGTGCATTAAAGGACGGATTGCCTATAACATAAAAATAGAGAAGAGTGGCCTTTGCGAAATCAGCTCAAGGTGATCTCTTCAATAGCTTGTCTGGTCTGACCAACAGTCCTAAACCCAATGGCAAAATATTTGCCATTTTGGTTTTTAGGATTACATAAATAATTGCTTATGAAAATGCCATTTAAAAAAAAAAAAAAACTTTCTGGCAATTTTTGTTTTGTTTTACTCCTCTTAGTTTATTCACATCCAACTTCTTATTTATAAATTTTAGCAGAAAGAAGTCCCTTTGCGAGCTGTTCTGGAGCTTTTGATCATATCACATGAATCTCATGCACATAGTGTTGACTAGTTGTCACCAAGTGGTAAATGTTTCGACCATTTTCTTTTGTCGGCTTAAAGGTCCACGGTCAAATTTACTGTATCTGCACCTTCAAATCGTCAGTTGAACACCATAAAGTCTATTAACCTGCGGTAGCTGTTCCGCAGTTTTCGATCATATTTATCGCAGATATTCTTTTTCATGAAATGTACCATTATACTGCTTTCTCTTTTTCATGTTTCAGCGTTCTCCCTCTTGGTCAGGAGCTATTACTTCATGTAATATCATGTGGCGTTTTGTATTGTCTTCTAGGACTCAACGCTCTGCCCTTCGATCCAGCAAGCAACAACGACCCCCTCCAGTTCAACGGATCCAGCGGCTCGCTGGTGACTGAGTGTCCTCCTTTGGAAACCGCTGCTGAGAATAGCAAGAAGAGGAAGAGAGCCAGCCTGCCTCCAGGTATTGACAACAACTACCTCACAACCGTTGCACTGCTGCTGCAGGATTACTCAATGGTCTCAAATCCTCCCCGTTTTGCCCTCAGCCATGTCAAATTCTAAATGCAAGTGTCTGTAACCTTAAATAGAGAATGCCTCCCTTCACTTGGGAGAGCTTTGATACAACCGCCAGATTTTTTTTTTTTTTTACCTTGTGATTCCTCTTCCTCCACCAACATCAAATGGCTGTGATGGGAATTGTTGCATAATCCTATTATTTGGTGGCAGTATGGAGAAAAAGTAGCTTATTTCGGTCTTTGTTGTTTTCCATTACCTTGCCATGTCCTGAGGCTCTGGTTGTCAGACCTGTTTGGAGGTCAGACAGCTGCAGCAGGAAACTGCTCCGCTGAGATTGTGTGTGTGTGTGTGTGTGTGTGTGTGTGTGTGTGTGTGTGTGTGTGTGTGTGTGTGTGTGTGTGTGTGTGTGTGTGTGTGTGTGTGTGTGCCTGACTGTCTGTTACTGTGCCAACACCACCTGCCACTCACAACTCTTAACACTCCTTCGGTTTTCTCACACAAACACGGACCTGTCACACAGAGAGGGACACACCAAGAGAAGATGTATGCGTATACGCGTGTTAAGTTATGTGAAAGTGCACTATAATTAGACTGTAATTTGAGTAAGTGCTGGGTTGCCTGGTAATGTGTCGAATGAAAGAAGGACTTTCTAATTAAAGAATTAAAGAAGTTCTGACTAATTAATTGCTTTGTAAGTAACAGAAAGAAGAGGGCCCTAAAGACGGTGAGGTGTTGTTCATGTTATCTACTTTCTTGGCGATGCTAATTGGACTGGATTAATACGCCACGGTAACACGGCCCTAATCGACTGTTCATCGTTTCCTCACATCTTCACATGGACGAGTTCACGACTTGATAACATTTCATTTCATTTTAATTCGCTGACCACGTTAAACCATAATTGGGCAATGTTTCATAGATGACTGTCAAACAAATAACCAATTGTGTACAAATGATGGACTTGTTTAAATGTCAGCTACACATAATTCGTGGAATTAACGCCGTGCGTACATAAAACAAGTTTCCAGTTTCAACCAAAATGAAGCAATCATTCAGAAGTGTTCATTTACTAAAAGCATTACTTTTGCTCATCAGAAAAAAAATTCAACAAAGATGTGTGTTTTTAAAGGAGAACAATTATTTCTCTAATGGCCTGAAGAGCAGAGAAAGAGCCGAATGAAATCTTCTCGAGCCATAGACGGAGTAGCACCCTCACTCTGCTGAAGTGTAATGTCTGAGTGATACTTGGAAATGAAAATGATACATTTCTCTTGCCAACTTTTGCTAAAATGCATCACCGGCAGAAGTTTTCCTTCAAATGTGTTGTTCAATTATCGTATGAAAATTATAGTTTCAGAAGTTGTCAGGGAAGACGGCAGCCTTGATGAAGAGAGACATCCAAAACCGCATCTTGTTGCAGCAGCTTTACAATCAATAACTTAAAGTGTCAACTGTGTGTAGATGCCATTTGTGACGAGAAAGAATTGTGCAAATGTGGGCGGAACGTGCAGCTTTTTCAATGTTGGATTCTAATTTATTTATGAGCGATGAGTTCTCACTTGTCAGATTTCCCACTACAGCACAGAAAGCCTGGTATCCCACCGTCATAATATCATTAGCGTAATGCGAAATCTCTGTCGGTACAACCAGTGCAGGTTTTTCTCTGCCATACTTGCGGCACCAACGGAGAATTCTTTATGTGCTCTTCTGTTGTCATATTTAAATAACATCAGGGGAAGCAGACATATTCCACAGCCAGAAAAAATGCTGAGAGCAACAGTTGGAATAATGAATGGAGTTATAGTTGTGTTTATGTACTTGTAAAAAAATAAAAATTGAGCATTGAGCTTTAAGATTTAAAAACATCTACAGTCCATAAAAAAATATAGTTGCGTCCAGTGGTGGACAGAAAATCAAATTGTGTCTTTGCATTGTCAGCTGTAATTCTGCACTATGCTATTTTGTATCTGGTGCTTTGCAGAACGTAGCTCATACAGGATATTGAAATGACATCTACTTTGATCCTTCTTCCTTATCACATATACGTCAAATAAATACATTTATGAGGCTTTGTAAATAAGTGGATGTTGGTTTTGGCTTGTGGAAAGCAGAATTTGCTTATAGTGGGCTATATATGTCAAGCATCAAATAGTGAGCTGTATAGTTAATGGGAGGCGGTAGGTATGTGTGGCATACGTTTTGCCTTGTAGTTTGTCAAATTAAAGCAGCTGACAGCTCCTCCGCAGCACTAGTGTGATGTATTCGACATGGTTAGTCCATAGAGTGCTTTATGTCCTCCACACTCAGTCTACATTCTTTCATTTACTCAGTGTTAGGACGACGTATACATACATCCTAATTTCAATTGCTCCATCCTCTGTCTCACCTTGTCTATTCTTTTTTTGTGCATTTACATATCGTGTCCTTTTTAAGTTGTTTTTTTTTTTTTCCCACTTACTGTTGACGACAGGGGTCATTTGCGACGGCGGCGTCTTTGCTTGATGTGTGCTGCTGAAAAGGAGACATTCAATGGGGCTTTTTTTTTTTTTTTTTTTTATTAACAATCTCCGCAACAGAAACTTGTTGGAACAAACACAATCAGCCCCCGCTGACAAATCACAACTCTGGCAGACCTCGCAGGGATTCTCCATAAGCACCATAGCCCTGACATGTTGCCAGCTGTATACACGGCTCTGCAGCTACAGTGTAAGCTACGTGTGAATGCACATGTATGAATCCAGCTTTGTGTCACAAACGGGACTTGTTACATTACTATGGTGATTACAATTATGACTACAAATTAGCTTTAAGTCTTAGCTGCTGTGACTCAGTAGTGTGCTATCTGTTATTGCTGCCTGCTTGGTTGGAGCTCCCTGAAGGACGAGCAGGTAAGTGGAGGTCTGGAGCAGCTGGATTTGTGGATTTGTGGGCTTATAGGGTCTGATTCTGTCTGGCTCTTGATTGTCTTCAGTCTCAGTCGGGTTCTCCAGCTCTCTGATTGAGCACGGACTCATTAACAGCCGTATCGATCAAGTCTCGTTAAGGGAGCCTTCATGCATGAGTGCAACCAGCCATAACAACACACACTTTTATTTTTAATTTTTTTTAAATTTTAAACATTACAAAGCTGCAGTTTCTTTCAATATCTGATGAAGAATTTAGGAAGGCAACAAACAAACTGCCTGTTTGATGTGGCCCATGAGAAATTCAAGTCATTCCTGACTTAATGCCACCTTGCTGAGAAATGATTTACTAATGGTCTTTAAACTACCACACCAGACCAAACAAGCATTCAGATACATACAGTAATTAAGAGCTCTCACCTCCTGTAAACAGTTTAGACGTTTGAAGTTGAATTGACATTCTGTTCACTCTGCCTCAGAGTGGACATTGTTTATCAGAGACCGCTCACTTTACACTCGGACTCAGTGTGTCAAACTTTATATTTTATTTAGCTGATTATAAGTTCCAGAGAAATAAAGTCCACTGGCAGTCATGCCCGCTTGGTTGAACTAGTTTGTTGTGACTGATAAAGCTATCAGTGTTGTATTTTTATGTGGCACCAGTAATATCAAGGCACTGAATAGGTGAACATTTAGCCATATTTTTTATTTTTTTTTCCCCTCATCAAACGCTGTATGTTTTTATGCAGCTGTTCCTCTAAAGTTAGAGAGGATGCACTCGGCTACCATCTGGGCCTTTTATCTTTTTAGTCTTCCCTGTTTAAGTGTGCCCACCATATGTGTGTGCCTGTCTTTTAACAATCCATAATAAGTGGTGCCTTGGGGCAGCAGGCAAACTGCATGGATTTTTCTTATTCCGTCTTTTTTGTTGTTTATCAGTTTTACAGCATGGCCAGAGATGGTCATTTCCCCAACTGTCCTGCTGTGTTTAAGCTGCAGGTGGTGAAGAGAATGAGATTTTGAAATGATGCTTGTGTTTTTATTTTATTTTTTATTTTTAGTAGAGCAGTAATGCAATGAATATAAATGTCAGTTTAGTACGAACCGCACAAGCTGGATTTCATTACCTCCTTCCTGTTAGGGTAATGTAATACTAATGGTGATCTTTATTTGTGGAGCCGTTTTCAAAAGAAAAGTTAAGTGTGATGTGCAGTTTGAAATGGAGTAGAATTAAAAGGCAACTTAAAGGAACGCTTGTAATGTCAAAACAGAAATAAAAGTTTAAAAAGAGGGACTGGCTGTCATTTTTCAGGCCTGAGAGAGAGAGAGAGAGAGAGAGAGGCTGCTCAGCTGTGGGAGGTCCTGTCAACTTTGCTAATGAGGTGTGTTTTCCCTCAGTGCACACAGTAAAGTGCCTGCAGTACTCCTTTACTAACAAACGTCTCAAATAATCAGCAAACCACTGGAGTTCGGAGCAACGAGGACCCATATTCAACTAAAAATGCCATTTTTGTTTCTTCTTTTCTCTACTTTTGTTAAGTTTTATTTCTATTATTATTATTATTATTTCTATGCTGTCTGCAGTGGGTCAGTGAGAGTACAGACATTAGCCAGAAATACCTTACTTGTAACAATACTTTTTGGGGGAAATTTGCCCACATTATGGAAAACATGTTAACATGCATCAGTGTTAGAGACTTCACCGTTTGGCATACTTTTTCCCCATCTACAGCTTCACATATAGACAGCTTCCACTGGAAGTGGTCTCTGCCTGTTTAAATCAGGAACAAATATCTTTGTTTGTGTGGAAAAGCTCTTTGAAGGGGAACGCTTGGCCTTTGGCTGAATGGGTTTCAAGTACCCTCGTAACAAGGTTGTTTGACTGGGGAAAAAAAAAAAATGAAATAATGATCAGAGCTGAGGTAAATTTTCAAACCTGCGGTCACGTGTATGGGTTTATCCAAAACATTTCCAATGCCAGGATTAAATAAATCCTTTCACTCATGTTTTTCTGTGCATGAAAATCAGTTAATTAAATTTGAACACAAATGCCAGTTCACAGGCGTTGGTTTAGCCAATAAAAGAATTGTCCTCTCACTGACCCAATCTCTTATGCATTAACCTTTAGTGGGAGCTAAGAAAGAGGAATTGAATAAAATGGTATTGATTCTGCAGGAGAAAGGTTAATGTCACTGAGACAGGGAAATAGGAATTCATGTTGTGTCAGTAGGTAGTGGCAATATTTCTGACAATTGTAACATCATGATATTACAAGTAGCAGGAAGAATTTATTTGCACATATTTTAGTGCATCCCAGTAGAAAACTATAATGATGATGAAAACAGTAAAGGTCCTCTTTGGAGATCTGTAAGCAGAGATTTATTTATACTGTTTCATACCTAAATATTGTTTATGCCTCCATGGGGTCTAAAACCAATGCTGAATACATGATGAAACATTTATTTAGATTCTGATATATTCTGGCTTTATTTTATGGATTGAATGTGTTTTCCAGAGAATAATATGCATTATGAGTTATGTTTCAAAATGTTTCACATTATGAAGAGATATAGCATGTATGTAATCTTGTATGTTCACAACCATCAGATGGCACCAGGGCAGGTTTTCCAGCATGCAATATAAAACTGTGGGGTGTCTGTACCTGGCTATGTTAACTACCAGTTCTGGCATGCTCATCTTGAGGTTTAAACATAAATTATACTTTCCATGTCTGCATAGCGACAAGGGACCATGTGATGTAAAATGCATCATAGTCCACAAAGGTCTGTACAGCGCAAAATCTATGACTATGCGCCAAGTGGGCATAAACACATCCACCGACGGCCAGTGTAAACAGAACTGCCCTTTCGTTTTAAGCCACTGTTGCCTCGGCTACAGTGAAGCAGTGCTCAGACAGACCGAAGTCCTGTGCCAGTGGAGACGTCCGTCAGTGCAGGAGGCTACACAAGAGGTGGACCTGGCTCAATGTGACATAATCTGGCATGGTGGTTGTGTTGGCCAGCCAAAGACATGCAAAAGACTACTTTGTAACATGAATGGTGGTTTTTTTTTAATTGTTTTTTTTTAATTTATTGATGCCATCATTGTGACTTTGCACATTGAAAATCATGTCTGAGAGTACTACCGTTCTGCAGATGTTTGCCATCTGAAATAAATTTTTTACAGGTGGGAGGTACGAGGGGAAATAAGCCCTCATGATCTTCATCTGTGGTCTGACTTTGTATTGGAAATTGTCAAAACCGTTTTCGTCAGTACAAGGTCGATGAGTGTGTGTAGTCCACACCCTGTCTTTTTAGCTCTGGCCTCCTTCTGACGAATGATTTTCATTCTGACTGGGTTTTTTCTGTGTGGAGAACTGAATGTGGTTTCACATTTGAAAAAGTGCCGAATAATAGTTTCCTGTATTGCATGCCCCAGTTTTCTTCTCTTGTAGCATTTTTTTTTTTTTTTTGTAAGTAATGGATTTGAGGATAACATTTTTTGAATGTGATGTCATTGACCCACTACTAGCAGGAAAAGAGCTGTTGGAAGGTAAATGACGTAATGGGCTACTTAAGCTGTCAGGGATGACAGTCTATTGAGATATATGGCTGTGTCATTGTCCCATAGAGGTGAATGTGTGCAAGTACACTGTCGTGATTGCTGTGTGCTGAGGCTGGGGGAGATCTACAGCTGGATGTCAGTCTTGGCGGTGCCGCAGCCACACGGTGACACAGGAGATTTAGAGTGATGCTGATGGACGGGAGACATGGAGTGATAAGATGACGTTAAAAATGAACTCATTAGCTCGCAAACAGAATGTATGCAGTCATGCATGGGAATATAAAGGCTAACGATGAGACATTGTGAATGGTTCAGTCAGGAAGGAGCAGCTGCATGCTTCTGAAGTGCTCTATGTCTTCACACTATGTCTACTAAGTATATGTGTTTTAACTCCCGGAGAGAATAGTGATTGAAATGCATGACAGGCTGCAAAGAGGCCCACCCCTTCTTATTCATCTGGGATTCCTCTGCTTCAGTCACAACATAACAGTTCAGGCATTGTGCAGTCTTTATCTCTCCCAGAGCAGCAGTGGAAACAACTGTGTCGCCATGAAAAGCGTGTTTCATATCAAGCATATTTGATTATTTACTGTAGAAAAATTGCTATGTACGGTAGTTCAAATTATAGAAGGCTGATCTGTCGCAGTTAAAAGCGCAAATATCAGATTCAATATTCTCGATCTATTTTCCTGATGATCATCAACCAAGGAAATAAAGCTGTGGTTCATCCTCCATCCCTTTTCCTATTCATCTCCACTATTTCTTTTTTTTTTTTTTTTTTTTTTTTTTAATTTAGCTGTCTCGCTCCCTGCCACTCTGCTTTATGCTGCAGTGGTCAAGGATTTAGTGCCGTTTCACCCCATCTTGCAAAGCCTACAAACGTGAGCTCTAAATAATTCAGTGCCAGAAGGAGCTCTGCTCTGGTGTGTCTGTAGACCCAATGCAATGCTAAAGGCAAAGCAAGGTCCAGGCTCTGAAAAGATTGCAAGATAAAAACAGAAGTCTTCTAGCTGTTAATTTTGTGCATGATTAGAGCAAACAGCTGGGTTGATTTGCACATTGTCTCCCCATTGTTACCTTTATTCAGGCACAGATACAGGGAAGGTAAATAATGCACCCTGAGATCAGTTGTTCTCCTCATCCTTCAGCCTCAGGGACATGGCCAAATATGTTGTCTTTTCAGCCATTTTCTGTGGTTATTGTCTCTGCCTCTTTGCTAAACTGATTTCAAACCAGCAAATGCCCTGCAGCCCAAAGACAAATTTAAAAAACAAAAAAATGCTACACATCCCCTGTGTGTGTGTGTGTGTGTGTGTGTGTGTGTGTGTGTGTGTGTGTGTGTGTGTGTGTGTGTGTGTGTGTGTGTGTGTGTGTGTGTGTGTGTGTTATTGTGTGCACATTTTTTTGTCCCCCTTAGCTGTGTTTCTATGGTGCTGTGACGACCAAATTTCCCAACTGCGGTCTAGAGTCCAAATATATATTTACGTTGGTCATCATCAAGTCACATTAAATTTACTTTGATTCCATGCCATAAAACCGCAAGCAGTGGTGAATACTTTTTATTTACAGTAAGCAGCGACGATCACTTGATGAATGAATTTGTTAAATAGTCAGTGTATTATTTTGTGGAACCACATTTGTCAGGTGACTTCAGCTTTGACAATATCCTAATGTTTTATTGACCAAACTATGAATTGATTAAAAGAGAAAATAATAGACCAATTTGATCAATAATATAAATAATAGGTGGTTTCAGGCCTTATAGATACTGCAAGCCGCATTGCTGGCAAACAAGCTCTTGTCTTGATCCACTTCAGGCTTGCATGGTCTTTTGGAGGGACTTATAAAAACATTTCCAAACAATTATAAAAGACATTAAAGAAAAATAATCCATAGATCTTGAGAAAAGGGCTTCCTCAGCCCTCCCACCCTCACCCTCATTTTAGCTGAAACCGATTCTGTCTTTTCCTCTGGTTGAGTGCATGTTCTCTAACAGAGAGGGTTGACCTGAGATTTAAGGGCTCAGATGGTTCAATTACAAATGTAAAGGCTTTTGAAAGGATTTATCTACAGTGTTTTTCATAAAGCCACTGGTGACTGTCAGATCTCTACACATCTGAGACGGCCCTAACCACTCTCTCAGATAGGTCGGATTACGCGATGAATTATTTATATTGTCTCAGAGGATGAGCTTTGTTTCTACTACAAATGAACCAAAATTTGGTTTCAACTAACCTCTGGTGTTTGTTTTAAGTCAATTAAATTGAACCGGGAGACTGTTGGGCCCACATTACAGTACGTCTTCACTCTGCTATAAATTGAAGATGGACACGGTGGTATGACATGACACAGTGTTATACAGGAAGTGACATATTGACTCCATTACATACACAAACTTTCAGTAGAGTATATTAGAGGAAGCTAATCAAAACCAGAAGGGACGGAACAGCAGAAGTGACGTTTTGGACACCTCATGGTTTTTCTTCTTCTTTATTCTCTCCGACATCAGTTACCTCCCTGACAATCTGCAGGAATCTCCACGTTTTCAACCAGCACTGTACTCGCAGCAGCATGTTCACCACAGACGCCCTGCAGCTCCTCTTCTCTTCTATCAACACCTCTCCCTCCATCCATCCCTGTCCTCTTCTGTCCTTCTGTCTCCTCTCTTAAGCCTCCAGCCGGGTTAACTGATCCACACCAGCTGCCTTTCACTGCCTGTCATTACTGCTGTAAACCAATGTGCAGAACTTCTTCTTTGCCTCTCCTCTTCCTCGTCCTTATCATCATCATCATCATCATCATCATGATGCTGCCTGTCATTTCAAAATGCTTTGTGAGAGGGCAGTGCACAAGGACTTGTGCATTAAAGATTAGATGAGCAATAATTGATCAGCTTTAAACCAACCTGATCTATATGACCAAGTTATGAGACGTTGCTTGAATGGTTCAATCAAAACAAAACAAAACAAAACAAGTGTTTATTGAATGGCGTGAGTAAGGCTGTTATTTAAGATTACTTTGAATATAATTGTTTCGAGTGACCGCAACAAGGGCATGCCCTTCCTCCAGTATTTAGTCGCTTCCTGTTTAAGCGGGGATGTACCTGATTGTGTACATTGGCATCTGCTGCTTAGGAACATCCTGCACCTGCATATCTGAGCAGGGTTTTAATTTAATGTACAGTGTGAAGGTCTGACAAAGCAGACTATCCATAACAGTCTGACAAACATCTCCGGATGGTTTACATAGTCACCCTAACTCGATCAGCTCTCCATCCACACAGCAGTGGGATCAGCTGGTCATGTTTTCATTAGACTCACTGGTGACTGGTCAAAGTATATTTGTTTGTAACAATATGATATCGTAACCAAATCTGTTTGAGTGCGGCTGTTTAAACGTGCTAATACAATATTTATAGCTCCGAAACAAATTGTCGACAGTTGAGATTAATTTGTGCAGTAACACTCTTGCACTCCAGATGCTGACATGGGCTTTTTTTTGTGTGTGTGTAACTTGATAATTATTCCAAAGTATCATATCAATCAGTTGTATTCACTACAGTTAACGCTAATGAAACGAAGAATACAAATAGATATGCCACATAAGGTCTATCATATCTTGAAGAATCATAAATTAGTAGAGTTAAGGTGGCATCGTAAAGATCTCTGTTTAATCTGAATATAACCTGAAGATATCCGGTTTACTATTAAACAAAGAAAAATTATTAAAATGATTAATAAATTATCAATATAGTTGTCAATCTGCTAGTTCTTTTAGCTTTACATGAGGGACGTTTTCATTTCAGCAGTATGAAAAGTATTTTTCTGGACTTCTTCGTCAGTGACCTTCATTCACTTCACTTCAGGGTACCATGTATTGTGCGGTGCTCAGAGAAGGAAAGCCCATTGTGTGCTCCGTCATCCTTCCAGCTCGCCGTTCATCAGGAGGTCTGTTCAGATGTACATATAAGATGCCACCCATCCATTATTAACTCAGGAGTGTTTGTTGACGTCAGAGATCTTCAGTTGTGGAGTAGTCTATCTGAAAGCCGTACGAGGTGAACATAACAAACATAATAAAACATCAAAGGGAAAAAAGAAAAAAGTTGGATTTCACTTTGACATAGTACAAACACATTTTTTTTTGTTTTTTTTGTTTTTTGTAATGTTTGAGGAAAGTCTCAAAGCCAAAATGCCATGGGAGAGCTGCGCTGTGACTCATCGTGTGTTCTGAATCCTTTTGAAGAAACACATACAACATGTAAGCAAGCAAGCAAAACTTGTTTCATATACTTCTTGCCGAGGGAAATGCAGCGTGCATCAAAAAAAGTACAAAAAAAGCCAGCGCGAACTGTAGGTGTGTACGAGTGTGTTGGGACCAAAGGCTGAGAGAGTGGACTAAAAGATGTTGTTGTCATAATTTTAAATAGAAAGTATTGTTTCTGCCAACCCTGCGGAAAGAAACAAAATACACACATACTCATAGAACTGAAGTTACATCCAGTAACTACTATGTTATTTACTTAGTTCCTGTGCACCCCTTTCATGTCAGCTCAGTGTGAGAGTCGCTCATGCATTTGTTTTGCAAATTTTGTCATGCAACAGTTTTTTATGTGCACTGTTTGTGTTTCACAAAGGGTGAGGCTGCCTCAGTCATACCCCCCCCCCCCCCGCCCCGCCCTCTCCCCATCCCCAAGACTGTCTGCCTAGAGGAAACACTGGATAGAAATGAATCTACACTACTCAATAATGAAAAAGTAAAACATGCCTGTGAAAAGATTTGGCAAATTTATTGAAAATCCCCAACTTTTTATATATATGTTTTTCTCTTTGAATGCACTTCTTTTATTAATGATTACCACAGTGATCCAGACCTGACTTTATTCACAGCCACCATTGCTTATCCAAAGCCATTTTCTAAAGGCAACCAATCCCTCAGCTCTCTAGCAATGACTGCCAAGACAAACTCAAAATTACATCATCACCTTTTGTCTGCAGTTTTGAGAAGCCTGATGGATTAGAAGAAAGTCTTCTAAAATTCTGGATGTGTGTCACTTTCTGTTTCTCTCACCAAGTCTCCCAGACAATAGGCGAAGAACAGACATACTCTGCTCTGCCAAAGACCGATTATCTGCTCAGGAAAGCCCTTCTCTAACAACCACTTTCACTGCAGTTTATGCCTCTCCTAGTCCTTGTCTAAGATGATACCATACTTATGTGTAGGTGGAAGAGCGAGATTACATGTTTGGAAGTTCATAAGATTGTCTGTAACTAGTCACAGTTTGTAAAAGTTGTGCACATCGGACTCAACTGTAGATGTACACTTTTGAAACCACACTTAGATTTTTAAGTTGTAAATGTGGCCTAAATCTCTACCCGGCAGTGACACATTTGGACAGATGAGAAATCTAGGTTAGAATAAAAAAAATAAAAATAAAATGAAGATTAAAAAAAAGACACAACCCCAAGTTTAAAATGTTGGTCAAATATAATCCTATATTTTCCCCAGTAGTATTTTTGATATACAGTACTTGTGCATAAGACCGAGCAAATGAAATGCAGATGGTTTCTGATCCGACTGGAGTTTCACAGACTGTACAGTGGGATTAAACCTTTGTTTTTGAAGTGTCAGTTCTTATATATTGTGGAGGCCTCGGGGTATTCTAGCATGATGATGATGATTGTATCAACACAGCGGTGGCTTTGTTAACAGCCCTTTGACGTTCCCCTGCTTGGCCAGACTTCCCCCTCAGGTGTTTGTATTGTATAAGAGGGGATAATGGGTTTAATCTAAAGTCAGCACAGCAGATGATTAGGATTGTTAAATTCCAAACTTTGTTGTAATGACATTGACCGGAACAATGTTTGAGCTGTTTGTCAAAGCCTCTGGGAGGAAGGCTGCGTTGTTTTTTTTTAAACAAATTTACACTCCCTTTCTTACATTTTTGTTATATGCATCTTTATCCTTTCCTCTTTATTGCCAAATTTCTATACACTTGTGTTCCTTGTATCTTGCCTGTGCCATAGACTAGTGGGATTGAAGCTTATCACATGGGCATAAAACAGTTTTGCTGTGTATTTATCTATTTTAAACAATGCCCAAAATAACATGCAACTAATGAATTAGCAGCAAACTTGCCATAGTCTTTTTGTCAGAGACATCAGATTTATTTTAAATTCCTTTTGCAGACTCTTCCAAGTGGCTGGAGCAGAAAACACGAAGGCTTTCGTTTCCCTATCTGTAGTCATTAGGTGCACACAGCAGAAAATGTCTTGTGATCTTTTTTAATGAATGCAAAACAAACGGTGTGAAATCAGTTTGCGGTGAGATGTTGGACGTTTTCCCAGAATGGTTTCATAAATACAGATACACCAATGACTCAGTCAATGCACGAGAACATGTGGAGCTCTGACTGGTTCACTGCACAGAGAATTGCGGTTTGTCCTCGCTTCCTTGTGAAGCTTTAATATTGGGGGTCAGCAGTTAACTTCTGCTGCGAGTCCTCAGTGGAAATGTGTTCCCATACCACGCCAATATGCGTGGTAGAAAACGTCTTCGCTGCACTGTTGTTACTATCCTATTTGGAAAAAGTGATTTGGCCTGCCGTACACATTATATGTTTCTGCCACTAAAGGTATCTCTCATGGCTCTAGTCAACCATGATGCCATTAGAGTATAAAGATGAAGCATTGAAATAACTGCACTGACCTCCATTCAGAGAGCTTTACTAGAAAATGCACCAGACCATGATTCATTCAATGCTCCATGACTCTGTGGAGGTCACTGTCGGTGAGATTCTTGTACGTGGTTTTAAAAGCCAGTCCATTCTGTTATGTGTATCCATTAAGTTTCATGACCAGTGATGCAGTTGATGATGACATGTGACAGTCATAAGTCCGTCTACTCTTGCAGCCATGGGACTGACAGTAAAAGCCTCGTGTGCTGATATCCCGTCTCATTTTTCTTTAGTTTTGATTATGTTTGTTAGGTTTTGAATTTCATAAGTGCACTAACCCAGATATCTATTCTATAGTGACACAAAGGAAGGAACACCTTGTCAATATTAGAACCGATGTCGCATCTTTTATTCTGGTCACACGGCTTTGATTAAACTTGATGAACACAAAATTATTCTGCAGCAGTTATTGCAGTGTGTGTATTTGTGTGGAAAAAGCTTGTGCACAGGTTTTTGTAAATGTTTGGCTTCTTGATGAAAGATCAAGATGAAATCAATATTTTTTTTGCACTACTTTTAACATTGTATTGACCAAATAGATTTATCAGGACTGCAACTTATGTGTAGTTCCAGCCAGATCCAGACTCGCTGCGTGATTATATGGTATGATTATATACACTCTATAGATAATCGCTCACTGCAGTTCCATCGTACAGGGCGTAGATCTCAGGTTCATTTTAACCAATCAACATGCGCCGTAACAGCCCCGCACTCTGCCACCACCGCAACTACCCAGGGCCTGTGTCCACCAAAGTGTATTTTATTGAGCACATTGTATTTTAAAAACAGTTTTAAATAGGAGCTTTCCATTTATTTATTTTCCAAATTATGAAATATCTTTTTTTTTTTTTTTTACTTTGGATTAAAACGCTGTGCTCGTCACTGTCACTTTTTACCCAGCTGTTCAATCCCAGTGAAGGAGGGACAGACGCACTTAACCACAGACACTGTACGCTGATTAGTGCGTCCTTCAGAGTGGCAGAGCGAACAATAATATGAGCAGCATCTCCAGACTATAATCACGGCGGAAAACTGAAGCTGGGAGCAATAGTCTGGTGAAACCAGGCCACTAAATGTAATCCGATAATTGTTAACTTGGTGTGACTTTAGGAACGCACCCATCCTTCATACAACAACAGGATAATTTAACAGAAATACTTTCAGGAAAATAGAAATTCAGCCTTTGCAATTTAAAGTCATTGGAAGACAAAATGAAATCACATGAGTACTTTATAAATAGATAGAAACACAGAAACAATGCATTAGTTCTGGTTACAGGTTTTCATCTGGAGATGCAGAAGCATGTCATTGATTCCTCAGTGGAGATTGTTCGAACAGATGTTTATAAGCAGAACGACTGCATCCTAGCTGTCATCCGTGTCAAGATGCTGTGAATAAATGGAAAGCTATCTCTTACACTGTAATCAGTCGGAGAAGCCTATCTAATAAAGAAACCGTGCGCATTGTGTTCCACATCGCTGTTCTCTTTAATTTACCTTTTGATAGAATTTACGGGTGCCTGTATTCATCCCAAACCGTCCGGTTCACCGTGAGACTCCTGTTTAGTACGGGACTTGCAGCTTCTCTGTTCACACTTACACGAGTGATGAAGTTTATTCAAACAAGATGGCTGTGTCTTCACGGTCGAGGAAAAAATGAGAAACACTTCCGTTCTGAAGTTGTGTTGCAATGTTCCAGCGCACCATCGCTGACATTTGTTAGTTATTTATTGACAATATGCCGGCATTTGATTGTCTTAACGGTCACCGTAAGATTCCAGTGTGCTGTTGAATTTTTACATTCATTAAAATATATGACATCTTACTTCATGCGATTCTTTTGTTTCCTCTGCTGCACAGAACTAACTGAACCGTGACGTTTGTATCTTCTGAAAGCTTTGGTATTCAGTCATTATCCGTCAAAAACCTACAAGAATAGTACAGTTCTCAGGAAGTGTCGGGTCTTTCGGTGAGGTGTTCTCTTTTAAAACCGAGCCATTCCTCCAGCCCTTCTTGTCACATTTGCGCTGGCGGTTGTTACTCTGACATACTCGAGGAAAGCTGCCTGGATGAAGAGGCGTGGCCTGATAAGAGCCCTGGCAAGTTCAGAGCTGTTGACATTTCCTCACAGCAACTCCCCTGGTTCTAATTGGCTACTGCTGATAAGATTCCCCTGTTGTAATTGGCAGCGGCTGATAAGATGCTGTCACCTGCTGCAGTGAGCAGCAGCATGGTGAGATGACACCAGCTCTGGAGTCGGTGGGTGGACAGGGCTAAATCCAGGGCCTGAACCTTGTTTTTCCAGAGACTCTACTCCAGTCAGGGGGTTGGCATAATGGACATGACAAACATGTCGACCAGGGAAATAAAGGACCAAAAAATATATATTTTATCAACCGATCTTAATATGAACGACGTGGGGTTTCTTTTTAATGGTCTCTTTCCACCTCTGCTGTTTCATCTGTGCTCTTATCACTGATGTGATCAGGGGAAGTCTAATTTAAAAAAAAAAAAAAAAAAGGTCTCTCGTGTGTCAGTGCACCAGTAAAAATAAAGCACTATTGAAATCAAAATGGAAAATGGTTGCATACTGTGTTGGCAGGTTGTTTCTGTATGTTGGCTGGCCATTGTCTATCGAGTCTGATGAAACCACAAAGGAAAAAAAAATGGCCGAGAAAGTTTTACTCCAATCTTTAAATGCGATTGTTATGAATTCATAATAAATCTTTAAACCTGTGGTAACTGAAGTTTTTTTGTTTGCTTTGTTTTTTGGCCACTTGGGGGCAGCAGAAACAAGTTGTTAACACAACTTTGATAGTTGGAAAAATGGCGATCTTGTTGGCAAATATGTGGTGAACACGTGTGGGCCAAATATTTACTCTCTTGAGTTTCTTCTTGGTTTCTGTCAACGTCTTAGGAAAATAACTGGTTACCCTTCTTTAGTCATGTTTACTATGAAGGCGCTAACATTGTCCGTTGGATGTTTGCAACCAAGAGAAAGCTTAGTAAACTCTTAAAGGAGCAATGTGTAGGACTTCGTGATTGGTTATATTACATTACATTTCATTTAGCTGATGCTTTTATCCAAAGCGACTTACAATAAGTGCATTTCAACCATGAGGGTACAAAACCCAGAACAACAGGAATCAAGAAAATACAATTTCTTCAAGAAAGCCAAACTACAAAGTTCTATCAGTAAGTGCCATTTTAAGCGCTACTAAAGTTCTACTGTTCAAGGTGAAGTCTGAAGATGTGTGTTTTTAGTTTGTGGCGGAAGATGTACAGAGTTTCCGCTGTCCTGATGTCGGTGGGGAGCTCATTCCACCATTTAGGAGCCAGGACAGCAAACAGTCGTGATTTTGTAGAGTGTTTAGCTCGCAGCGAGGGAGCAACAAGCTGATTGGTAGAAGCAGAGCGGAGGGAGCGGGCTGGGATGTAAAGTTGGACCATGTCCTGGATGTAGATATTGCTGGGTGGTAGTCATAACAACAAGAACTCCCATAAGCTTCCACAGCCAAAGTAGGTTGAGGGGAATATGGTGTTTCCACCCATATATGCTGCTATATCCTATGATAGACACATTCTTTTATTAACCAGCCCAAGTGTCTTTTCCCCAGGTTCTGGGGATAGTCATGTCACAAAGATGAATATTTCCTACATTCCCCAGTTCTGTACTCAGTATTATACAGCTGACTCTGTGGAAATCCAGTCACTTTTTCTGAGGAAATTTCAGTCCATTTGGTCATGTTTCTGGTTGTATTCATAGATTTAGCAGATGTTTTTGCTGGCAGAAGTAGCCTGAAGTCTCCTGGGTATGAGCTGGAACTGCTGATGAAGCCATTTTTGCACTATTGTGTCCATAGCCTCGAAGTCTGTAATTAATACACTCAACACTCACACTTAAGTTCCTACTTCTAACCTTACTTCCTTTCTACCCTCCTTGAACTGCAGGCCATTATTCCCTATAGATTTTATCATTTTTTTGATTGATCTTCAGGAAGTAATTATGCTGCTGTTTTTAGTTAATGGGATGCACAAGAAGCTTTGCCTGGCGGACAAACTACTTGATGTGAAAGTTGCTCCAGTCCCCAGAGCTCGTCTAATGGAAGTGTGTGTGTGTGTGTGTGTGTGTGTGTGTGTGTGTGTGTGTGTGTGTGTGTGTGTGTGTGTGTGTGTGTGTGTGTGTGTGTGTGTGTGTGTGTGTGTGAATTGGATGGAGAGGACCTGAGACAAATGCCTTTACCCACAGTTAATACTGAGAGTCTGGAAGGCCATCGTCAATGTCTCAGTAGTTAAGAGTGGGCTGCCAGCAGCAGGCAGGCACATTTTAAAAACAAATGGGTACCCATTTGTTGGTACCTCAGCTGATCAGAAGAAGCTGTACGGTTCATTTTTGACCTTGAAGTTCAAGTCAAAGTCAACTTACAAAGTTTCTGAGCTTTCCTGCAACACCTTGTGGTATTCAATAGATGGAGTTGCTGAGTCTTCAATGAGATGATTTACATTTGCCATCACATGAATAACTGTTTGGATGACATTTCAGTTATGTAACTGTGCAACTTTCTGATGACTTCGGTGTTTCCCATCGGTTGAGATATTTACTTGTCGTGGTCATCGATGATATATATTGATAATTGTTTGGTACAAAAGATAAAATAAATACATAACAATGTTAATGATCCTGCCTATTGATTCAATACTTTAATGACACTCTCATTGGTTCTTTTCAGTTTTTCTGAGCAAAAACACCACATGTACTGTATATAAGTTAACAGTTTTGAGTAGTAAACTGCAGCAACATTATTTTTCTTTGACTGTTTTTACTGTGCAGAAGTTTACCTGCAGCCCCCACATCACTTATGATTGATCCACCCCTGCTCTGACGGATTTGAAACTGAAACAGTGAGTTTCTAAACGACAGCTCAGATGACCATCTGATCATTACAGGCTGAATTAATTAGCGCACCCATAACTAAGCTGGTTAATGGTAACTTTAATTGTTAACCCATTTTGGTCTAATTTAGTTGACTGCGTGTGTAGCTGCAGGCTGATTTCACACTGCAGCGGGTCTCTGGCTGTTTCCATTCAGGTTAGGTTTGGTTAGGTAGTTACTTTATTAATCCCCGAGGGGACATTTTTTCATTTGGCTATTTCAATCCGGACACATGCGACCTGGCCGTGATCAGACCACAAGTGGTCAGCAAAAGTACAGGTGGAAACAGGAAGCAATGCTCGGGAAGCATTGAGCCCTGATCTGTTCAGGCCAACTCCGAATGTCTGCGTGTGAGTGTCTGCTGCAGCGGGGAGAGACAGCTGTCCCACTCCACTCGCTCCCGACACAGATCCCGTTTCGTCCTCTCGAGCAGATCAATAAATGTTAAAAAGGCGAAAACATGGGTCCCCAAATATACCTGGGCGGGCCGCCCAAGTAAAGTATATGTATGGGAAACACTGGACAGATTGTAAAAAAAAATTCCAATTAAAAGATCTAAAACTGGCTTTACTTTCAATCTTGTTCAGTCAATATTCATTTTACTTTTTGGAGGCTGGATTGGGGGGGGGGTGTCTGTCAAAGTCTCATAATTGTTTTACAGTTTGCTTCAGGCCTTTTCCAGCTGTTGATTAACCATGACCATCAAAGATGTTTTCTCTCCAAGCATGCTATAGTAACAAGCTATGAGGACTTAAAGCACTGTTACCACAACAAACCATGACAGTACCACGATTCTTTTTTTTTTCTTTTCTTAGGGCCTGGTCTCTTGTTCTGACAGTTTAAACTTCAAAGGAGAAAGAGAACATATTTTAAAGAGGCGCTCCAGCTTGTTTTTCCTCCTAGAGGTTGTCAAGCTGTCCTTCAGGCATCAATAGACACATTCAATTTGTGTCTCTTGTACTAAACAAGGGTTGGGCTGTGTAGTGACTACTTGTTAAACAGAAAAATCCTACAAGGCTGCAAATCGGATACATGGCTGCCTGGAAAATCCCACCAAAAACAGGGAATAGTTTTTTACACCTCAAGTATTCTCTGAATTAACAAGTTGCAAAGATACAGTTCAAAATCTAAAAGTTTTATGTTTTAATATTCACTCACTAAAAATATTTGACCTTGGGAGCTGTGTTTTATAGGCTTGGGTTTTTATTTTCCATCTGGACTCTTGTATTTCCCCCAACTTCTGATCGTCTCTGGCTGTATGGTATGCTCTGATTTCTTTAGATTTTAAATATATATACATGTTTACTGTATAAATACTCGTACAATTCCTCACTGAGGGTTTCCTTTCTTTATCCATAACCTCTTGGGAATGATGGAAGACATGCACACTGACGGCACTGAAGAGGAACTTAATCAGGCCGTCTGAACTTCACATTTGGCCACTCTAGAGAGTTCTGCCTGTGAATCTTGAGAGAGAAGGCTGTGGATTTGTCTGTGACACTCCTTTTAGTCAAAGTCTTTTCTTACTCTTATAGAAGAGCCTCTGTTAAAAGCTGGGGATTTGTCTTCAGGCTACTGTCTCATAACAATAAACAAAAGGTCTTAGGCCTGCAGCTAATTCCAATTCAGTGTATTGAAGACAAATTAGGGTTGGGGATGAAGGGAAACCTTCCTAGAAGGGTAGAAAACAAAGATTTTAAGTACTTTTACTGCTTTTCAAACCCCCTCCTATGCCAAGAGATGATCTATACAAGGATATTAAATAGCAATGAATGTGTTTATATTGTGAAATGAAGCTCTCAGCAGGCCATGGTAGAGGTCATTGTATTGATTCCAGCTTCTTTTTTTCTTTTTAATTTAGAGAAGAATCTCATTGTAATTGACCTTTTTAATGAAGCCCATTCAGTGAATGAGGGTTAAAACCAATAATAGCTGCACTGAGGAGCGGAAGCACATTCAAATCCTAAAGCTTAACACTGAGACGGAGCTATCAAACTGCACATCAGTGGCGTAAACAGTAAATCCAGGAATGCCAGTCACAGGTCCCTGTGGTTTTGGAGAGTACTAACCGCTCACAGAAGAGTTGTTTGTCTGTGACGAGTTGTCTGCTTGACATTACATGTGGGATCAATTATATTGCGCAGCTGTTCAGTTTCCCATCAGAATTACCCAGCTCTGAACTATAGGTTATAGTGCAGTTTGGATCCTTTCACATTGTTTTTTTTTTCCCCCCTAAAACTGGAGGCTTTCCATTTATCTCCCTTGTCCAAGTCACCATCTGATTCATCATCAATTGGCAGGCGAAGCTTTGAGTATTTTCATTGATCCCTTTTCTTTGATTTCTTCTCGTTTGGCGTCATGTTTTGGTCATTAGAGACCATTTCAGATATATTATGGGGGACTGAGCCATCTCTGAAAGCACCAAGATGAGATGATCTACGTTTATCGTCAATAATATACAGAGTTAGTTGAGCTTCCTGAAACAAAGACCTTCTCTGCTAACATTTAATGTAAACCTGAAAAACTTAAACTTCAGGGCTTAAGAGTTCCATTAATTGTATTTATGTGGTGCCAAATCAGAACGCATATCTTCTCAGGGCACTTTAACATCAAGTCCTTGCAGCATTATAGAGAAAATCCCAAGAGAGAGCAGCTATACTTCAACCAAGCAGTATGCCATACATTATATTCCAAATGTATTTATTTCAACTGTGGGTCAATTGTTTAGGATCAAATTGCCTAACTTCAAGATGTGTTTGCCTTGCCCCCTTTGCTGTCTGTGGGTTGAATATACGATCAGATTAATGTTAGGATATGAAATGATTGGCACCGTGGGAGTGTGATTTAACCCTAAAATAATATCAATGTATTTTAGAGTATTACTGCTGTACCAATATTCTTCACAATGTAGCAAAAAACTTAAATACTGTAAAATGTCAACAGTTTAAGTTATACATTGTTTGACATGTCAGCATAGACGTTTGCCTTCAAGTATGCAGTAAAAAAAACTGAAATATCACCAAGGATTGTTGCACATTTGTCCTTTTTGAAACTACTCCTCCACGAAGCCGCGTTCAGCCACGCTTGCTGTTGTTGTATGTCCTACCGTTACACTAAACACTGCCTTAATCACAACATGATTTAAAAAAAAAAAAAAAAAAAAAAAAAGAAGTAAATAACCGTTATTATTGCAATATGGAACATCGTTAACTTAGCCACTCTTCAGTGATGTTTTTGTTCTCGTCTGTTATTTTTTATTTACAGTATTATGGGTGTAAATCTAGTAAGAAAAAGAGGGCAATAGCATTTTGATTTGATATTTAGATTTCTTTTCTGGTCATATTTTCTCAAATTTGTGAATCTCTTCACACCTTTCTCAACCTAGAGAACAACTCATTAGCAGGTCTGCCCTCCTTTGGTCTATCGAACCTGAATCTGCCTGAGAAGCAGCGAGATACTGTGGTGCTGCACAAAATGTTGTCTCCATGGTATAAATTAAGTTTCTGTTTTACTGTTCTGTTATTTGTTTGAAACTAAACTCGTACTGTTGTGGTGTGTTTGTGATCAGTTTGATTTTTCTGGTGAACACAGGGACTTTGCCTGAGATCTGGGAGTTATGCAAATTGCTTATAATCAGTCGCTTTCGGACATAATACATAATGGATGAGAGAAAGTTAAATTAATATAGAATGTACATGAACTTAGGTGTCTTATTTCATCAACGTCCATGCTTGTATAACTTAATTCCCATGATGTTTCTGATTCAGCACAGAGGTTTGAAGTCTCAACAGATTAGTTCAGAGGAAAGTTTAACACCCCATGAATTTATCATTTGTCTAGAACATATAAGTTTTACACTCTGCCGTCATATGACTGTGAAATTATTCACTTAGAGAAAACGCTGTAGGATTTTTTTTTTTTCCCAATTACTTCTCATGAAGGGCTCAATTATTTTCCCATTTTAAGCAGACACTCTAAAAGTTGTAAAAAAAAATAATTAACGGTTACATCAAAGCAGAATATCTTCAGCAAATACGGTTAAAATGATTACTGTATGTGACCAAATGTTTCATTATATACTGCAGAATCATATCAGAATATTACTTTTAAAATATAATTTTGAAATGTAATCGTTCTCAGAGTTTTTTGTTTTGTTTTGGGTTTTTTTTATAAAAAGGTTGGGATCATTCTTAAAAAGCAGAAATATCATATAAAGAAAAATGGAAAAACAGCTTGGAGTTGAGTTCTAGCATTTGTGCTCTGACTAGTGGCACCATTTAGGAGGAGGTGATCTATGACTGCTCTCGCTGCTACAAGTCACATTGATTCCAGTCACCCCTGAAGATTTGCACCAAAACTGTTTAGCGTTTTAGTCACTAGATCTCCAAACAGAGGCGCACTCAGGCCACAGTGGCACCGAGCCTGGTCAACAGGAACAGCATCGTGTTCCCCTGCTACCCCCAAGGACTGTAAATGGAGTGTTTCTGACCCTTTTTTCACTTCTATTGAAAATGAACGGACTCCTGGTGACTTTATATTGTACAGTGGACCAGGACAAACAAGAGACATCATATAGCAATATACAAAAGCTACTGTAAACAGAACCAAAAAAAATGCTATCCTTCCCAGGGGAAGGCCAGAACAAAGAGGAAGTAAAGCCAGCCAGAGCAACGTATACATTTTTCAAGATTGAACAGTCACTGTACTTTCTGTTTGTGTTCTGTATGGAAAATAGTTTGAATGTGCCTTTACTTGCAACATGCCCTCCAACCCATAGAACTATATCGATCTTTAGTTCCTATTCTCAAATAAAACCCAAAGGAGTTTTTTCTAAATTAGCAGCTCACGTTAGATTTAGGCATACAAAAATCTTGGTTAAGGGAAAATAATGGTTAATGGTCTGACTTGTGGTTTAAAACCAAAAAATGAACATCAGCCTTTGCTTTTATCACACCATCCACCCACCCTGCCTTCTCCTAAAAGGAAAAACTTTATACATTATATAGATGTTGTCTGAACTGTGTCACTTCTCTAAAACACCAGACTGTCATTATTTATACAAGGTCGCTTAACTTTAAAATGTAACTGGGGGGGGGGGGGGGGGTCGCAATAAGCTGCTTGCATAAAAGACCTATAGGGTCGTCTTTTTGGACAGTCTCGGAAAATGGGATTTGCAACCTTACAGTTGTTCACGTTCAAAATAAAAGTTTGGAAGTAATCTGAAAATGAATCCTGAACTATTTTAGAAATTGACTAATCAGTTATTTTCCAAACAGATAGCAAACGTTCACTTGTTCCAGGACCTATAGTTTTACATTTTGAGGATTTGTAGCTTCTGTTTGTCGTGTTTAAATTTAATATCTTTGAGGTTTTGGACTGTTGATTGGACTAGAAATTTAAATATGTTACCACTTTTGCAAAGTTGTTGACATTTTACCAACATATAGTTTAAAAACCGGTTTGTGAACCAACTGAAAACATGATTGGTAATGAAAATAATTGTTAATACAGCATAGAGCATAGTATCATATTTGCTCCTGCTGCTGTTGTCTATAATGTAGTTCTGTCGATATAAATGCTCATGAGGTTCACGGTGTTGAATCCAGTTTCAGACCTGTCTATGCAAGCTATCTAATAAAAGTAATAGGATCCTTTTATTGAACCCGGGTTGCTCGAACAGTTAATGCATGCAGAATTAAACATAGTTCATCTGGTTGGAGCAGTTTATTTTTATTCACTTGACTGTGGTGTATCACATAAACTGGTGGCCCTGGTCCCGCAGGATTCAATGCCAATTTCATCTTTTACGCTTGCGCAACTCGAAATGATCAAATTGCCAATTACATCTCCCCTCCTCAGATTGATGTTCTGGTAATAGTCTGTTTCCTCACATCTGTAGCATTAGATTGCCTACTCACAAATCAGTGTTTAATGATGTGACAGCTTGGCCAGCTTAAAATATTTCAGATTCATAGTCTCTACCGCTGTCACTCATCTACCCCCTCCAGGACAGTGGAATAGCGCTGTACATCATTTGCACATTAAAATGAGAAGACATTTCTTCTGCTCAGTAATGAGACGTGTCGGACTTGGTGTTTTTAAGAAGAGCAGTGTGAATGTAAAACCGGTGTGTGGAATGAAACGCGCTTCACAAACATTGCTTTACGCAATGGAAGCATATTTTGCATCAAGGTTCATGCAGTTATATGTGGTGCTTCACTGGTTCAAATTAATAAGCCAACAAATGGAAAAAGCAACACATAGCCCTACTCCCATCCCCGATGCTTGTCTCAGATACCCCAGCTGTGTTGCATTATTCTCTCAGCTGTGACAGAAATACAGGACAATAATCTGCTCCTCTGTAATTGGGCAGATTCTGTTGTGTCAGTGTGGACAGAAGGATGTCAGCCTTCTCTGTAAACGTGTTCATTAAAGGAACTTCCTGTCTCGGAGAGCTCATCATTCCTACAGATAAGTAGCAGCTGTTTGGGTGCATCATTAAGATCAACGCTACAATCAGTTTGCTCCTACATCCCGTCAGTCATGCTGTAATTTTTGGTTTTTCTTTGCGGCAGCGTCTGATGTTTTCAGATTTGACGATCAGATTAATCTGTTGCTTGTTAATCTCAAGATTGAATGAAGAATGCATTAAATGTTTGGCCAGAAATAAACTTTTTGTCTCAGCTGGTCAATATGTGTCAGGAATAAAAACCTTGCCGTTTGCTGCAGTTGTTGTACTTACCTATATTTACATACATTTGCGAAATACATAGTATGTGATTCACAAGATGATATTTCTGTGCTCACTTGTCTCTGGATCTAGTGGATTCAGAATTCCTTTCGGGTTCTTCAGACCTGTTTTGCGTCATCCAGCTCGGTATCACACCAAACCGTGTAATACAGGCATCAGTCCACTAGAGGATACCGCGTCAGTGTCATGTTTTGCTTTGCCTAAACGTGAAAAGTGCACGCATGTATGAGCAGGGTCGTAGAAGGAGGTCATGTGACCATGAAGAACGATGAAGTCAGAGTAGGGAGGCGTGTCAGGGGTGGTTGGGTGGATCAAACCCAGGACTTAAACTCAGGAGACCTGAGTTTTGGTTGCCGAAAATAAGGTTTTGTGCTGGTGTAATTAGGTTCCTCTCAGAGAAGTACATTGTAATAGGTAACAGATCATGTTTGAGAAGAGGCACGGCTTAAAGCATGTTTACATGGTTGCTATCGTGCTGGTAATTAGTGGAGGAAGCAGTAACTAAATTGTTTTTATTGTCTGCTGTTGTCCAGGAGAACTAAAGCCTCTGTTAGCCGTAGTTCTGCAGCAGAACTGCTTGTGCGGCCCTTTAAGTTGAATCGGTCCAGTTGAACCTGGTTCTGCTAGGAGTTTAGGTAAAAAGTTAAATTCATCAATGTCACCTCAGGATAACGCCTCAGTAATTCTGACCAATCAGAATGGTTCGATTGTAACAGCAGTATATCCGGGAACCACAAGTTGAGTTGAAAACAGTTTGATGTTTTTCCACCTCCAACCATCTGTTTTGCACTTTCAAAGCAGAGCAGGACACTTTGCTGCTCACGCTTCATCCTCCCAGTCTGACCAGCATCTAACAGAAGCATTCAAACGGTAGCATTTCAGAAGCCTCACCAGGCAGTGTGGCTTTAATGATTCCCCCACCAAAGACCAGTTTTACACACGTGTCACTTGATAGACATGCCCTGTTGTGTTATGGATTCTATTAACAACCTCGCGTCACATTATTGAGAAGGCTTTTGATAGTATTGACGTGGCGAGTCTACAGCTCTGTCTGTGATCTCTCTTTTTCTCTCTTTCATGCTTTTTTAAAAAAACATTTTTAATCTCCTATACCCCCCCCCCCCACCCCCCACCCTCAGATATCAGAGTAATCTGTTCTTGCCTGTCACCTCTCTCAGCTCGATAAGGAAAGGGAAGAGTCGCGCTCCTGTCCGGAAACAGATGTTCCTCCTTGACAGCATTGACACAAACACAAGGGCCTCTGCTGCATTTGTATAAAAATAACTACTGATAAGGCAGTCCAAATTTTGGTTGTTTACTATAATTAATCTGCCTATCAGTAAGACTTCCTCTTCAGGGAGATAAACGCTGATGTCCACTGCACATCACTGTCGTTTTCCTTTTCATCCCCAGTTGTCATATGTGGCGCTCATGGCTCTGCAGACCTCTGACGTGCGCTAGTGCGGCCTCTTTGTTTCATAGCTGACTCTAATCTTGCAATGTTTTTTAAGAGGCGGCTGCTGCATGGAGCCATTTCCAAACCGATGATGAAACTCATTTAGGGAATTGAAATCTAACATTTAGCTGTACTTGCTGAGCAAAGCTTGTTGGAGTGGTGACAGAGCTGCTGTAATGTGTTGCTTTATTATGTCATCAGTATTATTCAGTTCCTCTCAATGTGGATGATTTGTTGGGATGAATGAACATAAAAATGACTATCATTTTTTTTAATTTAAACATTGTAGCAACAAGAGGAGCTTTTGTTGAACCCAGGACTCTTGAGTGTTCGGTGAATGCTCGCCTCTGTGCCACTCGTGTGCTCGGAGATAGAATACTATTAATGTTGCACCATGAAAGTATAATCACATTCAAGGGTCAGTATATGATCAGCACCTCACTGTTGTATTCCTAAAAATAAAATGGAAAATCTACTGTTAATTGAAAATCATTCCTTTGCGGTGTGATGGTTGTCTATTGCTTTGTGCTGAGTGACAGATTGATATGGTGCGTATTGAATGACTGGTCCGCTTTCATTCATCTGTTAAAGACGCACACATCTTCTCCAGATCTCGATGACACCATGTGCTCGCTGCCCAAATGGATTTCTTAATCATGTAGAAGTGGTGAAGAAATTCAATAGATCAGATTCTGATGAGGGTCTCTGTGGGTCAGCGGGGAGAATTAATGAATAATTTCAACTCTGTAGAGAAAGTAGGATTTTGTCCCCTTTGACTCGCTGGGATTGACTGTTGCAAATAGTATCTGACCACTAGATTGGACCATAATGTTTACTGAATGTTCATTTTACTGTGGTTTTTTTTTTCTTTTGGAGTTGGAGTTGGAGTTTGACCTCTGCGGAGAATTTAGTTCTGGTTCGGGTTTCTAATCCAGTTTCAGAGTCACTAATTTGATTTGACAACCTCCACTGCCACCACCTCAGGAAGACCACGGTCACCTGTTGGACACAAAGGCATCATACATTCACTCTCAGCCTTCAAATTGCAATAAATTCATTTGCAAAGGACATCAGTTGCTTTCTGGTGCTTTTCTGTTACACTTGCTTTTCGACACAGCTTTAGGGACTCCGCATTAAGTTTGGATAGAATTAAGCAAGGCTCTGTGCAGTGAAATGCCCGAGGTCGTCTCTCATTAAGGTTTGGAGGGTAATGAAATGACACTTTTCTATCACAACACAAACACATTCGCCTTTTAGCTTCAGTAATGACATTACACAGTCTCAACAGGCAGCTTATTATACATTGTTTAACATTGTTTGTAATTTTTCACCTATTTATTGTTGTCAAATTTAATGAAATATAACCTTTTCTTATGTCCTCAGACAAATATGACTTTTGTGAATGAGTGAAAAAAGACAAAAAGTTACACACGGAAAGAAAATGCTTTGCAGTAACAAATACGTTAGATATGAGGACGATGCGGTGATCAGTGAGCTCTAACTAGTCAGCGAACAAAAATGGCAATGTTAATGTCATTATCAGTATTTATTGTCAGCCCTACTCTTGACGAGTTAATAAAGAGACACAATCACATACTCTGCAAGTACTGTTAATATATTGTTGCAGCAATATTAGTAATGCAGATATCCCAAAATCAAGGTCTCAAAAAAGAATTGTGAGAAAATCTTTCAGACTTTTTCTGCCAATCTTCCAGCACTCAACTCTTACTTCCGATTTTTATTTTATCCGAATTTATCGAGGTGATTGAGAGAGAAATGGCAGAGGGAGTTTCTTCCACAGTTTTGTCACCCCCCACGAGGCCGGACTGTCTTCGGGCCGCTTCTGTCATCCTTACATCTTCACTTTGTTGTCCTGCTTCTCTGGTCCTAAGTGAGACACGTTGTAGTCGAACACTCGGGGCACTCTTGACTGTGCCGCCACTAATCACCAGACCCCTACCAGTTTTATCATAATTAAGAGATCAAAGAAGCGGAGAGAAGGGCAGTCATACATTATTAAACAGTGTGTGTGTGTGTGTGTGTGTGTGTGTGTGTGTGTGTGTATGTGTGTGTGTGTGTGTGTGTGTGTGTGTGTGTTTGTGTGTGTGTGTCTTCGTCACATAAGTAATGGGAAGAAACTCTGATCTTTGAGCACATTTATCTAGTTTGAGGAGGCTTTCATAATTCATCAGAGATAAAGTTGTACAAATTGTCCTCCAAACAAGGTTTTCCACTGTTACTCACTTTTTTTTTATTATTATTATTTTATTTTATTATTTTTATTTGTATTACTCATTTTTCTATTTTGCCAAATATATGTGAGGTGGTCTTTTGAACTGCCTCCCAGGCAGAAATACGAATTGATAAACATTCATACAAACATTAAAAAAAAAAAAAAAAAAAAAAAAAAAAAAAATGCGTTCCGGGGAAGATTAAGGTCATCCACTCAGAGCACGTATGCATGAGAAGACAAAATGAGCCTGGAGTACTGAAGTATGGCTCCTTCACACGTCCTTCCAAATGGAAAGTGCCAGATTTCTCATCCATCAGTTTCCAAGATCAGAGAGTCAAGCTGGCACCAAATATTTGAGGTTTTATTCTTTGCTTTGTTTGGTGGACATGGACTTAATTGCGCTCCTCTGTCTGCTCGACCACTTTGTGTTCAGCGGTGGAATTACATTCTAAATGATTGTAGGTTTTTGCAGTTCCAACTTTGTGTTGATGACTATCACCGCGCCTCAGTGTTTTATTCATCGCCAAAGTGTTCGAAGTTCAATTGGAGAAGGCGCCTATTTTCACTCTTCTCTCCGTCATTTTGTATCATCAGCATTACATCTTCCTATTAAAAGCAACCTATTCTTTCTCTTTTGGTCTCCGCCCCTGATCTTTTCAGCTCCCTCTTGAATTTGCTCTCAAGGGGCTGTAATAAACTTGTAGTTAGCTGTTGAAACCATGCGCATTTTAGACTAAATGGCCTGCGGCGTCTCCCTGCCTGCTGTTGGGGCTTACGGCCAATGGGCCTTTAAATGACTTAATTTCCTATCTGCCTCCTGGGGGAGCTTTTAGGGGAGCTAAAAGCTGGTCACAGCCTGCAGAGAGGGAGTATCAGGAAAGCCTTGGGCTGCGGGTGGACCCCAGATGAATCAAAATCACCATCGCTTTCATCGCTATGGGCAATATTCAGAGTACAGAAATGTATCATGGTGATGCTGGTGTGGAGTTGGCCACAGGGAGGTCTCTTAACAGCATGTCCATTAGTATTGATTACTTTTTATCATCATGTTGTAGACTAATTTTACTTGTTACACTGAAATATACTTGTGTGTACTGGTATGTAATGTGCTTTGGTTATTTTCTTGATTGACTCGTTAATCATTTGGTCCATAAAATGTCAAAAATTATAGATTTTGCTGATTAAATATAAATCTAAGTTCAAAATGCGGCAGTATTTAATATCATAGAATGAAAAATGTAGAAATCAGAAAATACTCGCATTAATCATTTTAAAAAAAATGACAAACTAATAGTGTAATTATCTTTTTTTTCTTTTTTTCGGAGAAAGTTATTATCTAACTTTTTATACTCAAAAATCCTACTTTAAATAGGTTTATGATGCCACTGTTACATCTCTGATATTATACAACAGTAATACGTTCTCTTTTTTTTTTTTATCAGTGGCTTGGAGACAATGATGGGGGCACCCCGTGAAAAGAGATTAATGCGACCTCTGCTGCAACTCTATTTAAATCTAGCCAAGCTTAACCTGACTTATTTATTTTAAGCTCAAGTCTACAGAGCTCTACATTTGGATCTCTGTGTCATGAGGTCTTAGCTACACATGATTAGATTCTGCAGTTTATATACTTAGATGTGGCATTTACATGAGCTCGGAGTAACCTTAACCAATAGCCGAAAATAAAAGCTTATTTTTTGCTTGTGGCGATTGATTTTTTTTTTTTGTGGATTTTTTTGGTAATTTGACCTTAAATTGTGGGATCCGTTGAGACAACTGGTTTCAAAGCAGCAAACCAAAGTGCTTTAATCCATGTTTTCGGTTAAAGATATTTACCGACATTGATTCCCTTAATGACAGAACTGTCCCTGGCTCCTATTTCTCCTCTCTTGCAAGGTGAACCTTTGTGCTGTGTTTACATGTGCTTTGACATGCGTATGTCTGTGTGTTGATTTTTCAGCAGCTGTTTGCTGTTCCTCCCTCCGCTCTATTGATGTGATGACCTGGGATGGTTCCTTTAGGGGGAGCCGAGGCTGACTCCTGCCCTCAAGGTCGCTCTGCCGTACCAAACTCGAAAGCCCTCCGTGAATGACGTCCGAAAAGTCTAATTGATTTATGGAGGAAAGAGTGCGTGTTTGTGTGTGTTGGGAAAACATGAGACAATGGATGGGTCGATGAGGACGGCCAATAGATCAACAGGAACGGAGTTGTGAATGACGAAGAAAAAAAGGGTGACTCACAAACTGGACGCGCTAAATGAATAAGTGTTGTGGCACAAACAGATGACCTGTAGGATGCATGACTCGCATGCAGACAGTTTGTCTGCAGGGTCAGAGTGTAGAGGACTTAACAATGACCCGCACTTTAACACCTGTGACCCAACCGGTCAATTGCGTGAGGCTTTGAATGTGAGCTGCAAAAACTAGAAGCAGTTCATCCTCCGGTGAGGAACAGAAATTCATTCTGCTTGAATATCTGTGACCTCTGCGATGATTTTTCATAAAGGCAGTGCCTTGTTGTGTTTTCATTTACGGCAGATCGGATGGAAGGACAAATACAGATCTTCTGTTGTTATTTATCAAACAAAAGTTTGAAAGTCCACCTGAGCAATGTGACATTTTACTCTATCTCTGATTTGTAATGTTGCTAATTAGCTCTCATACCAATGGTTGGACAAAACAATCAATGAATGACAGTGGACTATGAGTAATTGTGATGTGCAATGTGAGTTTAGTTATTGTTAATTTCTGTCTGTATTGTAATACTTTTTAACAAATATCATTGTTTAAGAATAAAATTTGCATGACTTTCAACATCATTTTAATGTTAATATAACAAAACATATTGAATGATTCGCTGTTTATTTCAGTTCCACAGTATCTGTACATGTATGTACAGTATGTGTTTGTATATGTTACATTCCCAGACTATGTTGAATCCTGTAACTTTTTTTTTTTTTTTTTCTCTCAACTCTGATTATTTCATGAGGCCTCGGTTGGACTGAGGACATCGCCTGTGTGTGTGTGTGTGTGTGTGTGTGTGTGTGTGTGTGTGCGCGTGTGTGCGTGTGTGCGTGTGTTCGTCAGCACTGCACTGGGGACAGTTAATATACTGTAAACTGTAATAAAACGGCTATAAAAGAAGCTCGTCACCACGCCTCTCCTCCATTTTAACACCTCGAAAGTGTCCGCAGTTAATAGGGTTGTGTTAGTTAACAAGCCCGTGAAGTCCTCGTCAGCAGCATTATCACAGTGACACAGAGGCACGGCCGGTGTTTTTATCAGGCCCCTCTCTATGGCAGTGACTGCAGACGGCTCTGAAATTAGCAGCTCAGAGAGGGAGGCAAACGGCATCATTACACATCGCCAGCTGTGTCTGAACACCGGGAATACCGATACGGTGGCGGATTTTTTTTTTTTGCAGACGGACGCTCACGTTTCTACACGCAGAGCAGAGTGTTCGCTCTACGTGGGCTCTGCCACAGACCTGAGGTGTGAAGTGTGTGCAGGGTGCAGCACTTCTTCTCATTATTAACAGTAGTGTAGGCGTTGGCATCGGGAGAGAAGAGGACAGCTCGGCTCAGCCAGCAGTCACAGTAATTTACAGGTCTGTCGGAGAGAAAGAGGTCGAGCAGAGGAGAGAATTAAAAGCATTTAAGAGTTGAGAAATTGACTGCAGACGGGGAGAGTAGCCGCTGGTTGATGTATGGTGTGCTCATGTTGACTTTACTGCAGGGATTATTATATCAGGGCCTTAAATATGTTTGCTTTATTATGCAACACTTGGCAGAAAACTGAGTCCGGGGTGGTTGGTTTGAGATGATGTCTGCATATTTGTCGCGGTAAGTTGGTTATTTCTCAAAGTTTTTCAAGGTTTAGTAGCAGACTGCCTGGCAAATGCCTGATAGCATCGGGGGTTTGTGTTCAGCACCATGATAATCTTGTTTTACGCTTTATTATTTCATTACTCTGGCTTGCAAAAATAAGCTCTTATCTTTCTTTGGCGTACTCATTGGTGAACATTTTGTGTAGCGGTATTCCTATTTTGTAACGTGCTCGTGCTGTTCAAAGCAGGATTCTTTACTTTTGTGACCCCCTTTTTCTGTCATCGGGAGCCATTTCCAGTGGACCCTCCGTACAGGTCGCTGAGACAGGAAGGGTCAAAAGGCCAGGCTGTTGAATCGGTGTGTAGCAAGAGAACAAACAGCGACGCCACGATGAATAGATTCTGTGTGACAGTGCTGTGGAAATCACCGTGGTGTGAGACTGACTGCAGGGTCACAGAGGCGTCCCCTCTTCTATTCTTTCAGACAGAACACAGGCTTGAAGGAACAATTTGTTGAAAGCAGGCGACGGGAGATGCCATGACAACACCACACTGTTAAAATCAATCTTCTCAGTGTTTGATGTACCATGATTCCTCCTCTGGCGTGACCCTTTTAACATGTTGATTTAAAGGTCACAATAATGATACTGACTCTTCTCTCTGTTCCTTCCCCCTGTTTTTTTTTTATTTTATTTTATTTTTTTTCTGTCTTTCTGCAGAGGGCATCTGTAACATGACAATGGACTCCAACTCGATGACGATGCCTATGTCCGACCCCAACTGCTGGGCTACAGCCATGAACAATCTGGGGATGCCTCCCATGGGAATCACTGGACAGCCACTCATGCCAGGTACCGAACGTCACCGTGGCAACACCCAAACTTGTGTTGAAATTGTATTTCCGTATTCCACCGGCGAAGATATTGTACAAAGTATGACCATGACAGGAATTGTTTGTTTATTTATTTACACAATCAAATTCCATCTCGATGTTTTTGAGGTGAGAAATGTAATGTTTGGATCTCGTCACGTTTAGAAAGACCCTTGCGGTTAACTATAGATACAGCATGCTTAATATTGATCACACAATACCTGGTATCTTTTCTTGTTTTGTATGAGGATATTCTAGCCTCTGCATTGTTGATTTGTTCTCCTCAGAAATGCAGGTTTAATTATTTTGGCTGCAATATATATTTTATTTTGCCTGTTTTCCTTTGGGGACAAAGTAAGCTGTTGAATTTTTTAAAACAAATTAAATTGGACAACAAAAGGAAACGAGTAGAAAACGAATCAGAATATCAGGAGAAAGTTTGGGGTCTAAAGTTTTCTGGCATTTGAAATACATCATTTTGATGTTGTCAGAGAGAAATGAACAGGATGTTTTCTTATTTCTTCTATTAAATTGTGAAGTGGGAGGTTTGTGGATTTGTAGCACCGTCTTTGACTGCATTGTTGAGTGTAGTTGTCTCTTACCGTGGCTTTGAGGGATGAGAGAGACGTTTGTCATGTGTGACTGCATTGCTCATTTAACATAAGTATGCTGAAATAAAGAGGATGAGCTGAGTCACCAGGATGGAATAGCGAGCTGGTAATCAGTCTCAGAATGGCACACATAGGCCTGTCACAATTATTGCATATGCATCATGTTTATTTGAACTGATCGCAGTCATTTTAAATAATCGTTAGATTGTTTCCACTCATCTGAATAAAATCAGGCTGACGCAACCTACAGAAATCCAATGTCGCTTTCCAGCGTTTGTAGTTTGACTGGAGCTCGTTTAATGACGTCATCTTGTTGACATGAGTGGAGAATTATTGACACCATAGTGCATTTTTCATTTTAGTATTGGTGCTTGTCAATGTCAGTAATTGTTTTGTATATTGCAGTAATTGTATTTTTATTAAGTTATTTATGTCACATCTATCTATCTCTCTCTCTATTTATCTCTATCTATCTCTCTCTCTATCTCTCTCTCTCTATCTCTCTCTCTCTCTCTATCTCTCTATCTATCTATCTATCTATCTCTCTATATCTATCTCTCTATCTCTCTCTCTCTCTCTCTCTCTATCTATCTATCTATCTATCTATCTATCTATCTATCTATCTATCTCTCTATATCTATCTCTCTATCTCTCTCTCTCTCTCTCTCTCTATCTATCTATCTATCTATCTATCTATCTATCTATCTATCTATCTATCTATCTCTCTATATCTATCTCTCTATCTCTCTCTCTCTCTCTCTCTCTATCTATCTATCTATCTCTCTATATCTATCTCTCTATATCTATCTATCTATCTATCTATCTATCTATCTATCTATCTATCTATCTATCTATCTATCTATCTATCTATCTATCTATCTCTATCTATCTATCTATCTATCTATCTATATCTATCTCTCTATATCTATCTCTCTATATCTATCTATCTATCTATCTATCTATCTATCTATCTATCTATCTATCTATCTATCTATCTATCTCTATCTATCTATCTATCTATCTATCTATCTATCTATCTATCTATCTATCTCTCTCTCTCTCTCTCTCTCTCTCTCTCTCTCTCTCTCTCTCTATCTATCTATCTCTCTATCGCTATCTATCTCTCTCTCTATTTATCTCTATCTATCTCTCTCTCTATCTATCTATCTATCTATCTATCTATCTCTCTCTCTCTCTCTATCTCTCTCTATCTATCTATCTATCTATCTATCTATCTATCTATCTATCTATCTATCTATCTATCTCGCTCTCTCTCAATCTCTATCTATCTCTCTCTATCTATCGCTATCTCTCTCTCTCTCTCTCTCTCTCTATTTTTCTATCTATCTATCTGTATCTCTCTCTAGCTCTCTCTTTATCTCTCTCTCTCTGTCAATCTATCATCTCTCTCTCTCTCTCTATTTTTCTATCTATCTATCTATCGATCAATTTTTGTTTCGGCAAAGACATTTTATTTTTATTTATATGTTCCAATGTTCAATGCCAATAAATGGCTCTTCTTCACAAAGTATATATGTATTATTAAAGTTTTCTTATGTAGTAATAAAGTAGGCTTATACTATAATGAGGACATACAATGAATAGAAAAAGACAATGAAAGCACAGGGTTTTTTTTAGATGACAATTGATCATTAACTAAAATTCCACGATCCACTTTAATCTCACATACAAGCCAGTTGTGTCCGACAGGCCGGTATGACTCGGTCCAGCTGGGATCAGTAAAAAAAAAAAAAAAGTAACAGCCGGTTTGTGTTTTCAACTTGTAAACAATGTTAGCTTTTTTTTTTTTTAACAAAAAGAAAAAACCCTGTATGTCTGTTTGTAGTCAGTTATGCTTACTCATGACCAGGTCCTTTGTCTTGCACTTAGAGTACTTTTTTCTTTCAGCCTTTTCAGTTGGATATAATGTATTGATAAAATGCAGAATCACATGTTTCTTTGTACCGTCAGTAAATGACACTTGCATATTTTGTATTTAGTGCAGGTCATTGACAGCCTTCAGCTGTAAACTCTACTTGCTATTAAGTTACAATGTGTTACATCCTCAAAGTGGGTCAGAAGGTCAGAATAAGGGAAACTCAAGGGTTTATTCACAATGAAGATCACTTAAATTATAACCAGCAGAGCACTGTGAGAACACAAAGACCCGACTAACAAAAGAAAAGGCAACTGATTCAACTGTGGTACTAAACAAACTTAACTCAGACATAATAAGGAACACCCTCCCAGCTAAGTAACGGACTCCATTACACAATCACTGTCCACATAATGATCAAATAGGCTGCCGCAATATGCAAGTTCAGTGTCAGCTGATAACTGGTAACCATCACATGCTGCTTCAGGTTTTTATTCATTGTGCCCTCGATGGGAAATCAGAATTAGGTGTGGCAAATCACCTCGTTGAGAGGAGGCAGTGCTTAGTGGAGAGCACACACACACACGCACACACAGACTACTGGCTATAACACAATGAAAGGTCAACTTGAACCACTGATACTCGGTTGACCACACGAAAAAGATTCCAACTGAGTTCATTTCGTAAGCATCAAAAAGCACATTATGACAAACTGCTTCAGCTTTGTCAAAATGACGATGATAATAAAAGGTTGTACGTTCACTCGAGGCATATTTCCTCTATATATGTTGTAGGGTCATGGCTCAGGACCCGTCTGTCGTCATTGGTTTAATAGCAACTGTTTTAACAGTTGGGAGCCTCTCCGTTATGGCGATTAAAACAATGAAATTGTATTAGTTGATTTATCCTGTGTTCTTACAACCTCAAAGAGCTTTTTGCATCTACAAGGTTGAGCTACTGTATTCTGATCTACCACGAAAATATCCAACCTTACCGATTGCTCTGCTATCTATAACATTAGGTTCAGCAGCACCCTCCCACTCCGCGTCTCTGAAGAGTGATTCTGCCATGTCTTTTCTCTCTCCTCAGTAGAAAGCCTTTCCCTAAAGCCTTTTATAAATCACTTCCCACTTCTTAGCTGAGATGCACTTTCATATTTGAAATATGCCAGGCTTGTGTGTGTGTGTGTGTGTGTGTGTGTGTGTGTGTGTGTGTGTGTGTGTGTGTGTGTGTGTGTGTGTGTGTGTGTGCACTTGCAGATGAACAAATGCACTCCTTGAGGAATATTAAGGGAAGCACACACACACACACACACACACACACACACACGTGGCATATTTCAAATATAGTAAATAAAAGCCTTCCCACCAAGGAAAGGGAGAGGACATAAGTGGCAGAAAAATGTGTCAAAGATGGAGAGCAGAAAAATTGACACTTTAATGTCGGGTGTTTTCAGACATATCTGACCCTCACAGACAGGATCCCATTTGGTGGATGTGATGGTAAACTTGTTGTGTTTTCTTTGGCTCAATTTCTTTTCACACAATTCACTTAAACACAGACGTTTAAACACACTCACCCTACTTAATGGCTTCTCGTGTGTGGCGCGAGACCAAGAAAGTCAACACAGGAAGGAGCTTCTAAGGAAGGTTCTGTCCACTCAAATATCAGGAGAGCGTTACTCATTCAGGCCGGACCTTGATTCATTTTCCAGTTTGCTGCGAGCAGCTATCGATTTTGCACGGCCACATCCAAGAATGCAGAGCACACTGGGCTGCAGGAGCTGTTCAGCTTCAGCTGGCAGTTAGAATTTGCAATAGGGTCAAATTGAGGTCTCATCTGAGGCCTCTCAACTAAAAGCAGGATTTAACTCTGGATTTAACTCTGGATTTTCAGGACGACAAACGTGGCTTAGTTTTTACCAGGACATATCACCATGGCAACTCATACTGCATATTTAACATGCTCCGGAGCAGATTAAGTTCAAGATAACAGATCAAAATGTGTAAAAGCACCGCCTACTGACCAATTAATTCTTTTGGAAAATGGTATCGCCAATCGTAGATGATCCCATGGTGCTCAAATAATGAGGAGGTCTCTGTGAAGGGCAGAATGTTCAGAAACTCTCAAACCTTTTTGGTGTTCCCTTACGATTTGTATACGAGATATAGATTTCATTTCCTGCTGCTTTTGGACACCGATATCATCTTACTCTGTCGTAGGATGATATCAGTGAGATTCAAGAAAAGCATTGAACTTGTGTACTTATAAAATATGACAGTAAGCCAGCTTACCGCTTTGCATTATGTTTTTATATTTATTTCCTATTCGCTTCTCAGTCCGTTTGACACTGACGGGGCTACAGCTGAAAGAATAAGACTAAAATGGTCATACACACCATAAAAATACACATCACATTTCAATCTATAATCAGATTTTTGCTTGGATCTCATCACATTATTGTTAGCTCTTTGTTTTAAAAAAAATATACCACTCTTCTGCTCGTAGATTTGTCCATGTTTGTGATTGGTTAGATGCTGCAAACGCCACCTCTTTTATGTGAACCAGCTCATAACTCAACTGGGAAAACCTCGGTTGATTAAGCGAGTTCATAATAATTCTCGTGTAACCGCTTAATGTGATTAAGTTTCTTCGGCTCAATTAAGCCAGATAAAAGATATCCTGGGTATGTTGAACCAGCCTGGTTGTACAGTCCTCTGGACTACCTCCTCTAAATGGTTTTGGAGTTGTTGTTTTGGCCAACGTCCGACTATAATTACAGTGTTCAGGTCTGCCCAAACAAATCAGACCAAGAGAGAAAACAAATCAGACTCCTATTCAACCACATTACACAACACGGGTTGGAAAATGCCCTTGGAGGTAAAGATGGAGGCTGTACACTGGACATATACACATCTTTTTTTAGGAGTCTGTATTTCAGATGAAGGGTGTGTGCGAAGGCGGCTGATGACCTCCTACTGAGATTCTCCCTTTGAACTTTATTCACAGTTGTTGAGGACCTTTTTAGAGGATTCCTTTAACTTCATAGCAGGAAATGTACCAGTATAACTAAAAACACTAATGATGGCCATGCCAGGATGTCAGGATTCACAATGTCAGGGCTGTGAAACTGGCACACATAAATGGAATGCAGCAATGTGTTATTAGTAGCTGCACCTGTGTTTTGCAAGTGGAAATGTCTGCTGTGAGAAAGGTCAGTTAAACTGCTCTTACACTTAATCAGACCCGCTGACAGTTTTAGCCTACAGCCATAGAACCATGTGTGTACACCAGTTGGTTTTAGTCTGTTTGTGTAATGAGAAGGAAAACTGAGTAAGTGCGTGTTGTGGCTGTAAAAATAGCTTTAAGGTCCTACACACACACACACACACACTCACGCGTGTTTTCACTGATCCCGTCTCATCAGACTTCTGCGTATGCCTGAAAGTAACTTCTTTCATTTGTCTCTTCATTGGTGATTACATTTTATGCTATTTTTTATTTGTACTACATTATATATTAAAAAAAAAAAAAAAAAGAAGTAAATATTATCCCACTTTGAGGCTTCAGATATTAGTAATTTTTATAGATTCATTTTCTCAAGTAAAATTTTGAATGCATGATTTTTGCTTGCACGTCTGTTTGGTGGCATTGCTTATTTTACTTAGTAAAAGTCGTGTTCACTTTGAAAGAATAGAGAGATGATTTTAGAGTTGGTTAGGTGACGGTTAATTATACTCAGCTTTGACAACATAGCGATATCCACTACAATTTGATTTAATTTCTTAACAGACTCCACACAAGTGCTGTTTGCTCATGTCCACACAATCTTTAGAGGAGCTCTCATTGGGCAAAATAATTCAAGCTGTCCTGTGTGGGCTGAGCATTGATGTGCTGCGCCTTTGAATGTCAATGAGAGTAACACATCAGATGTCAGAAGCAGTTTCAGAATAGTGATGTGAAGAGGAAATCAGGGAGGAGACGGTGATGAAAAAGGAGCCGCAGGTGAAGAAAACAGCTGTGACTACCCTCTTGGTCCACCTGGAAAAAGTGCCAGTGTTTCCCTCCTTTTCTTGTCTTCCTTCCTATTTTTTCCCCCTCCCTTTTCCCCTCCTGCTCATTCCAGCTGCGTCAGCCACTTTAATCCTGTACCTACGTCAGAAGACATGCAGTTCATCTGCTCCTCAAAGAGCTGAGCTCACGCACTTACAACCACACTTAGTCACTCTGAAATGCTCATCTGTCACCAGTTTATATCATAAATAAAACAAATATCCAATCAAACAACTGACAAATATATATAATAGTAATGTATTGATAATGATACTGAGAGCACATTTGAAATAACTGTTGTTTTTATCCCCCTGAGGAACAGTAAAAATATGTCCAAGTTTCAGGAAATGTGCTGCAGTTCCAAAGGAGTTTATTTTGTTATTACTCACAGGCTCGTATTTTTCCGCCCATGCATTGTTCACTTCACTCCAGCAAAAGGGAAAAAAAAACCAAGAACTTGTTGAACACCAGGAGAAATATGTTAGTGGGAAGAGATCTACTTTAGCTCGCCTCTTTTTCAAACTTTACAATGACTTTTGAGGACAAAATAGCTCAAGGTTGGCCACGGCACTGGGTGCCCATATATATGTAAATGTAGCTTCAATAAACTATTCAGTTCTGTATTAGATCTACCTTGTGCAAAACTTGGCATTAGCAAGTCCCTGTTTCTGCTTTTTTAGTGGTTTCTTTAGTGAGCCCAGTTTCATCATGAACTATTTTATGAAATCTCTGAACACAAAGCACCAGGCGCACGCACTCATGCACTCTCACTCACTCACTCACTCTCTCTCTCTCTCTCTCTCTCTCTCTCTCTCTCTCTTACATGTCACAAAAGCCTTATGCTGTCATGCAGCGTTTGTTACCAGAGCACCTTTGCCTTAGAAGTAATCCAGGTGGATTAGTTATTGATTCCCCATCATGACAGTACATCATCTTTCTCTCCTTTTTTGTTTCACCTCTAAACAACAGGGGAGAATCCACTGTAACTCTCTTTGTCCTCCCACGTTCGATTTTCTTTTTTTTCCACACATCTTTTTGTGTACACTTGCTCATATGTTTCCGGCATGCAGATTTAAGTGACCTTTTTTTTTTTTTTTTTTTTTATCTCAGTTTTCAGCTCATTCATTAAAAGAGACTTCCTCTGGTGAGCTGCTTTCATTAAACATTGGAGTTTACCTCTGTTTCATCCACTGTGAGCCCAGAATGTGTTTCTTCATCACAGATTCTTTCCCTGCCTCCAGCCAAGTGGATTTATCCAGACAGACAGCAGGATAAACAGACCACTGTGGGCAGAGCCCTCAACGCTCTGCAGCCTCGAAAAGTCTGGTGCTACAGTGATGATTGTTTAATTTCTGTAGATGGACTCGGTCATGGTTATGTATAATAGAAATGATACTTGTATGTTTGTGTGGAGAAACTGGTCTTGGACCATTGGCATGAGTCAAGATTGTACATGCTGTGATGCATGGTGTTTGTGGTACATAGGTAGGGCTCATCTAACCAGTGCTTATTGGCACCAAGAAGTTCCTTCAAGCTTTTCTGATTCTTTTTGTTTGCGTTTGTACTGTGGTTACCTACTGTTGTAATCCAGTGTACCTATATTGTGATTTTACCATTGCTGCATATATGACATCTGTCTACATTGTCTGTCTGTCCGTCCCGCAGGAGGGATCTTTTTTTTCTCTTGCTTTATCTGCATTTTCTTCCTTTTTTTGTTTTTTCTTTGGTCTCTTAAAGGGTTTTTGCTGAGTATTTCCTCATCCACGTAAAGGGTTGAGTAGGGATTCAGACTGAAAACAGGCCTGTGTTCAAAACTATACACAAAGCTGTGCTAGTGGGGGTGTGTTGGTTTAGGTACCAGTCAGGCAATGCAATACGATCCAGGAAGTCTGTTTAAAGTAACCGATAACTATATTTAAATGTTTATAAGTCACCAAAACACTGCACATTGATCTATATAAAACTGGACGTGCATCTCTGCACCAACTGCAGTTAGCCAGTGCAGCACCTTGCCAGACCAAACCTGAGCCTGGTTCAGTGTTTTTGCCAGAAAATGGTAGATGCCCTGTGTTGCTAGAGCCCCTTGCCTTGTGATGGATAGCCTCCTTTCAGATGTTTGAGAGGGCTGTATTTTTCCACACTGAGCTACAACTTGTCCCGAAGACAGCCAGAGGTTGGGTAGTTTGTGAATATTGTGAAATCCTCTGAGGCACATTTATGATTTTAGCTTATGTGAATTTAATTGATGTGACTTGTATGGCCCGGTAGAAATTCAAATAAAGACCCACCCCCAAGCAGCATTCACAGCGGCATTCAAATATAGGGTGCCAAGTAGGTGAGGAAAGGTTGGGAGGGTGAGGGGGGGGGTCAACAGACATGGCAGCTTGGAGACTGACCTTGCTGGTGTTGTAATGTGTTGGCGTCACATAGTTAGACCTGTCTCCACTGTGCTGTAGCAGCTCTGGACAACGGTCTGGCTGCACCCATACATCCTTCGGGGGTAGGGGAAGGAAATGCTCTGGCTTGTTTGCATTACTTTAAACCAATCAGAATTTTCTTGACTGGTACTAAACCCGGGATGCAGCGACAGTCCCTGCGAAATGGTGACAGTGGAATATTTGCATTTGGGTTTTAAAATGGTTCAATCTCGGCAAAAGACCGAATAGAACCAAGCTGGCAGTGTTATTGGATGATTCAAATCTTCGTCAAAACTTGCCGCATATAGGTTACTGCTCAGAGGCTGTTGTTGTTTCCCGTTGCGACTCTGATTTTCAAAACGAGAACAAACAGTTACAGGAGGTGAAGGTCACCTAAAATAGTCGTCTAGTGGCCGGTTTATTCAAAAATTGTCCATCCGATGAGTCAGACAAGGAGGGTGTGGACAAGACCCAGCTCTTCCAAACATCTCCGGAGAAGAGTGCAACACAGAGTCCTGGGAGCAAATATGACCCAAGTCATCTGAAGGGAACAGACAGAAGGGCAAGCTGCAGGTCAGCTGTGAGGGAACCTATAGTACACACTATTGATCAGCTGGCCAGACTTCATGACAGTTGAAGGTAAGGAATGTGACCCACATGAGACAGCAAAGATGGGGTCTATCGAATCTCTGGAGGAAATATTGATTGTGTGCTCTGCTCTCGTAATAGCTGGAGCTGCAACTTTTAAACTTTTAACGGTGTTAGTTTTAGTGAAGGTCTGCGGTCCATGTGCAGACAGTTTGAAACATTGACCCAGTGAGGAATATAAAATAGCAGTTGTGTAAGTTTGTAAAATCCAAAAATGTAAATAGTAAGGTGAACCTTTATTTGTTCAGTGAAGATGGAGACAGAGTAGCTGTTATGGAAAAGTCTTGGAATTTGACACCGTGGTTTCGTCTTCTGGTCAGAGAAGGTTATGGTGAAGGATCTTGGTTTAAGAACTTTAAGAAGGATTTTTTTTTTTTTTTTTTTTTTTTTTTTTTTTTACAACCAAATACTGCTTAATCAGGATGTTTGATTGCAATTCAATCTAGTTTTTTGTGATTATGAGCAAAAGCTTACTGTGTACAGTACCTGGTGAAAGATTGAATGATTTGTGCGGTCATGAACATGACGTGGCTAAGTCATGTCTTAAGGATAGCAAGCCCAAAGGCTGGTGAGTAAAATCTCAGATATAGTATGAACTGTGAGAGTGACGCAAACATTGCAACAGTAAAAGCAGGAATCAACATCTGGTTTCAACATCTTGGACATCTGACAGAGAGAATATCCTCCACCAGGAGAGTATTTCCCCAACCTTCAACAGGCTTCTCTCCAGCACATCCAGGCTATAAGCAGAACCAGATGTACAGCTATAGAGTTCCTCTTCTGCATTTCTCTCAAAATACATGCAGACCTCCCAAGATTTTTTTATTAACTAAGACAGTATGTTTTTAGTATATGTTGCCAGCTCCTCAGGACAACCGACTTGATCTGAAGTCTACACGTGTAGTTCGACCTTTTTGTGACTTGTGATGTCTTTAAATGAAGCGGCCTCCTCTTTGTCATTACTCACTTGATAACATTTGTGTAGAGAAGTGCTCTGTAATTATTATTCCTTGTCACTTTTCAACAAGTGTCTTCTCCAGTCTTCACCACAGTGTAAAAAAAAACAAACTGGTAGCTGCATGGGCCACACAGATATATATATATATATATATTTTTTTTTGTCTGGTGTCATTATGAGACCAATTTGTTTTTGGACAGTCCTGGGACTTCAGAGATGGTCAACATATCTATGGCTGCACCCACAAAATTAGTGTAGCATGGTCAAAGTTTGACTTTTGGTGCACTTTGTCCAGACACAAAGCCCTCACAGCAGACCACCTACAGGTTTTCTGTGGTAATGTGAATACATTAGTAGTGGGGACAATGTGAATGATTTATTGGAGACTCCTCAGTTGACTGAAATTCTTAAAAGTCGAGCACTAAGTCGACACCTGGTCCCAGCTAGCACCCGGCTGATGAGTCTGTCAGCCCTCAGAGCAGCAGGCCATCAGAGGTACGTCTCTTAGGTGGAACTGGTCAGGGACAAGGTGTCGTCCTGTTGGCGGCGAGCCCCAGGCTATGGTGGGATTTCGATCTCGCCAGCCCCCACCAGGGGAGGTCTGCAGACAAGGACAGAGACGACAAAAGACCAAGGCACCAAAAGCAGACATCACGGGGGGACTCTTGACCTTCCGGAGACAAAAGCAAGCGCACTGCAACTTTCTGTTTGCTCGATAGTCTGTAGGAAAGACAACAAAAAAAAAAAAAAAAAAAAAAAAAAAAGGGGGGGGGGGGCATTTTGTTAACTAAAACAAAAGCAACAACAGAAATGTATATATTTGTATTCTTTTGTCAATCACTCATTGAACTACACAACATTAAGCGCCTCAAATATTTGACCACCCTTCAGTGAGGTTTAGTGAAGCTTCATGTGAGCGAGCAGTAATTTCTTGTCTTTTCCTGTTGCCTGGCTTTCTCATTTTTGTGTCCATCTGACCTTGAAGGTGAAGGCTATTTTACCTAACCGAAAACCGCACAGTGGCCCAACACTCCCACAGCATCTCAGACGTGGGAATAGGCTTCGGCAATAATAATATATGACTGTTTTCACAGCAATGATGGTTTTGATTATGCAGTTTGGTTTTCTCACATTTTGAGTCAAAGCTTCTTTTTGGACGAAAGAAAAAGTTTGTAGAAAGATACTGACTGGAAACACACACTTCACAATAAGGAAATGATTTAGCTTTTCACGTGGAAGTATTTGCAAATTTATCAGAATAAATTTAGATGCACATATTTTTGCTCTGGAAAATAGATAAGCAGACTCCAGGGACCGACAACTGTTCCTTGAATAAACAAGCGTTACTTTGCTACATCCCACTCGTCCTCATCCCTTCCCCGCAGCTGCCGCAAACCCCTGCACCACTGTAGGCACAGTGGAATATATGAAAACTTGATGTCATCCCTCATTAACCACTCTTTTAAACAGTGTGCCTCATACGATATGAGGGATCCTCTCATTCTCACACATTAGCTCACCTGGATTAACATTAGGAAATACATTAGATGACAGTCATTCCTTCTGCCGCAAGCATTGTCCAATCCTTGGACTGAAAGCCGTGTCCTTTTTTCTGCTGACTGCTCAGGAGCAACACTGGTACAATGCCAGAGGTTTTTGGCTGCATGTAGGCGGACAGAGTGGAGAGGTAAAGACTTCCTTACCTCAGATATATTGTATGTCTGGAAAACAAAAATAGAAAAGTCGTTATGAGGCTACTGAAACGGGACTTATCTGAATTTGCTTTCCCATCTATGGTAGATGTATTTGCTTATTGTAGACTGGATATTGTTTTAAAGTTCCATATTTTATGGAGATTTAAGGGTTGGAATAACTTTTATATGCAGAGAACAGTTTTTGTGTATATCCTGCAGGTTGCACAGCCGGGGAAATGTTGCTGCAGAAGAAATGAAGTTGCAGATATTCATATGAAAATACAAAGAGGGTGTCTCTTAGCAGAGATTAAGAGAGGCAGCCACTGGTGGGGTTCCATGTGGCATGGCTAGCTCGCCTCATTAGAGAATATTATCCAGCATGGCTCACGGCAACCGCATATGTCCTCCCTCCAACCCTCCCCACCCACCGCTGACTGCTAGAAGGGACGTTTACCATGGAAATCAGAGAGAACAAAGCGGGGGGGGGGGGGGGGTGACATTAATAGCAAGGAGCTTCACACAATCAAATGTCAAGGTTTTTTTTTTTGTTGGTTTTTTTTCAGTGTGCCCGTCAATCTCAAAATGTAATTACTTTGAACAAACCTCCAGGAAATAGATTGTTTAACATCAAAAGGACATAATCAAGACAGACTAGAGGTAGAGGAAAGAAGAATGGGTGGAATGACCTTAGAGGCCAACATTGTGTATGTGTGTGCATGTGCACTCGTGCGTTGTTTGTGAATCTCAGTTTTCCAACATGAGAGAGAATAGAGGCTGTAGCTCATAGACGAGCAAGGTAAAGAGGATCAGACAGATGTGTGGTCGTGTGTGGGTGGACCCAACCGCAGGTTTCTTTTGTTTTTGTTCTTCAAGAGGACCCCGGTGCTCTCTAAATCTCTCTGTGGAGTTTCTACTGCGTCGTAGAGACCCATCGTTCCTCTCCCTCAATGAGTGCACTGCATATTGGCGAGAAGCACAGGCTGTATCTGAGCTAAACTGTTTAAGATGCGTCATTTGTGAAAAAGCAAATTGGAATTGAGGGTCATTTCACACTATGTTTACCTTAATAACCCTAAATATTCAAAGTGTACATTTCCCAGTCATCAAAGAAACCTAATTCATTGCTTAGTTTTTCTGCCGCAAGAGAAATCCTAAAATTGCTCTCAAGTTAAAGCTCTGATTAATTATAATCATCATGTAAATGTTTTGACTATAAAATGTCAAAACAAAATTAAAAATGTCCATCATAGTTCCCTGGAGCCCTAGGTGACATCTTTAAATTGCTTGTTTTGCCAGAATCACTGAGTTTCTGCTCTGAAAAGGACTTAAGTGTGTAATTGCTTAATAGTTGCTCATCAGTTTTCTGACTTTTCAACTAAACATTTCAGCGATACTCCTCTTTTCCTATTTGTACTATTGCGGAATGAACAATCTGACTCTTGTTCTCGAATCAGTGCCAGGCTGCTCTCTAAATTATTACTCAGCAGATTTACTGGTTAAATATCTTCAACATAAGTAATGATCTCTTATAACTGTGTCCAAACACGCTTTCAATATTTTGTATATGCTACCTTTCAGTTTTTTAATTCATAATTAAATATCATTCCATTGTTAGCTTTTAAGACCCACAGCACTTTGAGTATTTAAGGCAAAATGTCTCCTCGGTTATTAAAACTAAAAAAGTATCATTGAGAAGATATTTTTGGCACATCATTTGCTCCAACCTTCCACTGTTTCATAGAAACACTAAATTATTTGCAGTGTTAAATTAGCAAGGTCACTGTAAAAGTATCAAACAATGATGAACTAAATGTATTTAGAGTATTTAAAGTACAATTTAGTGGTTTGGCTATTATACAGAATGTATTCTGTATATGTTGTTGGATTACTACAACTGATTCCATAACAGAGGAAGTGAGGCAGATTCTAATTACTTTATCCACAGTTGCATTGTTTAATATATAACAATTATTTATATGTTTTTAAGTACAAAACGTGTTTTGTTGCAATAATCTTAATTTGGATAGCAGAATTGAAAAAAAAAAAAGATTTCCATGAAGGGGATTATTTTCTTCATGAAGTAATTTTGTCTATAAAAAGGATATTATTTTTACTGTTGAGTTTCCGAAGACAGATTGTGTTTGACTCTTAATATCAGATTTTGCTGAATACTGTCTTACATAGCAGACCATTTTAAAGCACAAAAATCCAATCTCTCAGGAGTTTACTACTTTAAATATGGCATGCATGAGAGAAATATTTGTTTCTGCAGAGGCTTGGTTGTTCCAGTGGCTGCTTTAGTGAGATTAAATACAAAATGTTTGTAATGTTGAACACTACAGATAAATGTAGTTGTTGGCAAGACAAGTTTTGGCAACCATACATTTATTGAATGTCAAAAAGGTGTGAAGGACAGTGTTTGAGCCACTGTAACATTTCTGATGCCTTTGGATTTGTTCTAGTACGAGATAAAACAGCTGTCATTTAAGTACGTCGATGACACATACACCCACTCATCCTTGTAACATTATTACGGTTTGTAGTGAGTGAATAGAGCTGTCTGACTGCTTTTCCTCTTTATGTTTAAGTGTGGTACAGTGCTTAGGGACAGCAGCAGCTTATTAACCTCACTCCACCCTTACAATCAGCTGTAAATGAAATTTCAGATTGATTTTTACATCTTATTGATCTCCTGTAGTGCTTCTGTTTGGCCTGGATTTTGGCTGTGATGGTTTACTCTTTTGAGGGAAAACAATAGATGATGACATGCAACAAATGACAAAGGACATTGCTATTACATTGAATGTACCATTAACAAGAACAAGTTTAATAATTTTAACCATTTTTAATGGAATTGAAAATTGGCAATAAAGTTTTATTTAAGTTCCGGCTCGGCTGAGTATTTGAACTTTGAACTTGGTGTTGCTGAATTAATGTGTTTACCTTTTTTTTTTTTTTTTTTTTTTACCAATCAGCTCTATCGAGCAGAGTATTTCTCCAGATAACTAACACATAGCCCCACGTGTCTCTTGGCCAGGTGCCTGAAAAACTATTAAAGAAGTGAAGAATTAATGAAAGATTAAATTTTCCCTGCACATGATAGAAGTGTTAAAACTGCAGTACTTGAGTTTGTATAATTTTTTTTTTGCCTGCAGATGGCAACATCAGCATGTTGACATATGCCGCTCCAAAGGCCTGCTGTCGTTTCTTTTCCTTCTGAAGATGACACAGGTGGTCTGAAATGGTTTGACTACACTACTCCGCCTTAGGGAGAATAAGCAACCTGTTAGGTTAAACTGCTCTGGAAACTGGGACTTTGTTTCTTGCAATTGCCTAGTATCTGCATTCAGCAAGTATTTGACCAGTTTCACTGCTTAATCTGATATACAGTATATACAGTGTGAAGGACAGACAGCGATGAGGAGACCTTCTTCTACAGCATTATGACAAATGCCGACCGCTATTTACACTGGCAGCAATGCTGAGTCCTCCCACACAGCGCCAGGATCAGATGGTCATGTTACTGTTATAGTGATTGTGACTGGGCAGTATTTATTTTTTTAATTTCTGTAGTTGTCTGGTTGTGGCTGTTTGTATGTTCACAGTGGAGATTAATTTTGTTATTTACATTATTGCACTACACAGTTCAGTCTTTTTAATAAAATATAGAGGCCTTTTATGACATAAAAGGGTGGCAAGATGTATTTTAATTCTTGTTGATACAAATAATTACAAGGAATTACCATAACCATACCAATCGTACTTTTTTTTTAACCATAGAAATGGTTACTGTAACACAAAGTAAGATAGTTACACAGCAAACATAACTTTATGGCAAAGATCATCATCATATTTTCAGTTGATGTGATCACGTCAGGTCACATCACCTCCATATAAAATCTGGCCGTGTGTTCCCCAACATTGAGAAACTAGTAGTCTGAGTTTAACCTCTCAGGCCCGATACTTTTGATTTGCATTCAGCATAGCCTGAAAAACATGACGGGCTGCATAGCATCAACACAACACAAACACTGACTTGCTGTAAATTTTAAATCCAGAACTCAACGTAAATATCCTAATGTTAAACGTAGCTACTGAGAAAACTCCAGGTCTGTCTGTGTCCACTTAAAGCATGCATTATAATAAGTAGCACTGAAGGAGCGAGGAAATAATGGTATGTTAGTGATAAAACATGTCCTCGAGCTATATTGTTGAAAATGGAGATGAGACCTCTGGTGTCGCTGGAAATCCTCAGGAAGAGGTAAATAATCTCCTTCATTACACACAGCTCTGCTACATACTTTCTTCAGGTCTCTGGCTTTTTAATAGTTCAGGGTAAATATGTAGGCTCACGAACACGCGCACGCACACTGAATCCAGTGGAAACATAAGCAGCACTGCAGTGAAATTGCACTCTGAATAACCGGATAGTTTTCTCCATGCGAGCTAAAACCGAGTTTGCTTGGCATCAATATGCATCGTAAGCATGTATCCTCGTTTTACCTCTGAAACGATGGAGCAGGCACTCTGTTTTGTTTCCTCAGTCCTTTTTCAAGGCAAAGTGTTTGGCATTCAGGCTAGCTGTTGCACCGCCCTCTCCTCCTCCATCCACCACTTCTTATCTTCTCTGCCGCTCTCCGTCTTCCGTTTCTTCACCCTAACATGCAGAAGAACTCATCAATCGCCTGGCAACGAGGGTCCTTATCACCTGCTTCCTCTCACTCTGACACCTGGTTAGAGACAGATGGGGAGGTCATCAGTACACATATACTGTGGTTTCCATCCATTTTCCCTTAATGTAACTCACTTTGCTCTTTTTTTTTTTTTTTCTTTTTGAGGCCGTTTTCTTTTCTGTATGTCGCCTCTGTTTCTCTTCCCTCATTTTTGTCCTTCACTCGTTTTTTATCAGTCTAACATATTTATTACACCCTCTCCTGCTTCAGGGACCTATTCCGAGTCTTTGATAATGTGCACATTTCTTTATTCTCCTTCACTTACTGTCATTTAATTTATCCATTTTCTCTCCTATACTAATATTTAGAGGGTAGTGCTTTTGAGGAAAAGTTTCTATACCCACATTCTTTCAGTTAACACTGTATACTGAAGAACAGGGCATTTTTTTTTTTACTGGATTTATTTTGCCATTGAACATTAAAGTTGTCTGAATTGTAACAGGACCCACATCATGTTTGCTGCTGTTATTTTCTGTTGGTGGACACTATCGCAATTAACAAAAAAATGTGCTCATTTTAACACAGGATTAAAGATCCAAACTAGATGAAAAAGAAATAGAATTTTACCCTTGAAAAATGTTTGAGAAGCTTAAATTGTGGTAAAGTCAGCATTGTCTCGTCCTTTTGAAATATTACTATCTGCATTGTTGTAAATTGGAGCTCATCCTGTCGGAGGCCCGAATTATTCCTAATAATTAAATAAATATGAAATAGATAAATATGAAATAACATGAACACATGATGCACAATATATACATGAAACAATTTGTGGTTATTAAAACATAATTTATTCTTATGAAATGGCTGCTTTGGGTGACTACAAAAAAAAATTACAAATAGTACTGGATGGATGGATGGATGGATGGATGGATGGGTGGATGGATGGAAGACTGTAAATACGAGATGGTTCAGTAACGAGAAAACTAAAATGACAACAGAATAGACTTTGGATCTGTTCTGCAGCCGGACCACAACCCAAACCATAAAACTGGAGTCATAAAGAACTTTTCTTAAGGAAGAAGCAACTGAAAAAGCCTAAATCCTCAGAAGAACGAGTTCAACATACCTGCCAGCTACCTACCTTTAAAAGGCAGTGCAAGTGTACCTACAGGTACCTAAGGGTGGTCACCAAATATTGATTTGATTTTGTATTGAATCCAAATTGTAAACAAAACTATTGGCATTAAAAGTAAAGTAAGTGTGCTCACTTTCCATTTCTTGGTCACATTTTTGCTTTAAGAGTTGTCTCTGTTTATTCCATGATTCTGATTTCATTAACTATCTCACAGTCAGCAAGTAACAAGCTCATGTAAAAGTGTGCGTAGCCAGTGTGTCAGATAGATTTTGTCACACATGTCTGGTATATTGCAGTGTGCGTATAATCTCTAGTGAAGGATTTGTTTAAGTGAGCAGTGCTTTCGCTTGCACATACGCAGGAACATAAACACTACACACCCTGCGGCATAATTGCCAACTCCAAATGCTCTGCAGGTGATGTTGTGGCAAATACTGGAGGGCAACGTCATTTCCATTTCAAAAAGTTCCATACTGGAACATATGCGCATAAAAGCGCCTGTGGTGGCTATGAATACCACTGCCTGTGTTTTTGTGTGTGGGTTTCTTGTGGCTTGTATTCACATTATGTGCCGGTACCACACAAACAATGACTACAGAGAATCCGTTAGGATCCTTTGTTATGGTTGCCACACAAATATGTGTCAGAGAAATGATGCAGTTCAGATGACATCTATATAATGTGATAAATTTGTTATTAGGAGGACATGGGTTGTATAGTAGAGAGAAAAAAATTGAAAATATCTTCAAGAGACCAATATTTGCTTCTTTTTGGACAATTAAAACAAACGGTTACTGTTGCCACTGATGAAGGCTGCCAAACTTAAAGGAAGTAATAATTGAATCCCAGGCCATTGTTCTCGTGATCATTTGAACCCAAACCATGATCTTTCCCAAACCAAGTGTTTTTGTAGCCAATTCTTAACTGCAGCATTATAACACCATAAAGCAGAGGTCTTCAACAGGGGGTCCGCGGGGGCACTGCAGGGGGTCCGTGAAATTTTTGGTTGATTAGACAATTTTTCATATTATTATTATTTTATTTTTTTTCACAAATCTAAATGTCTTTAAATACACATTAACATGAATCCAACATATTGTAGCGAATGGATAAATGGAGGCAGAATATGTTATCTTTCAGTCAGAAATGCGCACATTCAGCGACACACAGGAGCACAGGTTCACTCACAGCGCGAGACTAGCCTGGACCTGTCCCTCCAAGCTTCCTGCACTTCTCCAGTTTAATAAAAAATTGTAAAAAAAATGTATACAATATATATATATATATATAGTAGGGGGTCCCTGCTCCATCTCTCTATCAGTTTGGGGGTCCTCGGCCTGAAAAATGTTGAAGACCCCTGCCATAAAGCATTCATATTTTTTAGCAGTGACTGCAACAGTTTTAGAAAGCACAGACTATTGCAGCCTGATCTCAGAAATATGTGAAATAAACACGTAATACGTTAAATAACCGCCACAGTGTGATTCGGTGTTAGGCTGTCATGATCATTTCATGTATTTCTGTGATATGCGGCCTGTGGTAAATAAACCCTCTCTGTTGTGCAGGTTTTAGACCCTGCTACATGGTCTATAAGGTCATCATTTAAACAGCAGGGGCGACGGAGAGAAAGAGTGACTCAGTAAAAACTTCTTAAAATATGCATGTTGTTTACGAGATGATTTATTCATGAATGGCTGTGTGAAAGGCTGCTCGTGTGTCATTGGTGTTGACAGAAGAATCACTCGGAGGAGGTACACAATGTGAAAAGCAACTTAAAAGATTTAGTATAATCTGAAGTGATATCTGACCAAAGGTTAGCTGTTGAGTACAAGTGTTTGTTTAATGGTACTGTGAAGGTGTTTTTTTTTTTTTCCTGTCTTATGAAAGAGCTACCGTTTGATCTCATTCATATTTTTCTCCTGCCTCCAGATTTTGACCCCAACCTTGGCATGATGGCTGGAATTACCCCCATGAACCCCATGATGCCCGGCCTCGGTATGGTGCCTGCGCCCCTCGGCCAGGACCTACCTATTATTAAGGAGATCATCCACTGCAAGACCTGCACCTTGTTCCCCCCCAACCCCAGTAAGTCCTAATACAATGCTAATCCTGAACCGGCTACCCCCCACTGCCTCGACCTTTTCTTCCTCTTAATGTTAAAGTATTACACTGCTGTGGACAACATCCAGCTCTATTATATTATTTGGGCTTTGCAACAAAAAAGTTCCCCAAATAATCTCCGACTTCCAACCATATCTCGTTGCCTTCCTCAATAGATGGAGTTGTTAAGTTATCATCAGTTCAGTGTGTAATTAAGTTTTTTTCATTATTGATTAATCTGCCAGTTATTTTCCTGATTTAAATAATTAATAACTTGGTCTACAAACTGACAGAAAATAGTGAAAAAGCCCCCCCAAAAATCAGTTTCCCATAGCCCAATGTTATATCTTCAGATAACCTGTCTTGTCCTTTACAATCAGTCCAAAACCGCAAGATAGGAGATGGTTTACCATCATAAAACATTAAGAAAAGCAGCAAACATTCACATCTAAGAAGCTATTTTCATTTTAGGCTGAAGGATAATTAAAAGGAATAGTTGCAGTTTCATTTTCTTTTGATCTACTGATCGTTTTAGTTCTAAATTTGTTCCAAACTTTGCCCCAAATATCTGCTCACTCTTCACTGGAGGCAACAATGAATGATGAAGTGACACACGTCAGGACATCACTATTTGTTTGATGGAATCATCTCTCGCCAAGAGATTTGAGATTGCTTTTTGTTTGATATCATGCCCTAGACTTTTATGAAAATTTTGTTGAGACTTGTTCTTTATCACTTTGTTTTTTTAATCAAAAAAGTCAGCGTAAGAGCAGATCATCTGTGCTGTTTTTCTGTCCCCCTTTTTTCTGCCCAACCACCATGAGCCGCATTTACATTCACACAAACGACTGTGAAAATATTCAGGGGAAGTCTCTTTGTTCAGTCTGACTAAAGGTGTGCTGCACAGGCTGTTGTTTATATTTATCTCCCCACCACCTTCCAATTACCCAGAGTTCTGGAAGAAGTAGTGTGTGTGTGTGTGTAGGGGGGGGGGGGAGGGGGGGGTCCTACAATTGATCCAACTTTTCCTTTTAGATTTCGTGGTACAGAAAAGTTTCTGCCGAGGGACTTTTTTCAAACAAGCGTTGCATGTCGTCTTCAAGGTGAACTAAAACAAAAGCTCCTCGCCGCAGTAACATTTGGGAGTTTACAATCCTTTTACAAAACAAAACATACGCTCGAGCGTTCTGTTAGGCAAATATTGCTTTATTTTATTAGCACACCGGTAAAGCTTGTTTTAAGATAGTCCTGTATATCTGCTTGTGTGCATTATGCCTCAGTATAAACTGTTGCAATATATTGCAGGGAGTAACGCTGATTAAAAGTTTAACCGCACCTGGGAACATCTTTCTAGCTAGTCCTTGGGAGCAAAGAGAGAAATGCACCAGGTACTCTGTTCAAGGGCACGTATAAACCCTGAGGCTGAATGAGGGATCAGCTTGTCAAGAAATTACCCAACAACCTGACAGCCTGTCACAATCACTATGACACAAGTGAAAACTTTGTCTTCTTGTGTTGTGGCATAGCATGTATACATTAATTGCGCATGTAGCCTTTTCAACCATTGGTGGTGCAGGATTTAATTGTGGACGTTCGTCTTTATTCTTACTTCCTACTTCCCTGCCTTTCTACTCTGTCCCACTTACACTTTTCTGATCCCCATCTCTGCTTAAGATCTCTTTGCCTGTCACCTATTTCACAGTCACATAAAGCAGTTAATCTCTCAGCCAGGTTTTATAAAATAGACAGACATCTGAGGAAAACTGTAGAGACCTGATTGTTCTCATGAAAGCCCACAGGCATGGTTAAGGCCCTCAGAGAACCGCAGCGTTATCATGCTGGGTTGATTGTGTGACCCTGGGAATTGTGTTGTTGATTTCTTTAGCTCTCCGAGCCCCTCGAGAGAATTTAGTCGCAGCTAGAGAGCTGGACTAAAACTAATTCAAAGGCTTGTATGGGTTGATTTGTCTGCGAAGGTTGTGGCTTGTTACCAATTGTGTTTGTGATTCTGACGTCCCCTCTCTGGCTCCCTAATTATATCTCTGCTTTGTGGTGGTTATGTTGTGTTATTGACTTCATTAGACCATGACCACCAGGCTGTACTGTGTCACATTTACAGCCAAATGTGAAGCTGTTGGGATTAGAGCTGCATTAACAATTATATATTTTTTTTTCTCACAAGTGAAGTGACCATTAAAAATGAGATCAACACATGTGATCTGGTGCAGAAACAGTGCTTCAGGAACATAATGTTTAAGGCGTATATCACAACCATAATGTCCTCTGTTTAGGTCCTGGCTCTCCCCATATTTGCCTGTATTTCCTCTCTGTATCTTCACTTTAATAAATGCAAAATGTGAAATAATGAGAAAGAAAAGGAAGCTGAGCCTGAAGCTAAAATGTCCTAATCTGAATGGGATCATCCTCAGCCCAGATCTAGAAGGAGCTGAATGTAGAACTGCTGCTTCTTTGCATTGAATATTGGCAGGATCAGGCATCTTCTCAGGATGTCTCCCAGACGCCTCTAAGTGGGAAGTATTTCTTAACACCTATACACCTTAAAGACCCTGAAAATGCTGTGGGGATCATGTATCCCACCTAGACTGAAAACGCCCCAGGATCCCCCTCAAGGAACTGGAGGAAAAGGCTGGAGAGAAAGCCGTCTGGGATATATCTGGTGACCTCGGCAGCCGACGCAAACCCAGACCTGCAGATTGCAGCAGGAAATGAATAGATTGGGTAGAATACAAGATTAGGCTTCTTTCTGCTCAAACTGTAAGAACGCCTGCTAGCAGTCACGCAGGTTACAACTGTACACCAAATTCTTGAGCAGAAAAGGTCCACTTGGTGTTTCACATCAGAAGGTATAAAATGTGCTTGTTAAGTTTTATTTCTGATATTATCTTTTTAGCATCTGTCTCAGTAAAGCTGTGTTGTCTCCCGGTAGGACGGGGGTTGACGGCTGGGTGAGAGGAGAAAAACGATGATCGAGACGCCTCATTATTCCATACTGCATGCTGTCAGAAGTGCTTTTAGATGAAAAATAGTAAGGTTTGAGGACAAACGGAGAAGAAATAAGTGTGTTCATCCAGACGAGATACAATACAGTTGGACTATACTTCGATATTTAAAAACTAAAAAATTTCCCCTCGGGGATTAATAAAGTAACTACCTAACCTAACCTATTTAGCCTATAACGCTAAGTGTAAATGGCACACAGAAGAAAAGTCTTTTCCAGTTTTAGTATCGTGAGATCAGTGCTACAGGAGCCCCTTTGGTTTTAGATGTAAGAACTTCCGCTCTGAGCCGCTGCTGTATTACAGTTGCAAAAGGTCTGGAGGGTTGGACAGTACGTGAGGAACGAAGGGAAACGAGCACTGATGTTTTCTGCATCCAGGCTTTTAGCAAATATCACGGGCGAAAGCACTGGCGTCTTAGCAACAAGGTTGCATATGGTGTCCATCACAAGTAGTCATTACCCTGCTGCTTCCTACGCTCAACCTGACACCGCATGCAGCCTCCTCTCTCGCTGACCTTTCGGCTGAGCAACAACAGCCCCTGCAGCCCTCCCTCAGCTCCTGTGCTCGCTCCCTCTTTTATCTCCTCAGTGTGCATAACCTTACCATCAGTGTGCATCATCATCAAGATCTTTTTCTTGCAGTGTCCTTCTTTCTTTTCTTTAGCCCAGCCCTCCCCATTCAGTCTCGACCCCGCGCTCACCTTCTTGACTGCCACCTCTGCCTACTCAGCTAATTACTTCTGAAGTGATGCAGTACCCCTTTTTTTCCTCTAAATGGCTTTCAACAGCTTTACGCTCAATATTTGGGACCTGTGGACTCACTTTAATTGTAACTTTGAACATCAAACACTGTGGTGCCTTCCTCTTTTGCTCTTTCAAACTTTTGAAGGTAGTTTGAGAGAAGTATTTTATAATTATTTCAAAAGGAAAGATGAAACGTATTTGTTTTAAGTTCTGAGGATCATTGCGGTGTACCCAGCTGTTACATATTTACACGTACTGTATACACACTCCATTTGGCTTGAATGAAGAAAGATATGTTTTTGTTTTTGTTTTGGTTTCTTTCATCTGTGTGTTTTGTGTGTGTGTTTAGGACTGTTCTCAAATAAAGACATGTTCAGTCAGTCTTTAATTAATCACTTAGTTTAACTGAAAACTCTTTATTTCTGTATTTATTGTTCCTCAGCAGGTAAAAGCAGTCATGTCTGAAGAAGATAATCAGCATATTAGATATTGTTGTGATGCCATTGATACGTGGCTTCTCAATTTCAGCTATGAATAACAACTTAAATGTAGTTTATAATAAAAACATCTATAAGGTGGGCTTTCTAAAAAAAAAAAAAAATAATCATCATTTCATTAGTCACCCAACACCCGAATTAAAAATAGACAAATCCTCAACAAATAGTTGGTTAGATTGTAGAACAATTGTGCCTCTTCCTCCATCTCATAAATCTTCACATTCACAGGTTAATGTATTGTTTGTTCATGTGGGACGAGAATGAACTAAACATGTTTACTTGAGGGTGTGTAAATGTAGTTTATCTTGTGAATAACAGTCCTACGAGGGTTGAAGCCTCCTTCCCTGCGGCTTCCCCTCGGGCCATGAAAAGGTGTTTAGCCAGTCAGGGTGATGGATGGTGATGACCTGTGTTAGTGCAGCAGACCGCTGGGTGGCCACACAGACGGCTGGCCTGTGGGACGGGGCTGGACTGACAATCAGCCGCTGTGGTTGCTTTACAGCTGCCTCCACATTCACCGAAAAGTCAGATTTCAGAATAAAAGCACGTCACACGGCTTGTTAGCAGTCATTGATTCGTAAAATCTGCAAATTTCCCAAGAGTCAAAACGTACAACACCAGATTTGCATTATAATTCAGTCCAATACAACAGATTTCATTATTGGGTGCTTCTGAAGCAGTTTGTTGTGTCTTTGAAATTCATTACATTATATAATTAGTTATTTCTAATGTTTTGATTCCAATATATGCAAATAAGTTGGACGCATCATAATATAAAATGTTTGAAACATTGTCTTCATAACCCATTAATATATCTCTTCTTCTGCTTATTCATTAGAGGACAGCAAAATGATTTTAATAGCTACCAACAAATTTGCAGATTTAAACCAAACTAACCAAAACTTTCTTTCACAAAATAATTTTTTTTTTTGTATTTACGTTCCAACATTGCACTTTGGGTTATTGCTGCTCTGCACCTGTTCTCGTCTCTCTGTCCTCATCGCTCTATCAGCAACTCGCGGACCGAAAAGGTCAGTTAATTTGGAACACTTTGTTGCATCCGCCAACAAAGCTAGTTCTTGCTATCGCAAGCTTTTTCTGCACCGCCTTTACTTTCTCCGTCCATCTCGACTCAAAAATAGTTTAATCCGCCAACTTTAGAGGTCAAGGAATGAAACTTCTGTTGGTATTTTGCCTCAACAGTCACATTTAAAGGAAAGAGGAGGCAGAGGGAGGGACGGGTTGTCATAGCCTGTGTGTGAGAGAGTATGAGGGATACAGAGAAAGTTAAAAGAGAGGGACAAAGCTGGCTTGGACTCAGGGACATAAAGTTTTGTTCCAGAGTGCTGCATGCAAGAAAAAGGAGTTCTGACAGCAGGGGATTATGAGCAGATCAATCTTTTCAGCCAAAAGAACACTCTGACTTTGGATCATTGTGTTCACAGCTTGATTTCTTTACCCCAGCTTTACATATTCCAGCATGTTGTTTTATTTCTTACAAATAAACAGTCTAACCTTTTACGATTGTAAACTTTGATAATGCCCCGAACCAGGGCTTATTGACCCATTCTTAATAAGTTTGAAGATTTTCCCTCCCCCTAATTAACACGCCCAAATAATGTCGGCTGATTGTGAAGCTGCAGAAGCAGCTCACTGCCAAGGGCTACCCCAAATGAGCTCCATACTGCATTTTGTAGAATGGGGTCAGCCACCCTGCTGTGAACTCCCCTCAGCTGTTTTTAGCGTATCATTCATGCTGTCAGTACCTACATGTTGTGCTACAGATGAGAGTTGGACTAAAGATGGAGCAGTAAATCGTGCAGCTTTGTCTGAAGTTTAGCTTCACAACAATCAGTCATTGTCACCTTATTTTGTCCTAAAAGAGTGATTGGTTATAGAGCAGTGCAATATACCAAAAAACACAGCATAAAAACACATTTGAACTCAAATGGAACAGAAATGGCAAAAGTATATAGGTTAAAAAAAAAAAATGTAAGAATGGAGACTTATCAGGAAAGTTATTTATTTATTTATTTATTTTTTAAGTATTAGACTTTGTATTTTCTGAATTATTATATGTTCTCGTCAGAATTTCAAGGTAGATTAAAGACATGATATGAAGATATACAACTTTGACTGTAAAGAAGGGGAATTGTTATACAGAACTGAAAGGGGTTTCAGTTGAGTGTCTATGATTTTACCACACACCTTTCGATCTTTTTCTTTTTCCTGTTTCACTTTTAAGAGAAATGTGAAGCAAAAGTCTGTAATTCCACAGCCTGTGCACCCAATCAATGCTCTCCTTTTGATTACACTTGAATAAAACCACATGGTACCTAAATTGCTCCACTTGGTGCTGATCAGCGTGGCCCTCGTGATACGTCTCAGGTATCCAGCCATGTTCAGCTCCAAGTTCTTTTCAGGGTATCGATATCTGCAGGACGGGACCATCAGTAACAGTGATTGCGAGGCCTTTGCTCGCAGACATAGAGAAATACAGCATCCTCAGCATTCCACTGATTAGACGGTTCACTCCTCATAGACCCCGCTAATCACATTCATCATGGATGAGAAGCCTGATCTATTGGAGATTTAGATCAGTCAACACTCATCTGTGTTGAATAAGTGATTTCTGCAATGCAGGGGACCTTCCACATCAGAGGATTTGCAATCAGTTTGTGGCCAAAAGGATTTCATTTTCATGCATGGAATGGTTTGATATTAACATTTATCTAACAAAAAACGATCCCAGCTGTTGCTCAGAGTTATCATTTTTTTAATGCATTAAGCTTTATATTTTTTTAGGTCGAAAGTACTATGTTTTAAAATTGACTTAATTGAATTTTGCCGCATCAACCTCCGTAATTTGCTCTGTTTTTCAAAATGTTCTGTTGTATTGCACACAGATTTGTTTAATGTTGTTATGACCTGGCCCGTTTTATTCCCAGCCTGCATGTGAAGTTCAACCTTGGGGCATTTTGGGGATTTATTTTTCATGTATGCTTCATGGTTACTGTGTATTTTGTCTTCCCGGGTCTTTGTTGGGGATGGGATGCTTTATTATGGTAGTCATTTTTGCAATTGTTTTTCCATCTTCGCTTACAGTTTTGATGGATCTATTTATTCTACAATGTAAATCATATATCTCTGTTTGTATATGTGGATTTCAATTCCTTTATATAGTCATCTGGGTTTTTCATTTTTATCCATGTTTGATATTTAGATGAACCTGGGAGACTGACAGACAGTATAAACACCTTTTTAATTAAGAACTTAAAAATATATTTTTGTGTTGAAGCCAAAAATTATAATAATAATATTATTAATATTTCTTCTATTGTCATTTATCATAGCACTGTTTCTAAGTGGATTTTCTTATACAGACTGTACATATAGATGTATATATTTATAGAGCATTACTTACATGCTGTCATTACGTTGTATAATTTTTTTTCAGTTGTTTTTATTTCAGCTGTATTATTTTTGTATTCAGGTTATTTTATTTTATTAATTTTTTCTCCAGTCTTACCTTTATATATTTCATCTCACTGGTGGTTCACGCATCCTCTCCTCTGTTATACCACCTCTGAACAGACCTTCCGCCTCCCGCCACGAGAGACCGCCCTCCGGGGTGTAAGACGGTGTTTGTCGGCGGTCTGCCGGAGAACGCCAATGAGCAGCTCATCATGGAAGTCTTTGGACAGTGTGGTGACATCACCGCTATACGCAAGAGCAAGAAAAACTTCTGCCATATCAGATTCGCTGAGGAGTTCACTGTGGACAAGGCTCTCTTTCTGTCGGGTAAGCGGTCACGACTCTAAAACTTTCATCTTATTCATTAGGTGTATATCTTAGGTGAATCTTAGAGAGTTTCAAAGTGAGCCCCTGCAAGCGAAACTCTCATATAAAATGTTATGTAACTCATAGTTGGAGAACTTTAAGGCTTGGAGGGTTATGAATTTCTCCCAGTCAACAAAAGAACAACTGTGTCACAACTTTACTTGCCTTATAGATTAAAAGTTAAAGATACAAGTGTGTAGTGTTAGAAATCAGTTGCAGGGATTAAAATTAAGTGCATGAAAGGTAAAGATTTTACTGCTGAAAAAAAGGATTTTCCAATCTGTGACTTAACATTATTCACTTTTGCATTCCAAGTCAATTTTGAATGAAATCAGCGTCAGTTGTGTTCACTAGCACTCTGATTTGTGCAGCCAAAGTTCTTCCTCAGTATTGTATTATTTAGAGCTGTCTGCCATGCTAAACGCATAAAAAGAATATGATTTCTTGGGGGCAGATCTGAAATTATCAAAACTGATGGCAATACCACAACCATAAAGTATCATTCAATTATTAAAGATGTTTCTATGATAAGGAGATCATTAAAAGACTACTTCGAACCGGGAAATCAGATCGAGACAAACACATGAAGACCCAGCGGCTTCTTCCTGTTCACAATTCCTCTGTGTTAATTATTTGTAACTTAAGACAATAACAATGGTAAGAGTCGTGGATCAACTCTGGCCTACTGAAGGCTCAGACAACAGAAGAAACAAATGAAAATGAACTGTCTGGCACGAGCTTATGGGTTCTTATCTAAAATATACTTTCACAGCACATTCTAGACACTTTAAACCTCCCTGTGCCATATATTCCATATATGCCTACTCTACGAAAAATAACTTAACCCAGCAGCCACTTCACAAAGTATTCCCTGCATTACTGTATGTCTATGCGTGTGCAAGTGCCCGCATGTGTTTGTGTGAGAATGACTTTGGATGAGAGAGCCCTTGATTTCATCTGCCTCTGTTCTTACAGTGAGATGTGGGTGCTGAGGTTCATGCACTAGAGTGATGACAGAGCTGTGTAGTTTCCCCCCATAAATAATAACACCACCCTACACACACAGATACAACCTGTGCAAACAGCACCACCCAGCAATGATACACACCAAAGCTGCCCCAGCGCACCTACATCTCCTCATATGAAATATTGAAGTAGTGGTAGATTGGGAGCCTGAAGCAGAGAGAGCAGTCTGAAGCCTGCATTCGTGCCCATTTGTTTTCCTGTTTGCGCTGGCATCCCCGCCCGCCCACCCCCCACCCTTCTCCTTTGGTGAGAGCATGTTGGGCCTCTAAGTGAATCACACTGTGCATCATTACTGTGTCCAGTATGAGCACACAGACACACAAACACCGGACACACTCTGATCATTTCAACCAATTAAATCACAAAACGGGCATGATTTCACTTCAGTCCGCAACTAGCCATTAGTGAAAGCTGAGTAAGGAGGAGAGAGTGGGGATAAGAGGGAAATAGTGAGGAGAAGAAGAGGGGGGTAATGAGGGATATTGTGGTCTTTCAGTACCACTAGAGAAGTAATTGGCCTCCCTAAGTCTCCCTCCTGTATTGACAAATGCATACAGGCCTTCTGTGCTGCACAAAACCCGAGAGCTACAGTATCTCGTCACCAACAAATGGATCCACCAAGAAAAGCAGGGGTAAAGAAGAGGGCAAGCGAGAGGTGGACAGACAGGTACACCCCAATAAAAAGCTTCTTCTGTGGTTTTGCTTTGTTTTCTGTGAAATGCTCACAACGAAGATTGTAAAAGTTTATGAAAAGTAGCTCACTATCAGTAGAGAAAGAGAAAACCCACAACATAAACAGACTACAGCTCATTTTTGTACATTTCTGGTCCTATGCTCCTTTCAAATTCACACCTCCGGGCATGTTTTTCCTCTCATTTTAAACAATGTATGGTGTCCCTAATTCATGTATTCTACTGTTGTTGTTTTCTTCTTTTTCATGTGCAGTCCAGAGGCTGTACGATTTATCATTTATCAGTTTAATAAGAAACTGATATGAATAGGAAGTGTGAGGTTGACAGCTGTCCAAAATTAGAAGCATTCAGGCGTTGCGTCGCTGCCGTCGTCGAAGGTGGAAACTACATAACCGTGACTTCCTCAGTCAAAATTTTACTCTTTGTCACATGTCCCCCCTCTTCTTTCTCATTTAAAAAAAAAAAATGTCCTCCTTATTGCTCGCAACTGTAACATGTCTAATAACAGCACAGAGTCTCCAGCCTTGCAAGCAGCTTTTGAGACGCTTAAGCTTCCCCGTGTTTTGAGCTAAATGCTGACATCAGTTGCCTTACATGCTCACAGTGACTGCGGTCATGCTGTTGCTAAGCAGAAGTGAACTTGCAGAATGCACGGCTGTCTATGAAAATGCTTTAATTCACAAGTTCCCCACTGGCACACCTGTCTCTCCCCATTATTTTGAATTGTTCCGCCTACCACATCCCTCCAGTGCTTTGTGTTTTTGAAGTTTCCACTTCTCTCTCGTTAGGTTATCGTGTCCGTTTGGGCTCCAGCACAGACAAAAAAGACACGGGTCGACTCCACGTGGACTTCGCCCAGGCCAGAGACGACCTCTACGAGTGGGAGTGTCGCCAGCGCATGATGGCCAGAGAGGAGCGTCACAGGCGCAAGATAGAGGAGGATCGCCTCCGGCCACCGTCCCCCCCTCCCATTGTCCACTACTCAGAGCATGAATGCAGCCAGCTGGGAGACAAGATCAAAGGTAGACGTGGATGCTGGCAACCTGTGAAGCATATACATTGAAATATATGCAGGATGTGATCACACAAACATGAGAGCCAGAGCTTGGTCAAAGAGAAAAAAAAAAAAAAAAAACTTTGACACACGTGGGAGAAAAGTATTTTCTTTTATCACATTTTTACTGAGAAAATGTGAGTGGAAAGGGATCTCATGGCGCTGCCTTAATTCATGCAAACCATAAACTGACAAGGTTAGCAGTAAGGGAATAGAGTAGTTGAGTGTGTGAGCTTGCAGGAGCGTCCAATGCAGGACAGGGCATTCCAGGAACAGTCCTAAACTGCACCTGTCTAGCAAAGTAATTCTGATGTTTTTACAAACCCAGGGAAATTATTTTCAAAAGGCGTTACACAAAGGCTGTTTAACACAATATATCAGTTTACTCTCCCCTCAGCACACGCTCCTCTCTTATTTTGTCCTTTCTCCTCGACTCTCCTCTCTGTTCATCCTTTTGTATTTTCTCCCCCCAGCTTCTCCCTTCTCCCTATTCTCCGCTCTCTGTCGAGTTTATGGCTGAATAAACTTGTTTCACTAATGAGCAATGACACTTCCAGGTCTCAGTCACAGTTGCCTGATAATAAAATGGCTGTGACTTTCTGCCTCTCGACCATCTGCGAGCGTCTTTTTCAGCTCTCCCTTCTCTGGCCTTGGTGGAAAAAAAACTAAAAAACAAAACCCTCCTGGTGCTGTGCCGTTTTAGCTGAGGATTTGTTTCTGATCGCTTTGGGCTGCTGTTGTGAAAACACACATCCCAGCTATTAGCTGCAGATTTCTGTTTACTTTTTCCTGACTCTTTATCCAGGGGGGGGGGGGATTTTGCCGTTTCCACTGGCAGTTACATTCCTGTACTGCAAACCAAATTCCTCCTTTTGATGACAAGAAGCTTACAGAGGAACTTTTTACCCAGGCCACCTATAAACGGGTTTCATCCTGTCTTTTTACGTCTCTCTCCATGTCCCTCAGCTGACATTGAGTTCCATGATGTTTGTTTTTGTTTCCACATATGCAACAATTACAATTTAGAGCTGTTTTTTTCCCTTTAATCCAGCAGCACAGCTCTTTTTTTCATGTCTTTACTTTACTTTGTCTTTTCAGTATCACCTTGTTCATATCAACCCATACTTTATGCTTTCGACTTTCCAGTAAATGACTTTAATGCCACTAGTTTACCTGTATTTAGCTGTGTATTACACTGACCAGAAAGCAAAGTCTTTGTGAATTATGTGCCTAAAAAGTTTTTTTTTTTTTTTTACAGTGTTTTGTAATCATCCTTATTGCACTTTACAGGAACAGCCTATTTTTGCACTCCAGCATAGAGCCTGACTCTTTCTGTCTCTGCCTCCCCATCTCTTGGCCAGACGATGGCAAGTTTGCCGAAGCGGTGCGTGTGCTCTTGACCTGGCTGGAACGAGGTGAAGTCAACCGGAGGAATGCCAACAACTTCTACTCCATGATCCAGTCCTCGAACAGCCACATCCGCCGGCTGATGGGCGAGAAGAGTCAGCACGAGAAGGAGATGGAGGAGGCTAAAGAAAAGTTCAAGACCGCTCTGGCTGGCATACTGGCTCAATGTGAGTTTTTAACAATCACACACACTTGGATGTAGGATATTTTTACTGTATATGCTAAAAGTAAATTTTTTTGATTTGGCCAAAGCAACAACAACAGTTCTGCTTGTTGTGCTGTATATGTGCAGGAGGAGGATGAGATGAGTCAAATCTTTTCTTGGCTAAGTTTATGGTTCAATGTAAGTTTCATTTTTAGTACAATACACAGCATATTAACAGAACATGGTTTACAGCAAGGCAAAGACAAAATCCACAAGACTGTTGTGCTTGGAGTACTGAAATCAGCTGAACAGTAAGTACAATATTGTTGACAGCCCTTTACATTGTGCACAGAGCTTGTACACACTGTTTTAAATACCTACCTACACACCGTGGATATAAAGGCTGAGTTAAATGGCGTCATAGAAGCCACCTTGCTAATTTGTTGTCGGGAGGATGGCTTTAAGGTAAGTTGAGAATGTTTCTCTGGACCAACAGAGGTCTCCTGCTTGCTTTTTATCTTTGGAGATAAAAAAAAAATATTCTAAAAACCAGAGGTGATATTGTTGTTGGTATTCATGGAAGAAGAGAGGACTGGAATGTAATATTATTAAGGTTGCCTTCAGATGAAAGTAGTAAGTACAGAATACAGTGGAGACCAAAATTGTACAGTAAATGCATGCACAGCTCATTTGAGTTGATGAGAAATCAAAGGCAAAACGTCAGGCTCCTGCAGCTCCCACCTCCGACAGCTTCGGCTCTGCAGCTGCTAGTTTACACCACAGCCTGCGGTGCTTTGTATCCTCAGATCCCACCACATGCATGTTAAATTGAATGTAAACATTTTTAAAGACAGCATTGAGTTTGCGGTTCTTGCTGTTTCATATACTGTTGATTAGGTAAATAGTACACGTAGAAAACGTAATGTGTTTGTTTGTATAAGCAGGAGACAGGGGCAGACCTGTCGTCCTTGTATTAGCCTTCCCCAATTATTTCAGCCCATACAAACACATCCCTATTCATGACTCTGCCTCCATTTTGGTGAATTGTTGTTGTCTCATTCAAGAAAACTCTGAGGTTTTAAAGGTTTCACCTGGGTACAACTGTCACAACAAATACAGTCTGTGTACTTTCTTACTTGCCATCCAAATAGGTCTGTCTATGATTTGCACTTTGTCTTTAATGGTGTCTAGCTATGCATATAGTTTTAATTGTATGTGCCCATGTTGTGAAATAAGTCTTCTGCTGTTACCTCACTGCAGTGGAAGTGCAGAGAATTCAATTTTGTGTTTTTTTGTTGTGCTCAAAGCACTGAAAGAAAAACATTTCAAAGACTCAAAAGCGTCTTGCTATTCCAGAAACAATGTCCCTTTTCTAAAGATAATTCACAGACCTCACTGTGAAGAGTGTCTATTTGAACTACTTTCTGCCGTATTGAAAACAAGTAGAATACAAAAATGTTTTTTCACGCATACACACACACACACACATGCACTTACACTTGCATATAAGCTCTGGTCTGAAAGTCCATCTGCACCCGTGCCTCTCCTCTTTGCCTTCTCCATCGATCTGTTCCATCAAATTACAGGGTGCTGGGAAGATGCTATTGATCCCTGAACTGTTCTGTCTCTCACCTCTCTGCAAACTCACACATACACACTTAACTGGCATGCTTATTGACTCCCCTACGTGTATATTAGGACCTCTGAGATACACAGACCACCCATGCTCTTCTCCATGACCACCCACCTGACAATAGATAAGTAGCTGATAGGTGAATGACTGTTGATTTACCGTAGCGAAGATAAAATCGGACACCGAATATATTAACCCAGAGCAGCTGTCATCGAACACATCGCACGTAGAGTCAGTGGATACATCAAAGTTAAAGGTTTTGGCCTGTCGCCTGCCTCTAATAAGGCCCTTTGACCCAAAGAAGCATGCTTAGCTCAGTCCAGGCTCAAGTTTCTACACTGCTAGAAGTGTTGAGCTCTTCCTTTTCCAAAGAAGAGAAGCATCCGCACAGGGAAAATAAATCAGGAAGTCTGTTTTACTTCAGCAAGGTGGTATCCTTGGGCAAGGTTCTTGAGAGGCTGCACAGTGGTCAACAGTGGCACACTCAAGAGAAGGTTATTTATGGCAGCTGTCGGTTGCTGAGCTAAATTTCCCTTGATGAAGAATAAATCTGCAGTCTGTAGGTATTCCATGTTCATATCAGGGTTACCGTAATTTTCCCTTTTGTTTACTTGAACATTAAAGTTGTGATTATGACTGGGAACATCTGTATAATATATCCGACTAGCTGTTAAAATCTAGTTGGCGCTGGCAAAAAAAAAAGGCAAACAGGTTGTCTCATATCAGCCAGAGTCGTTCATTAAAGGAAATATCCTGAAATTGAATAGCTGTATTGAACAAGCACAGTATTTGTAATTCAAACACTGTGCACACAGTTCAACTGTATAGCAGCCATTACTGGTGGTTTTAGCAAACACTTTGCTTTCTAGGTAGTACGACGTTATTAGCAAATGACGGCCATCTTGAGTTATCAGATGATGTAAACGCTGTAAGTTGTAAACGTTGCTACCTTCCTTCCCACATGAGGTGAACAAGACTTTAGCTCCAGTAAGTCTTTGTCAACATGCCGATGTTGATTGAGGTATGCAATTCATCATGCAGATATTTGGTTACGCAAAACAAAAAATATTCGACAAATAGAGCTTTTGGCTAATGCGACAAGGCATTGTTTGACATGAACCAGTGTATTATGTAGGATTTAGGTTTTCTGGTAGAAGGTATGATTTAATAAAGTGGGAACTATCTGATCACCCGTTTGTATAATGATGCACTGGCATCAGCTGGTAAGTACAACACACGCATGCACATACATATAAACACACACAGACACGCATAGTTCTTTACAGTCCTAGTTGACTCCACTTTCTCACTCCTCTGCTCCTTCCCAACTGCCCTCTGTCTTTCTCTCTCTCTGTGTCTCTGGATGGTCTCTGGTCCTTCCCTGCATCCCGCCACAGTTGAACAGATTGTGTCTGTATTCCAAGCTGCTTCCAAACAAAAGGCATGGGACCATTTCTCCAAAGCTCAGCGCAAGAACCTGGACATGTGGCGCAAACAAGTAGAGGTTAGTACACTTTGATTTCATTCTGTTTTTCACTTAATTAATGTAAAATTAGACTTTATCCCTTTTTGTTCGACATCTGTCTCACTGTAAAGTTCTTTTTATTTTTCTATTGATAGTTAAGATGTTTTCATTAGCGCTACATTATGATACTCAAAGTGAAACATGAGATGATAATTAAGGGGAAGAGCAGAGTCCTCGTTAGAGTAAGTACTTTGAATGAAGCAAGGCTACAGAACAGGCACCTGCTCACTCCATCCAGTGTGAGATCCAGACCCAGACTGAGGTCCAAACCTCTGCCCCTCCCTCATCCCCTCCCTCCCTCCACCCCCACCCTCCCCCGTGAAGGGATACAAGCTGCTTGGTGAGTTTGTTTCCATCTCTAAGGGTGTCCTGGACACAGGTAAATCTATACTCAAGCTTTTTTCCCCCTGCACCACTGAATTTTAAGATTTTATTTTTTTTAGTAAATGATTAAGGAGGACGTCTTGAGACGTAAAAGCACATTCATATTTAAATCTCAACAGCATTTTTGTCATCCACTGTCTGCTCGCCACTTTCTCTCTCTGCCAAATGGAACATTAATTGGCATGATGATGATAATGATGATGATGATGGGTTATATGTAATGGAGGGCCTGGAGGGTGTTGCAGTCCTGGGTCTAATGGACCATATATGAGCATATCTTGGTAAGTTTCTTAGAACCTAAGTATGAAGAACAAGTGATTTGAGTTTGAGTGTAATTAAGACATGCACACACAATAATAACAGTATCCCACACGGCAGAAGCAACAATCATCTCGTACAAAAACTTCTCTTTAAAAGGTAGGTGTTGCAAAAGCAAAATTTTTGCTCTGATGCTCAGATTTGCTGCAGAATTATGAAAAAATACTCAAATGAATAACCTCAAATTTTACCAATCTAGAACAGTAGTTGTTAGAACTTATGCAATTACTTGTTTGAAAGTCTCCTAACACAAACTTGTGAGTAAGTAGGAACCCGGATGATGCATGTTTATATGAAGCTGCCTGCTTGTGTGACATCAGAAAAGACCACTTTTGTTTTATTGTCTTGTCTCCCTCAAACCTTTAGGGTCTCTCTGGGACACACTCACTGGAGAGTCACTCTCTTATATGTATATAAACTGTATTCGGGAAGTTTTAAAACCTATTATGTGGATAAAAGAGTGTTTACATCAGGCCTCGGGGACTTGTCTATTCTTTCACAGGCCTCCTTTATAGAGTTGCTGTTTACACACTGAATGCATCGGGGAGTGCAGCATGAGCATTGTAGGTGGACACTCCATTACTAAATATGTCCTGATTCAAGGAAGAAAATTGTTTAAAAACCAAGATTATAAAATTGTATGTTGTTTTCCTATAGGTATTTTACACTTTATATAATAACGTAACACAGTTTGTCATTCAGACAATAGACTCCACGTAATTGTGTGCATTTGTGTGAGTGAGAGACAAACAGACATTTGAAGGGATTTCTCCTCAAGCTGTTGTGTTAGCATTTCCCTGGTTTGAGTCTGTATCTTTGTCTGTTACGTATCCAATAAGGAATTGGCCCAGAATCAGACCTGTGAAAAGTGAGTGTGCCTCGTGAGGTCACGCTCAACTGGTAAGATTTAAAAGTCCACTAAAAAAGGTTAGAGGTCAATCAAAAACTACATATATATATATATATCGACCTGACCTTGCCATTCCTCCAAACACTATGGAGCATTTTAGCCTCTCAGCTCATTGTTTTGGTTTTTCAACTTTACTATTTTGGATCAGTCTCACCAATCAGCATCTTGTCAAATAGCTTCAAAACCAGACTGTATGCTTCCTGTCCAGCACCAAACAGCGGACATAGTTGGAGACAAAAGGTGAACTCAGCGGGGCATTCAGCCACTAAACAGCTGCCCCGACTACTCAGTGGAGAGAAAACCAGATTTAAAAGCTAGATATTGGACTTAGATGTTCAGTTTACTAAAAACATAACTCCGAATAAATTCTAATCGTGTTTCTTGTCTAGTGGACAACATCGAAAATTAGTCATTGCAGATTTAAAGCTGTATTTAAAAAACATTTTTTAAACCTCTTGGAGGTAGAATGTTTTAAAAACATCCTCATCAAAAGCACAACCTTACTACTAGTGGCCTCATCAAGTTGACTGCTCATCTGAAATGAATTCAAGCCCAACATTCACTCGTATTTTATCTCATGGTTCATGAGAAACAAATTTGTGGCTTGCTAGATGCTCAAATTTCCTCACCAGTGACTTTACTCTGTCATTTATTGCTGGACTGGTAGAGTGCACTCAGCTTTTCTGAGGTGGAAGCCGCTGCCTTTGGTTATATATGTGGGGGTAGTAAGAGCTGGGAGATGCAACCATACATTCTGTGTGAAGGTCAGAGAACCACAATAATGGGCTTAAAGTGTCAAAAAGATGCATGCAGCTGCAGAGGTGGTTGACAAATCTTTCATTTAGTCTTGGCACAACTGATAATTCCTTTAGCTTACATGATTAATGATCAAAAATATGGCACAATATACGTCTATTTCCACATTGAATACCTGCCTTAGAGGCTGCAGCACTGGCAGCCCCTGGCCAAAGTAAAGAGCATGGGTAAGTAAGTACAGTTGTTTACAGTTGGGCTGGTTTATCATCAAACAGGCAGGCAGTTTCACTCTGTCATATTGTATATCCAGTCTGTTTTCTCTGACCTGGAGCTGAAATATGGAGGAACAAGCAGCAGTGTTGAGAAGCTGCCGCTCCCAGGCAAAATCAGACAACAGCTGCCCGTCTCCATCAGTGTTTTTATGTGGTGTAGGTGATTGTGTGTATGCAGTGAATGTGTGCACACCAGATGGTTGTGTGTCTGCATGTGCATGTGTGTGTAGAGTACCTGTTTGACCTCTGCCACGGGCCCAGGCCGATAACGTCAGCTGACAGATGGTTGTAAGTTGATTTACTCCTTGGCAGCTTTTTGCTCCCTTCAGCTTTTTAGGAGTTTCCAGCCTGTTATTTTGAATTATTATTGACGTATCACTCATGTCTCTATCCACTGGTGGTGTTTGGACATACTGCATATAGTATATACAGTATATACGTGTTTCAGTACACTCTTGCCTTTGAATTACGCGAAAACCTGTGTTCATGTTTTAGTCTCATTCTTTAATTCATTGAATGTGTGAAACTTGTACATCTAACCTGTTGATTACATATCCCTAAAGGCTCCTAAAGGTCAGTTATGCCTTATTACGCATTGTCACTGTATTAAAGCGCATATCGTGGATGAATGTCATTGTATACACCACTTTACACACCTAAATACTGTAAATGAGCCAAGTTGCAGGGGAGAAATGTATCTTGGTGAGATGGTATTGATCGATTCCTTGCCTGTCTCGAACTCTAATTTCTCTGGAGTCAACTGGGGCTAACAGCCTTTGTTGAGCTGCAAAAACAGTTAAATCCCAACCTTTATTATAAGATGTGATGTGCGTTCTATACATCAGCAAGTCAAGTGCTCATCTAGTGTCGGTCACCTTTTCAGCCAGGAGCTGTGATGATTCAAGTTTATTGCTTCATGTCTAAAAAAAAACAAGGTAAAATATTGGGCCTGTCAGAGCTACTCAAGAACATGTAAATTTTTTAAATCAATTTATCTCAGTTGACTGTGCTTCAGACCTCCTAGATGTAGAGACACTGTATATTACTGTAGCACTGACTTATAGTCACAACTGGTAATTAAAGCTGATTGGTATTTACAGGCCCATTTTATCAGACTGTATGCTCTCGGTTTGGTGTAAGCATCGACTGTCTAATGTGAACAATGTATCACACTTATTTTGTTTGTATGTTTTGGCTTTCTCTCGAGGCAGATCTGGAAGGTTCGGTCTTATTTACAGCCAATCCAATTCAGTGGCTCGACCTTAATCTTTAAACCATTTTGAAACCAGCTTCTGGTTACCGGTCTCCAGATGGATGTAGTCATTAGTGAGTCTGTCTGCGAGGGTGAAATGAAACAGAGAAGATTGGTATTTTACAGTTACTGCTGGTGTTTCCAGATGTACGCTCAATTAGCATAAAACATGGGCATAAAAAAGCGAACAGTAGGCAGGATGTTAACCGAGACACTTGTCATGGTTTGTCGTGATGAATCGGTATCTTGTTAAATTATGGAGCTTTGACTTCATTGTTAGAAGCTGTGGTTGTTCGTATTGCTGCATTATTGTAATAAAACTGTAGGCTCTTACTGTATTCATCCTGCCATATGCCATATCGCTATGCTAGAGAAGGATCTGAGCCCGACCTCTGAGACCTTCCTTTTCATCTTTCTTTATCCTTTCTTATGCATTGATGCATTAAAAGGATTCCGTGCAGCTCATGCTTAATGTTAACTGTAAAAGTTGTTACTCACCGGATGATGGTACTCCTTCTTGTTCAACACCTGCTTAAATGTGCCTCACCCGTGAGTCTTTGCAGTTTTGACCTGCCCCTCTTCTCATTGTGTTTTGCAGGAGATTAGAAACATGCACAACGAGCAGCTGATGGGCATCAGACGAGAGGAGGAGATGGAGATGTCGGATGATGATATGGAGGACGTCCCTGACAGCAAGGACTCCGAGGACTCAGGTATGCATATGCATGCACGTACCCGCAGTTCATCGCTTCTGTCATCTTGACAGGATGTACGCCGATCGAGATCTCCAGAGGATGAATGCGGGGTCTTTAAAAATAACTGAGGGAGACAGCTGTGTTTGACTGAAATGACAGTAATCATCCACCAAGCATCCGACGGGAATCTGACAACTCCGCATGAATAAAAAAAAACACCTTCAAAGTACAAGAAGATGCTGACACCGTGCACGCTTTACTGACTTCATGTTGAACATAACTGCCGAATGACATTCACCCCGGTCCACCCCATTGAATGTACACATAGAAGTGTGTTTGTGTGAATCCGACCAAACCTGCCAGCTGCCATCTAATGTCAGATTTGGGGTGCCACTGAAGTGCCATAATCTTCCGTTTTCCCCTCAAAGGAGTATCTTTGTGTTTGCTGAAGCAACAAAAACTAATGGTGCTGCTAACGCTGCTAATCTCTCAACCCCCATAACAATAACCTATAAGTCAAAAGTATCCACCAGGGCAACATTCAGAAACAACTCACCACCGCATGTAAGGTTGTCTCTCATCCTATGTCCTGTGCCTCTCTGCGTGTTGTTGTTCCCTCTTTATGTACTCTTTATTCTTTCCTTTTAATCAGCCTGATCTCCGCCACTTGCAAATATGACAGCATCTCTAATCAGCATGCAAATGTATGTAAATGCAGTCGTCAGCTCAGACCCTTCTCTTTTGCAACCTTGCAATTTTGCTATCAGTAATTAGCATTGCTGTCAAAGAGCTATCATTTTGCTCAATGCTGCTGGAAAGGCTGAGCTGACAGGTGTTAATGTGACACTTCTTGGTATTTGAGTTTACAGACTGAGTGTTGCACCCCCTTTTACTCACTAACCTTTAAGCAAAGGGGGCATGTTTACACGTCAACCAGCCCGGCTACAAACACCTGTGTTATGACTGCAGCCTCTTAAAAAGTGAATCGATGCTTTGCGTCTGACTCGTGTTCAGAATAGAAAGCAAAAGAAACCGCCTGCGTGCATGACTGTATGCCCCGGAGGTGTGTGCGTACAGGCGCGCTCGCGGATATCTGCAAGTCGATAGCGCTGCCCGTTATGTAACCGAATCTGGCCAAGCGGTTGACATCTCCTCACACCAAGTTGATGAGGCCCTCAGATCAATACTCTTCTCACCTCAAACCTTCATTTTGCTGGGAGAAATGTGCACACAGAACTCAGCGTGGAGACACGGAGAGACACACACACTCACTCACTCAGCAAGAGTTCATTAACAGTGCCAATGGTCCTCCATGATAGACTGCAGGCAGCACTCATGAACACCCACACAAAACCTAACAAGACACACTCTCTCACACACACACACACACACACACACACACACACACACACACACACACACACACAGGATGGGGCTTATCTACCCAGTTCAGTCAGTGTATTGCACTTTCCCAAAGAGCTTCAGCTCGAGGCCCACAGCAGGAGAGCAGAACTGATAATACTGGACATCTCAGGAGCTGAGCAGGTCTCATATAATAATAGCTCCCTCCATCTAGACTCTATGCTTAATAGGTCAGGTCAAATGTCCAATACAGAGCTATTGGACAAAACACTCTGGGATTATTACAGCTTTCAGTCTGCGTTAATATACTGTAGGTGTCTGATCATCAGACCTGGAGTGGAGCAGCTTCATTTGAGAAATCAATTTTTTTTTATTTTTTTTTGACCTTGTGACTGGCTATCCTATAGCCGTAACCTGTCTGCATCACAGGCCTGTCAATCAAACAGACACGCCCCCAAAAACAGCTTTTTGAATCTTATTTAGGATTATTTTCAGATGGACCGCCAGAAAACTAATAAGAAGGAGCGACTTCAGCTAACAACACTGAAATAACCAGCCAACCTCTAGCAGCACTCAATGGTATTGCAGTTTAAAGCACTTCTGCATTGTACTCATTTTTAGACCCGCAAACCACGTCCACTTTTTTATACAGTCTATGGCTTGAACCTGATATTTTTTTCATGTAGTCATCAGTGTTTTGTATTGGTGATTCAGCTGGGAAATTTCATGCCAATCCCAGTCAAGAAGAGCTCACACCATTAGTCACATAACATTGTGTTTGGAAAAAAAGGAAAGGATTTAAAAAAAGGTTTTCAGGGGCTTTAATGTCACCTGGTTTGTAGACAAAAACAAGATCATTTTCTTGACACGCTGTGCCCTTTTGAAACGGGCAGAGATGTTTTTATTAGCAACATCTATCAAACGGACATGTGCTATTCTTAGTTTCAAGATGTTGAGAAGTAAAAATGGATTCCACTCTTTGGCTATTAGTCTCTGAATTTGAATGCTTTGATATTCACCTCCTTTTCTGTGCCTGCTCTCAAGAGAATGGAGAACGATTCAATCATCGCTGCAAATGTCACTGTCAGACCTAACGACCTCTAATATTTTCTTTTGTGGAATTGTCTACATCTCCACAAAAGGGTCGGGTCGGAGAAAAACTTTAGAGCATAGCCTCAACAGCCACACACCAAAAATATTGAGACGCAGATGGATAATAATTTGGGTGTCGAGAGAATGACTGGAGCCATAATAACCAGCATATTTCAAAATGTTCTGTGTTTCCTGTGTGTAGCTGTTTCCCAAGCAGAAGCCTTAAAGGAGGAGAACGACTCCCTGCGCTGCCAGCTGGACGCCTACAGGAACGAGGTGGAGCTGCTCAAACAGGAACAAGGCAAGAACCAACCAATCAGGAGCGAGGAGGACAGCACTCACTCACAGCAGCTCAGCTTCCTCCAGCAGGCTCTGCAAGGCATGCAGAAGGTAATGCTCATTATATATACGCACACACAGACGCTGCTACCTTCCAGTCATCTGTCCAACAATGAGTTTTTATCTCCTGTTCTTTACCATTCTGCACCAAGATCTTAACCCATCGAATTTTCAATGCGAGATGAAAATCTTGACTGTAATTTATTCATGACACAGCACTTTCAAGGAGCTTAGGAGCAAGTCGAAAAGTGCAGCTGTGAAGAGCGACGAAAAAAATATAATATTTTCAGGCTTACTCGTGTTGTATAGGAAAACATGTTCGTTGTTAGAATCAGAGGGTCATGTCCCGTTGTTCAAACAACACCCAGGCGCGGCTTGGAACAAACCCAAGGCTATTAAAACAATTTCAGTCCATTTGTATAAAGAATGGTATGAACAATATTGGATTTTTTTTTTTTCTTTCTTTGTAAATGTGCCTTGAATCTCAAACAGTAAGTTTGCTTCTAAATGCTGTTGAAATGCTTCTTCAATCTTCCATTCTCAAAGGAAACCCAGCTCATAGTTGTATACTTTTTATGTCCATGAAATACAACATATACTATTTTTTCAGGGATATAGAAATGAAGTTCTTATTGCTATTCTTGTCACTGGTGTTTACACAAGCGACAATATCAGAAATTGATATTGTCGCTTCTGTAAACACCAAGAATTTTATTTTATAAAAAAGCCTAAAAATGTGAAAATGTAATCCGAAGATCAACCGACCAAATGTGATCAGGAAGAAATTATGGTAAGAAATCACTACCATAAAAGGAGTTAAAAATAGAATTATTGAAATGCCGATGCTGTGTAATACGGCATGTGTGTATGTTTCTGAAAGATGTGTGCAAAATATCTGAAAGGACCGGAGGCACAGACAAATTTACGACATTAATAATAATGATATATCTTCAACAGGAAAGATAAACGTGCTATGAATATTTGAAATGAAGTGACTGTAAACAGTTTGCTTTTGACCTTTTATCCTTAACTGGAGGTCATTATTCTTCAATAGTCTCACCACAAGGTCCATTTAGTGGCTGTTCAGGAACTTTCAATCAAATCACATGGTCATCAGCAGACTGAGAAGAAATCCAACAGGGATGATAATTCCTTGAAGTGCTCATAATTAAGGGGGAAAAAATATATTCTAACATTTATAATTTCATGTCAATGAGGTGAAGCCTATCTGCTGATGATGATCATGTGATATGATCAAAAGCTCCGGGACGGTTATGGACCGTCGGGTCTTCTTAGCACTAAATCTTAATGGTACAGAATTACCAACTTTATGCACTTCAAAAGAAAAATAATTGGTACATCACAAATCCTCAAATTTCTCTTTTTTAAACATGAAAGAAGTTCTAAATTGACTCATTCTGACATTTGTGAAGTGTCCTCACTTAGCTAGCTGTCTCAGGTGATGGAAATTATGATCGATTCATATTTAGAAGAAGAGAATCCATTAAGTTCCTGCTGTTCATTTCTGCTTGCAGAGAGTAATTACCTTTCCAACTTGCGTCTCTCATGGTGTGTTTATGAAGAGATTAGGAGAATGGATTAAATGAACTGGAAGACAGTGAAATTGGATACCTCTCCTCGCCGGGGTCCACATGTTGTATCACGCAGTCGCTCAAATTGCAATAAAATACTATCAGCATGTACTGGCAACCTGTTTTCCCTTTAGGGAATTAGGGTGCATGTAACTAAAAAAGTACTCGCTGTGCGGATGAAAAGTGGTGACTGTTAACATCCTTCTGCGACTCACGGCACCTCATTTTGTTCAAATTAACACAGCCGGAGAGTAATCTTTCCATCTGTGTTTAGGACAAAAAACTCCAGAGGACAACTTGGAGATGAGTATAGTTGTTAGCTATTAAATCTTTCTCGGTACTAGATCTTACGCCATGCAAAGAAAGTATCGAACCTAAATGGGTTGTTTTTCTTCTTTTGATGTTTTTCTACTCTATGTAATCTGTCATTTTATTGTTTATACTCTTCTGACACATAAATGAGAGAATAATAAGACAGCAGATAATACAACAATATTTTCTCTCTAGAAAATGTTTAGTAAAGCTGTAATTCACATCTAATTGTTGTTGTTTTTATATCAAGTGGAAATTCCAGTTACCGTTGTAGGGATTTCATGCTGAATATTGATGAAACAAATGGCTTAGCAATTGAGTACGAGGTTAGTGTTAGTTCACAGTCGTAGCGTCAGTGCCTCAAGCTTATCTTTTTTTTTTTTTTTTTTTTTTTTTTTTTTTTTTCACAGCAACTGTTAAAAATGAGGGAAGAATTAAAACAGCGGGAGGCCGACCTGGAGAAAAGTTTGGAGGACAAGCAGCAGCTGCAGAACCAAATCCAGAACCTGAAGGAGGGTCTCCAGAACCTACAGAACGCACAGCTGATCCAGGTCAGTATGACAAAAGACACACTTTTTAAAGAGAAAGGGGAAATATTGCGTAAAAGCAGCATGTTTTCTTTGTGCGTTTCATAGGAGAGTTCATTTCTGGGTTATTTTCTTTGTTTGAAAGTGAACATTTTCTAATCTGCACTCTAATATTGAAAGAAATTACTTCAAGACATTACATTAAGTTTCCAACGCGTGAAAGAAATTGAAGAAATAAATCATCAATAAACAAAAGGGCACAATGTGAATGTTGTAATATGTAGTTTGGGGTTGAGAAAAGGACTGAATAATTTGTACTACTTTAAACTCTTTTTCTAAGCTCATCAGATATCCCACAGTAGCTATTTTGGATGCATTTTCATAATATCAAAACTGCAGGGGAGGGCCGACCATAAAGCGACTTACAATTTCTGACTTCAATAAGTGTTCTGCTGTTCTCCGTCTCGCTTTCCCTCTCCACAGCTTATTTCATTTTTTTTCTTTTTTAACACACAACATAATTGACTCTTTAATTTCACATTTTTCCCCCAAAAAGTTGATATTGCAGCTTTTACATTTAAGCGGCTCGATAAAATGAGTTCCCTTCATTCGGTTTTATTTGTTCAGAATAACATGCCCCATACAAAAACTGTTATAGCCAATAATCATGTGCAGGACTGTTTGTTATTTGCTTCTGCATTACAGCAAAAACCTTTCATTGACCATTTTAATTGAAAGAAACATTTTCATCCAAGTCATCTACTGAATTACAACCATATTATATCTTTAGTCTCTTTACTGTACGAGTTCTGATCTTCTCAGCAACTATTTTGGTAATAAAAATAATAATATCTGTTATTTTTCAAGCAAAAACAGGCCAAACATTCTCGACATCCAGCTTCTCAAATGGGAGGTTTTGGTACTTTTTGTCCTCATAAATAATAATAAACTGAGTATCTTTGGGTGTTCATGTTTATTCTCCCTCACATGGCCTGCAGCCTGTTGCACCAGCTGAACAGAATGAGGAAGTGTGACTGTCTACACTAATTGCAACATTATGATTAGTTCATTTCATCTGAGATGTTGCTTTGTTCAGTTGCATCATCTACTTGCACTAAAACGTAATTAAGTCGACTGTAATCAAAACATTTTCGGACACATCAAATATTTACAAACTAGTGGACATAATTGAAAAAATTTAATAATGGGTTACTAAGAAAATAAATAAATTAACATTATGCATTATTAAATGTAACTGTGATTAGGATTGTTATAGCGCATGGGAATATACTAATTAACAATACAAACATCAACAAATACACCGTTTTTCACCTGGTATTAACAAACGGGAAAACGCACAACAATACGAGATGTAAACGGTCATTGGGATCTGGATGCAGTCGGATCAGTCAGACCACATTTGGGGTAGTCAGATTTGCACTGATTGGATCTCATTACACAGTTATCCAAATGTAAACAGTGTTTAAAAAAAAAAAAAAAAAAACTCCTGAAAATATCCATGCCAGCAAATATATTCAGCCAAAATCAACAGCTGCACAATTAGCCTATAGGTTGTAACCTGTTTGTTGAACAACAAACCAAATAGTGCAGTTTATAAGCAGCAGGATGTCTATTGTTCTGAACTGCATCTTTTCACTGCAAACACATTTAAAACACACAAAAAAAAAATCCATTCACTTCCCAACTAGAAACACACTCAGCATGGTTGATCACAGTCAAATTTGTCTCCTTACTTTTCTGCACGTGAGATTTTATTTGACGACCACCACCAACTCACACGCATACGTCACTCAAACCAATGGGTTGATCACAAGCCAGAAACTAACAGATCACAGTGTGATTTCTTTTTCTCCACGTGTTCACGTAGACAACCGGCTGCGTCGTCAGCCTAATTGTTCTCATGCTTGTCGCTGTACTTTGCATGATGTAAACAATAAATATGGCAAAATTACCGTATTATTTTGGGGAAGCTGGTGTCGGTGGATCAGTGATTGATACAATTGCTTAGCCAGCTCAGGAATCTGCTCACAGGGGGACAAAAGACGCCATCCCCCTTGTCCCTATTCTGCGCCGAGGACAGACGGAACAGTGCCGAACTGTTTCCACATTTCCTTGCTGCTAATATGCTGCTAATCTCACACCAATTCTTCTAACAAGCTCTGACACATCGCACAGATGTAGGTAATCGCTCATCTTGTCTGTTGACATGGCTTCAAAACTTCCCGGCATCGCTGCTTTAATGCCTACTGACCCCGACATGTCCCCGTATTGCCTCCACACTGCCCCTACTGTTCATGAGCGTATTGCATCTGCCTGTTAATTTCTCAGAATGTGCAAAGCTAACACTCAAAGCAGGCTCAGGATACACGAGGCAGCCATCATACAAGTGAGTATATGTCCAGCCGTGGGAAGTTACTGCCTGCAGCGGACATTACGCTAATGTAAACCACTGATGCTGCCTCAGCGCTATGCGAGGCCATATCATCACTTTCAGCCACTCCTGCTACATTATTCATCCATCACAACATCATGTTTGTTGAATGTGTTACTTACATCAAGGCATGTCTTTCTCCAACAAAACTCCATCTAATATTGATTAATGCCGAGCTGCATCACCACAGTGGTACACTACTAAATGCACAATCCTCAATCTCAGAAACAGTTTCAAGTTTCAGGGGTTGTTTTTGTCTGTTAGCGTCGTCGTGTTTACTAATGTTTCAGGTGTTGTCCCATATTCCCAGTGTTCAGGTGCTTATGTTTGTTAATGTGCCTTCTGGCGCGGTATGAGAGGAATGGCTGTCGTTAAAATGAGCCTCAGGTTAAATCACCTATTAAATTGGATAATAACACAAACGAAAGGCTCTCAAACCACGTGGGGATGCGCTCGGCGTGTTGTCTGTTTTGCTCTGAGACCACTTCAGGTTTCCTGAAACACAGAGTTGAATTTGTTAACAGATCTCCTCTTCAGATCAACCGGAGTTACAGAGTTGTCAATAGCTTGTTAATGGCGGGGAGAGTTGATTAGAAATGTGGCGCCACAACTGTGAGCCTTGGGAAATATGCTAATTAAATTCCTGTATATGGGCAAACATGAATCACGAGAGACAGTCTCATTAAAGGGAGAAAGAGAAATCAATTTTTGGGTGTGGATTTCGCTGAAGATTAGCAGTCATTGTGGGATGATTTGTCATGTTGAAGGGATCTCTTCATGCCATCAGTTCCCCTCCATTGGTTCAATCACTGTCCCTGCCGTCACCACATATTACTTTCACTGACACCAGTGCAGGTCATGTGAGCTATTAAACTTTTGTTATTTTGATCACAACAAATGTCTTAATCATTTTTTTCATATATATTGTTGTGCTTCCACTAAGGGTTGTTTTCTTTTTTGATTGATCTCTTATTTGTCTGATTAAAGGGCCAGTCCAGTGATTTTCGTATTGAATTTCTGCACGGTTAAGGGACTTGTGTGAGACACGTTAAATAATGGTGCAGCCAAGATATTCCGACTTTTAGTGTCTACTGTGAATAAAGCAAAAATTATGGATCCAACACTCCCCATAACTCAACTCAATGGTGTCTTTTCTCTGGACCCTTCCTGCTTGGTAAATGTCTTTCACCCCAAAATGACATCACCTGGAACATTTTCATAGACTGTAGAAAGCCTCCTTTAGAGCCAAAACATGACGTTATATAACTGCTTTTCATAAGCTCAAGGTGTTGATATGCTTCAAGTAGAACAACGACGGATTGTCAAATCGCATCTGAAACTCCCTGCCACACTCACCTGTCCAACAACTTCTCTCTTAAGTATCCGCACAAATAAACACATCATTGTAAAAGGCTTAAAAAAAAAAAAAAAATTAAAAAAGGATTGTCCTAAAGTCCCAGTATTTTAACTTATTGCATCTCCCCAACATTGGCTTTATGCTGTTCCGGGCACATCAACCCTATGTTGCTAAGCCCATGCAAATTGTATTTCTAAAGATTTAAATGATAAACACATTTTTTTTTTTACACTATTATAATGTGATATGTAATAACTGTTATAAAATAAAGTTAGATGACAATTTTATTTTTTTATTTTTTTTTATTGGGCCAGATGGAGTGCGATTGTTTGGCCTTGCACTAAGTTTCTTGTGTACCACCAGTTGTACATGGACCACAGTTTGGGAATCGCTGATCTAAAGTATACATACATAGACCAAAAGGATGTTCAGTTTTCCAGAGATCGAGTCTTCAAACTGCTTCTGCTGTTCAGCCAACAATCACAAAAACCACCAATATTCAACTGACAACAATATCACACAAGGAAAAGCATTAAATCTCTCTAAATGTCTTAACAAGCTGGAATCAGTGATTCTTTTTGCCCTTTTTGCTTGATAAATGACATCAACAGTTAATTAGTTATCAAATTTGCTGCAGATGAACTTGCTGTTGATTGTATAAGTTATCATTAGAGGAAATATCCTAGGAAATCAGGACGCACACCGTTACATATTTAATAGCTGACTTGTTTGTGCCAGTTTTGCCTCAGAAAGAGTTAATTATACCCACATGGAGTTCAGTGTCTCTGTCTGTGGCTCAGTTCTGGACAAGTCTAAAAATAGACAACGCCTGTGTTTGCCTGCTTTCGTGCACCACGCTGTGCCCGACCCCGTCTGTCGACATTAGTGCCTTACTTGTTTCTCACTGCGCTTTTCCTCATATGTTTCTAATGTGCCGCAGCTGGAGATGTCGAAGCAAGATGACAGAGGCAGCGAGGAGAGCGCTAATCAAACCAGCGTAAGTGGAAAAACATTCTGCCCCCCTCACTCTTCCTAATATTGTTTTGTCCGCATTCTCCCCTCTTCTGCATCTTCATCTTCTTCTTCGCCTTCTTCTTCCTCTTCTTGCTCTTCTTCTTCCCCTTGTTGTTGTTGTTCTTCTCCTTCTCCTTCCTTCTTCTTCTTCTTCTTCTTCTTCTTCTCCTTCTCCTTCTTCTTCTTCTGACTTTCCTCTGTAACCTCCTCTAGTGTCATGACGGATCATTAGAGGCCAAACCAGTTCACAGCAAAGGCATTTGTCATTGAATAAATCACTCAGACACAACTGGGCTACGAAATAAAGGAGTCATAAAGTCAAAACTGCTTGCACATGTGCATATGTCTACACACCCACGCACTGACAACACATTCGCGGGGTGTTATGGATAGATTAGAAACAGAAAAAGGCCCACCAGGCATCCTGTTCCACAAGTGGAAATAGTACACACACAGCTATGTAGGACAACAAACTCAGACAAAACCTCTTCTGATATTCTGCCTTTTTTTCTGCCACCAGTCAGATGTGAAACAAACAGCTTGATCATTTGCCTTGCGAGTCTCTCCCCCTCTTTCTCTATTTGTTCTCTTTAAACTTGTCTCCTTTTTGTGTTATTGTGTGCGTGATATGCATCCCTTTATGAGAAATATAGCTGCTGGCTCAATATCCTCCCTCGCCTCATTATCCCCCCCATCCTTATTGTCTCTCCAGATTGACGTGCGGATGCCGAAACTTTCTGATGTGTTCAATCCAATTATTTGTGTATGATTGTCTTTTATTATTGAGTGCCATGCATCAGCTTAAATTTAGGTTTGTTTACATCACATCAGACGCTGCAGTCAAAAGGGTGCCAATGGCTGTTTATGGTAACTGTGCGTGTGCGCGCGCGTGTGTGTGTGTGTGTGTGTGTGTGTGTGTGTGTGTGTGTGTGTGTGTGTGTGTGTGTGTAGGAAGCCACCGTGTCAACGGTGGTGTCCTGCAGTCAGGAGAAAGAAGGTCCAACAGAGAAGAATCCACCGAGCCCGATCCACTCGGAGAGGGAAGCTCTGCTAGTTGGTACGCTGACACTGCTGCACCGCCAATATCACTTACGCATACATTTGTTAACCTATGAACTGCTGAGTCGTAGATAGGGCGACATACAAACTTGCATTGTCATCATTATGCATTTCTAGGGATACACACGCAACGAGGTTTTCTATCATCGACCCGACAAAGGAGCCCACTAAAGCTCTAGAATGGTTCAATGTGTGTCATTTGGATTGAGCTACTTTGATAATTTGCAGATTTGTTTGTGAACATTCACCACAAAAGAACACATAAAACTGATTTAAATAACATGGCATTAAAATGAGCACCTTTTAAAGTGCCGTGCCTCCCGGCTCCTGGCTGCATTCGACTGCCTCTCTCCGGCTCTCTCGCTCGCCCTCGAACAAGTGGTTGTTTTTTTTGTATCTTTGTAGTCTCAGTGCAGTTAATAACACAAATGGGGATTACGGCGAACACGTTCAAGCCATCTACCCTCAGTAGTCACGGTGATGCATTTACACACAAAACGTGACAGAAGTAGAAATAGACAGCTTTAGAGGAAGCTTCAAATACTTTCTAACATTTCCACCCCTGAGCAATGGCTGCATAAATGGGGGGCATTACTATTTCATAGTCTGCGGACAGTTAGAAAAATTGTTGGATGCCGCACCCATCATTTCATCTGAAGGTCCTGGGTGGGTTCTGCACTACGCCTTCATTAGTGGAGGGGAACTCGGTCAAAATCCTGTTTATTAGTAGCTTTATTATTTCAGCATATATTGTGATTACTTGGTTAAACACAGGTTTGTGTGTCATGGACAGCAAACCGAGAATCGGGAAGTATACCAGCACAAGGTTACTGGTCGGTGTCTGGGGCTGCAGGCGCAATGCTTGATGAGTGTTCTTCTGTTTTTAAGACTCAAAGGGGGAAATGTTGTGTAAAATACGAGGAACAGCTGCAGATTCTATTACTTTCAGAAAATCATAATTTATCATCATTCGTTGTAAAAACATGTACTGGTAATGACTCTTCGGGTGAGCTCCGATGCTGGCACATACCCGTAATCTACACACACACAGAGCCGTGCTTGTTGCTGCAACAAACGTCTGTTGTCAGTCGGAGAACATGTTCATTGGCTGTTAAAGGCAAATAAACATGGGTGGTGAATTCATGCAAATACATCACCGTGAAATGTCACTGTGTTCTATCTGAATGCTCCGTTAGACTCCCAGGCAGTCTCTTAATAATTGTCAGCAGCTCCAGACATCGTTGGTGTTTCAGCGATCGATTGACCTCGTGCAAGTGGCAAAAATAAAGTCTTGGGAGAAGCATTTTTCCTCTTAAAAGCCTCGGGTGATTATGGTATTTTTTTTGCTACAACATTGGAGTCAGTGGAAAGCTTTTGGATTTAACACTGTGTGTGTTTGTTTCAAATGTTGGTACCTCCATGCTCAATGGGTGGTTGGTAAGCAGAGGTGGAGGATTACCTCTCTCCTGGTCCTGTCTGTGAGCTGATAACAGATGGTCTGCTTGAGCTGGGGGAGAGTATGGCTTTGATGAGAGACAACAGCATCAAAGCCGTCATTAAACACTAATGCTAATCTGGATCCACAATGTACAAGAGGCTCTTAACAGTAATGGGACTCTGGGAGAAGCCATTCGAAGCTGGTGTTGCACTCGGCCAGAGGAGAGAAGAAGGAGTCAGATAAACTCTGGCGTTGTGAGCGTCCTTTGGTAGTTCGTCAGTGTTTTAAAGATGACCGAAACCGGAGGTATGCGACACGGCTCCGTGTTAACATCTTTGCATGTCTTGTTTGCTCCACCGCAGGGATCATTTCGACATTCCTGCACGTCCACCCGTTTGGAGCCAGCATCGAGTACATCTGTTCTTACCTGCAGCGTTTGGACACCAAGGTAACAGACTCACATGAATCAAAACTTGCACTGTGGAGTCGATCGACGGAGCCGGCTCTCGGTACCGGTCCGGATTACATGCTCCCGTACAGGCTGCGTGTCGGTCTCCCGACTGACACACAGCTGACATATGGACTTGTTGTATGCCAGAGTCCTGCTGTGCAGCTGACAACACGTGATGCAAGCAGTGCTCCTAAATGCTTTGACAGGCCTGTCCTTAGAGGTGGATGGATCTTGCAAAAGTGGTCAGAAGCTTTAAAGCTTAGAATAGTTTGACATTTTGACAGATGTATATAGTCTTGCCAAGAGATACGTGAGAAGATTGATACCATTCATGTCTGTGCCTTAAAAATGTCGTTACATGCAGCTGTCATTTACTTTAGTTTAGCATAAAGACAGTTGCTGTGTTCCAAATGACATACTTCCCTTAGCACACTTGTGAATAGTGCTCCTACGTGTTAGGACTCTTACCTGTGTAGAACTTGAATTTCGACAGGGTTATGTTGTCCCAAGTCACACAGTAGCGTTCTGCATATCAGCTGCTTTATTTTTTTTTCCCACTGAAATGAACGTATTTTCACGCCCTCCGTTTAACACACTTAATAAACACACTGATTGCTTCTATCCAACATCAGTACGGTGGTACTTAGTGAAAAATAAACACTTTTGTCAAGTGTTCTGCAACAGCTGAAGCCATAATTGGAAAATTCTTTACGTCGGCGGTCCCCCCCTTTCCGCTACGTAGCCAAGATGGCGACCGTTGAAGGTGGAAAGTGTCCGTAGTTTCACGCTCACGTCCTAAGTGCATCATCCAGGGTACTCGTAGTGCACTGCGTGTTTCCATACATGTCAGTGCGAAAGCACTTATGCACTCAAAATAGTGAGTGTTCGTATGCAAGTACGCCATTTGGAACACAACGTGTATTTCGTGGGAAGAGCTCGTCTGCCTCCGTCCAACGCCAACAGAATCTTCCTCCCGACACTGCTGAAGCTTACCAACTCTTACAATCCATCTTGTCTGTTTCATGCGTATTACCTGTCATTTTAATGTTTTAGATTATTTTTAAACCATGAGTGCCTTGTTGTAGATCGTGCGGATGTTTTGGTTATGACTTTCGTAAGAGAGACCTGAGTCCAGGAAAAAGACACAACAAACATGATCAGTCAGTAACACACACAGGCAACATACTTCAAAATACTGTTTTGGAGAGAGTTAAACTTCAAAGAGAGTTTTTCTCACTATTCTATACTTAGATTTCATAGCTTTTATGTCTCGCCATATCTGGCTAGTTGCGTGATTTCCCTTGATGCTGGAAACATATTAAAACCAGATCTTTCATTCTGTCACTTGAAGTCAAACACCACCCTCAATCCTCAGACACCCTCACTCTCCACTCCGTCTGGTGGAGCACGGCTGCTTTATCCCCATCTTTCTGATGAGGCATCATCGACGTATTATCGCTCTTCACTTCCACTTATATGAGGCTTTCAAAATGCCAACTTTCAGAGTCACCTCTAAAAACTAACACTGAGATTAATGGCCGCGTCTGCTCTCCGCCCCGACAGGAAGACCTTCAGAAAACATGGCAATCAGTCAGTCTTTACGGTCACAGTCACTGACCAAACAGGAGACGCATTAAACATCTCGGCTGAAACCGTCAGCGTACTCTTCCTCGTCGTATGGAAGCAAACTTTCCGTCAACAACATCCACAAAGTTGCCGCAAATAAATTACTGTAGCAAGTCTATGAATATGCTCATCGCCATCCTGACTCATTCTCACACACGCAAAGAGTGTGGCGGTCTTCTCTCGTACCCGTTCTTTTTTCTTTTCTTTTTCTCTAGTGTGCGTGCATGTGTCGGTTTGTCTATGTGAGCGTACGCCCACGCGTGTCTGTCTGTGTGCGTCTGAGTTTTCCTGTGCATCTGTTGTTCCCACACCGACTCTTCACTCTACACATCAAGCGGCCCACAGAGTTTTGTCAATATCACTGGCTAGACTCTTCAACAACCAGCCCAATCCTCTCCGCTTATCTAGTGGCTCCATACACGCGTGGCTCCATTGTGTGTAACGACACACCAGTCATTTCTCCTTGGTGGACCTTAATGCGTCCTGACATCAGGAGAGGGCTCGAACAATCCACTTATTAATTCAAGACAGTGTGGGTTGTCTACAGCAGCTTGTACAGTGGAACTTGGCAGTGTCACCTCAGGATTTCTGTTGACTGACTGATCCTCAGCCCACCCGAGTGAGTGAGTGTTTTTTGTGAGTGGAGAGGAGGTGTGGAGTGTGTGCGAGGAGAAAGCGTGGATGTAGGAGCAACTCACTGGGTGACCTAGCAAGGGCTGGTGATATTTTCATGGCAAAGTGCTGTCCTAACTGTTCACTCAGCAAAACATGCACCACTTAAAAAGTTTAGAAGGAGACATATAAAAAAATAAAAAAAATAAGCACAATTTAAAAACACTGATACGGTCAAAATGTTTGAGATCCAGGTCTCAAAATAAGGAATCTTATTAATTATGAGGTGCAGAAATAATAATAAGATAAATACATTTAACATTAGGTAAGTATGATTTAATTGAAAGCCAATTAGTTCAAATAAAACTGATAGAAATACAAGAGTAAGTCAGCAAGATCATAATTTAAAAAGACTGTTGCAAACCATTTTGAGAAGTTCAGGAGATAAAAAAGAGTTTTAAATTGGGATTTGTTGTAAGAATGAAGATTAATTGTCTTATTTTAATATGCAAAGATTAGCATTGTTGCATAATTCAGTGATGTTCTCCCTCTCTTTGATGGCCATCTAAATAAAAGAAATCTGCAGTTAAATCAGAAAATGTGGGAAAGACATCACAAAGAGGAAATAGCGTGTAAAATGTGTCACTCACAGTGCTAAGGTGAAATTTGGCGACCGCTAGAAGACTTTACTGCGTTTACGCTCAGAGAGGGTTAACAAATCGCAGATATGTGCAGGAGCCTGACCTCATAAAGCTTTAAAAGCCAAGAGTCAAATCTTAAAATCATCTGACAAAAAGCCAGTGAAGGACAGCAAAGACCGGGCTAATGGACTCTCTCCAGCGGCAGGGCTCTTCACAAGCTGCAGCTGTTATTATTTCTCTACGGGACCAGAAAAAAAAAAAGCACATAACTGTAATCAAGCCTGCTGGGGATAAAAGCATGAATTGACCTTTTCCAGGTCTGCTGACAAGAGAAAAGACCCGATCTTAAGCCTTTTATTTCAGCTGATTAAAACACAACTGCACGACTTACTTCACTGGCTCGAGCAGTTTGTGACAGTTCTGAATCAGAAAATAAATCAAGGTTACAGCCTTTGGGTTTTTATATTTGCTGACATGCTGTGCAAAATAAACATAATTACTAGAGGCCCAGCTTATAAAGATATCTGGAGATATTTTTGGTCCATGACATAAACAAGGAAATATCTTCTTAACATCTAGCTTCTCATAACAGTTTGTTCTGTATCTGTGGATAATATGTCTCAACGTAAGGAATATCGAATTATAAGGGAACCGATGGACCCTTGTGGACCCCCATGAGATAAGAACAACCTTTGAAAGGGCCCATTACATGGATATGAACTATGTAGCATCACTAATACCCACCGGTTTTTTCAGAAGTTGTATAAAATATTGTGGTACGCTGTACAGAATTTAAGATTGAATAAATCATTGTATGGGAAAGCACCAGCAAGTGACCTAAAATAGACCAAAGTAGTCTTTATTTATCAAAGATCAATTGCAAGAATAAAAACATTTCTGCATAGTTTAGTTGGGTTGTGTTTGAGTGCAGACAAATGTGTTTTATACCATGTGGACTTGGCGTGTGTCTCTGTCCCCAGATCAACACCGGTGAGGTGGAGGCTCTCCTGTCTCGGCTGCCCTGCACCTTCAGGCAGGAGCTGACCGGCGTCGGAGCCAGTCTGGAGAAACGCTGGAACTTCTGCGGCTTCCAGGGCATCAAGAGCACGTAGGCTTAACTCTGCCGGTGACACTTCTGGGACGTGGACGAGACGACAGGCAGACGAGGCAACACAGAGACACTGTGGAGACGTGAGAGGGAGAGTGCGACGCCCACGACTATCAAAGACTGGACTGTACCTGACTGTACAAGGACACAGAAGACTGAGCACAGATCTCGGGCCGGGGAAGAAATGTTGTGCGAGCGTTTCAGGGACGCCGTGTAGGTGGCAGACGAGTAAAGATGCAGCATCTCCACGGTTACTGGAATGTTGACATCGAGCCGCGGCGGCGAAGTCCTCATGAGCTTGAACTCGCAGTTTCTCTGTGATGCAAAAATGTTATTCGACATAATGAATCCCCGGGAGTCTCACAGAAGAGCATCGGTTCCCGCAGTCACTGGATTATTATGTAGTGTTTGACCACGGGTGGTGGGTCGGGAGGGGGGGGGGGGCATCACACTGTCTGAACCGAAAGGTGACCAGGGAGGTTATCGGGGTCGACCTGAACTCTTCCTCTTCACCCTCCGGCCTCCCTCCCTTCTCTTTTTGCTGTTCCTGGTTTGTAACATAGACCAAAAATGGATATATTTCTTCATTTTCTGTAAAGGCTGTTAACAGTTGCATAGAATCATTTGTTGTAATACACTGTAAATGCTGGGATGATATTTTTGATTATAAAAAGACGTTTGAGTATACGAAGATGTTCGGGTTTATTTTTATATATCTGCTGTTGAGAGGCGGGTTTGTAAAGGATGTGATCTAAGTGCAGGTGTTCAAACATCTTTAAGCCTGCCAGCCCTTGCTATCATTCCTCAGAGATACACAGAGACACACACCTGCCCAAGACAAGACAAGTGGTCTACTTCAAAGTTTGTGCCCATTCTTGCTTGAAGGGCTGCATTTTTTTTTTCTTCTTCTTCTTCTTCTTCTTCTTCTTCTTCTTCTTCTGCCTCTTTTCCTTTTTTTGTTGTTGTTGTTCTTGCAGAAGCTGTACTCGAGACTGGTTTTAGAGCCTAACATGAGGACATTTGTGTCTTTCAAAAGCCAATTAAGCCTGGCTGTCAGCCTGGCTAAAGGCACAGTGCATTCACATCACACTTAGTTGAGAAGCACACCTAGGGGGAATCGTGTTAATGATGTTTAATTGGTGAGGCAGTCGGTGTGTTGTGGTTTCTGGCATGGAGCGTACTCAAAATGTTTGCGTGTCTGTGTGTGTACGACTTTGCTTGGATCCATATATTAAGTGGTTATACAACCGCCTAGAGAGGGGAGTTTTCTTCTCCACCTTCACCAGCTAGAGAGCTCTCGCCGCCAGGATCGGAGGTTCCTTCCGAAAGCCCGGTCGAACATTCTTAATACGCCTCCACCGGGTTATATGGCGGCGCGCTCTTCCCCCCCCCCCCCCCCCCCCCCCCCCCCCCCCCCGTTGCTCTGGGAAACAAAGGTTTATAATTGCGCATGATTTGCTCTCATTTGGCCTCCTCCGTTTGCTGCAGTCATTGCATTTGAAAAATTAGCGCTCGTCCACTCCTTTTAGTACAGCCGTTCTTGTACCTGAATTAATAATGGGGAATGTTTTGCCCCCACAAGCTCGTATAAGGCTTTCCATCCGTCCGCATGTATCCACTATTAAGAGCAGAGAAAAGTGTTTCGTGGGGTAAACTGTGGTAAATCTGTTATGGGAGTGGAACTGTTGGCGAGTTGAATATAATATGTAATCTTCAACCCATTTAAGCTGAAGGCTTCTGTCAAGCATGATTAGGAAGCCGAGTGAACGCGGATGCTGTAATGCAGGAAATTGTGTTTTCTATATGAATTCATAGTTTCTTCTTTTAAGACATATTACAGTTATTTGTTAAAATAATGATGTTACTGACAGACGATAAACCATAAATTCATACTTTTTTTTTTTTAGCTTCTTCCTGCTTGATGGTGCACTCAGGATCGTGAGAGATGTTCCCTGTGAGTCGTGCATCGCTACGTTTCCCCCTCCACGCTGTAAAATCTCAACAGAGCGTCCCTGATGACAAACTCCAGCACACCTCAAACCAACGTCTCCTCTCTCGCTCACTGTGGTTTCTCTCCCTGACATAAACGAAACACTAATGTGCTGCGTTCTTTCCTTTTCAGGAGCTGATCTCTTGTCTGGAGTTTCCTCCCAACCGAGCTGCCGTTCCCACGCGCTGATAGACTGGAGGCACTTGCAATTTATCTCTTTTACCGCTGTTTGTGTGTGTGAATGTGTGTGAATGTGCGCACACGCACACACACACACAAACACAACCGTGATTGTTGCATCAGGTTCTCGGGCATCACACGAGGAGGTAAACACAAACTAATTAAATCCACCAGCAGTCCCTGGTGAATGCTGCTCTTCATTCACTGTTGTCCTCTGATGGCGGTGACACAGCGAGGAGTCTCCTCGTTAATTCAATTCAAGGTGTGTGCGAGTGAAAGGGTAGGATTTCACCTCGCTGACTGTGATCATGCCGCAGGACAGGTCGCTCTTTGTGAAATCTCAGAGAGATATTAGAAGATGTCCTTTGGCACCTGCTCCTGTTAAGCTTGAACAAATTCTGAACCTGAATGTTAAATTTATGGGCATGAGTGTCACTCCGAGGTGCTCTCTCAGAAGGATTTGGGAAATCCATTTACATATACTCACGTCACGTTTAAGAAAGGTTTAATTGGATGTGAGGAGATAACTACGTTCTTCTGGGCGATATCATGATGCTCCAGATACCCTTAATTACCTTTTTCCTCTCATGTTGCTTCCTGAGGTCGTCTTCATCTACTTAATTATAATTATGGCCTCCCTTGAGCGAGCAGGTGAGAGGATGCTCTGTGTGTGCACCGTTTGAGGTCCAAAGTAAGATAAACCATTGAGGAGGTAGAGTGGGAGACCACAGAGAGGCTTTACCTCTAACATCATGGTGGTCACGGACTCGCTGGTTTTGGAGTCGAAGAGTTTGAACACTGAGCGGCATCTCTCAGACCGGCATACTGTTGTTTTTTGCTGTCACCAGACAAATTACTGTTTATCTAGATAGATCGCTGGATAAAGCTCGAAATGCTCTTTGACATGAGGTGACGAGTCAACAGCTCCTCCTATTGAGCACAACAGCAACTGCACCTCTCCCGGTGTAACGCTTCAGTCAGCAGCAGCACCGGGGGTGATTTGCAGTGACAGCGGGTGGATGGCTACAGCACCGGGAGACATTTGGTTGGGGTTTTTTTTCTCAGTAAAAACTGCACGGTCTTCATTAATTTATCTATGCCTTAAAAGCTCCTAAAATATACCCTCTTTCCACGGTGCCCTTGTTGCTGCACAGAACCACACGCCTGCAGGCACTTGGAACGACATCTTAGAAACCCGCAAACTGGAATATTAAAGCTAGAACTAAAGAGATTTCTATTTCTTCGAGGATTATTAGTTTGGCAGGTAGCAAATCGTGTTTTGTGCATTGTTTTTGTTTACTACGCTTCGGTAGGCTCAAAGAATTGCATGCACTTTTAACCGGAATGAATAGCAAGTGCCTGAATAACCGCTTTACATTGTGCTCTCGGGGGCGTCTGGGCGCAGGATATTAAACTGCAAGATGTCATTCAATGCAAATCACTGTTTCTACCCAGTGTCTCACTCCTTCCTTCTCTTTCCTATACACAGGAAGTAGGTAAGAGTTGAAAGCAGTGAGTGCCTATCAGATATTTGCACCCAGTGAGCGGGGCTCTCTGCCACATCAAATACCACGACCCTACAGGTGAGAAGAACCGTAAAAAGTACGAAAAACAGTCGAGGGGAGTCTCTCTCTGGGTGTGCTTGTATTCATGTTCACTGGTGTGAAAAGATCTGTGGCCAAACATTCTCCCGCTGTGAGGTCCTGCACTGGTATTTCTCACCCATTAGTTTGTGAGCTGAGTGGGCCTGATCAGTGCGTTTGATCTGAATGCCAGCGCATCGCTGCCCGTGCCAGGATAGGTGGGATGGTGGTACTCTCTCCTAACGAGAGACGGCCACTCGTGCTGCTGTGAATTGAGTGACCTTTACCGAGGAAGAATTGCTTCATGCCAACAGCAATTATCTGCAGAGTGGACATTTATTTAAGAAAAGTGTATTTCTGGAAATGAGAAATGGTTCAGTTGCTCTCAGTTCTTCCACATAGGTTCCGTCTGCAGAAACTGATTTTGAAGTATTTACCATGTGTGGCAGCACAATAGGCAGAGCAGTCTCGTGGTATTTTCACTGGTTGGAAGGTTTTCATCAGGTTTTTGTCGAACCGCGAGCACTTGAAGTCCCTGCGGAGATGCCGAACACCTGAGGAGGTTAGCAGTGGTTCGTATGAGTGCATTGTGCTTGTGCCCAAAGGGACGGCAAGTTCACGCTTCTAAACCCAGGTACATGTCCCTGAAGTAAGCGTAGAGAGTAGTCGACGACAGGCAAGAAATTCTCAATTATAGTATATTTTATGCATTAAATATAGCTCATTGAGATGCATGCCTATGATACAGCAGGAGGAAATCAAGACCTACATTATCATCAGGATGAAAAAATGTTGTGCTCAAGTTCATCTTTGTATCACTTTGCCACGTGCTGTACATATTAAAACATAGGTCACTTCGATCAATATAAACTGTGAGAAAAGTGAAAAGTTGGTACGATTTCATACTGTCAGAATACACAATATGTGAGAGTAAACAAGTAGAAATAGTGTAAATAATTATTTACATGAAGCCGAATAGAAACGGCAGATCAGGCGATGACTTGATAACCAGTGAGAAATCTTCCTGCAGATCCCGTCAGCTCAGGATGGGTGAGGCGCGGATCGAGGAGGATATTTGACAGCTCACTGGACCTGCACTATCTGACACTCGCACTGAGGGGTTGGAGCTGATGAATGCTGCAGGTGAGGGGAGCAGGTGAGGCACATCAAGGTGGTACTAAAAATGACAGCTGAAAGCAGCTCAGAGAGGAACGCTTAAAAGTCCTGACTGGTGACCAGATGCAACGCTGACGTCACATTTGAGTGCACAGTCACAATCAGCTGACTGAGTTAACTGAGACGACAGTGTGGGAGATACAGTATGAATAATTCTTGTGTTGTTTTATTCGTTAATTAAAATCTTGACCAAAAAAAAAAGACTTTTAACATATTCAGTGTTGAACTACAGTATAGCTTCTTAGTTTTTAATTAGCGCAACCTGTGAAAGAGCTTATAATTATGATTTATCTTAAAATCTCGTACTTAATTTTGAAAGATGCAAACAAATATGAGGTAAAAATGTGGCTCGTGTTGCAGCCCACAGATCACAGTGTATCCATGGCAACACTTTACTTCTGTTTCCTGTAAAGGTTGACATCCATTGACACCGTGGATGTTCACACATTAAAAGTCTCAACGTGATGTGAACACTGTTAATATTTTTGATTTAACCACATATTCATTGCATTAAAGTCAGATAGGTTCTGTTACTCTATTGTAGCAATTATTGACTTCCACCATGTCTCATAATTACGAGATCATAATCTCACGCTCACAATGTATGGGATAACGTTTTTAGTTGTTTTCTGAATGCAAAACTTCAATTAAATTCTATCCACCATATGGTGTAGAATTAGTTACCATGGCGACCTTACTCTTCCTGGTTCCTAATAGGTAACGTGCGAGAAATGGAAACTCTTTCGGTAACTTTTCTGGAAAAACTTTTCTGAAACCTGCTGGTGAAAATGATTAACAACCAGCAAATTTAAACACAAGGAGCACATTCGACGGCTTTGTGGGCATTTCTGTAGCACTTTGCCAATAAATCTTCTTACTAACGTCATGTAACAGTATATATATATATTATAGTTCTCTAATAATATAAGGAGGCTTTTTAACTTCAGTCACCATGGATGAACTGTGGAGCTGAATGTGTCTGTCATTAAAACTGCATTAGTCTTCAGTTAATGTCTTTTGAAGCATTGCTGCACAGCCTGATCAAGATCCCGAGGACACATTCTAGCAAAATCAACAGTGACAACCCCCGAGCTCGCACGAAATGCATGACTGACCCCTTATTAAAGCAGACGGATTGTCAACTTGTAAGCTCCGTTCCCGAAGTTACTGTCAGGGATTTTGCGGTTACTCCAGAGAGGTATAGATCTCCAAACTGATGAAGCAAGCTGAGTGCATGCTCATAATTAAAGTTGTGAGCTACAGGGAGTATAGGTACTCATAATGTTTTTAGTTTTTTTGGAAGGTGTAACTATAATATGCATTGGAAGTAGTGCCGAGGCCATCAATTGATTTTTTTTTTTTTCTTTTTATGACAAAAAATGAATCACCATCAATTCTATTCATTGGTTAATGGCTTAAAAATGTCTAAAAACAATTATTGTGTAAGTAACTTTTATCCGAAGGCAACTGGACTTCTTTCAGTTTCTTGAAGGCATTTCACCTCTCATCCGAAAGGCTTCCTCTGTTCTGATCGAGCGGTAAACAACAGTAACGTCACTCGTTGCTTTGTTCGGATTTTGGCCGCCGCCGTCTTGCTTGTTCTGAGCGGTTTGGAGCTTGAAGTGATCGTATTTGGACGAGCTGGGCGGAGCAAGTACTGATTCTGTCTCAATCTGATTTGGTTGGAGTCAACCGCTAGCAGCCTTTGCTGGTATTGCAGTTGAAGGCACTTCCGCATTGGCCTCATTTTTTTTTTTAGCATATAGTCGACGAAAAGATTCATTGATTGATTGAAAAAGTAATCAATAAAAAAAAAAAAAAAAATAGCTGTTAGTTGCATTCCTAATTAGACGTCAGTGTACTTTATGTGGGTAGCCTTCAATTTACTGCTTTGGCTTGTATTGCCTGTTTTGAAACATTTTTAGATGTCTTCATGTGCCTGGGTTGTTTATGGCAGGTTAAACCCGAAAAAGCAACAAAATTGACTTATCTAGAATTTACATATGCAGAAAGAATCATGGAGAATTGAAATGAACCTACACGCAACACGAGGCGATAAACAAGATAGTTCATTTTGGGGGGGGGGGGGGAATCGAGTCAAGGGCAAACAGTTATTTCTATTTGGAGCACATAGTACTAAATGCACACGAGCTGTGTTTCAGACTTTCAGTGTTTATAAATCCTCTCCAACACATTGATTACAACTGTGGAGTTACATATTCAAAGATTAATGATTAATTCAAGTGTCTCCATCTTAACGATAATGTGAGAAGTCGGTTGTCAGAAGCACACAGTATTTGCATCATTCTCATTATGTAAAGAAACCTGGACTCTAATAAATGCCAAGTAATTAAAATGTGCTGCGATCCTGACTGAATTATGAATATTCTTGACATTTGACGACTCTCCTCAAAGAAGCAAAACAAGCTGTGCTCTGCTTTTATCTGCTGGAACATTTAGTGTATCATCAAGGGAGAATTTGCATAAAATATTGAGCTTTCCTCTGAAACAATGTTAACACAGCTATTGATAATGTATATTTGTTTCTGTTAGGTGATGTATTTTTATTTTTCCTCCTGTGAATTACTGATCAAATCAAATCAGTGTCGTGTCATGTGGAGATCTTTCCAGTGCAGCTACACTAAAATTGAATGGATGAAATTTTCCCAGTTAGCCATCAGTGCTGAATGTGTCTTTTTTTTTTTTTTTTTTTCAAACAAATCAGCAAGTTCCTATTTTTCAAACTCATAATTTCGCACCTGTCTTCAACAATAGCTTTCATATGAGAGGCGGAGAAACCAATTCATTTCCGACAGTAGCTTCAATAGGTCATAAATAGTGGAAATGTCTGCCCTACAGCAAAGTTCACAGTGTGGTGAGGCTCTGAACGAACATATTGTGCGAGGACTGTGCAAAGGTGGACATTGGGAAATGTCCAAATGCAGCAGTGAAAAAGGACCGTGTCAAGAGCTCAAGTCTACTTTGTGTAAATTTCAGGTGTCTGTGGCTTTAAATGGAGGAATATTTCCCACCTTAAACGTACTGTGTACATATATATATAGCACTTTCACAGAAGATATCCATTTGTGACAACATAGCCCTTCTGAAATCGTGTATTACTGGTAAAAATGAAAATAATGCTGTGATCATACTGTGCTCCCAACTCGACCACGGCTTTGGCTGTTATCTCAAATGTCTCAGGAGTTTCTTCGTGAGGTCCACATTCAGAGCATTGATTGCAGAAGTTCAGCAAATCTCGCAGCTCACTAAAGTGAGACCCTGTCGATGATTTTTCTCACTGTTTTATGCATTGCTTCTTTTTTTTTTCCTGTCGTACAGCCATGCGGAGAAAGCTGTCAGCAAGAATGCATCGTTGTATTAAGTCGTACAGAACGAAAAATAAAATGGACAAAATTGATTTTATAATTTTCTAACTGTTCAATATAACAATTAATCTTGTATCTGTGTTGTCAAACCTTAGTCTAATGAATTCTGATGGATTAAACCACTTTGAACAAGGCCGTCCGAAGTAGAATATATTCTCGTTTTGTTTGCCCTTATTAAATGTATGTATTGATTTCATTAAGGACACTCGTTGTGCAGCCTGTAAGAGGCCTTATTAATGTACAGGTTGGGATTTCAAGATTGATTGAAATCACAGTGGATGCTGCATATCTTGAGGATGTATTATATGGTACCAGCGGGACATTAACAGCATGTGGATTTGGACCAGACTTTCAGCTGGGTTTTCACTATTTCAAATGTCTGCACAAAAAATGGGAAGATGTCCTGAACCCTCTGCAGAAGTGGGACAGTATTCATTCCCTGTGTCGACGGTGGTCTACATCCAATGAAAATGCTTTCATGCATGTTACTGTTACCTAGTTAGTGAAATCTTTGTTTCAAGAAATGAAGGTACACATTCTCGGCTCCAGGCAGCAATCCCTTAAACTGAACACAGAGTCCAAAGTTCAATCAACGCTTTGGCCTCCAACTTTCCCCTTTCCTGAGCTTCATTTAGTGCGACAAATAAGAAAAATGAACACCTTATTAATACCAAAAGGAAATACAAGTGTACACATAGAAGTAAGCAACATAAGAAAAAATACATTAATTACAATAAAGGAAAAGTTGAAATGAATATACAATGAAATAAAGATTTTTTTAAAAAGAAGTATATTTACAATAAAATAAAAATGTAGCTACAGATGAGGTAATAGAGTCGAAACTAATTTAACAATCGAGTTTATGTGTGTTTTAAAGCCTCTCTATCGATCATCCCAGATTAGAGACACATTTTGGTTCACTAACGATGGTGAAAGAAGTGAAGTTTCTCTGCGTTGTTTCATCCAATCACTATCAAAACTGTGGGGAAAATAAACAACTCATCTTTGCATCTGTCACTAGTGGTCATTTTAAGAGATTCGGGCACACACTTTGGATAAAGTTAACAATCTTTCTCGTGCCATCATCACAATAAACTCACATTTTTTTCTTGTTTATACTTTGTATTTTCGCTCCATAAACTATCGCTTGGTAAAATGTCTTTGTAGATGTTTGTGTATATATAAACGCATAACCTGCCATGTTGCACTGCTATAAAACTAAGACCTGGTGGACTGAATTTTTACATTTCAGCCCCATTTAACTTTTATTTCATTGGACAGAGTAAAGCATTCATAACACACATTGTTATTGATATGATATGTAGAGTGCAGGATTGATTATCCTAGAATCACAAGCTCAGAGCTAAAGAAATCCTAAATGTCAAAATATATACTCTGAGTAACAAGTACATATAAGAATTAAAACTGCAGGTGGGAATATGCGGGCCCTGGCACGCTGCCCGTCGGGGATCCAGCGGGTCGGGGCCGCCGGCTCCCCGACGTCCAGCATGCGAGGGTCCGCATATTCCCGCCTGCAGTTTTAATTTTTTTCTCGATCTCGTTCCTTATTCTAAAAAAAAATTGGCTTTTATCGGCGGCTTTAACATCTTCAAAAACTCATGAAACTTGGAGCCTGACGCATGTGCAAAGTTTCGTGACGTTTGGAGCATCGTTTGACCTTAAACATCAACTTCCTGTGTCACGGTGAAACATCAAACTTAGCCGCATCGCCCTGGCTATACTATATACTATAAATTATATACTCTATACAAAAATGACTTTTTTATAAATGTTTGGAGTCTGACCTTTTTCTGAACTGATATATGCCTCAAGTGGGGATCGAACCCATTTACTTCTGACTGAGGCAACTGCTCTAACCACTGCACCACTGGTGTCATACTACAGCATGTCGTCCAAAATATGGAAAAAAAAAAAAAAGTCATACTATATCATTAAAAATGGGTTATTATTCTGTATTAAGTATTTTTGGCTTGTTGTTGACTTTTAGTTAGGTATTAGTATGACTGCATGTACAACATGAACTTGAAACCTGAAATTGTGAGCACTGTGAGCTGTGAAACGTGCTGCTTACCCTTAGAGGGACTCGCCTCAGGGGTACTTAGCCCCCATGAACCATGTGGCTTACCCTGACAGGGTGACTCCGTGAACCATGAGTGTTACCTTGGCGGGGCTTCGTACCCGTGTCGTCATGTGGACGTTTCCAGCTCGGTGTCAGTGTTGTAGACCACCGTACTATCTTCGGCGCCGGGGAATCGGTCGTGGCAGGAGAAAATGAGTCAGAAAGTGTTTCACGGAGTTCACTCAGCGCTTTCCGGCGACTCAGCCGACTGTCTGGTTAACTCAACAGGTAAAAGATTCTACTTCACCAAGGTTGCTATTAATGGTTCAAATTCCACATCGGCCTGTTGATGGTGATTCAACTTTTGGTAAAGTTGAAACGTTTGGAGAAATTGAAAAAGTTTTGCATACACAACACATTACAGGAAGATATTTAATATCACTGCAGACCAACTGGAAAACACGTATACCTACTGTCCAAAGAGTGTCTGCGGCAAGTTTGGTCGCATTTGAATGAATATTTATGGATGGTGGAGCTACAGGTTGCAGTGAGCCAAAGATTTGTCACAATGCTGTCTAACTTCTGGGAAGATAGATGGTGCAGTGGTTAGCATTGCTGCCTCTGAGTTGGGAGGTTGGGGGATTGATCCCCCCTTTGTCATGCTACAGTATGACTTTTGGGTCACTTTTTTGTGTTTTACACAAATTTAACCAGCTAAAATACATATATTAACTGATATATATGGGGATTTTTGTCATTTAATACAGCTAATAATAATGTAATTGTATTTTTCATGTTAATTTAGAAGAGAAATAGTAAATCTATCCAGGTTTTGTTTCCGGAGCAGTCGCACCCGGGTTGCCCACTAGATGTTGTCTGGATGGTATGTGTCTTCATGTCCTGCAGTGCTTTTTATTTCTTTATTGTTGCTGTGACAACAACCCTGGGACCCATAACATTTACAATAATCGGTCTTGCTCATCATGAATAACAATGCAAGCATTTTAAAATGGTGTTGGAGTTTCTGATAGGACAGAAATGTATAGCAGACTATCTATCTGTGACGGCGTTTTCAGCGAAGACAGAAAGCATTATCTCCAAAAATGAGGCTTCGTTTGACATGTTTGCAGGTTACGACGCCGGAGGCATTTTTTGCAGTCGTATTGTTGTTCTGGGTGGCTTAATGTCCAGTGCTGTTGTGCTCGGCTGAGGCTTATAAACTGCCACTGCCTGCCTTCTTTGGCCCATTAGGAAGTCTCAGTGAAGCTGTTATTTGTAAAAAAAAAAAAAAAAAACAGCTGAGCTTAAGGTCTTATCAATTACATGAGGACAATTTCAAGTCACTGTGGAGAGTGAGGAGGAGTGAGCATAGTTAGGATGGTGGCCTGGCGGTGACAACATGTTTATTAGTGTTGGCAGCACAGCTTAATAATTGCAGGTTACCAGAACATCTAAAGAGCCTCTGAATGTTTATTTTTGTCCTTGTTTAAAGCCTTTTGAGTCGCTGTCCTCTGCAGGATGAGCTTTGCTGGTTGGGACTTGATCGATATTAACACTGCAAATTTCTGATATTGATACATTTATGGAAATTATGACAGAATACTGTGTGCACTTTATTCATACAGACTTTTACAATTAGTCTAATATATGATGAAGGCGGCAGTGTCAAAAAAAAAAACTGTAGTGTTGATTGAAGGGCACCAGAGCTGCAGGTGAAGATTATTAACTCCTTTAACGTTTCATCTCAAAATTGTATGACAACTGAAAATATGAAAACATTTTGTCAATTGATACAAAAAGGATCATTGTAACCCCACACATGTGAATAATGATCAGTCTATTAGTCAGTCAGTAAGTTTAACAACAATACAATTGAGAGGAAAATGCTTGGCATTGTTCATTTAAGTGTTTTTACTGTTTTCATATTTATAGTTGCATGTTTAATGAGTCTTTAAATGGACACATTTGTTAAATGTAAACTTCAGCCTGAGGTATATACGCTCCCTCCTCATGCCAGGGTGTCTCTCCTGCGGGTTGCATGCCCTCCTTCGGGAGTCCAGTCCAGACAGAGAGTCATTCCTCGTGTTTACATGCGGCGGCCAATCAGATTCCTGCGCGAGCCGGCGATCACACCAACCGGCGCGCCCTCCCTCTGCGGGGCCCCGCGTCTTTCTGGAACGTGCATTTCCTCGTTATTATTACCGTTGCCACAGTGACAGTTCATCGCCGTCAACGGTTGGCGGAGCCGCCGTGACGTCAGGGGCGATATCGGGAATTCCTTCTCCCTGTCGGGCTCCGTGTGACGCTGAACCGGAGCCTCAGACGCAGCTGGTGAGAAGCGGGCACGTACGGCGTTACACGTGAGGCGTAAAGTTTGCCTCGTTTTCCGGGGCCGTGTTTTCATCCGAGCCGCGCTGCGCCGCTGAGGAAGATGAGTGTGTGTGTGGGGGGGGGAGGAGGGGGGGAACAAATTCAGGTTTAATGAGGAAAACTTCAGAGGAAGAGACACCATGGTCGTCTGCATCTCCATCCGCGTTTCCTGCTCATAAACACGCCAGCTGAGATCTGTTCCGCTGCTAAGGTGACCCGAGCAAGGCCGACTTGAATGTAAGTGTAGAAGTGATGAAAACTTAAAACCTTTTTATTTACAGGAAACAGTCATTTGTATCAACAATGAAACAGAAGATTCATATTAATTTAAAGTGATAATAATTCATATTTCTGCCCACTGTTTTTTGAAAACTGGCTAAAAATGTTTGACCAGTGATGACCTCCCGGTAAATAAAATGACACAAATAACTGTGCAGTGGCTTGTTGACAGTAATATATGGCCTCAGCTGTAAGACAAACAAAACATGCATACGTCTGACTGTTTACTCAAGTTTACCTTTTTCTCATATAGGCCAGTTTGTTGTGTACTTTGACTCTACTTATTAACTTCTGCTCCATTTTCCAGCCCGTTTTCCTTTTGTCTTTGTCTTTCATCAACAGCTATGTGTGTTTTCCTGTGAATGTTTTATGGAACCGTTTTTGAGTGCCTGCTTTTTGTTTTCTAACATTTTGTTGAACCAGTCCAAACCTGGTTTAAGCAGGTCAGACGTATGCATGTTTTGTTTGTCTTACAGCTGAGGCCATATATTACTGTCAACAAGCCATGGCACAGTTATTTGTGTCATTTTATTTACCGGGAGGTCATCACTGGTCAGCAGGTTTAAGTTGGAACACCTTAATCTAAACCTTATCATTTGATTTATTTTCCTGAAGCAGTTCCTGGAATTTCTGACTATAATGAATGACGAGCTGTCTTTCTCTAAAGAGAGCTCTGAAAGTTCGCGGCCATATGGCAAACTTCACATGATATGGGCATGGAGGGCTGCACAGGGGGAACACAAACTGCTTTTCTTTTTTTTTTTCTCAACCCCAGAGTTTGCTTTCCATCACGCTTTTACATTCGCAGCGACTCTGTGTTGCAGCGTTGATACCTATTGTGTCTATTTCCGTTATGCGATTCTGCTTGTGCCCCCGCCGGGCTATCTGTATTGGATCTCATCATTGACTGCGTTCTGTAGACAGTGCATCTGCCCCCCCCCCTCCCGCACCAAGTCAGGCTGACCTTGTCACGGAGCTTTGCCATAGAAGGGATCAGTGACAGTGTACGGACACACTGGCAGCTCAGATGTCTGCTCCTGAGCTCCTGGGGCTGCTGGCAGGTCGTCTTTAAATAGATAAGCACTTTAGTTGAACGCCAGAGATGGCCCGCGACCTATGAGCAAGGTGATTTCTCAAGTCTATCTGCGTCTCAGAGGGTGATTCAGCAAAATACAGCGCTTCTGTATCGGGAAGGAAAAAGGAACAGGCAGATATTACTGTGTTGTGTTCTTCCTTTTCCTGCTGTTTGGTTCGCTGGAAATGTCAGGTTGGGAGTGCTTCTATAGTCTGCTGTTAAGAACACCATTCCAGCAGATCTTTGCCACAGCGTGAAGATTAATCGGTCAACTGAAAGAAAATGAATCTGCCATGATTCTGAAAATAGAATAACCCAGCAAAACTGGCCAAAAATTCGCTCACGTGAACATTTGTTTGTTTTATGTAATTTAGACTATTCAGATACAAACAAGCTATTTGAAAGGATCAGCTTTAGCCCTTCAATATGGTGATGTGAATTTTTGTAATCTGACAATTTAACAATCAAATTAGTAATCAATTGGCTAATCAAGAAAATAATCAGAAGATTAAACGACAATAAAAAATCACTGTGAGCTGAATCCGTTGTTTTCAGTGATTGGATCAAACACGATCACTGATATAATCAGATGTAATCAGATCTGTTATGTCTTTCAAAAGTTGATAACATGCCCGTTTTGAAAATGAAACAAATTGAAATTACAGGTGTCATATGACTGTTGGTAAATATTGGCAGTTGTATATGATCCGGCTGCTGTCGCAGGTCTCATTTCGTTTGTCTGTCTCTCCTCAGAGGGTCTGCCATGTTCCCGGACGCCCTGGAAGCAGCCGGGCGGGTGGAGGGCCTGTCACTGTCCGCCCCACAACCCCAGCCAGAGCTCGAGGAAGAGGATGCGTCAATGGAGAGGGGGCCCAAAAGACAAGGCCGCTATCGGAAAAGCCTGCAGCTCTTGAAGCCCTTCAGGATAACACACAAGTAAACAAAATTATGTTTAACTTTATGTGCCAACTTTTTGATAATAAGCCAGGTAAATGAAGACATAAAGGCAGGTGGAGTTCAAGGCCGTCCCGTAGACAGACATTCATATCTAAAGACGCAAAAGTTCATGTTTATTATGTATGTGTAATGTGCTGATTGTCAGGGTGCAGCAGGAGGCCCTGATAAGGAATGGGAACTCATCCACCCCCCGTCCCCCCGTCCCCCTCCAGCAACACACGGCACCATGTTTAAACATATGTCAGCCGACTGATAAACCCTGGCCTTTTTTTTTTTTTTTTTCTTTTCTCGCTACTCTCTTCGAGTTTTGTGAAGAGCATGCAAATTACTGTCCAAACACTGCAGGCATGATTCACCTTTCATCCACTCCGGCAACCAAAGGGGCCCCTTATTTCTCAGCGACCTACGCGGGTGTGCTCCTCAAACATAGCGCCTGTGTGTGCGATTGCACTTTTAGACATCTCACCCATTTCTACGTCTTCCACTCTATTCCAGGCATCAGCACCCAGTCGATAACGCCGGCCTCTTCTCATTTATGACCCTGCACTGGCTCTCCCCGCTGGCACTGAAGGCCTACAAGGCGTCCAGCTTGTCTATAGACGATGTGTGGGGACTGTCTTGCCACGAAGCTTCTGCAGTCAACTGCCAAAGGTGAGGTAAATGTGGCACGGCTGAGGTTTGTCTGATGAAAGTTTCCTGTGGTGGGAATTATCAAAATAAATATTGTGGGAAATCTCTAGTCGATGCTGAAATACTGGTGCTTAGTGGGACATGAAATGAAAAGGTGAGGTAGGAATAATTTACAAGTTTCAGATCTTCTTTTCTAAAGGTTGAATTTGATTCATAGGATGCCGCCACCCTGAAGACACTTGATTTTTGTCCACCAGGCAAAAATATGCTGGAGGGCCTTCTGTGCACAGGGTATGAACCATTAAAGGGTAACATTTATGCAATATTTTATACATTTGCTTTTTGTGAAGAAAACAATCTCATGTATAGTGTACTGCTGCCATAAATACCTTTAAGGAACAAAAAGTTTTCCAGTTTCACATGCAAAAACTCATGATCACATGTGCCCACATACGCACGTGTGCACGTATAAAAAAAATGTTTTTTCCCATGTGAAACAAGTGATTTGTGTAATGTGTGAAGGTCATGTAGATTCCCATGTGAAACATTTTTCCCATGTTATTTGTTGCAACATACGGTAAACATGTGTCATGTGTTCCAGGTGGAAAACATGGGGAAGTTGCGTTTTTTTTTTCTGTAAGGGCATTTGCAAGCGCGCCAAACTACGACCCAAACTCAGTCCTCAACTCAAGTAATATTTACTTCTGATTTAAAATATTAACAAAGAATTGCAGTGCCCATTTGTTTTCGAAAATCAAGAAGAAATTTGAAACATTCAAACATATATAAGAGTGCAGTTCGCGCTGTTGCTTCACAGCAAGAAGATTCTGGGTTCGAATTTGCCGGTCGGCTGGAGCCTTTCCATGAGGAGTTCGCATATTTTCTTTGTGCCTGCGTGGGTTCACTGCTGGTTTTCTTCTGAGTACAAAAACATGCATGCTAAGTCGATCGGTAATTCTAAATTGACCATAGGTGTGAATGTGAGCGTGAATGGTCGTATGTCTTTCTGTGCTGGCCCTGTGCTGGACTGGAGACCTGCCCAGGTCATGCCCCACCTTTGCCTCCAGCCCCCCCGGTCACCTTGTTCCTGATAAAGAGGGTGTAGATAATGAGTGGCTGGACGGATATATTTGTGACATAGTTGATCAAATGAAAGGGTGTGAGGCCTAGAGCCACGGACAGGTTGTTGAAGAGTATTGTGGGTTTTGGTCTCTTAATCAGATTTGTTGATATGAAAAGTGTATTATTGTCAGCCTTTCCTTTTAAATACAGTACAGACTGCACATCACATGGCATCTCAATTACATGCTCCTATGCTTTCGTTGATATGAAACGATGAAAGTTTCTTTGTTAATTTGCAAAAAAATAAAATGACCAGTTAATATGTAGTGAACATGCTTTACCTGTTTGTGAATTTATCCTTGGTTTAAATGCATTTCTGTCACTTGTATTAGTACATATAGTGTTAAATGAACGTCAGCGTGTTGCTATCATTTTGTAATGTAGACACATGCTGTGATAGAGAATGATCCACAGAGATTAGAAGGTCGTGTTATTTGTCTCAAGTACCCGGTGGACCTGGTTGTTTCAGGGTGTTTTCATGTGAACTGATCTCTCTGACACAGTTGGAAAAGATTATCTTTCTTTTTTCAAACAAACATTGAGAAACCTCCTTTGCTGTGCCTTTAAACCTGCTCATTTGTATTATTGAGGTTTTGGAGTGCTGTACATGTGATCTCTGCCACGTATACTGTCCAGGATTTTGAATGTTTGTGCAGTCTGTGCTGTGTGACTTACCTGATGAACATCCTGTTTCTCCTGACCAATACAGGAACATTGTGCTGGGATTGGGGGTTGCTGAGAATAGCAGGGATTAGAGATTACGGTCGGAGTTGGTGCCTGACTTGGGTGGTTATGTCATTAACTCCTGTACCTGCGCTGCACAATGTCTCCCTGTCACATTCATTAGCTGTTATTGACTGGAGCCCGACTGTCGGATAAGTCACTGTTTGCCTGCCAAACCACGGCGTGAGAAGTGCCTTGTAGTAAAGCGACGAATCTATGAATGAGCCACGAAGACTCACAATGAGCTCATTAGGGGGCATTTAGCGTTTGCTGCTCACTAAAAAGAAAACCGATGCTTTTTCAATTAATCATGTGCCTGGTGTGTCAAGTCAGGTCTGGGGGCCGTGACTCGGCAGGACAGAGGAGGGTGACTGTTTGAGGAAGTTCACCCTTGTATCTGGTGACAACTGCGAAGATTGTGGCTGAGGGGCCTTTAGGTTTCGTGCTGCTGCTTTGTGTGTCAAAAGAGCGCGTAAAAGGGAAGCGGCAAAGAAGTACAAAGCTATCACGTTGACACGGGTGGGCGCCGGAGACAGGAGGGCTTTATTTTTTTAGTGTTTACATAGCACGAGCGGTTACGCAACCCCGATGCAAAGCAAGGGGGAATTGGGAAGAAAAAAAAAAAGCACCCTGGGAGAGTTGACACTTGTTGGTGCTCAGTGAGGTGCGAACCTTGAACGCAATGTCCCGGCCAACTCCTCTACAAACATCAGCTTCGCTTGCCATCTGGCAAACTGAAATGATGGCTTTTAGGAACGTTTCAGTCCTGCTTAAAAGCAAATAATTCCTCCTCCTCGGAGCCGACACTGTTGCCCTGCCTGGTGTTTCTCATTTCCATTTATGTGCGTGCCCATGCACACACTTAAGATCTATGAAGTATTGTTTCGTGGAAGTTTTAAATATTGGAAATGATGCTAATTATTATAATGAAACCTATAAATATGCATGACTGGATATTTATTGTATTCATTTGTTACATTTTATAGGTCCATGTCATTATGAAAAAAAAGTACTTTTTTGCTGTTCTTTCTCCTTTCTTGGTTCATTGATAGGATTTAGCAGCACTTAGTGTATTACTCACACACAAGTCTCATTCCCAATGACTCAAGCTTGCGCCTATGCAGCTTTTACTGCAATTAATTGTAATTTCTTAGATTCAACACCATTTGACTTCAAGTTGTAATTATCGGGCTGTGTGAGATTCGAGTTGGTTTAATGTTCTGTCTATCTCTGATACGTTTTTAATAAAGTCATTAGGGCGTAAATTACTTTCTGCAGCTGCTCCGCTGCTGCTTTATAGAGTCATTAGCCGTGATGCATTTGGCCAACAAGATATTTCCCCAATTCAGGGGATATTATACAGCAATAAATGTACATTAGCACATCTTTAACATGTTTGGTAGCACCTTTCTCCGTCTAATTATGTGATGCATCATTCATGATCGTATATTGTAGGTCACCTTTACATTATTATCACCCTTGCTGCCTTCTTTTTTCCTTTGTGGGTTTTCAGCTGCCATGATTGCCTGTTTATATCCCCCATTGTGCCTTTGGGCAGTCTGAGAAACATCTTTCACTTAATTCCAGGAAAAGAATCAACACAAAGTTTTCTTTTCACTTATGATAATTTTGCCCTTCAAAAATGGCAACTTCTACATCCAGTTAATTGGCACTATAGCAGCTCTTTGCACAGTGTTCACGTGATAAGGCTGAGTCTTATTACTCTGGAAATTAAGTTCAGTGTCTGGTTGAACTGTGTTCATATAACTTGTCCTTAATTTTGTGCTTTTTTTTTTTTGGTTCCAGGCTTGAATTTTTGTGGCGTGACGAGCTCAAAAGAAGTGGACGAGAAGGGGCATCCCTGACGAGAGTCTTCTGGAGGTTCTGCCAAACCCGTATGCTGGTGGCCATCTTATCCCTCCTCCTCACAATGGTGGCAGGCTTTGTTGGGCCCGTGAGTACTGTCCAAATCCTTCTTTCTCATTTTATTTCGCTGATTGGGCTAATACACCTTTCAGCCTGGTCGTTGGCTCAGAGCCCCAAGTCCTCGTATTTTCTGAAAATCACTTTATCCCATTTCATGCTGGTCTGGAAATTGAAATGAAAACATACTGGGAGATTACTAAGCCTTCGATGGTGAAACCCATATTAGTACCACAGATTAGCTGGTTTGTACCCAGTCACACTTTGGTTGAGAGACGTGCAGGGCTTTCTATCTGGCACACTTTGGATTTCCCTCCAAATGTTCGATGAGGATCAGAGAGATTCAAAGTGTGCATATTTCTAAACACTCCTTATCAGAAATCAAAAATAACCACCTAAAACTAAAGAGTAATTATGTACGGAGTTCCCAGTTCACCGTGTTTCTGAATCAGTTCCTTTGTTTCTTTTGCTCTGAGCTGTTTATTTTTGGTGTCTTGTTAACATGTGCACTGTGTGAGTGCAACTACCCATAACTAATAGCATTAACTGGATTTAGTTGTTACACAATGACAAATTTGTCTCACATTCCTGTGATTTATTTCACACACTTGCTGATAAAGCAATGTTGAATATATTCTTTCTGCAGTTTCCAGCCTGATTTAACATATTTGAACAGAACGCAAAATATTGTCGGCCATTTCGTGCCATGCCATCAGGCCTTAAAACTCACAGATTCTTTGCATGAATATTTTATTCTTTCTACTTTTTGTGCTTATTATACTTTAATCTCTGGTCTACTTATTTGAAATATTCCCTCTGTTTTTCTCTTTCATCTTCTTGTAATCTTATTTCTTCTTTTTCATGCGGCCCCTGCCCTGCTTATCTCGATCTGTGGCATTTCCTCAATTATCCTTTCCATTTCCTCTTTCTTCTTTCTTCTTCTTCTCTGGTGCCACTTTATCTCCTTCATGTTTCTGCGTTTTGTCTTTGTTGTTTGCTGCTTTTGTTCTGTTACTTTTTCTCCATGTTTTTCTTTACCATCATTTCCAATCCCCCCCCACTCCCCCCCACTCCCCACCACCCCACCCCCCTCTCTCGTTGTTCATGTCCAGGCTCTCCTGGTTCGAGCTCTGCTGGAGTATTCCCAGAGCGCAAACAGCTCCGTCTGGTTCGGCCTGTCTCTGGTCGCCGGGATCTTCCTCATGGAACTTATGCGCTCCTGGTCTCTGGCGCTGATGTGGGCCGTCAACTACCGCACCGCAGCGCGCCTCCGCGGGGCAGCTCTTACTTTCGCCTTCCACAAGATCCTCCGCCTGCGCAGCACTAAAGACATCAGTCCAGGCGAGGTAGGTGGCACAACCCTGGAGGGGACTCATCTCCAAATTACCTAAATCATCCCTCGCTGCAGGGCACCACATGCAGATGATTGAGATGGATTTAATTTTTGCTCTTACACAATTCCTGCTTAGATCTCGACAAATCCCGTAGCCTGAGGGAAGGGAGGCGGTCTAAGATTAGTCATTACACAGCTTAAGCGGAATCATTGTCCAACAAATAAACGTGGGAATAAGGACGACTGTATTTGCTAGATAGCTTTTATCGTCTCAGTGGTGTTCTGTGAAATAGTTTATGTCATTGAAATTTTTGTATGTAATTTAAAATCCCTGTCTCTCCACCTAGTTGATCAACATCTGCTCCAGCGATGGCCAGCGGCTGTATGAAGCGGTATCAGTGGGCTGCCTGCTGGCCGGGGGGCCCCTGGTGGGAATACTGGGTCTATCTTACACCGCATACTTCCTGGGCCCCACTGCTCTGTTGGGGTCGGCCATCTTCATCATCTTCTACCCCACCATGGTACGAATCCAACCGGAGCCTCTGAAACACAGACACAAAAGATTAAAAACACAATCATCTGACTGTCCGTGTCTTTAAAGTGTGTTTGCGCTCAGCTCTCTTTCATGACACTTTTGTAAAATGAGCACTCTCATTATAGCAGCGATTAGCAATTTAATTATATCAATTTCTAAAAGTTGTATCAAAACTTAATGACCCTAGATGCATATTATTGTTGACTCATTATTTTCTCAGCTAGAACTTTTTAGAATTTGGTTAGTAGGAGACACAAGTAGTGATCTCTTTAAAATCTTTAAGTTAATTCAGAGTGTTGAAGAACCCGACCAGCGCTTTTTAAAAACCTCGTAACTCTGCAGCTATCAATCTTCTGTCAACTTTGTAGCTGTTATTTTCAAATTACACTCAATCTAAGCTGCAGCCTGACAGCCGGAGACCCTGCTATTGATGTGAAAGGCGTTTATCACCCTGGTCCCCCAGACAGGCCTGCAGCACAGCTAATGTGATTGTGTCTGCTTTCATTTCCTCCCCTGCCACTTATTTCTCTTGTCATCATTTCCCCCCTATGTTCCCGTCTGGACAGATGCTTGCATCGAGGCTGACGGCGTATTTCCGCAAGAAGTGTGTGACGGTCACTGACGGACGCGTGAGACTGATGAACGAGATCTTGGGCTGCATAAAGTTCATCAAGATGTATTGTTGGGAGGATGTCTTTGCACAGAACGTGCACAGTGAGTGGCTGTCGTCTTCTTAAATGACTCAGCGACTTGGGCAATGCTCATTTCCTGAGGTGCTTTTCTTGAGAACTTCATTCTGCTCGGTGTTTTTTTTTTTATTCCCAACTTGCTCGGAATAAAGTGTCACTTCATTTGAACACCTGCCGCTGTTGCACATTAGGAACTAAATGGTCAGTTTATCACCTCAAATTAGACTCATCCTTGTCGTGATCTAGTAAGATAACCCTGACCCTAAATCCATTTTCATTAGCTTTCCCTGTTTAAGTCATTCCATGGAGCATCATCTATAATCAAAGGCAGTTTGAATCCCTTGGCTTCAAGGTTAATTTGCAAGGTGTTTGGGGCCTTATAATACCTTGAACCACTGTCAAGGCTGCTGTACTTATCTATGAATTAGCGATGGCCTTTTCTCATGAGGTCCACGCTGTAGGTTGTGGATAAGGATCATTCTCCCCTTTTAATCATTCTCCAAATTAGCCAGGTGGGGCTCCTTCTCACTGCTGTCCTGTGATTACCCAGTATAATGCAAATTAATAAGCATTTAACTTAATGGCCAAAGAGCCTTAAGAGTTCCAGTGTCAGTCCCTTCTGTTAGCGTTGTTGCTAAATGGACGATCAGTGTTTTTGGCCCAGGACATGTGACTCGTCCTTTGTTATCCACGCAGAAACACACTCACCATCCAAGAGGAGACCCAGCAGGGGGTAAGATGCACCAGGAGGAGGGACTTCTCACATTTCACACACAGTGCTGCAGGGGCTGAGGATGCACAAGCTTTTTGTTCCAGTGTTTGCACCCAGTGAACTGAGTTAACAAAGCAGCCAGAGCGTGCATTTGGGAGATACAAACATAGAGGAAGGGGTCCGAATTTGGGCATTAGACTCGGAGAGTTATCAAGGTTCAGCAGGTTTCGAAGCTCCTTTCAAGAGGGAGGCTCTTGTTCCTCCCTCTTGTATCTATTTCTGTCTGCTGGCTGTGTTGGTTAGTGACTCTTATGGTGTTGTTGATTGAATGTTCACTGGAGAAGCCTTTGGGAGTCACTCAAGCCTCACTTTATTTTCTCTCGCTTTCTGACTGTCTTTCCTTTTTCATCATCTGTTTCTCTTATCTCCTCCACAGAGGTGCGATCAGAGGAGAGGGGGATACTGGAGAGAGCTGGTGTTGTCCAGAGTCTCACAGTGGGTGTGGCTCCCATCGTCGTGGTGATAGCATGCGTGTGCACTTTCACCCTGCATATGGCCTTGGGCTATGACCTTAATGCTGCAGAGGTATTCATATATATTTAGTCTCAAATTTACTGCATTTAAAGGCCCCTATCTTTAAAAAAGGACATTATATGATTCTTTACATGACACAAATGGATATGTTTTTAAATTTGAAACTTGTTTTAAAGTTGATGTGACGAGTTTTTAGCCATGATCAGCACTTAGATCAAAAATCAGATACAGCCCCGGGTGAAACTCTGAACCACAAGCAGTTTCCGGGCGTGTGATGCCCCTGTCACATTTCTATTCACCGTGGACTCATTTCTCACCGCATCAGCAAGTCCTGTGCCTATATGGAAACAGCACAATCATAGCCAGAAGTAGGGTGAACTCCAAAATGTCTTTTGTGCAGTATAATACATCAAAAAAGAATAAACATAAGTTGAATTTCTTCAACAATTTATTTGACAGATATTGAATAAATCTATTACCAGTGTTGGGTAAAAGGGAGGTACACATGCTTTATCCAGCATATTGAAGTATTTTCATTTTTACAACCCTGCTCTCCATCCTGTCTCCTCTGTGCTCCAGCTTGCAGTTCAATCAAGAATTTGCTGAATTGTTGTGACATGACTTTTGGTCTCTGCTCAGTCATTTAAGCCGTCCCAGTTGCACTGAGGAGCACAGAGCTTTGATCTGTTCACAGAATCTCAATCGTGCAAATGGTTTATTTTTAATGAAATTGTGAATGAGACATAAAATCAAGGGTATTTGATCAAATATATTTAGCTCAGATTTGATTATTTTTCTTGTTAGTAGTGTTCAGTCCCTAATTAGAAACTAGGAGGTAATTTCCATTTTTACAGTTTATGGATATGATGAATATGTCATTTTTGTAATTTTTTGGAAAGAAAACTCCCTTTCTTCGTGTTTTCAGATTCATGATTCAGAAGGGTGAAAAATGTTTTAACTGTCTCCGCCTCTACACTTTCTACCTCAGGCTTTCACTGTGGTTGCCGTTTTCAACTCCATGACGTTTGCCCTGAAAGTCACACCGTTGGCCGTGAGGTCACTGTCAGAGGGTGCTGTCGCAGCCAAAAGATTTCAGGTATGAAAGGTACTCTAGTCTCTTGCAGAGGTGGCTAAATAAAGAGAATTTTAAGTAAAGATGACTGGTATAGGTGTCATCTAAGATGCCCACGGTTTTTATATAAAAGAAGATGTTGTTATATTATAACTTACTATTTATTTATTTTATTTATTTATTTATCTCTGCAGTATAACACTTGTCAAAACGTAAAGACACTTTATTCAGGTCAACAGACTAAGATGGACTCAGTACGTCAGTGGACAAGCAGGTTTGACCCTGTTTAGAGCCAATCAAAATGTGCTTCTGTTGCTGCTAAAACAAACCCGCCCACACCACATACTGTCATTTTCGACATACTGTTTCCACACACGTGGTAAAAGTCACATGTTGGTGAGAAATGGGTCCACAGAGCCAGCTAAGCAGAAGTAAGCAAGTACTTCTGCCAAGGATGCAGCAAAAGGTTGGAGCTGTTCTGCATTTTACACATACGTAGCGCATAATAAAGTATTGATGAACTCAAGGACAGGGTGGACTGCAGTTTAAGCATGAAGCTGAGTAATGTAGTCATGAGTGACAATATCTTGTTACATAGTGCCAAGCAAGTTCATAAAGTAGGTTAAACCACATGTAAACAGTGTTTTACTTCATGCTACACTTATTTTAGTCATGCACAAAAGAAAAACAATAAATTCATATTTTGCAAGCACACAATTTTGTCAAGTTTGTCATCACAATGGTTATTTGAAACTAAATGTTGTTTCTATGTGTCTTGACTCCACAGAGGCTATTCATGATGGACAGCAGAGAGACCATTTTAGTCAAAATGGAGGACCCCAGCAATGCAGTTGAATTTCAGGATGCCACTCTGGCGTGGGAAAAGGCACGATGTCCGGCTTCAAAAACAAACCCGCCCCCCGTGAAGCGTGGCGGGATCAAGCGTGTGCTGCGCAGGGAGAAGCTCAGACTGTACATTTCCACAGAGCACGCAAAAGCAAACAAGGAAGTCCCCAACGCTCAAAGTCTCCTCACAAACATGGAGCAGGAGAGCCCACAAAGCACCATCTCATCCACGCAAAGCATCCGACCCCCACTGCACAAGACCCTGCATCGCATTGACCTACGTATTAAGAGGGTAACACCGCAAGCACGTACAAGTAGTAGATCAATGAGGAGTTGCTTGAATTAGATTTTATCTGAATCATGTCATTTACACCGTGCCATTGTTCTTCCTTTTCTAGGGTTCACTGGTTGGAATCTGTGGAGGTGTCGGGAGCGGAAAGAGCTCTCTTCTGTCCGCTCTACTGGGACAGGTGAGATTCAATTGAAAGTACAACAGTCTGAATTTCCGCCTCAAATAGTGCAGATATTAATAACATGTAAGACAGCTTTTCTCCCTGAAGCTGTCATTCACACACAAAGCCGCAGAACAGCCACAAATTTGAAAAGGAACGTTTCAAGTGTTTTCTCCTCCTGCAACCTTCTGTTTCTGTGCTGCAGATGACCCTGTTAGAAGGTAACGTAGCTGCCAGTGGTGGCTTCGCTTACGTGTCCCAACAAGCCTGGATTCTCAATGACTCACTGAAGGAGAACATACTGTTTGGAAACGAGTACAACCAAGACAAGTAAGATCCACTATATAATATTAGTGCTACAAAGAAAAACGGACCAAAAGTAGGAGATTTATTTCTGAATTTAACTCCTTTTTTTCCACGTCAGATACAACGCAGTGCTGGAAGCGTGCTGTCTTCTCCCAGATCTTGCAGAGCTCCCATACGGAGACATGACAGAGGTATATGCAGTTTCAAAACGTCTGTTAAAATTTTTTATTTTTAAACTATCTTGCGTAGCAGTTTAAGTTTATGCAATAAATTTGGTTCAAACTCAACGTATTTTTTATCTTCTGATTGTAGATTGGAGAGAGGGGGGCCAACTTGAGCGGAGGGCAGCGTCAGAGAGTGAGCCTGGCGCGGGCCCTCTACAGTGAGCGACCCATACTCCTCCTGGATGACCCTCTCAGCGCTGTTGATGCTTGTGTGGGCTCCCATATCTTCAATAAAGCCATTCGGGTTGCTGCAAAAAGCAAGACGGTGCTCTTTGTAACACACCAGCTGCAGGTAAGGACAATGTTGTGTCTTTTTTCGCTTGTTTAATGAACAAAATTTCTTGTTCTAAAAGCAACACCGATCAACTGATAGAGTTAAAAGGTCTTAATGTCTAAAATGCCCGCAGTGTTAAATCCTAACGATTTTACCTTTGTTCTACCTTTTTATTTATCAGTATCTTTCCGAGTGTGATGATGTTATTCTGATGAAGGACGGGCAGATTGCTGAGCATGGCACCCATACACTGCTAATGGGTAAAGAGCGTGACTATGCCACCCTATTCAACAGCATGCAACAGGAGGTAAGGCCAGGGGCACACGAGGAACAAAGCCGGCTCTTTTGAATAAGGCATCTTTGCCCCTGCTACACAATAACTTTGAACATTACAAGCTGAATAATTCATAGGCCCAGAAAGGCAAGTCCAATAGCAGTGAAATGTTAATGTATACAAGGCCTTTCATTATTTATGCGTGCATTGATTTACTGGTGAGCTGCTAAAGACCATGTCACCGATATCTCTGTTTAAATTACTTTCATGGTGTTGTTGTCATGGCTGCTTTGATTTGTGATGGTGACATGTTTCCAAACTCGCCTCCCTTAATCCTGATTTTTGTCTCTCAGAATCTGGTTAAAGAAAATTTAAGAAACAAGCTGCAGAGGACAGGTGCAAAAAAGGCTGACAGTGCTGTTGAAGTTGCCAAGGTCGGACCAAAGGTGGAAAGCAAGGGTGGAGGTGAGAGACCGTGCCACTGTTCATGCTCTACATGTAAACTGAATGCTGAATGCTGTTTACCCGAAACTGCATCATGAGTAACTTCTCTCTGGCTTTCTTTCTTTCTCGCCTCTTTCATTTAGAACCACTGATTAAAGCAGAAGAGAAAGGCTCTGGTGCGGTCGCCTGGTCTGTGTATGGAGCCTACATCAAAGCAGCAGGAGGTCCAGTGGTCTTCTTCATCAATGCCTTCTTCTTCCTCTCCACCACTGGCAGCATAGCCTTCAGTAACTGGTGGCTGAGCCACTGGATCAGGCAAGGCAGCGGGGTGAGTTGGGAGACGATCCTTCTTCACTATAACCAACACCCCTTTTTACTGTGAATTTGGCTCCAAAAGGAGAATAACTACTATGCCTCAATGGGTTGTGGCAGCTGACTGAGCATTAATCCAAATGTGCATGATTAAAAAAGTAACAGCACCTCGGTAAACTTAATTAAAAACAAGCACGAGCAGTGAAGAAACAGATGTGCTGCAAAGCAGGCGGTGGCTGCTGCTGTTGAGAAATGTGCTCAGAATAGTGAACATCACTGAACTCACAGATTTTCACGGACTGTTTGTAACGCAAAGTTTGCCTTTCTCAATTTCATTAGAAGCAAAATGGGGAAAAATCTCCTTTTTTTTTTCTCAGTCTTTGTAATTTGTTGCTCCATCTGCCCTCAGAACACATCATTAATCTTGAATGAAACGATGGCGAGCAACAGCATGAGATTCAACCCTCACATTCGGTACTATTCAACTGTATACGTCATCTCCATGGGAGCCGCTTTATTGCTGAAGACTATGAGAGGGCTGGTGTTCGTGAAGGTAAGCCTCCTTCTAACCACAAGGTTTGTCCTCCAAACCACTGATGAACTTCACAGTGATATAAAAAGCTGATATACTTGTGCTTCACAGCTAGGCAGTGCTCCTCCCTAATTGTTCTTTGCTGTCATTTGTTCATGCTCTCATGGTTCCAGCGCTATAATTGAAAATGCCTGCAGGCCAAATCCATTTATCTGTCCACTGCCATGTCTCACAGCTTTACAACGGCTGCATGTGTGTCTGTCTGTCTGTTTGTGAGGGCAAAGGAGACAAAGGAGCCCAGAGAAAGGAAGGATGCGTGTGCATGTGCGTGTGCGTGTGCGTGCGTGTGCATGTGCGTGTGCGTGTGTGTGTGTGTGTGCGCTCGAGCCCCCTCGGGTGTGCGTTCTCTTTTTCAAGCTAACCCATCCTGACACTGCATTGCAGAGGTTAGGTCCCCACGTTAATGTGTGCCACTTAAAATTGTAAATTTTTCAAAGATGGCTAATTTTTTTTTTTTTACCTCTAGCTGTGATCAGATCTTAGCGAGTGTTAAATATTCCATTAATAGAATTAATTTGTTCTCTGCTGCCACATGTAATTTCTGTCCAATTGGTGAAATGTCTCTTGCGCATTAGGTCGTGACCTTTATGTCAGCCTCCCAGAAACTCATTATAAATGAAGATTTGACAGCCTGCCTCGTGCAAGGGAGAAAAAAAAAACCCAGCTACCCACCAGTGTGCACATTCTTAGCATACGGTGTGGTAGCATTTATAACATTGCAGGCAACATAAGTGCTGCTGTATTTATCCTGTTTGTGTTTGAGGCTGAGCGCATTGACAGACCATTTCCCTGCAACCGTTTATGTATCCGAGTCATGATTGCTTCCGTATGCTTCTTGAAGTTGTTTGTTTACATGTGTCAGGTCTCATGTTCAAACGCAACATGTTGTCTGTGTTGACAGTGCACGGTAAAGGCTGCCTCCGTGCTCCACGACAAGCTCTTCAGCCGGCTCCTCCTCAGCCCCATGCACTTTTTTGATACGACACCTCTGGGTCGTATCCTGACCCGCTTCTCCAGGGACATGGACGAGGGTGAGGCTTGATTTGTCTTGACTGTGAACCTTTCCCTCAGGAGAGCTCTCAGTCGGTGAAGTCACCCTGGTTGACAAGGTGTAGTGCCAAGACACAGTGTGATTTGACATCGAGTATTTTCCCTAGCGAGTGGCTCTCTGTTATCCACTTCACTGGTGTCTTTGCTTGACATGTTGATTTGTGACTTGTATTTGTTTTGGATGGTTGGGTTTGTTTTTAAGCTTATTTTTGTCGACTCCATTGTGGTGTTTATGTTACCTGCAGACCTTCTGCTTCTTTTTCTCTCTTTTGAGAAAGAAAACACGAAAAGACACCCAGCAGGACACAAAGAGGAAACTTTCCTTCCCTTCGAACACTGCACTGTGTGTCTGATATGGTTTATTTCTCCCCCTGACAGTGGATGTGCGTCTGACCATGCAAGCTGAAATGCTGCTGCAGAATCTGACTCTGGTGCTGTTTTGTTTGGGAATGGTGGGCATCGTCTTCCCCTGGTTCCTGATCTCAATCGTGCCCTTGGGAGCCTTCCTCTTCTTTGTCAACCGTGTCTCCAGGTCAGACTCTCATCACTTCTTTTGTTATCATGGCTATTGGCATACGGTCTACAGTGTGCAGTGAGCTTAATGCTGTATTTTTCTCACTGACTGCTGCTGGTTTTTGGAAACAATAAATGTTGGGAAGAAAAAACAGGTTGAAAATTGCTGTTGAACTTCAAAGTTGATGGATAATTTTCTTTTGTTCTCTGTGGTTTTAGCATCCATTTTGATTTTACAAAGACACATTTGATTAATGCACAAAAATGCTGCCAATGAGAATGTGCTGTCCGTATGCATGGAGACATGATAGCATGGGCTTGTTTTCACTTTGAATGAGTCAACACCATTCCTTTCAGCACAACCTATTATGCTACAGTGTGATTCTAAATTCAGTTTTGCAAATTAATTTCAATCAGTAGTGTTTATTATAGGCTCACTTCACAATGTAGAGAGACAGAGAGAGAGAAGCAGGTACATCTCAGTGAAAGAAGTGCTCTGATGATCTTTATCTGAAAGTGTTTGAGTCTTATCGGTCATGGATTTTTTTTTTTTTTTTTTTTTTTTCTTCACGGCTTTTGTTCTGTGGTAAATGTTGCAGGAGTGCCCCGGAGGATGTGATGACTCTGCTTTAGTCATTATTTAAATGTTTACAGAAATTGTGCAATAAAGGGGAATCTACCGAGCAACAACAGCTTATTAGCGTCAGGGGAAATAACCACAGCATCTTGCCATTTCCTGTATATGTGAGATCGAGAAGAACATGACGTGTTATTGTTGTACAGATATAAAGTCAGAAATTACAAAAACAACGTTCATGTACATACAAAATATGTACATATCTGTAATATTCAGTCACATTTGATCAAGTCATGGCAAATATGATGTGATTATTTTGGTGTGGCAGAGCTGGATTTGGTCCTAAAGGCAGGAAGTTTTAACACGTACAACCCTCCTCCCCCTCATATATCACTTGATATCTCGTCCCCACATTAGCTGGGATTCTTGATTTCCTTCACCAGATAGCAGTTTGTGCCTTGAGGGATACATTTATGTACAAAACATCTGTATTTATCTTGTTAGAGGCCCTTGATTTTTGCCCTAATACAAATGGAATTAATGATCCACTTTGAAAAACAGCCCACCAGAATCAGGAGGAGGAGATGATCCCCAACTGTTACCAACAGGCAGTGATAACCCACGGCAGTGCTGTTCAGAAGGATGAAATACTGCATCCTACAAATTCATGACATCCCTGGATATGTATGGATGTTACATCAAACTGGATCTCCCATTGAAATTACCCCCTTCTAAAACAGCCTTTATTGAATTTTGAAATGAAACTGCCCAGGGCATAAACATGTTTGTCTGGATCACAGCCTCGAAACGAGGAAGTGTCATGTTTTTTCCATCTCTCTTCTCTGCTTTTATGAGAAAACCAAATGATTCATTGGAGACTTGTAGTTCCCATGCAGTATCCATTCTGTCTTTGCATCTGAAAGTGGAGAGACATGCCACCTTTGTCAGTAAACCTTTCTCCTTCACGCTACCTTGTGGACGGTGAGTCTGAAATCTCTCTCTGGCTACCATGTGATGATCCATAATATTAGACAAGCATCAGAAAGAGGGAAGCAACCGATCAGGGAAACGGCTGCTCTGTCCGTCGTCTCATCAGAACCTGTCAGCCGCACGATTGCATCATTAGAACTGATGCATTTTCCATTCCCTCACTCGTTGTTTTTATGTTAGTATTAAAATGTAATGTCTGTCTTCCCTATAAGATCTTACGAAGTAAATAGGGGGTTGAAAGCTGCATGGATGACACGAGTGCTTTTTCTTAAACCACTACAAATCACTTTATGAAAAGTTTGTGCTTCTCATTTCATGCAGGATCGCTTTTACATGTAATGTACCTTGATTTTCATGATTTCCTGTCAAATTTAATTTATTGGAAATATTAGTACTATATTTTCACACAATGTTCTCCCATTTTTATCCAAATGAGGCTAACATGAATTGAGGTCTTATATTTCTACAGTGCTACAGTCTAGACTGATTAGGATTTTTACAACCATTTAGGTTTACAAATCAAAACAGAAGTTGCCTGTATTTATGAAGTTATATCTGCCTCGGGGTGTGAAAGACAGTTGAAGCAGCTATGAGTGACATTTGCCATAATCAATATTCACTTACACGCAGAAAAATAAGAAAACCTTGGAAATTAAATTAACAATATTGCATTGTCTGTTTCCAGGGTTCTGATTCGCGAGCTGAAGCGCCTGGAGAACATCAGCCAATCACCATTCACCTCTCACATCACCAGCAGTCTTCAGGGACTCTCCACCATCCATGCCTATGGAAGAGGGCACGACTTCCTCCAAAGGTTGGTATAATGGTATCTGTCAGCCATGGAGAGCATTAAACTTGAATTTCATCTTATCTCTGTGTAGTTTTTCAGTTTGCTCCTCATCTCGTAACTGTACCAGACCTCATATGTGAAAATGTCCCCACAGCAAGCAGGATAGTGTAGATCTCTGCTTGCTTTTGCTCTGGCTGAAATGGTTTTACAGTTTTACATGTATCTCTCTCTTTTTTTTTTTTTTTTTTTTTTTTTACAGATATCAGGAATTGCTGGACACCAACCAGGCCTCCAACTACCTCTTCAGTTGTGCCATGCGTTGGCTGGCTGTCCGCCTGGATCTCATCAGTATCTCTCTTATCACTGCTGTAGCACTTCTCATTGTCTTCATGCACAATCAGATACCTCCAGCCTACGCAGGCTTGGCCCTATCGTATGCAGTGCAGGTTTGTAAACAAACATGTAGAAACACAGAATGTAGAGAGACACGAGGCGTCTAAAAGGCCAAAAGAGTCAGTAATTTTAGGTTCCAGACGAGAGACGAAGTGTTTTCAGTTCCTTGTTTGCATTGCTGTGTCTTTCTGGCCAAGTGTTTAGATGTAAAAGCATTTTCAGATTTATTTAAACTGTTCCCGAAATAAATTCAGGTTAAATTTAGACTATGTCAAGTTTGACAGAAGAAATAAAAACATTTATAAGCTTTAAAAGACACCGCTGCTCAATTCTATACTGCTACAACCTTCCTTGGTCTGGCAGCTGATGGTGGTTTATGTTATTTCTGGTCATTCTTGCTGTATTATTTACATCACTGCTTGATTCGACCTGTAGACTTGAATACTCTTTTGTGCTCCTGTTACAGTAGTTTAACATTTTAGCTGCAGTCCACTGCTTAGCATTTAGATAAACTGCACACAGCTCATGCTCTTGCTTTAAGGAACCAGTATGTACGGTATGACAGATGCTCTGTTTGCTGTGGACACACAAGGTTATTTTCGCAGCATGTCTTTGAGATGTGTTTGTTTTCTCATTGTCAGATGTGGGGTTTAGATATTCTATGAACATTTGGTGCTTTAGTGCATGTTTTGATCGACATTGTTATGACAACCGTGGCAGAGAATTGAAATCGATTAGCAAGATTGCACAGGAGCCCTATCGGCAAATCTGTTTATGAGGCTATAAATTTTCCGATGTTTTACTGCTCGGTTGCTGAAGGGGAGCAGTGCACATAAATAGCGAGTGTTTCATAGTAATTGGTGTGACAGTGTTAATCATTAACCTTTTACCTCTGCTTTTCTTTCAATTCCAGCTGACTGGCTTGTTTCAGTTTACAGTGCGGCTGCTCACAGAGACTGAAGCTCGGTTTACATCAGTTGAAAGGATCAATCATTATATAACGGTGAGAGCATTGATTAGCACAATGGATAATGTGGCACTCACACAGACTGTACATGCTCACATAGACTGGGTCAGTGTCTGAAATCACAGCACCAGACTAAACCAGTAAAAAAGAGCAGTTGAATTCAGAACAGCTGACGTGTCCAGACATGTGTGAGTGGGTTTTTGTTGTGCGACGTGATTGTGTATGTGTGATAAACTCAGCAGGAAGCAGATAGAAAACCCAGTGTGTTGTCTTTACACACTCCAGAGCCCATGACAGTGCTCGTGTCACACAACAGCCATGAAACCACAAAGTGTCAACTCAACTTTTTCTTCGAAAGTGCCAAGAAAAGCTCACCGAGTGTAAATCACTAGAAATCAGTTAGGGGGCTTGCTCTTCTACAGAGATTTAGAGATTAATAGCAGATACCATCGCCTCTCCTTATCTCAGAGTCTTGAGAGTGAAGCACCCAGACAAAGTCCCGAGGCTGCGTCTCCTGCCCCCTCCTGGCCTCAGGAGGGAAAGATCACCTTCCAGGACGTGCAGATGCGTTATCGCAATGACCTGCCTCTGGTGCTTAAGAACCTGTCCTTCACTATTCTGCCTGAAGAGACCATCGGCATTGTGGGCCGCACAGGATCAGGTGCGACTGACCTTTTCTTTTCCCCGGCTCGCAGCATTTTCAGTTACATCTCAGTTTCAGCATGTCCCCATTTGTTAACACACTGTCTTTTCTGGATGTGTTTGCAGGAAAGTCCTCTCTGGCTGTGGCTATGTTCAGACTCGTGGAGCTGACTGGAGGCTCCGTGATTATCGATGGAATCAATATTGCACAGATTGGTCTGGATGACCTGCGGGGCAAGCTTGCCATCATCCCTCAAGAGCCCGTGCTCTTCATCGGTACCATCAGGTAATCCACTGATAATTACTTTCATTATCAATAAGTGTGACTAATGTATTGTTCTGGCTTAAAAAAAAAAAATCACATTTGACTAGAAATGAAAAAAACACCCACACCTTAGCAATTAATGCAGCTGCTCTAATGGAAAATCTGTTTTAGTCGTGCAACCAGGTGGTCAAAATGTGTGTCTGTTATTTGTTTAAATGTCTGCATGTGTTTCCTGCTCCCTCCCCATACAGATAGCTGCTACCTCCTGCAAATGGAGACTTGTCTTTAATCAGCCAACCTGTTTAATGCACACACTTATATAGCAACAATATATGTTGGGGTTTTTTTTACATAAAAAAATTAGCAGGATATTTTACTTACAGTCTGTCAGTGTCTGTGATGCTGTTTCTAAACATTTAAATTTCCCAACATTTGGCTAAAATGTGCTTTTGGAAGATTTTTTTGGGAGATATATTATTTGCATTGTGTGGGCCCAACACTGATCTGGTCTGTGTCCATTATTGGGATTTCTCCAAAAGGGAAATCACAACAAAAACAAAAATTGTGCTGTGTGGTCAGAAATGAAACAACAGATATGCTAAATGTGATGGGCAGGAGTGATACAAAAACGAGCAGCATTGCTTTTATAAAAACTAGCTGTCAGTTGCTTTGTGGGTGTCAATTACCATAAAATCAGATGAGTATTGATCTTGGGGTTCAGTGTCAGCAGCATATCGTGTTTCTTGTCTTTATGTGAAATTGCCATAACATTTAATCCAGTTGATGAGTATAACATGTATGGTTTACATTCCAATAGGAGTAATTTAGACCCGTGGGATCAATACTCTGATTCTGACATCTGGGAAGCTCTTGAGAAGACACATATTAAGGAAATGGTGAGTGGTACTGTAAGATGGTCAGATCTTAAATTATACATGACACGATTAGAACAGTTGTCCTCATACCTCTGTATACCCTTTGACCTTCCTCAGGTGAGCCAGCTGCCTCATTCGCTCCACTCAGAGGTGACGGAGAACGGAGAGAACTTCTCGGTGGGAGAACGGCAGCTACTCTGTGTGGCCAGAGCCATGCTGAGGAACAGCAAGGTATATATAACACAATAATACTGCTATGTTAGATTTACTATATACTCTATACATTTCCTTTAATATGAGATTTTATATAATGTGGCGTGTTGTTTGGAATGGGTGATGATCTCTTCATCATGAAAAGAGCCTCTCCGTCTCACCACCTGGATGGGATACCACTACCACCTAGTGGTGTGCATTGTTGCGCCGTCCCATAAACTGTTATAAAAACCATGAGCTGGACATGAGTAGCATACAGAATATGGTGGATGAAGTTTTTTTCTTATTTTTGTAAACAAGTATTTTACATTTTATTCAAAATCCACATGCACTATAATTTCAGGTCCATTTCTTTGTTTGGATTATTCACAATGTTTCTTACCGTGTCTTCATTATTTGGTATTCCCTGTGTGACATCGACTTTTTTTTTTTTTTTTTAATAGATTCTTATATTGGACGAAGCCACAGCAGCCATTGACACTGAGACAGATCGTCTCATCCAGGAGACCATTCGCTGTGCGTTTGGCAGCTGCACCACTCTCATCATCGCCCATCGTCTCAACACAGTGATGAGCTGCAGCAGGGTCATGGTCCTGGACAACGGCCAGGTGCGTATAAATGCAACATCACTGATTGCAAAGTTCGGTCTGTTGGTTGAAACTCATTTGCAAGTTGAAACAGCCCTAATTTCCTGTGTGAACGGGTCCCTTTGAGTTGATGGATGGGATAAGGCAGGACTCATTTAATTGAGTGGTGTTCAAGTCAACTTTTGATGCAAGCAGAGAACATGAACTGCACACGAATGAGTACCAGTTTCAGTGTCAGCCCTTAACCCTGGTAATATGTTGAGTTCACCTCCATTAATCTGATCTGAGGATCATCAACATGCAGAGTTTAGAGCGGTGATTGAAAAGTGATGGATGCATCAGGACAGACAGGATTCATGTTGTGGATTTTTGCCACTATGGTCCCGTAACTCTGCTCACAGGCCTCCCTGCAGCACAGTGCCAGTAAAAACACAGTTTGTATACGGACATGAATGAAGTTTAGTTATTTAGTTATTAGACAGATACGTGTTACCGACTGCATTAAATAGCACATACTCATGGTCACAGGTAACTTGGTGACAACTTAGCTATTATCTTTGAATTTATTGTGTGTGATCTATGGTCCTAGTCGATGTTATAAGATATCGAATATGACTGAAACTACCAAAAAAATAACATTATGTTGTTTGAGCCATGTCAACAGCGTCAAAATTGAGTGACAAAGCTGAGTGCGGGTACCTATACTGACCAGCAGGAGCTAAAGAAACTTGTATCATTCACCAAAGTGTAACAAGGCTGTCCAGATATTAAAATGCTTTTCATACCCTGCCACTGGGAAATAACTTAGTTTGCAATATTCGTAGAGATGATATGCCCAGATTTTATATGCTGGTGCTGATTTGGTTTTATCCTCTTCATTCTCACAGATTTTGGAGTTTGACAGTCCCGCTGCTTTGCTGGCAGATGAAAACTCCAGATTCAGAGCCATGATAGAAGCATCAGAAAACCAAAGCAGATAAAACACACTGGAGCGGAACTCTGGACGTGAGCTGTGATCCCATAAAATATGCAAATCCAATATACGAATTGCAAAAAAAACCTCACTTAACCCCATCTTGCCTTGGTGTTGAAGTGGTGAGTTAAGAAATACAGTGATGGCTGCTCCGTGTAACAATGTCTGTTTATTTCCACACCAAAGACCCAGGGACCACATTTCTGAACAGCACGTCAAAGTAATGCAAAGACAGATGTAACAGCTTCCTGCTCCTTGCCACCGTGTCACAGGAGTTATTTCCTGGAGGCCAAATAATTCACTGCAATTTAAACAGAGTTGTGACTCTGACAATAGCACTTTATGTTTCATGTGCACACATGGAAGGACATGCGGTGCTTCCGTTTCCTCTGGAGGTCGGTTCATCAGGCAGACTTCCGATTAGTTTTAGTCCTTTTTATTTTTTTATTTCCATAACTAAGACCTCACAGTGCAAGATTTTATTGTTCAGCAGAGAATGATGTTGACCAGATTAACAAAAATATTCATAGCAAAATTAGTGTTTAACTTCAATAATTTCATAGTTTGTATTAATAATTCAAAAGAAAATCACCTGTTATCCATTCCTATGAGGCACCGTGTAAAACATGCTGAAATTGTTTGTTTTTGTTGTCGTTGTAATGCAGTCATTTCAGTAAATAACTGCAGATGCGATTTGTGCCTAGAGCTGTAAACACTTTCAGGTTATATAATGGAGTTAGCCATGTAAGCATGCTTTTTTAGACTGCATGCAAGTACTGTGTTTTGAAATGAGCTAATGTTTCCAAATGCTGGAGTTTAAAATATGCACATTTTACCCTGCTGGTAAAACATTACCAGCAGGGTAATTCTGGTGTTAAAAAAATGTACATTAATCAGTTGCAGTTTATAGGCACAGGAGGTTTGGTCTGTGTATTTGCAGCAAAGCTGAAAATGAGCAACATCAGGATGAGCCTTTAAATGTTGTGTTTTCACAAATCTGAGGATTGTAAACTTCTGCCTTTTAATCTAGTATGTGCTGAACAATCGTAAAAAGTGCAATATCTTCCTATTGCTTTGGTACATTTTCAAGATTGCCTTTGTACACTTGAGATTGTAATGTTGCAATATATTTTTGTTAAATGTTTGATTTTTGGGGGGGGGTGGGAGGTATTTTATGTAAAGGCTCTTTTTTTTTTAAATAAAAGTATTTTTTTATAGATGACAGTGTGCGCCCCACTGACTACACACGTGTTTGTTTTCAGTTCACTGGAAGTACTACTGCATATGTTAAAAAAAAAAAGAAGAAGGATGTTTTGACCTTAATGACTTAACTGGAGTAAGCATCAGCTGAAGCACACAACAGGTTAGAAAATAAAAAACAAATACGGGAGTGTAGAGTTAGGCCACTTTGTTTCTGCCTGAGGCTAACAGCTCAGAGCTACATTAGCCAATGCTGGTAGCAAAAGAGTTGCATTATGGGTAATGCAGGCACCAAGTATTGACAAGAATGAAGAGGACATCTCGTGCACTGAACTTTTTTATTGTGAGTCAGACAGTGTTATAGAAGTCTTATTCAGTGTTTTTGATCAAAGTTATGGAGACATTTATATGCATGATGAATATTGTATTAGACAATGGTTAAGCATTTAGAGTCAAAATAGCCCAGCAGCACTATATGAACATAACATCTGAGGACACCTTCCAGCCTGTGCGCAGCGGTGGAGTTCACACCTTGTATTCGTGCAACCTGTCCAAAGGTTATATTAACCTTTATCAGTCCACCCCAAAAGTCTAAAGCCCTAATCTCCAAGCTTCAGTGGGGATCTGCTGACGTGCACTTTAATACAGCAAAACAGAGATGTCCCCTTGACTGCATGTCAGCAGATCCCCACTGACAAAAATAACATCTAGAGTGTGCGACATGTCCATCTGGTTGCAGAACCTGCCAGACTTTCTAACCAGCTGTTAACAAACAACATAAATTCCTTAACATGAGAGTAAAAGTTGTTGAAATTCTTAAAGGCACACAGCAGTGAAAGGAAAAGGTGATATGGGTTCTTATTGACAAAACTTAAAGGAACAATGCACAATGCAAAAAACAAAAGAAGAAATGTGTGTGTCTGTGTGTCTGTGTGTGAGAGATTAAAAACTGTATCTGCACTCATCCTATAGTCAGAGCCCCGACTGGTTCTGTATCTGACTGTCAGCAACTCAAAGCCGTACATGTTGGCCAGGGTTCATCTCCTTGACCTCACGTGCTACAACAACATGACATAACCTCTCCTACTGAGTGACAACCTTCTCAGTGACACTGTGATACTTTCTCAATGAAGGGGCCAATGTGAGATGACTTTGTCTTATTGCCCCGGGTGCCCAGATTTCTGTGAAACACCCTCAGTGGTGGAAAGTAACTAAGTGCAAGTACTCAATTTAAGTACAATTTTGAGGTACTTGTAGCCAAGTATTTTCATTTGATGCTACTTTATACTTCCTGTCCGCTTTCAAATGGAAATTCTCCTCCATTAGATTTATTTGACAGCTTAAGTTACTTATAGGATGAAGATTTGCTATAATGGATGATATAACAAGCTTTTAAAATACGACACAAATATTAAATCAGTGTTTTTTGGGGGGGCTTGTGACATCTTACAAAAATCAGTGAATCGTTGGGGTCACATCTCAGATTTCTATAGATAGATAGATAGATAGATAGATAGGTCGGTCCTTGTGACAGCGTGGCTGGATGAGTCTGTTGGAGAAAGTGCTCCGCTGTCCCTGCAGCAGGTGGTGGAGAGGGTGGTCAGGATTATCCAATGTGGATAACAGTTTCCTCAGCGTCCTCCTCTCCACCACCTTTTCCAGGCTGTCCAGTGTGTAGCCGATGATGGAGCCGGCCTTCTTAACCAGTTTGTTAAGTCTGTTGGTGTCACCGGCTCCAATGCTGCTCTTCCAGCAGACTACGGAAAGGTATAGCACATTGGTAACAACAGACTGGTAGAACATCTCCAACATCTCGCTGCACACATTGAAGGATCGAAGTTTCCTCCAGAAAAAGTGTCGACTCATCCCCTTCTTGTAGACAGCGTTGATGTTGGTCTTCCAGTTCAGTCTGTTGTCGATGGAGACACCCAGGTACTCGTACTCTTCCACCATGTCCACCTCCTCTCCCAGAACTCTCAGCTGTTGTGGAGCCGTCGTCTTCCTCCTGAAGTCGACCACCATCTCTCTGGTCTTGGCCACGTTCAGGAGCAGATGATTTCTACCAGCCCACTCCACAAAGTCCTCCACTACTGCCCTGTATTCGTCCTCCCGTCCATCCCTTATACACCCGACCACTGCAGGGTCATCCGAGAACTGCCGCAGATGGCATGACCCCGAGTTGTACTGGAAGTCGGTGGTGTACAAGGTGAACAGGAAGGGAGACAGAACAGTTCCCTGTGGAGCTCCCGTACCACTGACCACCGTATCAGACAGAACACCACCCAGTTGGACAAACTGTGGCCTGCCATTCAGGTAGTCAGTGATCCAGGAGACGGTGGACGTGTCCAACCCCACCACTCGCAGCTTCTCACTCAGCAGCAGTGGTTGGATTGTGTTGAATGCAGGTAGATGAGGGCGTCGTCCACTCCCACATGAGGCTGGTACGCAAATTGCAGAGGGTCCAGTGAAGATTTCACCTGCGGTCTGAGATGGGCTAAGACCAGCCTCTCCAGCGCCTTCATCAAAATGAGGTGGTAACAGCTCCACCATATGAGTGATTTTTCCTTCTAAACATCTCACAGGGTTTCATTTCAACAGATGTTGAAATTATCCTATAGCTAAAAAAAAACCATCCAAGATTAAAGAAAAAGCCCATATTCTGAAAACGAATCTGTGGATCAGAACTTGTTTGCCCAGTAATCATGTCATGACCACAAAGGGGCCAAAGATACTTGTAAAGGAGTATCTTTAAGTAGCCGTGCCGGTATTTTGACTTGGTAAGTAAAGGATCTGAATACTTGTTTCACCACTGAACACCACCACTAAAGACCATTTCTCAAAATCTAATAATCATCTAAGGTGTTATAAAAATAACACTTAAGCTCTTTTTATAAGAGAATATAACCAAAAACGTGTAAATACCAAACCAGCACAATATTAGTGCAGCTTTGACAACATTACATTACATTTTTATCCAAAGCGACTTACAATAAGTGCATTTCAACCATGAGGGTACAAAACCCAGAACAACAAGAATCAAGAAAATAAAATTTCTTCAAGAAAGCCAAATTATAAAGTTCTATCAGTAAGGTTAGGTTAGGTTAGGTAGTTACTTTATTAATCCTCAAGGGGAGTTTTTTTTTTTCCGCTACAGCAGCATACAGGAAGCAATAAGATAATAATAGAATAATAAAAAGCAATAAAATAGCAGTAAAAAAAAAAAAAATTAAATATAAAATGCACAGTATATACAGTATATATCTATATATATTATATACAAACAACCAAGAAACACCACAACGCACAAAAGTGCCATTTTAAGCGCTACGAAAGCTCTACTGTTCAAGGTAAAGTCGGAAGTGGTGTGTTTTTTTTGTTTTTGTTTTGTTTGTTTGTTTTTTTGTTTCATTACAGCTTTATTAGCTTTAATGTCACAACAGTTTTTTGGTGCAGAAATGATTCTCAGCGTAATTCTCCGCGTCTTTTATTTTGAAGTTCAGGGGTTTTGAAGCCGGTGCCGGAAGTGAGTTTTTCGTTGTCGTAGCTCGTTATCGGGCCGCTGAGGGAGGGAGGGAGGAAAAGCCCTGGCTGTGATGCCGCTGGATGATGGCTGCTTTCGGGATCTTAAGTTACGAACACCGGCCACTGAAGCGGCCCCGGCTCGGCCCTCCGGACGTTTATCCTCAAGACCCGAAGCAAAAAGAGGTCAGATACGACGAAAAGAGCTTTTTTTTTTTTTTTTTTTTTTTTTTTTTTTTTTGTGAACGACCTCGAATAATGTTTTTTTTTTTGTTTTTTTTTTTTTAGTGGAGACATTTTTTTTTTTTTTTTTTTTCCCCAGCAAAGAAAGCTGTGCGAGCTAACGCTCGCTAGCACGTCTTTAGCAGACCCATGGAGACGAGTCGGGCCTCGGCAATAACAATGAACTGCACCTTAGTTGTCAGTTCGTGAGCTCGTCGGTTTACTTAAGGAGGAAAAACAAAACAAAAACAAACAAAACAAAACCAGCCGGTTCCGTTTGATACCGGACTTCGCTAAGCTAGCTCGTCGGCTAGCGGATGCTATGCAGTTTAATATTAACCACAACCTGCATTTCGCCTCGTTTGTTTTATTTATTTATTTATTTATTTTTTAATTTATTTTAAAGTACGTGACTGATAATTGTTTGTTAGCTCGGTGTGGTTTTTTTTTGTTTATTTGGTTTTTTTTGATCCGACGAATTAACGGCAGCTAAAACCTGCACAGCTAAAAAAAAAAAAAAAAAAAAAAAAAAAACCTTTCATAACCTACGAACTGTAATTTATACTAATTTGTGTGCTCAGTTGTTTTTTTTTTAAGGTCGGAGTTTGGCCTTGCTGGTGTTTCCTCCTCATCTCGTTTTATTTCGATATAATCTGGTGATGAAAATGTAAAAAAAGAAAGAAAAGTGACTGTTTCACCTTGTGTTGCTGCGCTCCGTCAATCTGATCTCGGATTATCATTTGGTGGCATTTCATCACAATCGTCTCCGACTTCGTCAGCAACATTAAATTATCAGACATTTACTACATTTACTTCATCACAATTTACATTTACTGACTATCCTTTTGAGTTATTTGTACTTTCTTGGGTATTTCAATTGTCTGCCACTATTTGACAGCTTTAGCTCCATTTTCAGATGAAGGTTTTCCACAATGCAGAATATAATATAATTAACTTTTAAAATTACAGCACATAGTTAAAGATTAAACATGTATTTTTTTGTTTCCTCCCTTTTTGGCTTTGGACATTTTTAGTAAAAAAAAAAAAAAATCAGTCAGGGGTCACATGTCGTGACGTGGTTTTTTTATTTCACAACATTTTTCGGTTGATTCTTTTATCTCACCTAAAATCAAACATTAGTAAAAAATAAATATATATACACACATATACACACACATACATATATATATATATATGTATGTATGTATATATATGTATATATATATATCATTGGATATAAAGTAGTTCAAAGTCGCTCCACCTGCAACAGCAACATGCTGCTCACACACTATAAATAATCTAATGATGTCATTTATGATAATATATCAGTCAGAGGGACCTAACCGGTACTTTTGAACTACTTGAGCTCCATTTTGCTGCCAGTACTTATCTACTTCTACTTAAATAGGATTTTTAATGCTTGTCATCGAGTACTTTTGCATTACTATATTGTTACTTTTGTTGGCAAGTGAACGATCTGACTCATTTTTTTTTTCCCACCTCTGCTTATCAAGCACATATCGTGATACTCTCGGACTACTACTCGCTGGTTTGGGATGCGAAATCATGCAAACAACACAAGTAACTTTGCATGAACATTTTAAATTTGTAATGAATATGCACTGAAATGTGTTTTTTTTTTTTTTTTTTCAGGATGAGTTGACTGCACTGAATGTGAAGCAGGGATTCAATAACCAGCCAGCCGTGTCTGGTGATGAACATGGGAGTGCCAAAAATGTCAACTTTAACCCTTCAAAGGTAATGAGATTCTGCCCCATTTGCTTCGAACAATCGTTGATTGTGTGCTGTTGTGTGGCAATTGTTTATTGTTTTCATACCTGTTTCCCCTCGATGCTTTTGCAGATCAGCTCAAACTTCAGCAGCATCATTGCAGAGAAGCTGCGGTACAACACGTTTCCAGATACAGGGAAACGTAAACCGCAGGTCAACCAGAAGGATAATTTCTCGCTCGTCACAGCAAGGTCACAGAGCTCCATCAATAACTGGTTCACGGATTTAGCTGGGACGAAACCTCTGACACAGCTGGCTAAAAAGGTAAGTCGCTATTGAAAGTCACTGAAAGCTCCCCAGACTAAATTCAGTTTTCTTTGTGTTGGTGTAACTGGTAGTATGATCGTTGGAGAAACAAGTCGTCTACTTTGTTTTAAGGGGTCGTGTGGAGGGGGAAAAAAAGGTGCCATATTGGCTATGCTCTGCATGGTTTGGCTGTTTAACCAGTGTAATTCATTCATCATTCTGCTGTGTGTGTGGCTTTTGTTTGTTTGTTTGTCTGTCTGTTTGTTTTTCTGTTTTTATATTGTAGTTCTGCTGATTTCTCCTATATTTACATTTGGAAAACACCGGTATGGATTGTTTTGGGCTGTCGTGTGGGCATTTCTACGAGGAAGGAACTGGAGTCCCTAAAAAAAAAAAAAATAATGATATGTTGCTTTGTAAAAAAGTAAAAGGTCTACATAATTAAACATACAGTCGATGTCAGGCTTAACCAGTTTCCCACCTACATTGACCTATAGTCATATAAATGCACTCTTCTAAGTCTATTTACTTGATGTAGTATAAATATCTGCCAAAGCTTGCTAACATGCTGGACATTATAGCTCTTTAAATCAGCCCTCACCATTGCTAACTATCAGAATGCTAACTTGAGCATGCTACCATACAATCCTGTTCGAATGTAAATCACAGCTGGGCCTAAATACAGTTAAGCCTGACAACGTTCACCTCATGACAAAGTACAGGGAAGGAAAAGTTAGCCATATAGAACAAAGTAGCCCTAAAGGTGACAGAGCTATCTTAAAATAACCTACTTTAATCACTTGCTGTGACAAAGACTTGACCTTTTCCTGCCATTAGTAAAAATGACGTGCGAGCGGAAAAGTTGTCTCTCCATTGTTTTTGCTTTTCTGGCGTATACTGAGCATGACGGCCTCAACGGGCTGCCAGCAGCGCTAACTTGTTTTGTACTTGTGGTATTTTTATAGCTGATACCGAGCCTGATGCAAATTGAATGCAGATACTGCGTATCAGGTCACGTTCACATGAATTGTGCTGCCACTCGTGCGACCCACAGACCTCGCTTTGCTTATTGGTCTGGCTGAACTTGAGAGGCTTTTTCTGCCAGCACCGCCTGGCAACAGATAAAGTGTGGCTGCTCCCAATGAGTACATGATCATTGGGAGAAATTTGTGTGTTGGTGTTGTGAAAGCTGGAGAAAAAGAACAATTGCCTGTAATTGAGTGATTAAATGGTGCCCGAGTTGTGCGAAAAGCTTCTGGATGATTCTCCGACATTAAAAAAAACAAAAAAAAAACAAGAACAATTCAGAAAAGGCAAGTTACGGCAGTGTTTTTTTTAAATGGCCTTATGAAAACGACCTACTTCATGCTGCCGTGTAAATTATTTCTTTTGTTTGTCTTGTTTGGGTGTATCGACGCAATAAACTAAAAAAATGTGTAAGTGGCAACAGCTTTTATTTTTTTTATAACAAGAAAAGCTTTTACAGATTGTCTGTTCAGAGTATTTTTGTTTTCTCAACAATTATTTATCAGTAAATGCTCTTACAAATAATAGCAAATGGATTTTTGAAATTTGGCTGCATCACACTAACTTAAAATTGAGGTTTTTGTCCCTAAATGCGCGAGCCCCTTATCATTTTACAATTACTTTGTAATTTCTTATATACATTGTATCATTCCTGGTTGCATTAGTACGTACGAATTTCCATTGCTTTCAGAAAAGAATAAACTAACTGGATGTATGAAGGACTTTGACAGATAACTCTTCTAGGAGTGTTAGTTTCAGGTTTCTCGTACTTCATTCAGCCTGCAGTTGATGTGACATCAAGAAAACGCAGCACACTAAATCATGGACTGCGTTTGTGCAATATCTCCAGTGCATTCAGTTCAAACAGATCTGGCAATGTTGGAAAACAATCTCGCTAAAATGTTTAGCTCTATTTTAGCAAGTCTTCTGTGTTTACCAAGTAACGTACATGCATGTCCAATACAAACGATTCATTCCATGGTTTTTATGGAGCGTTTTAAGAGTATTTTAGCAAATTGATCCTTGAGTCCGTCAGTCGGAAGGGAAAAAAACTTAATTTCCACTGCTCTTGTTATACTGATCAAAATAATTGGAATACATTACTTTGACCTTTGTGTTTCAGCAGACTCCTGTTTTCTTACCATTTGTGCTATTTTTTTTTTTTTTCGATACATTTTCAGTGTTTCGCTCAACATTACTGACACACATGAAATGTCTTTTGTCACAGGTACCAATCTTAAGCAAAAAGGAGGAGGTTTTTGGATACTTGGCTAAGTACTCAGTCCCTGTCATGCGATCAGCATGGATGATCAAGATGACCTGTGCGTATCACGCAGCTATCACAGAAACTAAAGTCAAGAAGAGGCATGTTATTGATCCTTGTATAGGTAAGCAAATTACACGCCATTTTGTTATTTTTTTTTTGAAGCTGCTTAGAGTCTTGAGTAATCTTTTGTCTAAAAATACATAGCTATGCTCACCTTTCAATAGATTTTGTTCTGCCAGTGGCTTTGAATTTCATTTGTGTGTGTGTGCGCGTGCGTGTGTGTGTTTGTCTTTGTGTAGAATGGACTCAGATCATTACGAAGTATCTTTGGGAGCAGCTCCAAAAGGTGGCTGAGTTCTACAGACAGTTCCCCAGTCAGGGCTGTAGCTCGCCCCTGCCAGCCACCCCTGCTGATGTGGACACGGCCATGAAGCAGTGGGAGTACAACGAGAAGCTGGCCATGTTCATGTTTCAGGTCAGTTTACGCTGAACAGTAACCATTAACACAGAATGTGCTGCCATTGATTTTTTTTTTTTTTTTTTTTTTTTTTTAATGATACACGAGTTCTTGCTGCGCTGAAAATTGTGTTGCGGACATCACGTTACATTTCTACAGACTTATTTTTCAAATTATTGATGTGCTTTAGCTATTAAAGAAGATTTTTTTTTTTATGGGACTTATTACTCATTCTGCGTTGCATTTTTCTGGAATAACATAAAGAGAACAAAACAACAGAGGAGGCCAGTAGCTTTTTATTTTTTTTTTAAAGGATTGATCTCAGCTTGTTTGATAAACAGATCTGTTTGAATCGCGTATCGCCGGGGAAATCTGTGGTATGTTACTACCTGCTTGAGAAATTGTTACATTTGTGTCTTTCAGACAAATTCTGAACAACAAAGTAACATGTTTTGTTTTTTTCTGAGCAACAAATAAAATACTCCCATTAGGTTTGGGGAGAGTTTTTAAGACAAGAACTTAGGGGTTTCTTCAAGATTTAGATCACTGCATATTTCAATCGATGACTCACTAAAGAATCAATTCCAGGCATCCACAGGAAGTACTGTAATCCTTGTGTTCATCTGCTTCATATTAAAATACGCCTGTGTTTGTGTGTTCAGGATGGAATGTTAGACAGACATGAGTTCCTGACGTGGGTGCTGGAGTGTTTTGAGAAGGTCCGACCTGGTGAAGATGAACTTCTCAGACTTCTCCTGCCCCTTTTGCTCCAGGTAGACCCGTCCAGCCATCCACTACCATCTCGGCATCTCAACCGCAGTCTTGCATCAACACTCGTGCACTAACGGGTTACATTTGGGGAGCATGCAGTTCTGATTAGTATTCAAGCAGCTGTACACAATTATGCGCACAAGCTGCTCTGTGTTATGACAGGCTTCTACAGCTGTCTACAGTTTATCATGTTTTGTGTCGTCGTCGTCTGGCTGGCGGTGGTGACCTTTGCTGACAGTGCCCACCGGGACCCACAGCCACTCGTTTTGTTTCTGTTCCAAAAGCTGACTGATGTTAATGGCCACTGAGTGCTGTAGGTAATGCTGTGACTCTCCTCTGTGCCGCAGTACTCGGGGGAATTTGTACAGTCTGCTTACTTGTCGCGAAGACTGGCTTACTTCTGCACACGCCGCCTCAACCTGTTGCTAAGTGACGGGACTCTGGGCCCCAGCACAGGAGGGCACCCAGCCCATGGCATCTTGACACAGCAAGGCAATGCGCTGCCCCCCACACCAACCTCTCAGCCGGCAGGAGGGAACCAGCCACAGACACCCTTCACAGATTTCTACATCTGCCCGCAGCACAGGCCTCTGGTGTTCGGCCTCAGCTGCATGTTACAGGTATTGTATGTTCATCTTGACTGATATACAATCAATAGAATTAGTATGAGGGGTATTTTTCTCTGTGCTTTGAGAGATTGTAAGGTTTTTGAAAACGTAAGATATATGACTCATTCATGGATTTTTTTTTTTTTTTTTTTAACTTTCCCCTGCTGTTTGTGTCTGTCTCTCGTCACATCAGAGCATAGTGTTGTGCTGTCCCAGTGCTCTGGTGTGGCACTACTCTTTAACTGACAGCAGAAACAAGACGGGTTCCCCTCTGGACCTGCTGCCCATCGCCCCCTCCAGCTTGCCAATGCCAGGAGGCAACACTGCCTTCACACAGCAGGTACCTCCATCAGGTTTTTTTTTCTCGTTTTTTTTCTGTCTGTTTATTTTAATATTTATTTGTGTGTGTGCAGCACAAAATCTTCTTGGCTGCTCTTTTATTTGCAATTAAAGTTGTTTTTGTTTACTTCTCCAACAGATAAAAAAAACAAACTGGAAAGCAAGAAAAATATTACAGGAAATCAATAAAGAACAACAAACAGAGCAAAACATATTTGAACGCATAGATGCAGCTAATAGAAGTAAAATATGACAAACAGAAAAACAAAGAATCTCTGAAGTGCCAACAAAGCTTGCCAGTGCAAACTGAACGTATTGGTTTGGATGTACAAGTTAAAAGGAGAGACCTGTCTCCTAATATATGCAGCTGGTGTAACCACACATGAGCACTTTTGATTGTTTAATTACTTCCCACATTAACTGAAGACCTGATTGGTTATCCTACTTGATTTGGGTATTTTTTTTATTTGCCAGATAACAGGATGATTTTTTTTTTCTCTCATTCCTTCTTTCACTGCAGGTTCGTACAAAGTTGCGAGAAATCGAGGAACAAGTTAAGGAGCGAGGCCAGGCGGTGGAGTTCAGGTGGTCATTTGATAAGTGCCAGGAAACCACAGCAGGTAAGAACACTGTTCCTTTATCTCCACAGACCCGAGTTCACAGCTTGTGACAGCAGTTTTAGCTGATGTAATGTGTTATGTGTTGCCAGGGTTCACCATCGGGAGGGTTCTTCACACCCTAGAGGTTTTAGACAACCACAGCTTTGAGAAGTCTGACTTTAACAACTCACTGGATTCCCTGTATAACAGGATATTTGGTTCAGGCCAGAGTAAAGATGGCCACGAGGTAAGCATTGATTCCCATCATCTCCGTTATTGTTGTGCATTAAGCATAAAAAGACGAAATCTTTTCGGTAGGATGTGCTGTCGGTAGTAAAGTTGACCACATTGTTTTTAATTGAACTAAAAAGTGTGTTGAAACGATAGAATTTTGATGCCAACATCAATGCTGAGCTGATGCCAAGTGATTCTGACCGTCAGATTATAAAATGTGGCACCAACAACTGACTATTTTTAGCTGTATTGTCTAACAATGCATCTTTCTGTCCAGATGTCACCTGATGATGATGCGGTGGTGACCTTGCTTTGTGAATGGGCAGTGTGCTGTAAGCGTTCTGGCAGACACAGGGCCATGGTGGTGGCCAAGCTGCTGGAAAAGAGACAGGCTGAAATAGAGGCCGAGGTAAGAGACACGGCAACCTCAACAGGATACTGCCACGTGTCTATACTAACTTTTCCTGGATTTAGTTGTAGTCAACTTCATTACATCTCTTCGCTCAGTGGCAGTAAATGACTTTCAAAAAAATGACTATCTGCTTGAATATCTTTTCTCGCTCAAACTGTTTTACGTAAAGAATTTTGTAAATGCTTTCAGTATTTTATGAGGAAAAAAAGAGAAAAGCTCCAATTTATTATAAATGATGTTTTTACCCCTTAGATCTGGCTTTGGACCTCATGGGTAGGTCTCAGTAACATTCACAAATTTTCGATAGCGGTACAAATACCTTGAGTTTGATACCGATTCCTGAACAATGCTTTTCTTTCTATATAAAATTAACTTTAACAAAAGGAAAATTAAATTAAACAAATATTTAGGTTTCATGCTGTTTAGAGGGGGGAACATATAAGCGAGGATGTTTTCCGTAGTTACAAAACAGAAGACACGTAAACTCCTCACATGTAAGTTATCGCTAGATGGCTGCACACAGAAAAGCCTCCAGTTATTGGAGCACATATAACTCAGGCAGGTATGTAGCCAAAACATAGTTTGAAAAGAGCACAAGTTTTAGTGTATTTTCCTTTCACCCTTAGTGGCATTTTTTACTCTTGGGACGGTCCTACAGATCCAGCATGCCCACACCCCCCCCCCACCCCCACCCCCCACAAAAAAAAAAAAAAAATCAAAATGAACATGCTTAAATAAGGAAGTTTGGAAAAAGGTTTTCTATATTAAGACTGTTTGCTGTGTGTCGTCTGTCTGGTGTGTGTCTGTTTGCAGAGGTGTGGTGAGTCTGAGGTAGTGGATGAGAAGGGCTCTGTGTCATCCGGCTCCCTGTCCGCTGCCACACTACCAGTTTTTCAGGATGTACTGCTGCAGTTCCTTGATACTCAGGCCCCCACACTCAGTGAGTCTATTTTTGTTTTTTCTCTTCATCTCCTGTGGCTGTGATTCTCAAGTGTGTCACATTTGATCTTCGGCTCTCATTGAAGGAACTTTATGGCCTTTTGTCTTTGCCTCTTACTTCATTACGCGCTGCATATTTATTCAAAATGAATTGGCAAGGGAAACCTGCTATTAAATTATTCAAATTGTCCTTTCCCCTTCATAGCGGAGCCGGGGAACGAAAGCGAGCGAGTGGAGTTCTCCAACCTGGTCCTTCTCTTCTGCGAGCTCATCCGTCACGACGTCTTTTCCCACAATATCTACATGTGCACTCTCATTTCCCGCGGTGACCTGGCTTCCGAGTCCCACCTGCCGCGCCCACGATCCCCCAGTGACGAGCCCTCCGATGAATCAGAGCGCAAAGAGCAGGACACAGGCAGCAGTGTCAAGATGGAGGCATGTTGGAGGCATCTGTTGTTATGCAACAAATTAACAGCCTTGTGCAGAAGGGTAACTTGAGGTTATTGTTTGTTCAACAGGATACTGGTCTGTCAGAGTCGATGGAAATCGATCACAACTCCAGTGCTAATTTTGACGAGGTAAAGACACTATATTTTGCCATAATTCATACGTAAATACTGTTTGGAACCAAGTGTCATATTTGCACATTTCTTCTACAGCATGCACCGGTTCTTTCTTGAACATTTTGGCATTTGTAATTTTTTTTCGCTTGAAGTAATTTCAGGGTTTTGTGCCTTGCAGATGTTCTCACCTCCGATGCACTGTGAATCTAAGGGGAGCCCCTCTCCCGAGAAGCCCGCTCCAGAGCAGGACAGCAAGGCCAGCTGTAAGGACAAAGGCCTGGACCCTGCCTTCCCTCAGCTTTATGAGCAGCCCCGCCACATTCAGTATGCCACTCACTTCCCGATCCCTCAGGTGAGAATGCTCACAGCCTGGTTCTCAAAAAGAAATCCCAGAAAAAGGATGGCTTCTGGGTTGGCAAGGCTTCTGCTTATACCAGATTTTGAACTGTAAAGAGGTCCTGAATCATGACATATTCTGAATGACTGAATCTATTGGTTTAAGGAAGAATAAATAGACCGTTATGATTTAACAGAAAATATTCTCCCCTGTATCTCCCCCATTTTCAGAATTGGTTAAATACTGTCTGGAATAATAAAAAATCTGTTAAACATATGAGCCACAACTCTCTGAAATATAGCAAATGATCCCAGGTGGCTCAAAGCAAATATTATTTAAGCAGATTAATTTTAAATAACTAAAATCTAATTTTCCTAATTTTGTGTAGTTTACAGATTTGATTTGCCTTTCCATTATGGTTTAAAACTAAGAATTTGCTCACACTTCTAAAACAATCACACAGAAAGTAAATTTACTCAATTTATTCCTCAAACCTTCTCTTATCTGTTTCATTTTGTTCGTATTGTTCTTGCAATGCTGCTCAGGTTATCGACTGCTTCCAGCAGTTTATGAGGATCCTTTTTGTCTTTTTGTCCTTCTCTTTAGGAGGAAAGTGCCAGTCATGAATGCAACCAGCGCTTAGTGGTCCTCTACGGTGTGGGCAAACTGAGAGATGAGGCGCGACACACCATCAAGAAAATTACCAAAGACATCCTGAAGGTGCTCAACCGCAAAAGCACAGCAGAAACAGGTAACAGACAGGGGTCCTCCATTTTATCATCCTTTCACTGATTTACCTATGTTTTACATGATCTCAGCTGAGGGCATGCAGTTTGTGCGTCAGTCATTTACGCTCTAGGTTTGTCACAGGAAAGATAATGTTTTGCGAGGCAGCCATGTCTAAAGCAGAAGCTCTATCATGTATTGATGTTTGTAAAACATTGCTCACATGAAGGTTAATTGCTGGCTTTCCCACTGTGGACATTCTAGCTGTTATCCTCCTAATAACTCTCCTCTTTGACTACTTTATATTTGTATCCCTTTTCTTCTACCCGTCTTAAAAGAACAAGCGTTTTTTTCCTGCCATTATCAAACCCCCGGGGGGGGGGGGGAAGATCCTCGCTCAATCTTCTTTCTACCCAATTTCTATGCTAATAGCTTTCATCTGTACACAGCCAATTTATCTCGGATATATGTGACCTTATTAAGGTGATTTTAAAGTTTTTTGGAATTATCACTGCGTAGGCTGAGCTGTTTTTGTGCCACATTTCTGCAAGCTCATGATGACCTTCAACTTACAACTGTTTCGCTAAAATGCTAAGTACCCCTTTTCCTTTTCTTTAAAGTGCAGTGTCTTTTGCAGTGAAGCTTCAAATCGAGGAAGGCTGGAAATAAGATAACACACCATTGGCTTAACTAGATTTCATGGCTGGCTTGTTCGGCAGAGTTGAGAGAATACCGCTGACCAGTTATGAGTTGCTGCTTCCTCTCTTACTTTCTTTTTTCTTCTTCTTCTCTCCCTTCTCTTTCCCTTATGCGCAGGAGGTGAGGAAGGACAAAAGAGGAAGAGGAGTAAGCCGGAGGCCTTTCCCACTGCAGAAGATATTTTCTCCAAGTTCCAGCACCTCTCCCACTTTGACCAGCACCAGGTCACCTCCCAGGTTAGACCAGGAAATCCGTCATGTTTTCATGTTTTATTAGTCAGAATACAATTTGAATACAGTACGCACTCAGGTGGCTGTAACCTGAAAACCCAGCAAAACAAAGTCTATTTAAATTTTAGAGAGTGCAGATGGTAATGAAGGCTGCAGTCGATCCTGAGTACAGTACAGTAGATCATAATATGTCTAAAACAATTTACATTTGAACATTTTATTAAGACTTTTAGTTCAGGTACAGCTTACATTTATCTCAGAGTGAAGTCATGGGAAGAATTTTGATTTTTAAAGCCTCAGGAGTCAAAAAGTTATTTTATTCTGTTCAGGGATTTTCAGTTTCATATGTGGGATAACTTTCCAACAGGGTTACAGCTGAGCCTTCGCCCATATTTAGATTAAAGGAATAGTCTTGACATTTTGGGAAAGATGCTCATTAATTTTCTTGCAGATTAAGTTAGGGGTGAGGATTGATACCACTCTCGTGTCTGTTGAATATAAAGCGTTTTATTTTTATTTTCAGAAAGAGCCAGGCTGGCTGTTTCCCCCATCTTCTGGTCATTATGCAAAGCCAAGCTAATCACCCTCAGGCGTCAGCTTCATATTTAATACATCATTCTTCTTTCTTATTCATCATACTCGTCGCTAGAAACTTTAAGCTTTTATTAGTTTAGCCCTTTATTTGTGACTAAGCCAAGTATCCCTGTTAAGCATAATTTGATTTGTATCCCCCACACCTTTTGAATATCGTCAAATAATAACAATCATGTCATTTAATCAGTTATTTTGGTGCAGAAGAGCGATACTTGTTCAAAGTTTTATGACTGCAAGACAAGGTTTGAAATATTAAAATGTCCTTTTGGTTGTTTTTGCACTCATTTTGCCTCTGATGTTCTGTTTCCTGTGCAGGTGTCCAGAAATGTGCTGGAACAGATCACTAGCTTTGCCTTAGGGATGTCTTATCACCTGCCTCTCGTCCAGCACATTCAGTTCATCTTTGACCTCATGGAGTACTCCCTCAACATTAGTGGCCTCATAGACTTTGCTATTCAGGTACTCATCACGACTGTCATCACATTTAAACGCTGGTAAATCTAGATAAATCTCCTCTCTCTTTATTTACCCTCGTTTGTAAAAAAAAAAATCTGTCGACTGTTTGTGTTTTGCAGCTTCTGAATGAGTTGAGTCTGGTGGAAGCCGAGCTGCTGCTGAAGTCCTCCAGCCTGGTGGGCAGCTACACCACCAGCCTGTGTCTGTGTATTGTGGCCGTGCTGAGGAGGTACCACTCCTGCCTCATTCTCAATCCTGAGCAGACGGCACAAGTTTTTGATGGGTAAGTCACTTCACAAGCTTTAATGTTTGTCAGTCGAACTCCTCAAAAAATGCCTACAGACAGTATTTTGTAAATACTTTCTTAGAGTCTGATTGGTGGCTAAAATCTGGGTTTATAGTCATTACTCTTAAATTAACTTTTAGAGGAGTGTTTGCAGGGTTAAGGCTTCATTTACATTTATAGTTAAAGTAGTAAAAAGGATGTTTTTGGTTGTAACAGCAAGCTAAAGAACTGTTGGTGGTTTGCACTTTTCTACAAACTCATTCTACTGACTTTAATTGGATTTTTTTTTTTTTTTTTTTTTTATACCACAGGAAGGCTGACACTGCATTTCATTCTTGAATGCTATGTCCCTAAAATACTTAACCAAAGCCTCTTGATTGCACCTCTAAAGCACAATTATTGCCACAGTACATCTCTCTGTGTTCTTCTGGAAAAACAAGGGTTGCGTGCCGGACAGTTTCTCCAGGAGGTTACTGGTGCCGGCCAGGAACGAGGAACATAAGCTCCCATAAAATGGAAAATTGTTGTTTTTACTCTAGAATATGGTATTAGTGAGCTGGAATATTGGGACATATTTTGACAGGGTATTGGTGCTGATATTGACTTCTTTTTTTTTTTTTAACAATACTCAGCCCTACAGCTGCTCGATTAGGTAGCTCACAGACACGAGAGTTGTATCTTAACTAACTCAGCAACTAAGTGAGCTTTTTTTTTCTTTACTATACCACTGAGGGAGTGTTTTTTTGATTCACGTGTGTAAATGTGTTCACAGGTTGCGCATTGTGGTGAAGTCAGGTGTGAACCCGGCAGACTGTTCCTCCGCTGAGCGCTGCATCTTGGCCTACCTGTACGACCTCTACACCTCCTGCAGTCACCTCAAGAACAAGTTTGGCGAGATCTTTAGGTAAGATGCAAAATCAGCAATTTGAAAAAGAACGCTTTCTGTTGCCACTGCTGTTTTAGTCACTTCTTTCCTCAAATGTTAGCTTGTGGCCCGTGTTTCGCTTAATGTAACCGACAGTTGTGTGTATTTTGTGGTCGTTATCGACGTAAGCCTTAATTTCCGGCTGTCTGTTCTCTATCACAGCGAGTTCTGCTCTAAAGTGAAAAACTCGATCTACTGCAACATCGACCCGTCAGACTCCAACATGCTTTGGGATCCTGTGTTCATGATGGAGGCCATCGCCAACCCCTCAGCCCACAACTTCAACCACTCCATGGTGGGCAAAATCCTCAACGACAGCCCAGCCAACCGCTACAGCTTCGTCTGTAACGTGCTCATGGATGTGTGTGTGGACCACCGAGACCCTGAGAGGTGTGTTATTCTTGCCTCAGACCGCTACATTTGTCTTTCCCTTTGTTGGACTGCTTTTTTCATGTCGTGTAATGTTGTGCTTTCAGGGTGAACGATATCGGGATCTTGTGTGCAGAGCTGACGGCGTATTGCCGCTCCCTGAGTGCCGAGTGGCTTGGCATTCTCAAAGCTCTTTGCTGCTCCTCTAACAATGGCAACTGTGGCTTCAATGATTTGCTGTGTAATGTAGATGTAAGTTCTGCTTTCTTATTTACTCTTTATGTGGCGCTACGTCTCATGAAATGAACAGTTCTTATCCATTCTTCTCAAATATTGCTGTACTCTTACGTACCTTTCAATTTTTTGTTTTGTTTCCAAGTCACTATCTGACTGTTTTTTCTCGTGTCCCTCAGGTTAGTGATTTGTCCTTCCATGATTCCCTGGCAACCTTCGTAGCCATTCTCATTGCCAGACAGTGTTTGCTCCTTGAAGACCTGGTTCGCTGTGTGGCCATTCCTTCCCTCCTCAATGCAGGTAAGAGTTATTTATTCCCAAGCATCCCACTTAAATCAAATCTGTGCACATTGTCAGCTCATTCTTGAAATCAATTATTCCCAACCTTTTAATATCTGATGCTCATAGCCCTGTTAGATGAACTAAAGTACCCCTTGGTTAGCTTGGTCAAGTTTACGTTCAAACAGTTACCACTTTAATAGACAGAAGCTGGAGATTTCATCCATTTATTTAAAACTTGTTCTCAATGTCAACATTTTCTCAATTCTTGAGAACTAACTATTTCAACCATTAATCCATTCCTTTTCACAATTTCTTCCATCTGTTTGTGTATTACTTTTAGTTATCTTAATTCTTTGTCAATCCATCACATTTAACTGTGAATTTGAGCCATTTATTAATTGTGCTTTCCCTCATTTTCACCATTTATTTCTTCGACTTGCCTATTTTAACCTCTTATCCTTTACATTTATATTTCAAAAGTTTATTTTTACCAAACTATTTAACTCTGTATTCAGACTTCTCTGCTGGTTTACTGGTTTAACCACTTTACTTTTCACACATATGATGTTCAGATGTTACAGCCGACATCAGTATGTGGATGTATATTTATATAATCAAATAACAATTAATGTTTTTTATATTCTATTTTTCCAAGTGCCCTTAAGTGGGAGTCACTTCTTTAAATATCCTTTAAATTAGGTGTATTTGTCCATAAAAGCCAATAAATTTCTCCTGTGTGATACAGCTTTATGTGGGTTTTCCATATCACGCCCTCTTCCAAGCATCTATACTTAATCCCACAGGCACTAGGCATTCTATAAATGAGTAAGCAGTGCATCGCAGCTCGCCTCATTTGAGGGAATATCCAGCTCTATAATGCATTACTTCTATCAGAGAGGAGAGTAAACGTGATGCATTTAATCTGGGTCCGTGAAACCTCCGTGCGGTTTGTGCTTTCACCAGAAAAGTGCCTCTCTCTCTCCCCACTGTTAATCTTTTTTCTTCCAGCGTGGAGACAAAGCTTCATTCAGCCATGCTGTTTGGTGGGTTTGGCTCATCTTATAACCCTACTACACATGCCAAATGCCAACAGCTCTCACTTGTGCTAAATGCTTTGTTCTGACTCCCTCAGTCACGACAACAGCTCTATGAAAATTCCACTTCATCCTGCCTGATGAGAAGTCTATCTAGGACAAGGTTTAAATTTAGATGTGGGACTTTGATGTAGTGAATTGTGCGGCCTATCCAAAAAAAAACCCAACAACCTGTGAACCTCTCTAATGCGATGTGAAGAAAGTCAACGCTAATGAATGCACATGTTTCTGATCTTAACTTCAGCCTGCAGTGAGCAAGACTCTGAGCCGGGAGCCAGACTCACCTGCCGAATTCTGTTGCATCTTTTCAAGACGCCGCAGCGCAACCCCGTCCCCCAAGATGGAGTGAAGTCAGGTAGTGAATACTACCAGAAACTTATTTTTTTTTACCATTGTTTTAACATACTTTTGATGTTATCGGATTGTCAGTGTATTTTTTGGTCTTATACCCGTGTCATGACTTTGCAGACAAATCCTCTGTCGGTATCCGTTCGTCTTGTGATCGCCACCTTCTTGCTGCTTCTCAGAACAGCATCGTTGTTGGAGCAGTATTTGCTGTCCTCAAAGCTGTGTTTATGCTCGGTAGGAATGTTTGGATTGCTGTTATATAATGAAATGTAATATCACAACACATCATCTTAAATTTCCGACGTAACCATGATCGGGAAGGTTGTAAACACTTCACTGTCATGTGTATGGGATTAAAGTAGATAATTCATCAGAATTACTGGTTCTGATTTCACTGGTCAGTTTAATCAGTTCCTTTATGTTGTTTTAGGCGACGCTGAGCTCAGAGGCTCTGGACTGTCACACCCCGCTGGCCTCGACGACATATCTGAGGGACGCAGCGTTTCCATTGAAACGGCCAGCTTGGATGTATACGCCAAATATGTGCTGAAGACGATCTGCCAGCAGGTGAGGCTGTAACTTGAAACGGGGTGAATGTATGAAAGCAATACAAAATTGACAATCACAGCTCACAGGTGGTGTGAAATGTAAAAGTAGAAAATGAATCAATGAAAATGGCTTTCTACCGTGAACTCGCGTACAAACAATGAACTTTCTATTTTTGCTTTCCTGAGCTACTTGTATATACAAGCCGAATGTGTATAAAAAGCATGAACGAGATAATTTTTCCGCACCAGATGTCACTTATGTCACATAGTTATGAAGGCCAGAAAGAAAGCTGGCAGTCGCTCTGAGGTCTGGACATGCCCTGAGGCCTCGTGAGAATTCAAACACATTTTCTTCTCAGCGTGGCTCTGGCATGTGCAGTTCTATTCCTGAGAAATGACACATTGCCCTGTTTTCATTACCACCCAACCAGCTGTAGTCAAGCTTATTTTGCACGACTGACTTTACCCTGATACTTGAATTTAAGCTTGAGCATCCCTGATTGGTCACATTTCCATTTTAGCCACTTTTTTTTTTTCTTCTTGCCCTGCTTCTACTGTCTTGTTGTGTCTGGCAGGAATGGGTTGGAGAACGCTGTCTGAAGTCTCTGTCTGAGGACAGCAGCGCCCTCCAGGACCCGGTGCTGGTGAACATTCAGGCCCAGCGGCTGCTGCAGCTCATTTGCTACCCTCACCGCCAGCTGGACACGGATGACGGTGACAACCCTCAGAGGCAGCGTATCAAACGCATCCTTCAGGTAGAGAGAAAATACAAACTGGTGTATTGTAACTGTCTGAGTCATCTATTTTTGAGTGTTTGTGGCTCAGATGACAAATTTAATTTAGTCCACATAAGCTGCTGCTGGGTTGTGTTTCTGAAATTGGAACTGTGGGCTTTTGCTGCCCTCCCCTGGCTAAATGAGAGGTTGAAAACATGTATTACAAATACCATGCACGTGCCTAACTGCCAAGTTTTGACAGTTTCTAAATATCAAATGCCAAAAATGTAAAAAAAAAAAAAAAAAAAAGTAAAAGTAATTTTGTCTTTGGTGTAGAATATGGACCAATGGACAATGAGACAGTCGTCTCTGGAGCTACAGCTGATGATCAAACAGAGCACAAACAATGTAAGTGTTACGGTTGTTGACATATCAAATATTTCACATGTAGAAGAATTACAAGTGTGTAGTTTTTGGTGTCCAACATATCAGATTGCGTCTTCTTTATTTTCCTTTAGGAGCTCTACTCTCTCTTGGAGAACATAGCAAAGGCCACCATAGAGGTGTTTCAGAAATCAGCTGAGATGAACTCCAGTAACCCCTCAGGGAATGGGGCAGCAGTCCAAGGGTGCTCCGCATCCAATAACAACAGCACCACAAGCAAGATGAAACCCATTTTAAGGTGCGTTTCTCCGTTGGGGTCTCCTTGAAAATATGTTTCTTTGCTTAAACTCTGCAGTTAAGGTGATAATGTTGAGTCATGCACCCAGATTTGAATTCAGTGATGCCAAACTACTTGCGCTCTGATCTGCAGCTCATCAGAGCGATCAGGTGTTTGGCTGGTGGCTCCGTTGATAGCCAAGCTGCCCACCTCGGTTCAAGGCCACGTGTTGAAGGCAGCGGGAGAAGAGCTGGAGAAAGGACAGCACCTCGGCTCTTCCTCACGTAAAGAGAGAGACAGGCAGAAACAGAAAAGGTATGTGGTAAACTTGGGTTTCTTTGATACTAGGAACAGTTACATTTCATTATTCTGGTAGTACTACAAGGACTCTATAGCTGGAAGGACATTTTTAATTTAATTTTGTGCCAATCTCACAGGTTGTGGAAACTACAAAATCTCAATCTGAACATGAGTTCTTCTTTACCAATTTAAATTTGTTTTCCCTCTGCAGTATGTCTCTGCTGAGCCAGCAGCCGTTCCTGTCTCTGGTGCTGACCTGCTTGAAGGGGCAGGATGAACAGAGGGAAGGCCTTCTCACCTCCCTCTACAGCCAAGTGCAGCAGATTGTCACCAACTGGAGAGAAGACCAGTACCAGGATGACTGCAAGGCAAAGCAACTGATGCACGAGGCTCTGAAACTACGACTCAATCTTGTGAGCGCTTCTTGTAAACCAGCTTTGTAGTAAAGCAACTCCAGCATTTTATTGATTAAATCAGATTATAAAAAGCTCCACCTTATTTTGTACCCTTTTATGGGTTGAAGCTCTGCATGCTGTAGCTTATAGCAGAGAACCGGGCCTCTTAACTCGATACCAAAATATTTCACAAAAAAACCCTTGACGACTCTACTATTTTAAATCGAGCACCTGGTTTGGTTCAACATATTTTGAGCACTATTTGTTCCTCTCCTAAAAGGTTGGTGGCATGTTTGACACGGTGCAGCGCAGCACCCAGCAGACCACTGAGTGGGCTGTACTACTCCTCGACATCATCAGCAGCGGCACAGTGGACATGCAGTCCAATAAGTGAGTGTGAAAACCCCTTTCCAAAGTGCAATCCACACATTATTCCTCTATCGGCACACTCTGTAATTATCATGAAACGCAAATTCAGTCACTTGATCTGCCAGCCTCTAATGTTTGCTCCTCTCCAACAGTGAGCTCTTCACAACAGTGTTGGACATGTTGAGTGTGCTGATTAACGGCACACTGGCTGCTGACATGTCCAGCATCTCTCAGGGCAGCATGGAGGAGAATAAGAGAGCCTACATGAACCTGGTCAAGAAGCTCAGGGTAAGAACCCTGCATCCTTCTCACCTATAGCCAGGAGTCTGTAGATATGCTGCTGATTTTAGGATGTATTATTATTTCTGTATGCTTTTAATGACCGCTACATCTGCCGTTTTATGTTGCTTTGTGGTGCTTCAAGTCATGTACCACTTGCTTTTTATTCATCTTCTCTTTGAAGTCATAAAAGGGGAAAGAAAAACACAAGAGTAAAAGTCAAAGCATCACCAGAAAATAACCTTTGTACAATAGATAGAATCCGCGTACCAAAATAGTCTCGCAAAACTTGTGTTCAGACTAGAAGCGACTAACCACAAGACTCGGGGAGACAAAAGTGAAGCGATTGCGCGGTCTTCTTGTGTGCAGAAGGCTTGTATACTTGCAAAAATAAAGGTCAAGGTTAATTGTAGCTACGTGTCTCGTTTAGTTGATTGTTTTTTTTATGTGCGGGCAGGTTTGTATTGTAGAAGTTAGGCACAAAAACTTGACTTTGTCCTTGTAAAGACACACTCTTGTTAATAACTACATTTTTCCATCTGTTGCACTCCCACAGAAAGAGCTTGGAGATCGTCAGTCAGAAAGTTTGGAAAAGGTTCGCCAGCTTCTGCCGCTGCCCAAGCAAACCCGTGATGTCATAACCTGTGAGCCTCAGGGCTCGCTCATAGACACCAAAGGCAACAAGATCGCCGGCTTTGAGAAGGAGGTAAACAATTTGTCCCTTGCTCACTTTCCTTCACTTCTGCAGGCAAAGTTAAATGTGGAGTTTTACAGTTGCTGGAAACGCACAAAATAGACAGTTTTCCACAATATGCATACTCGTACGTAGAAGAGACTCGAGGGAGAAAAAGGTACGGATTTTAAAGTAAAAGAAGTACTGCCTGGGTCATATACTAACCTATATGTTAGAAGCTGATTTTGAGTTGACTGTTGTGTCTTTGTTCCATCAGGGACTTCAAGTGTCAACCAAACAGAAGATTTCTCCATGGGATGTCTTTGAGGGTCTGAAGCACTCCGCCCCTCTCTCCTGGGGTTGGTTTGGCACCGTGCGCGTGGACCGCAAGGTCACTAAATTTGAGGAGCAGCAGCGTTTCCTGCTTTACCACACTCACCTGAAACCCAAACCTCGCAGCTATTACCTGGAGCCGCTCCCGTTGCCCCCTGAAGAAGAGGAGCCTCTGACACCCGTCTCCCAGGAGCCAGAGAAGAAGATGATGGAGGCAGTGAAGCCAGAAAAGAATGTGCCCACTGTGCCCGCCGACACAAACAAGAAGAAACCCAACAAGAAGAAGAAACCTTCATCTACTAAGACAGTAGAGGTCTATTGTCTCTCCAGTTTATGCTTTTAGAATAATTCGATTTTCCTGACAGGCATATTTTATACATAGATTTCCAGATTTAGAGAGTAATTGATTTTTCCTCTGTAGGACTATGTGAACCGTACACCAGGCGCTGTCAGCTATGGGACTAATATGCCACCAGAGCTGATGCAGAACCCCACATATGGCAGGCTACCTTACAACCAACAGACCATGGGGATGTACACACAGAACCAGCCTCTACCTCCAGGTCAGTGCCCAGAATACTCTCATCATTATTGCACACTCTGGTTTGGCACACATCAAGAACTTCTCTGGCTGAAACATGAATATCTTGTTCTGTTATTTTTCCCACAGGAGGTCCAGGTTTAGAACCTCCACACAGACCTGTCCGCAACCCACAGATGAACAAAATGATGGTCACTCGGCCCAGCTACTCAGGCATGGTGCCTGGGATGCAAGGAAACATGCCCGGTATGATAGGAATGGACAAACAATACCAAATGGGTTATAAGCCACAGGCGACCATGCCACAGGGCCAGATACTGCGACAGCAGCTACATGCCAGGCTGGTGAGTTCATCCACACTGACAGGTCGAGCAACACCTCCAGTCAAGTAGAGCTGAGGAAAAGTAGTAATCTGGAGCAGAATGAGGATAGTTTAATGTTAGGTTATTTTTTTTTTTTTACTTTAGTGTCTGCTTAAACTCAGAACTATGAATCCTCTTTTACTTCTGCTAAGAGGACATTGAATCTTTGCTTTTCGCTGTCTTCGTCATTTCTTATTTCAGAATCAGAGCATGATGGGGCAGCAGATCAGGCAGATAACACCTAACCAACCGTACACTTCAATGCAGGCATCTCAGGTAAGTCGTTTTGTTTCTCTTCTTTTCATTCATCTAGAAGTGCATTTGTTAGCTGACACATTAATCCTCAGGGAATATATAATCGGACACCTTGATTTATACACGCTCATGCTGGGGGATTTTAAAACGTTGTTTACTTGTGTGAACGGGATGCCAGCATTGTCAGATCATTTTCTAAATATCTGCTATACAACTGCCGCTGTATGTACTAGCTCATGTGCGCTTTCCTGCTCTTTAGTTTGGCTTCACTACATCAATACACTTGGAAATAAATCGATCACGGTCCTCCTCTGACTTAGTTTTAATTATCACTATTGTCTGTTTGTTCAGAACATATCTCAGGGCTATACCACATACGGATCACACATGGGCATGCAGCAGCACCTGCCCCAAAGTGGTATAGTTCCTTCCTCCTATGGGAACCAAAATTTCCAGGGCACCCATCCTGGAGCCAACCCGGCTGTGGTGGATCCTCTTCGGCAAATGCAGCAGAGGCCGAGTGGTTACGTTCACCAGCAGGCTCCAGGCTACGCACACAATATGCAGAACACACAGAGGTCAGTGTTTTGTTGCAAGGAAGGCTGCGGCTTTGTCAGCTGTTAAGTAACGCTGAAATCTCATAATAAAGTAGGCTGACTGTGTTCTTCTAACTTTTGCAGGGTTTGAAATTGCACTGCAAGCTTTTGGCCTGGACGTTATGCTCGCTACGTTACTGCCGGTCCTCATTTTTCGTCTTGTTTTGTACACCTCAGGTTTGCCCACCAGCCCCTCCAGCAGAATCCCATCATGCACGGTGGTCTCAGTCATATAGGAGGCCAGGGTGTCCATCCAGGCTTGAGGCCCAATCAGATGTTGGCAGAGCAACAACAACAGCAACAGCAGCAGCAAGCGGCACAGCAGCAGCAGCAGTACCTCAGACAACAACAAGCACTCAGAGTACGTCACTGATCATTCATTTATCCAGGGGTTCTTTGACTTTGTTATCAGTAACTTCAAGTAAAAAGGAGGCTTTCTCAAAGTGTCTTTTCCTTGAAGGCACAAAAAGAGGTTATTCTAATACGTAATCAATATTTGGACAACTGAAGTCAGGTTGGTAAACATGATTACATGAGTACTGGAAATTCAAGTACGATCCTGTTTGGAACTCCTAGTGGATGAAGTTTCTTTGCTCTCTTCCTTGCTGCCATTGTTAATGCTTTGTAAATTGCAGAGTGAAGGTAAAGGATGAGGGTAAGTGATGTGAATTTGCAGAGCCAATGCAAAACTAAGAGTGCCTCAAAGGGCCAGGCGGGTATAAGCACCACCCCCTTTACGATTGAGTCCAGTCTTCGGGAGGCGAGGGGGCATCAAACTGAGGAACTATCTCTTAAGCGCTTATAGTACAATTCTGAATTCAAAATGTTTGAAGTATTCATGTCTTTAACTTTGTTTGTTATTTCAACATTTCCACAACAGCAGCAGGCCCAACAACAACAGCAACAACAACAGCAGCAACAACAACAGCAACAACAACAGCAGCAACAACAGCAGCAACAACAACAGCAGCAACAACAGCAGCAACAACAACAGCAACAGCAACAACAACAGCAGCAACAACAACAGCAGCAGCAGCAGCAGCAGGTCCAACCGCAGCAGGTTCCTCCCCAACAACAAGTTCCACAGCAGCAACAGCAGCAGGTGTCTGCGGTGCCTCCACCAGGCCAGGGACAGAACCAGGGCCTGAGCATGCAGCCGCTGCCCCCCCAGCAACCCATGGTAGGATCAGTGCAGGTGATGTCCGCCTTCAGTCGTAGTTGTTTGCAGGATGTACTGTTTATATGAGGAGGCGTGAGTGTGTTTGGAGAAGCAACGTCTTTGCACAAAGTGCTTTGTATGACAATATGTGGCTGGAGATAAACCGAACGATCAAACGTTCCTTTTATGGATTGAGGAAATGTTCCTTTTCCCCCCCCCTGCTAAATAACTGATTTAAACAGCCGTTGCAGGGTTTTCACAGAATAGCAGGGTCCACTTGGGTTTGTTGATTTTAATCTGGCCGAGGGAAGTGTGTATGCTTTCCAGGAGAAGATCACGACAGTAGTTTTGCACGCTTTACCCACTGACTTCCATGATTGAAGCTCCTTAAGCTTGAGTTTTAGAGAGTCACAGGATTCCATACAATTTAGTGTGATATGGAAATCTACAACAACAAACTAAACAACAATGACCAAATATTACATTTTTTTCTAAATTACACTGGTCATTGGAAACTCCTCGTTGGCGCATTTCAAGGATTCAAACACCCAAGGTGTCAGCTGCTAGTTTGGCTACCTTTTTAATCTAACATCATAATTCATCTTGTAATTTTCAGCATTTATCTCTCTCTTCTGAGTTTGATTTGTCTTTAATAATTGGTCACCACCTCTCAAATTCAGGACATTGGTGCATCTTAAAAGGCACCACTATAGGTTTTTAATATTCAATTGAAACATGCATAAATACTAAAACAGATCCAGATTTATAAAAACAAAGGAAAATAAGTTTTCAATTTGGTTGATTGCTTACTTTTAATAAGCATGCAATCTTTTGGATTTGAATTCATTTTAGGATCTAAATGCTTCTTGTGTGCTTGTTGCTGAATGATTAGCAATGTGAGGTGTGTGCCGCAAGAACCTGCAAATCACCAATTCCATAGAAATCTTTGAAATTGCTCTAATTATTGTGCGTGCTTATCTCCATCTTAGTTCCCACGACAGGGAATGCAGCAGACTCAGCAGCAGCAGCAGACTGCAGCTCTGGTCAGGCAGCTGCAACAACAACTTTCAAGTAAGTCAAAAACGTCTTCAGTGGATTCTTTTTTTTTTGTGTGTCATTTTCCAGTGTGTGTTTTTATTGTTGTTGTTTTCAGATTCCATGTTTAAAATGAACATTTCCCCCTTTTTTTTTTTTTTTTCCAGATACACAACCTGGACAGGGCACCAATTCATATTACTGATCATGCTTGTTTATAGTAATACGCGGAGAATAGGCCCTCATTTTGTGGAAGGGGGGCCCCGGCTCTGTAGATTGGCAAATGAATGTGTCCAGTCCCGTGAAGGCGTTTGGGAGGGGGAAGACTGTTCAAGGCACAAAGGACCACCAAACAGATGAACCAAATCCCTGCTTGATCACCGAGGCAACGATCAGAGTATATCTAGACTTTTGTTGTGTAATTATGGATTATCAATGGAGGGATCCTGATCTGAAGTAAACACATTATGGTTAATGATGGAAAAGTCTATGTAAAAAAAAAAAAAAAAAAAGAAAAAAAAATACCACAAATTATGAAGATAATGCAATTTTTTATTTTATTTCAATTTGTACAATTTTTTTCAGTTTTGTGTATTTCTCATTAAAAAAAATCATGTCAGTTTTTTTATGTCTTGTACTTGTGTTGACTGCCGGCACAGAGTGTTTAAAACCTGTCGGTGTAAGCTTTGACCTTTTTTTTTTTTTTTTTTTTTTTTTTATCTACGTTCCGCGGAGAAAATGTTATATGATAACATTAGCTGGGACTGTGTATAATAATCCCACCATGATGCATAGTGGTAGATGAGTGGTTTTGTTTTTGTTTTGTTTTTTTATCACCGGTTGGGAGAACTTGTAGTTATAATTTCAGCGGGTGATTCAATTTAGCAGGGCAGTACGACTGACAAGTGAAAATAATGTCACTTTACCCGGTAGATGCCATTTGAAATGCGGTCGTGTTTACCGTGTTCACAAGGATGAACGCGTCACGATTACACACGCAGGCTTCCCCATCTGACCTTGGAATTTTCTGAAAGGTTGCACTTCACGAGTTACGACGCACTTGCTGACATGAACGGAAATGGAGGTTACGTTTTTGTTGCATAAGTTAATATAACCTATTTTAATTCTCGTCACAGAATTTTTCTTTTGTAATTTAATAATATATCTTCAGATAATGTTGATGTTCCTAACGGTCTGATGTTTTCCCTTTGCCATTATGTCTTTACGTTTCCTTTATTAGATGAACTGCCTGCTTCCTTGTTTAAATAGCTAAGCCTCTGTGGTTTTGTGGTTTTTAGACGGCGCCGTGTTGCCGGACCGAACCACTCGAACCCCAGACGTACCCCGCACACGACTTCCCGTGTTGGAACTACCGAGTTCCATTTTGAAGGCAGCATTTGACTCTTCACAGAAAAAGCACAGGTGTTACTGATGACAATGTGTTTCTGCTGTATTCAAGTTTCCAAGGAATATGTGACAGAGAGCCAATGTGCTCACAACCGGGGACCCTGAAACTGAAAGCAGCCAACTGGAATTCAGCCATTTTATTACTGCCACATGCTGGAATATCCTTCCTTACTGGAAATTGGATGACTTTTAATTTGTAATGTCACGGTGGATCTTCTCTCAACATGGGGAGTGTTACTGGTAAGTCAAAAAAAAAAAAATAACAGCATTACAGCATTGAGCCACGGAAGGACACGACAGAATCATTTCTATAATGTAAAGTATGTGAAATTACACAAATAAATATCCTTTCCATAATTTGAAAGAAATACAATTTATTAACAGCGCAGTTTAAAGGCCGTATGCACCCACACAGGTGTTTTCTCTTAACTTGAATGAGACTTGTGCCCCAGTTGATGTTGGGCAAAGATGAGCTTGGGATGGGTCTTTTGCGGCAGACGGTCTGGCATGCCAACGTAGAGGAACGTAATGGACCTTTTTTTTTTTTCTTTCGCAGCAGACATTTTGCCCCGTCGAGCAGAGGTGTAACAAAGAGCTGCGTTCCACTGATTGTTACCTGCGGTCGGTTTCCCGTGTTCAACCGGGGCGCTCGTCGTGAACCGCATTGGTGTCACCTGTAGTTTTCTTGAGGGGGGGGCAAGTTCAAATGTCTGCAGTGAAAAAGGTCTTGTGACTGCACCGTTGTTGGATGTGCGAGTGTTACTTGCTTGGTGCCTCAGTTTGCCGACATACTTAGATGGACCGCAGCCATTATTAATAGGAGCTCCACTTGTGCTTTTTCCTGTCGTGACAAGTCAAAATATCTGCCGTCATCAAATTCACGTATAAGCTTGTTCAAGGAATGTTGGCAGCAACACCAACGCGGACTGAGAAAGATGTCATTGAAGCCCATTCGGCGACAAAGTGAAAACGCTCATTTCAAATTTGCTGACTTTTTTGATTTCTTGGGTGTTTGTCTGTCTACGTTCTGACTTTCCAAGCGATTAAAAAGCACCCCGGAGTCGGGTCCTAGCGTTCTCCCTTCAAAGGGACAGTCCATTCCCCGATGCCTCGGCAGGAAGTCCAGAGCTGCCCAGCTCTTCTCGCCTTCTCTCACCCCAAGTCTGGAAAGCAGCTTGTTAGAAATCTCCGGCACTACCGGCTGGAGGAGTGTGCCGTAAATCCTCAGACACTCAAGGGAGACGTGGACGATGGTGTCGAGCCAGCGCTGGTCTCGGCTGTCCCTCCTGTCCAGCTTCCACGGCGCGTGGCGCTGAACAAACCCGTTGGTCTGCCTCACGCAGGCACTGATGGCCTCCAGCGCTTTGTATACATGCGCGCTCTCGTAGTGCTTCTCCACCGCCGACAGCAGACTCGTGACGGCATCCAACATGCGGTAGTCTTCCGCCACCGCCCTGCCTCCCTGTTCGCTGGGGAAGGACCGAGGGCAGAAAGACGGGTAGACCTGAGCGGGGTTGAGAGCTGGGGCCGTGCAGCGGTTGAGCAGACCACCCAGAGAGTCGGCGATCTCCGCGTTGAGCAGCTTCACAACTTTGTCGTCCGTGTAATCGCAGTCGGAGTCGGGGACGCCCTGGCGCAGGAGAAAGTACCTCACGCCATCAGTCGTGAACATCTGCGAGCGTTCAAGAGGATCGACCACGTTCCCCAAACTTTTAGACATCTTCTTGCCTCCTACCGTCCAGTGAGAGTGAACGTGTATCAGCTCCGGCGGTGGCAGTCCAGCTCCTAGAAGAAAAGCTGGCCAGTAGATGGCATGAAATTTTAAGATGTCCTTCCCCACAATGTGGTGGGCCACGCGCCACCACCGCTCGTGTCCGTCCGGATAACCGGCCGCCGTGAGGTAGTTTACAAGAGCATCTAGCCACACGTAGATGATTTGCCCGGGGTCTCCCGGGACCGGGATGCCCCACTGAAGACGACTTCTCTGACGGGACACGGAGAGGTCCGGCAGGTCTTCCTGCAACCACTGGAGAGCAGCTCGGTGGAAACGCTCGGGCTGCACAGCCCGGGGGTTTCCACCGAGCCAGTCGAGCAGCTGGGGCCGAAATGCAGACAGACGAAACATGTAGTTCTCCTCTTTCATCCACTCCACCTGCAAAAAAAAAAAAAGTGGAGAAGATTTGTTGATGAAGCTCTGTTAATACGGGAAAATATCATATACTGGAAATGCCAATGTGAGAGGGGGGAAAAAAACATATATCCTAGAATCTCTGGCGCTTTCTCTAAAAGCACCAACATATTGGGGAACCTTCAATCGTCACGCTGCAACTCGGTGACATTACTTTGGGACAGGCCCTCCTGATATTACTAGTCGATATCCGTGTCCTTTCAACTCCCGTGCCTTCAGTTTTGTGCCAAAAAGACGGTTTGCTCCACAGCCACGGGCGGACACGCGACCGTTTTCACCAAGCTGAAAGTAGGTTTGCGGCCGTTCGCGGTATGATCCCCGTTACCTTGTGTCCACTCTCCAGCGATACTCTGATCTCCTTTCCCGATGAGTCCAGGGCGTCGGTGACCTGCGACGGCGTGAGGAAGCTTTCATCTTGCGTGGAGTACCACCCTTCGTAACTGCCCTTGTAGATGAGCCCTTTGTCCCAGAGCACCGACCAGAAGTGCTCCACGGCCCGACGGTGCCTCTGCTGAGTGGTTCTTGTGTAGTCTGTGTACGAGATGTTGCAGCTGCCGAAGACGCGTTTGAATTGCTCGGACACGTCGGCGCAGAAGGTGGAGGGATCTTTTCCTGCAGCTTCTGCAGCTTGTTGGATTTTCAAGCCGTGTTCATCGGTGCCTGAAATGCCAAAATTGGACCGCGTGTCGTTATTTATACATTATGAATCTGTGTAGTCCATGAAAGGTCATCCTGTTGTTGTTTTTTTCACAGCACAAGTTGGAACCTTTTAAATACGTTTTTTTGTTTGTTTATTTTGTTTTGTCTGACAGTCTGAAATTCACCCAAATTTTTTTTTTGAAAAGGAAAAAAAAAAAAAGAAAAAAGACAACTGATTACAGAATAGTTGATTTCACTGTAAAGTGGCCAATTTAAAAAAAAAAAAAAAAAAAAAAATTCAGTTTTGTTGAGTCATATTTTATTTGCACTAATTTCTAAATAAAAAAAAAAAATAAAATAAAAAAAATAAAATAAAACCAAATCTAATAGGAGGATTTATTTACCTGTCGTAAACTTTGAGTTAAACCCCCGAAGCAGTTTGTATCTGTGGAGGCAGTCGGCTATCACAGCCGAATACAGGTGTCCTAAATGAGGCGAAGCGTTGACATAAAAGACGGGAGTGGTTATGTAGTAACTCCTGTCCTCCTGGCACGGTTGGGCGCTCGTGTATATCAAAGCAGAGCTCCTCTGATGTTTCGATAGAGATGGACCGAAAAACGGACTTTGTTGGAGGCTGTGGAGAGTTTTACAGCATCTGGTTGCAAAAAGAAAAGGGAACCTCATTGCTGGATATCAGTCGATGCCCACATGAAGACCGCCAAAACGTTATTTAAACTCAATGAATTGAAGATCGTAACGCGGTCCTGGTAAATATTCTTCAAAACGGGCCGGATCAACGGAGCTGTTTTCGTATATCCATGTGTTTAGCTTGCTTGTCAAGGTTAGCGCTTCTTCCGGGTTTCAATGCGCTGAGAACAATCGTCCAATCAAAAACGCTACTCGGTGTGCCTCGAACACACAACGACCAATCAGATTACGTAAATACATCTACGCGAAGTTCTGCCCCAGTTATCGAGTTAATTTCTACTCCTTTAATGTGACTGAAAGATTGCAGTAAGACAGAAATTTAAATTTGTACAAGGAAGACGAAAACCTTTTATAAAAAAAATAATTAAAAAAAAAAAGCAGGTTTGGAGACCACATGACGCTCCCCCTCCTTACGGTTTCCTAGGCAATCAGCAGGAAGCAGCTGGTTGACAGCCAGCCAATCAGCTGCTTCCTCTTTGTGCAGCCAATGAACGGCGACGAATGGCGCTCACGTGACATCCAAGGTAAAATATTTTACAAACCGTACCGTTAAACGACCTTAAAATAGTGTAATTAAACTTAACTACTCTCAACCAAACTAAAGAGGTTTGTATTTTTCATCTTTTCTAGGCACCCTAGACGCCCAAAAAAAAAAAAAAAAAAAGCTAGTTTCAGTTCGTCGCAGTCAACCTATCACGTGATTATATATGCTTGTTGTTTGGCTCCTGAAAAGTTGTCGATAGATGATTTAATACGGAGGATCGGCATTTAGTGTTTCCTGTTGTTTCAGATGGAAGTAAACCGTTTGGACTTCTACATCGGTCTCTCACTGGCCATGAGCTCCAGTGTTTTTATCGGTGCAAGTTTCATACTGAAGAAGAAAGGTCTGCTGCGATTGGCCAGCAAGGGTTCAATGCGAGCAGGTAATGTACGTTTCTGATTCAAAAAAATATAGTCAACTATTTGTTGACTATTCAGTAAAGAATAATAATAATATAATAAAAAAAAGAAGACAGAACTAGAGTTTGTTGTTGTGGCTAGTCAAGATGAAGCTCATTCAACTACCTGATGTACTTTTTAAGATTTTTCAATTGAGAGAAATGTGTCCTATTGTATGAGTTGATCATATTTTTGTAAGTAAAATATTCATTTGAAAAGAAACTAGCCACTGTAAACTTACAGTCAGTGGGCACGTATTTTCAAATGAGAAGCCTTGTAGCTGTTAAAACGACATTTACTCCAATTCTGCCACCTTCATCTCACAGGTCAAGGAGGGTATGCCTATCTCAAAGAATGGCTCTGGTGGGCAGGACTGATTTCAAGTAAGTTATTTAATTTATAGATTTAATTTTGCCGCTAAAATAAGTGATCTGGAAGCTTGTTGGTTTTTTTTTTTGGTTCCACGCCTGGCCAGCCATGCCCAGAAACACTGCGTTCTTTGTTTTTAAAAAGGAGAAACTAGGCTGTTTGTGGGTTTGGTATGTTTGCTGATGACGCTGCAGGAAATGCAGCACACCGCACTGTTGAAGTACACATTCCTCCAAAGAGCACATTTGCATATGTGGGTTGAAAGAAAATCATTTTTCAGAGTGTAACCTATCCAGCTGCACCAGCTATAAATATGTGCATACTAACGATGATCTTGATATGTTGTAGTGGGAGCTGGAGAGGCAGCTAACTTTGCTGCATATGCATTTGCACCGGCCACACTGGTGACTCCTCTTGGAGCACTGAGTGTACTTGTCAGGTAATGGTCTTCAAAGTTTTATCTTTATACCACAATGTTATTATGACATGCTGTTTATGTGATACAGAAATGCTGTGGGCCAAAATCTGTGATTATCTGTGTGACAGTAAATAGTCCCCAAATAAATACATTATTTCCCATTGCTATAACAATGTTTAAAAAAAAAATAATAACAATGTCCAGCTGTTATAACAAAACAAACAGTATATAAACGGCATGTAAAGATTTACTTAGAATAAATGGACCCTGTGCAAGAAAAAAAACACTATTGGTTTTGGTCTTTTTGGGGGAATTTTATAATAACAAAAATACATTATCTTTAATAGCAACAATTGTGCTGTAATATTTTGTCTTTCCCAGTGCTGTACTCTCCTCGTACTTTCTGAATGAGAGACTGAACGTTCATGGGAAGATTGGTTGTTTGCTGTGCGTCTTGGGCTCCACAGTGATGGTGATCCATGCACCGCAGGAAGAGGAGGTCGCCTCCCTCACTGCCATGGCTGAGAAGCTCAAAGACCCAGGTAGGCCTAAACCTGCATCACTGTGATCTGATTAACCATGCTGTGGAGACTGAATCCCTGAAAAGAGTTGTATGGATGCAGTTTTTTTTTTTTTTCCAGGCTACTAACTCATTCTTGAATGCCCCCCCTCCCCCGCTAGGTTTCATTGTGTTTGCTGTGTGCGTTGTGGGAAGCAGCCTGGTTCTTATCTTTGCCGTGGCTCCTCGGTTCGGACAGAAGAATGTACTGGTCTACATCCTGATCTGCTCTGTGATTGGCTCCCTCTCTGTGTCTTGTGTCAAGGGCCTGGGCATTGGCATTAAGGAGCTGTTTGCTGGGACAGCAGTGCTGAAGGAACCCCTGTTCTGGTGCCTACTCGTCTGCCTCATAATCTGTGTCAGCATTCAAATCAATTACCTGAACAAAGCCCTCGACATATTCAACACCTCCATGGTGACTCCTATTTACTACGTCTTCTTCACCACATCAGTCATGGCCTGCTCAGCCATCCTCTTCAAGGAATGGTTGAGTATGGCCATTGACGGAGTTGTGGGGACGATAAGCGGATTCCTCACCATTGTTTTGGGAATTTTCCTCCTCCATGCCTTCAAGGATATTACTTTTAGCAGGGATTCCCTCCCACTTTATCTGAGGAAGGCTTATCAGGGCTTTTTATGGGGCCATCAGCCTTACATGACTCTTCCCAACCCCAACTCAGAAACAGAGGATGAGATGAAGCTGCCCAGAGAAGGAGGCTCAAACGGGGTGTGGGGTAAGCACCGGAGAGCTCCTTGAAGAGGACCAGTAGTCTTTTGACCGCAAAAAAAAAAATTCCTTGTTGTAATTCTGAAGCTTTAATTCACATCACAGTTTACAATGTGACAAGGTGGTTTGCTAAATCTGAATTTCAAGTCTGTTTTATACAATTCAGAATACCTTGGAGGACTGAAGTTGCCTTAGTTGATTGTATTTCAAATGTATGCTCTTTAGTTAGAGCTAGACTGTGCCTTGTTACTGAAAACTAAAACCAGTTTGTAGTTTTGCACTGTGAATCTTAATTATCTGTCCAGATTACCAGTGTTAAGGCAAAAACTTAAATTTGCTCTGAATGCAAGTGCAAGGAATTCCTTTGAGTTACTGTATTACCTCAGTATCATGTACAAACTGCACCAAAGAATTTCATTTCTGTGTATACATTAATGCCAAACATGTGCCAAGCTGTAACATATCTCTGATGTCACTTTTTTTTGTGTTTGACAATGCTGATTAAAACATAACTACAATATTAGTTAGCTACACTTTTACAGAAGATGGACAGAATCATTTGGCATTTTGTTTATTGCATATGTACAGTCCAGAAGCTTTAGCTGTTGATCATGCCTCCTCAATCAAGAACTCTTAAGTTCTTTTAAGGTACACCATTGTGTGGAGAAGTCCATGTGGCTGTCAGACTCGGCTGGCAAGCTGAATGTCCCAGGTGTGGCTCTTTCTGCAGTCTCCTGCACTTAACGTACGACTTACAGTACTGAATTAACCCAATCAAACTCAGATTTACAGTTCGAGTAGGTACCTGAATTCAATGACTTGACAAACAAAAACCAACATAGTGTCACTGCCAGCAACTGGACATCATCTAAGCATCTTACAACACTCATATTCCAGCAGAGCATAATAGACTTATTCAGAGTCCATACATGATGTTAATCTCAGGCACTTGTATCAAAAGTAACATTTGAAGTTGTTCCTTTCCCCCAGTTGATTAGACAGTTCTTCAACACACTGTACAGACGTCTGTCTCTGGACCACACGGCCTCCGATCAGAGCAGTCGCTGCATGCACGTCAGTCCTTCGATTGGCAGTCTTCAGTCTGTCATGGACTCTGAGAACGACCCCTTGCTCTTCTGAGTCTGTTCCAGTCTGTTCAGGATGAACTGGCTGGTGTCAATAAATCGCTCCACGCAGTTAACGAAGCACATCTCCGTCCTGGAGTCCAGCTTTGGCCCAGGTTTATCCATACATTTCTCCTGGGGGACAGAGAGAGACCAATGTAGGAGAGGTGCAATACATATGGATCATCACATAAGACGCACATAAGAATAATACTCTTGGGCTGCAACTAACAATGATTTTTTTTTAATTATTGATTAGTGTGTCAATTATTTTCTTTATTAATTGGTCAGCTGTGTTGTATATATATATATAAAAAAAAAAGTCAGAAAATGGGAATAAAAACAAAAAAATGTGGACCAGTGTTTTCCAAAACCCAAATTCCAGCCTAAAATGGATTGTTTTGTCCCGACCAACAGCTCACAAACAAAAGATATCCACTTTATTATCACGGACGACTACAGAAACCAGCACATTTTCACATTTAACAAGCTGGAATCTAAAGTTTGGGATTTTATTTTATTTTTTCAATTTAAAATAATTCAAAACGGAAAATCAACTATCAAAAAAAAAAAAAAGTTGTCGTTTATGTTCTGTCCATCAGCTGGCGCTAGTGTGACCTCAGCACGTCGTACGTCACTTCCCAATTCGGTAACGTAAGGTTCCTCGTGTAAAAGAAGTTAAATGTTGTTTTTTTTTTTTTTTATACTATTACTCAGCATAAGCCTGCGTCTTCAAGTGTGTTTTTTTTTGTGTGTGTGATCTCACAGATGTCTGCTTAGAGTTTGGCATGACGACTCGTTTCCTCAGGACGCAAATAACCTTTGAATCCAACATTTTCCACATCACACACTGACGCTTCACTCGGGTCTTCCCTACGGCGCAGGCAATTAAAGGGGAGGGAGGGGGTGGGGGCAGAGGCCGGCTCCGTCTAGGGAAACATTACAGTTATAAATGTTTGTTTTGCAAACATTTTCTTACTGTTGCAGGCGTGCCGTGCATCTAAAAATGAATCTCTTGAGGAAACGAGCCGCAGCTGAGAAGCACTTGGTTCAGCGTAAAGGTTAAAAGTCTTGCGCCTGGTGACGCGGAACGCACAAATGGGAGCTACGGGGTGATCCGGCGTGTCCATGTGGGTGTCACTATATGACAAAACGACCGATCTACCGATAAAAACAAAAAATACAAAATAATAACCATTAAAAAGTAAACTGCAGAGCTGTCCTTACCCAGCAAACCTCAGTCATTTGATGCACCAGCTGCTGAAATCTTTGTTTCTGAGACTCTATTTCGATGAAGTGTTGAAGCTGAGGGTCAGCTGTCGCTCCCTGGCCGTCCATATTTGCGAAAAAGAGGTAGTAAGAGTAATACTTTTCGTAATTATCGAAGCCTTATCGGTTTATTGCTGACCTTCACGTGTGTGTATCATGGATGTACTATGGGGGAGAACGGTTGGGCATGAACGACGGAAACGGGAAGTAGTTCAGCCAATGACGGAGCGCGTTTGCGTGACAACACTCGTCGTCATACCCTACGTAATCGTTACGCACAGACATTTCCGCTTGATGTCGCGTGTACACTAGAAAAAAAAAAGAACTGAATCATTTAATTAAATAAATACAGCTATAGGCAATTTATGCAGAACTATTAATTCTGCCCTCAAAACAGTTTATATCGGTTAATAACGAGAGAACAGCAGGTCATTTTTTTTTATTACACAATGCTTCAGTCATTTCAAAGCCTGCATACTTGGCTTTTATTTGTGTAATACATGTGAATACAAAGCTTGCAAAGGTTTCAACATTCCAGTGACTCCACAGAGTATAATACACAAAACACAGTAAAACACATATATTTTACCTTCATTAAAATGTACACAATCTAAATGCTATAGGCCAGGGGTGTCAAACATACGGCCCGCGGGCCAGATCCGGCCCGCCAGGGGGTCCAGCTCGGCCCGCCGGATGACTTTGCTAAGTGTGAAAATTACAGAAAGACATAAATTGCATTTCTATGAGAATATGGAGGTTTATGAGTACAAACGTTTTTTTTTTGTTTTGTTTTGTTTTTTAATCGATCCAGTAATTGCTTCAAAAACAGCGTAAATGCGACGTCTGCTCCGGAGGCAGAAGCGCTCGGTGCTCGCTTTGTTTGACGTCAAACGCGTCACAAAGCGAGGGAATCTGCAGAGGAGAGCTGGGGCAGATAAACAGCGGGCTGATGTCTGAGTTTTTGGTCTTTATGTTTCTAGTTTATTGTAGAAAGACCTTAAAACAGGGTTTATCATCCAAAAACCTTCACCAATGATTTAAACAAAGAGAAATATTGTCGTTATGTATGCGTTATTATGCTATGATTTTACTGGTCTGGCCCACTTGAGATCAAAGTGGGCAGTATGTGGCCCCTTAACTCAAATGAGTTTGACACCCCTGCTATAGGAGATGGGAAGACTTCTAATCAAAGAGTAATAATGAGATTAACATTACACTTCACATTACAGATGACCTCGATATGGCTGCACAGCCCCATGTGGAAGCTGGTAACTGCTATAATGATTGTAGTTACTTTCCAGGAAGATATAGAGATGCTGCTCAGTGGGGATATGAGTGAGATGTTTCTGTGTGTTGGCAGATCATTTTGAGATCTACTGGAGCTCATAAAGCAAATCCTGAACCGTCAGTGCCAGGTCTTGAAAGGTTGGTCTTTCGTCTGGTTTCTGAAACCAAAACAAAGAGAAACAGTGAGATATGGATTCAGAAAATATTGTAATTACCACCGTCAGTCTGTTTTGGCCCAAAATGCAATTAAAAATGAACTTACATCAAGCCAACAGCTCAACATAATGCTGTGGACCTTTTCACTGGCCAGCTGAGGGCGGTAGAGGCGAAAGCCACGGGACACCTGATCCACTATTTCCGTGTTGTTGAGGCGTTCATACGGAAGCTGTCCCAGAGTGTACACCTCCCACATTAGAACCCCTGATAAAAGTGTACAAACAATAAAATGATGATTTTTAATACAGATATGAATCGATAGTTTGTGAATTCATAACTGCAAATTATTCTTAAAGCTGGCCAGTAAAGCATCATTGAATTGACAAATAATTTTTAAAAAAAAAAAGTAGAGTGTATTCCTCACCGTATGCCCAGATGTCTGACTTGCTACTGAATTTGCAGTAGAGAAGGACTTCAGGAGGTGACCAGCGAACAGGGAACTTAGAACCTGCAGAGCTTGTGTACTCATCGTCTAAAACATACCTGAGTGCAGGGAAAGGGGATTTTAGTATTACAACCTACTTTATGTGTCACTATTGTGCCTTTTTGTATTGTAATTTAAGTATTTTACCTTGATAGGCCAAAGTCTGTCACTTTGATGGTGCCGTTTCCATCTACTAAGCAGTTCCTGGCAGCCTGAAGATAAAACAAACACCACAATTGATTAAAGGATAATCATTAAACCGTTAGTGTTGTCATCAAATACCAAACCACAATTTATCTTAAGATGATGCAGTGATGCAGGAATGTAGTGGGATTTGTTTTGCAGAGAGATCTCTGTCTCTCACCAGGTCTCTGTGGAGGTACTGCTTTGACTCCAGATAGGCCATGCCCTCGGAGACGTCCTTGCACATCTCCAGGAGCTGGACAGCTGTTGGGTGCTGCTTCAGGCCCTCCCTGAGGTACGTCAGCAAGCAGCCATTTGAAAGGAACTCTGTCACGATATAAATGGGTCTTTGTTTGGTGCACACGCCGTACAGCTGGACCAGGTTCTCATGGCGAAGCTTCCTGGTTTGAGCAAAAAGAGAAGGAAGTTGAGTATAATGAGTTGGTTTTCCTCAAAGAAGTTAAAGGAAGTGCCTTCTTAATGTGACACATCAGTTTTGTTTCTGGTGCACAAAACCAACACAGACTCAGTTTAGATGTTCAGTTAACTGAGTTGACTGATGATCACTCAGGAGTGTCCGTTTAGTGTAAATTAATTTAGTTGTGCTTACATCATGATTTTGGCTTCTTCGATGAAATCATCCTCTGACATGGAGCCCTCTTTAATCATCTTAATGGCCACGTCATGCTGGCCCTGCCACTTCCCATACTTCACCACTCCAAACTGACCAGTGCCCAACTCCTTGATGAAGGTGAGGCAGCGGGGTTCGATCTCCCACACACCTGGATCAAACAAGACAGACTTAAAGTAACCACATTAAAGACAAATACATGTGAAGACTGAGTCCACTCTCATGTCTGTATAAGCTATGACTGGTAGCTGATTAGTTTAGTATAAAGACTGGAAAAAGCTAATACCTGAAAATCTAGGCTATTTCCACGTTTTCCAATCTTGTTGCTAAGATAAGCAAAACCCTGCTGACTTCAGCTTTATATCATGCACAGACAATGTTATTAATCTTCTCATCGAACTCTGAGTGCAATGTATTTCCCAAAAGGTCAAACTGCTCCTATAGCATTCAAGGGACATATAATGCAGTTTGAGCTAACTGCTGCCCCAAAAAAAAACCAAACAAATGTTATAGCTGTTGCATTTATGCAATCTCAGAGAATTGCACACAGAAGAATGTTGAATCAGTCACCAGCAGTTGATCACAAGGAATTATGATCAACAAGAGAATCTGTTCAGAAGCCAAGAGAGCAGGTGTCATTAAATCCAGTCAAGTTGAAGTATACACTCAGTCTCTTACCATAGCCAAGACCTGCTGTTGATGGAGGCAGCGCCCGGTTAGATACGATGTATTTCAGCCTGCTAACCATACCTAGTGAGGGAGATTAAAAAAAAAAATTGTTTTTATCAAGTTAGATCAACATTTTTGATGGAGAGAATGAATGATGTTAGTGTGCCTATAGTAAAAATTGTACTTGTTGATTCAAGTCAAAAATATGAGTGAAAGGGCTGCCTTAAAGTTTTGGTTGTCAAGCCAAATAAACAGAATTTGTTTCTTCACACCAAATATCACCTGTTGTGTGACCCCTTGTTTTAGTTTGCCCAACTTAGATTTGTTAATACATTAAACTGCTATTTTATGTATTTTGCTGTAATTAGTTGAATTAACTTGAAATTAGTAAAACTTGTGTTTATGTTGTGGAGAAAAATGTTTTTTTTTTTACAATGTCCCCCTTGTTAAGTAAACTACCTTTCCTGAAACCATGGCCAAATTTGAAAGATTTTTGATTTAATAACAAATACCAGAGAATTAAAACCGGAAATAGGCTTTATTACATATATCTATATTCAGGACTATTGTATGGACCTGCTGCATTGTGCTGGTGATAGTTGATGAGCTCTGCGATGGTGCTGAAATTGTGCTTTTCTGCCAGGTAAAACTGGCCCTGTGCAGTGGTGCAGATGTTGTAGTGTCTGCAGCTTCCACCGGTTTCCCTGCAGAGAGAATAAGAAGAGTAACTTTCAGTATATTTAGTCAACAGGTTTTCATTGACGCAGGAACCTGTCATTGACAGTATCATGCATGCATGAACAGGTAAGATCTCCTCAGTGTAGTTCAGTTTGACATGAAAAAATATGATCCATGTTTTGCATGAATAATTTACATCTCTCTCCCTCTGTGAGCCACTATTTCCGCTTTGATTACAAACAGTTCTTCTTTTCATACGTTCACACATGACTGGAGTCAGCGGATACACTATATAAATGGCAGCAGTGTTTAACGCCACTGAGCTTACTCACCCGCCGCCCTTCGTGAGTAGCGACACAGTGTATTTCCCGGCCTTGCTTGAGTCCCGTACCAAGAAGCCTCCGTCTTTGTTCTGACAGCAGGAAACAACATAGAAGCATAAGTTTTAAATAAATAAAGTTCAGCTACTAATCTGTTGGTGCAAAAACATGTCAAATTCGCTCCCCTGTAACATTGTGTATGTTAGTCTTTGACTTTACCTCAGTCTTTAACAGCTTTTCTGCTTGGCTTCGGTTCATATTCTTGCAATACCAGCTGTGAAAATAAAGGGATTTATCATTTTTCATAGACACTGGTTTTGCAGTATTTATTAATTCTATGATCAAATATATATTCATGTACAGAAATGGAACTTTTCAAAGAATTTATTTATATTTATTCTATAAGAACAAGTTTACAATGATTATATGACAGCAATTCAACAATGCAGAGACAGAACAAAAGTACTCATACTCACTCAAATCTTTCTAGCCCATTTTCTGCTTCCACAACATAATTACTTGGTATATAACCTTCTTTTCTGCAAAGGGAAACAAAAGATTTGAGCTTTTAATAAAATTTGCATACACACAGAAATACTCAAATGTGCATTTTGGCTGGACCCTGAAGAGCTCACTAACGCAAGAAGCATCTCTTCAACAATTCTGACAAATAGAAATATATCTTCAATTTTCTATCACTCACAATTAATTAAAGAAAATTTGAGTTTCTTACTAATTTTGTGCTAATTATACTGAAAATTGTTCTTAATTTCTTATTTATATGGCACTTCACTTTTGTGAGCAAGGTGCTTGTTGTCATTTCACTGTGGACAGCACTTTTCCCACTTCTTTTTGTGTGTTCTCAGGATCGTACATGTCTGCTGTAAATTCATCGCACTTGCTTCGCTTTGGGTCACAGGTCTCCTAATTTGTAGTCATCTCACCCATATTTGTCTTGGGCTCTCCACCAGTTGGCGTCTGACATCTCCAGGATGGTGTACTCCTCATCCTTCCTCAGCTCCAGGTCTTGAGCTGTCATGGGTGTGTAATTATACTCCGCTATGACAGTCATGCCCACAGAGGGGGCCGGTAGCTCAGGGGGCTGTGGAGGTAAAGGGCGACCAGGCTTTTCCTGAAACAACATAAGATTGTTGGATGTAATATAGAGCAAAACTAATTGTTCAATGTTAATTTGAAAGGGGCTGGGTTAATACCTCTGTTGGGGTTGGAGGAAGAGGTTTTCTGGATCCCCTTCGCTGAGATTGTTTAGGTGGAAAACCTATTAATGACATTTCATTTATACATTTATTTGTTTTTGGTGCTGATCGTTTCAGATTTAAGCTAAAGGGAGTGTTCTTCTCACCATTCTTACTATCCAGCACTTTGCAGCCCATAGCTTGTTTAACTTCCTGCTTGCAGCACAGCCACACCCCATCAACCCAGAAACAAGGATGGTACTTCTGCATCAGATCTTTGTTGAAGCGCACCACTGTGCACAAGTATGGACACACACGCACGCATACACACTACATTTACATTAAATCAACATTTGCATTTGCATGGGGGTGATGCCGGCATCGGACGATGATAAGATATGATCTAATATTGAGAAGACCGTATGAGACTGTAACTGACAAGATGCATAAATACAAGATACGCATGTGAATATAAACGCATATACTCACATTCTTTCAGCTTCTTTATCCAATGAGCTCGAATATCTTCAGTCTTTGCAAAGATGTACAGTGGCCCTTCATCATAAATGATCTGTGGAAAAATCCACATTCCATCAAGACATTCAGTGATTTTTATTCTTAAGCTGTTAAAAGTTAGTTGATGCATATACAGTAGCACATCTTATGTACAATATTGTGAAATATATTTCTCAGTTTTTTTTTCTCTGATGCCAGTAAGACACTTTTTTTTTTTTACCACGTTACCTTTACTCAGGACAATTGCAACACCTGCACTGTCACTGAAAGCCCCAAATTCATCTGAGTACAAGAGACAGTTTCACTTCTTAACAATGGACTTTCACAATATGAACTATTGGAGGATTGGACCATTTTTGTCTGCCAAGAAAAAACACAGATACAAGGCTGTCTCATGTTGCATTGTGCAGCTTATTTGGTGTTTTTAAATAAATGTACAGTAAAGTGGGGAAAGTGTCAAATGCTTCATTTTTCTACAGTTTAAAAAATTAATAATGTGCTACAAGACAGTTTTGCTGTTGCCAAATCTAAGCTGAAGTCTCTCTCCATCTCCAAGATGAACACCAGAGAAGATGTAGCATTGAAAGCAAAAACTACATATATTTTGTACTTTGTTTAAGCAAGTGAGAAACTGTAAGAGATGGAATTATTCACATTGTATTTCATATTTGTTTATAACTTTACCGATTCATCATCAGACAGTCTCTAAAAAGTTATTTTGTGTCTGAAATGTAAAAAGAGAAAGACGTCTACCTGGAATGCATACATGCGCTCTTGTGGGGCAGTGGGATCCGGCTGGACTGTCTCTACACACTTGATCTTCTCAAGGTCAACGGACCCTCTCAAACCTTTTCGCTTCTGCTTAACAGATGAGGAAACAGTCAAGTAACTCAGGGTAAACAGAAAGATGTTTGTTTGTCTTGAGGTTGCCAGCCAACATCATTCTGAAACAAATGTGATGCGTCTGCAGAGCCATATACGCACTTTTTTGTCAAGATCAAAATCGTAGTAGGCTATTTTCTCCTGGGTGAGAATAAACCATCTTTCCTTGTAGTTCAAAGGGGAGGTCTTCTTCTTCTGCTGAGATCTTTTGATGAAGAATTCCTCCAGTATACTGTCTGACATGATTCAGTCGGGATTAATCTACATTGGAACAAGTAATGAATGATTACGCTTGTAAAGGAATAACAGCAGCATAATACCTGGCTTAGCTGTGGGGAAACTAAACAGCATGTTCACACCTCGAATCAGACAGCAGTCATTGCACTGAGAGCTGTGACTGGCTCACCCATTATCACTGTGGTTTGCGTTAGAAAGAAGTCTTAGAGTTTTGTTGCACTTCACACTTTATTATTCAGTCTTTACATTTCCTTTGAAAAGGATTTTACCAAATCAATACCTGCATGTTCATAGAATCAGAGTAAATGCCACTATAACAGGTGAGACTACAGCTCTGGAAAGAGATGAATAGACATGCAGTGTGAGCACATATCAGCGTGTGATTAGCTGTAATTTGCATAAACCCTGTTTTTAATGCCAGCAACATCCTCTGTGTCCAACATTACCCCCTGTGGCACATCTATTTCCCTCATCTATATCATCCTGGTCATCATCAGTGTGACCCACATGTGAAGTGGTGTTTAAAGAAACAACATCTGAACAAAATGCGTTTACGGGCAGTCACATAAAGTATTAATCTCACCATCACAAGGCTACTTTTCTCTCGCACACATTTACTCACACACATAATAACATTTGACATAGATCATAAGATAAGTAGGGCACATGAAAAAGGCTCTCTTTAGTTTATCGCAATGTGTTGTGTCTTGTTTTTAGTACGTTTTGCTGAAATGAAAGTTGCACCTTCTAACCAACACCAGATCAAAACTGACATGACAGCCAGAGGAGAGTGTAGCAGGGCAGAGAGAAACGTGTGTCTGATGATGGAAGATGATAAGGTAGACTCAAACGAACAAAAAAACTCAAAAAATACTATGTTGATATATTGCAGAAAAACAAAGTTATGAATTCAGAAGATGAGTGTTTCATTGAGAAGTAACTGACAGTTAAGGAAGAAAATCACCTGAACTAACTGAAAACAAGTTGGATGATGTTGCATAATTTATACACCAGCGAGAGGTCAGTGTGTATTCTGAGCACACATAACGAAACATACAAGTAGAGTCTGCTTCTGTGGTCATTTGGTTTGAATTGACTTCTGCAACCAGCAGAAGTCAATTCAAACCAAATGACCACTTTCAGGAAAAACTTTTAGCACTGTTCACTAATGTATTCCCATCAGGCGAAAACACATTGTTCTAAAATAAAACAAAAGTACACCGTGCACAAAAGGTGGGAAGTCGCAGTGTCACAGTGTCTGGTCAAATTTGAACTATAAAATTATCAAACTCACGCTTGTCACACAGCTGAATGCTCATCGTCTCAGTCATATGTGCTTGCACTTCGGCGCAGCCTATTTTCAGCTTGTGAACACTTCCTTCTATTATCTGAACTGTAACACAACCAGAAGCTTCTGTCACCCTCTGCTAACCCGGAGTGGGACTTTTCTTCACACACTGACAATACCTTCTGGTTTTGTTTGTGCCATCATGAACAGACAGCGGTGTTCCTTATTCTGTGAAACATTGTTTACTCATTCCTCATTTGTCACCACCTATTTTCTCACATCACTAACGCGAGGGAAGGTCGACGAACTTTGATAACAGATAATCAAAACACTCTGCTTTCTTTGCCAGTGGTTAAGCCGAGGCTGTTGACTGGAAGTCTGCATCTATAATTTGATGTATCATACCAAAAGTAGATATTTTTGGTCTCTTCTGAGGGTAGTCGACTGTGGCTGACACAGACAAACTCATAGGGAAGTTGCATCAGTGTTGCACTGCAATATAATAGGAGAAGAAACCGAGTGCCCTGCACCACTTCTACCTTACATTTTCTGTCTTCCAAATGTGGATATCTATAATTTGCATGTTTGAAATGTATGTTACATATCTGAAATATATGCCTTTACACATCACCTCACCACTTAACACAGCACAACACAGCAGTACTTTGGCACTTTGCAGGGAGACGTTTTTCTCACTTTCTCTTGCGTATCCTCTCTGATGGTTGTGTTCTTGTGTTGTGAAAGTCCATATCAAAATGTTTATCTGGTTCTCTATTTCACGACTAAAGTTAAAATCTGTAACTAGTCCTCATAAAACAAAACATAAATATCATAACAGGAAGCAGTACAACCCAGGTAGTAGCCAGAAACATCCCAGATGTAACCGTTTTAATCTCATATAGTCCTCCAATTACTGGAGAATACACATTTGTATATATTCGCCTGTATGTTACCTATTCATCTGTCAGAGTAAGCAGCAACAATATTATATATACTGTATATACTGTGCATTTTATATTTTATATTTAATAATTTTACTGCTATTTTATTGCTTTCTATTATTCTATTATTTCTATTGCTTCCTGTATGCTGCTGCAGCGAAAAAAATATCCCCTCTGGGATTAATAAAGTAACTACCTAACCTAACCTAACCTAACCAACTAGTCTTCATACTCTGACAATTTGCCAACTGTCACTATTTATGTGTTGCAGAAATAATTCTGAATGCTCATGAATTTATGTTGTAACATAAAATGTGGTTTTTCATCTATCCACACGATGTCTGCTGTGTATGACACTGCAAACATGACCATATCATTAAAGACTTGTTTAACACGAACCTATCAAGATGCTCTCTTTCCTGATGTTTCCTGACAGATAAGTGGTGTGTGCAATAGCATGCGTGTGTGTGTGTGTGTGTGTGTGTGTGTGTGTGTGTGTGTGTGTGTGTGTGTGTGTGTGTGTGTAAGAGAGAAATGGTGAGTGAAGTCACAAGTTGGTCTAACTTCTAAATTCACTCTCACACATTTAGAAGCCACACATATTTAATATTGGTAATCTGTGAGGACACTGTCACTGTTAGGACACATACATACAAGGCGGTGGTGCATGTGGGACATTCCTCCAATTGCAGTTCATAAAAGATGCATGTAAGACAATTATTATGCATAAATTATAAAATAGATAGCCACATGAAACTACTATCTGATTTAAATTCACCATATTGTATCACTAACCACTCTAGTGCTGCAAGATGTAGTTTTATGAAAGGTTAAGAAACATGCAACAAGCTTTCAGTGCTGCCAGAAACAAAGCGGTGCATCATTCTCCTCAAAGCGTTCCAAAAAAGATGTAACATTGAGATTTAAGCAGATAATCTCAATAGGATTTGACTTTAAATTAGAAGTTTCGTGGGAAACACACTTTATTTAGGATTTGCCTTTAAATTGAATATTTGTGGATTTCAGAGTACTTGCACAAATCTACATTAAACTTACTTCTACTTTTATCCAGTCTTTCAGATGAAATGCATTCACTTCTATCAATTATACTTCTTTGAACAAGGTGGGACTAAATATATTTCTGGACCAATATTCAAAGAGTGTTGTCACTTACCCAGACACCCGAAAGAGGTAAGCAGACAAACTATAGATGCTGAGGCTTGAAGCAGTGGCATGAACCTTTGCCTCAGTAGCTGGCTCTTCATAAAATGTGTGTTAGTCTGTGATGCAAGAAGTTTAAACACACCCACAGAGAGGAATCGACTCCGCTTACTTCCCCTTTTTCTTCCTGCTCATTTTCATATCAGCCCTCTGGACAGTTTTGGTGATGAGTGGAAGTGGCTAAACATTAACACAGGATCATATTTTCTGCATGTAGAGTGCATATACAGTTTCATTTGAGGTGATTCTTATTCAATCCACTGCCAATTTGACTAATGCAGAGGAAAGAGTTACTAAACTTCAAATCAATAACTTTTGCAGGCATTAGAAAGTCTAATCATCGTGTCTTATAAAGACTATACTGTATTTATAATCCAGCATTTTCCTTCAAGATTTTTTAGGCTCTTGGGTATTTGCTTGTTTTTGTGTTGTCCTGATATCCCCGGCCGCTAGGGGGCAGACGAACCAATTCACCGCCGACGTCTACTTTAAGAAGTGCTTCCGGCTTCAACCTTCCTCTTTTCCTCTGCATCGGGACGCAGCCATGGTGAGAAACGATTCCACGGATCTTTTTTTTTTTTTAATCTAACTCAATCCCGCCGATTAAAACACCATTTCAGCGTTTAGTCAACTCGGATGCGTTGATAATGTTTCACTGCACGTGACGATGGCAATATTGGCAATTTTATATACTTATAACTCTGTAGGATTAAAGTGATTGACCGCTGATGGCGGTGCTTGCCAGTCCAACCGGCCTTTTTTTTTTTAAATTTTTCTTCTTCAGAAAGAAAACGTCAGTAAATTTAACCACTATGTTAAACAGCATTTTTAAAAAGCTTTTTTTAATTTTTTTTTTTGTTACGTTTAATGTTTTTGTTCAAAGCGCATTGCCGTTTAGAGAGCTGCGATGCTAACGCGTTAGCTTCCTGCTCACTGCCCCCTCGCAATGAAAACAATAATCACGAGCTTTCTATCCCGGGAGGTCGAGTTTCAAAAAATGTTTTAACATGTTTTTTTTTAATCTTTTGACACCGTCCCGTTGCGTTCAGATAAACCGGTTATCCTTCCGTTTCGCAGTCGGGGCCTGTTCACGCTTGCTAACTAAATGCTAAATTAGCCTCCATGCTGCCGGAGGGGACGGACGGACGATATTTGAGTTAAAAGTGTTCCTCGTTTGTTTGTTTGTTTGTTTGTTTGCATTGCGCGTTCATAGGTTTGTTTTTGTGTTGTGCAGGTGAACGTCCCGAAGACCCGGAGGACGTACTGCAAGAAGTGCAAGAAGCACCAACCCCACAAAGTCACCCAGTACAAGAAGGGAAAGGATTCCCTCTACGCGCAGGGTATAAACGTGCTTTCATGTGGTTTGATGGGGGAATTATAACCGCGTTTGCTTTTAATGACACGCAGACAAAATGTTCTGCACATTTTTTTGAAAAGGAGAGTCTAACATGTATTCTGGTGTCTGCAGGTAAGAGGAGATACGACAGAAAGCAGAGTGGGTACGGAGGTCAGACTAAGCCCATTTTCCGGAAAAAGGTAACTGGCAGCTTTCCAGTGCTGATGTGAAGTGTGTGTGTTTGAGAGAGAGAGAGAAAGCAATCTCACTGACTCATTTGTGTTTTTAGGCCAAGACTACAAAGAAAATTGTGTTGAGGCTGGAGTGCGTGGAGCCCAACTGCAGATCCAAGAGAATGCTGGCCATCAAGAGATGCAAGCACTTCGAGTTGGGTGGTGACAAGAAGAGAAAGGTAGGCGTCACCGGTGTCCTGTGGTATTTTGTCAATACGTTTCATCAGGACTAGTATTTGATGTTCTCCGAAAATGCACATCGGTCGACATCAACGCGATCTGCCCGCATGGATTCAAAATCCTTTACGGTTTTACTTCCCATCTCGGGAGGCATAATTGCCTCGTTTAAATATGTGGAATAATTATTCCCGAAACGATGCAGAATGTGGTGACGACACACGATAAAATAATCTTGTCAATATCCCAGACGTGGTTGGTCACGCCTCGGCCGTCAGCTCCTATTGACTTCCGTTATAAAGGACGTTAATTACAAAGGGGACATTTCTATAGTTTATATTATTTTTACACGTACAAACACCCCCCCCCTCCCCAAAAGGCTTGTGAAGAATGAAAAAGTAATTAAATAAACAATGCATTAAAAAAAAAATGCAGGAGCAAACAGTGAAATGTGTTTGTGAGTACGAGGGCGTTATCAAACAACAAGGAAACCATGTAAAGATGTCAATGAGAGCGAGAAAATGTTTGTTTGCCAGGGTTTCTAAGTTTTATTTTGTCTTTGATTTTGTTTGTGTTCTGGTGTTTAGGATGTTTTGTGTGTTTGAGTTGGACTTCATTCTGTGAAAGACAATACAGTGAAACGTCAAAATAACCCAAGAGTAAAATGCAATCAACCATCACCCTCCAATTAACTATCGTCTGTGAGGTTTTGCTAGTTTATATTTTAGTATACCTCCCTTTTACATCCTCGTACCACAAAATCCATCTGCTGGATTACTTCAACACAAAGTTGTACATGTGAAATGAATCGTATATAAATTAATTTATATTCCCACCATCAGTGGTTCAGTAGAGTTTAACCCTCTCGCTGCCATGAGCTCACCAGCAGATGTCAACTAAACATTTTTCAAGAGAAACCGTGTCAAACGAGGATGAGCAGGGCAAAAGCCAACAAAATGTGAAGATGAGCTATTCATCAAACATTTTATTCAATAATTATACAAAAGTCACTATTATAAATCCGTAGGAACTGCCAGCAGCGTTCACTGTGAACCAAACATCACTGACGCGCCTACGTTTCTAACACGTTTTCCTCTGTTCTCTTACAGGGCCAGGTCATCCAGTTCTAAACTGTGGTCCAATCTTATGGGTGAAGCGGTCACAATTTTCAATAAAGGTATCAAAACATATCGGAGTCGAGTCCTTTCTTTTATCCCTTTTCCACATAGAGGTGGCAAATTCAAGCTTCATTTCGTGCGGTAATTTAAATGTTTTTCCCGAATTGTCTCGACATTAAACTGTAAATGTGCAAATATACTTTCCAGTTATTAAACACGTCTAAAAGTAGATGTAGCGTAATCATAGTGAAAAGGCTGATTCAAGCCAACGGACTGAAACAAATTTATGCAGTCAAAGAAAAACATTTTGTATTTCTATTTAAAACGATCAAAAATAGGTCTTCCAGATAAGATCCATAATCACCCGAGGACTACAAAACGGTGGCAGGCTTCTGTCTGACCGACAAGTCCTGCCAGTGCAGCTTGTGAAGCCTCCTAAAGTCGGCGTGGACGGGAGTGACGGTCAGCAGAGCCGTGCCTGAAGGGTTGACGGATAAAACCATTTGGCTGTGTCGAGCCTGAACACCCATCTCCTTGTACCGAGGCAGAATCTGTGTGACGTTGCACCCGGGGTCGCAAATCTTCCAGCCGGGAACGGCTCCGATGACGAACCCTCGAGGACCACCGATCTCCTGCTTGTTCAGCACGGCGACAGCCAGACGGTTCTGAGCCAGAGGCCTCTCCCACACTTCAAAGCTGTCCACCTGTAGCGCAAATTGTGATTGTTTACTAGCGAGTAGCACTATTCCAGACCTCGAATCCATGCTGCCAAAGCTGATCCCAAAGCATTGAGCATTTCTAAACGGGAACTACGGGCGCAGTCAGCGGCCGTTGCGAAAGGCAATCGTGCCGCGAGTCGCCTCTCGCACCCACCTCGGCAGTGCGGTATCCCTGCTCGGCCAGCGGATCCTGGCTGATGTCGATGATGCGTCTGTTCTGCAGCAGCTCCTTGGAGCGAGGACAAATGTCCCGCAGATCATTGGACATGAGCAGAGGGGCCGCCATGATGGTCCACAGTGCCATCTGGGACTCCTGCTGGTCGTGACTCAGGCCAAAGTTCCCAATTACGAGCTACAGAAATACACCAATCTCAAAATATGTAAATAACAAGGCAAGTCAGGCCTACAAACACGACGCTGTGCAACAATAAGCGACTGTTAAACCTTGTTTTTAAAAAAATGAGCCCGTGTATGCCCTGCTGGTGTGAAACTGGAAGCCATAAATGTGAAAAGGGCTGTAAATACAACACCCTCAACTGTCGCAATGAAATGTTTAAAGGAACAGTTTGATATCTTAAGAAATAAAGACACCTGATGTTTGGATTGTCTGGAAATGAGAAGACTGGCTCGGGTGTCAAAAGAAAACCAAATCCATCTACCTGTAAATGTCACAACTTTCTATTATATGTTATATTTGCTGAAAAATGTAAGTAATGAGGATACATTGTGGTTTTAGTTTGGTTTTAGATTAATAAGAGAGCGACATCAAAATGACCATACCTCCCAGCAACGAAGCAATTCACTGCATTGTTTCAAAATGTCAAACTATTCCTTTATGTGCCGGCGGACCTCGAGTTCACAAAAATCTGCACTTTATTGTCTCCAAAATGTTCAAATGTAGTAAAACGGCTCAATATTTTTGGAAGCCACTGGCACTGTGCTCAGTTCGAGGTCAAACAGAGTAGCGACCCAAGACCTGGAGAAAGGCAAGAGTACCATATCGGGGTCGTTCCATCCCCCAGGTCCGGCCGAGGGGACGATGATGTCCTGATGAGACGCGGTCCACGCCAAGATGGACTTGACAGAGCTCCACGAGTCGTACACGTCGGCAAAGTTGCGCCAGTGGTTGCACGTTTCACGGATGGCTGTGTAGTTCGGCTGGAGGCAAAGAGATGCTCTTTCATGTCGTACAGTGCAAGGTGTACAGTCTTGCGGTTAAAGATCAGTAAAAGGCGTTCTTTATTTCTCCAGCATCCAGGAAAATACACCCAGGGATTGATGATTCGTGTTTAAATTTTAAGTCGTAAAGACAAATTCTCTCACCTGGTGGAAAGGCCACTCGTACAAAGGCCACTCACAGGAGTACAGGATACTTCTTCCAGTTTTGTTCAGTGCTTTTGACATGTTTATGTAGCCTTAACCAGGACAAATAACAGAAAGTAAGCCCTAGAAAACTTAGAATAACTTTATAAATGAGTCTAATAAGTTTCAGGCCAGATGAACCAGACAATTGGCATTAATAAAAGATGAAGTTAAAAGTCAAATGCCACAAAGACCGTATACTCAACAGATTTTGAAATATATCAGCAGGCCTTATAAAGTTAAACGAGTGATCAGAAATGACATCTTATGTTGAGATTGGTTCTGCAATGTTTGAATAAAATTCACTCTGAATTAAAAGCTCACCTTCTCCCAGCAAAGTCCACTCCATGAAGCAGCCGTCAAATTTGAGCAGATCCACACCCCAGTCGGCGAATGTCTGAGCATCCGTCTCGTAGTAACCCAGACTGCCAGGGTATCCAGCGCAGGTGTTTTTCCCCACGTCTGCATAGATGCCCAACTTTAGACCTTTAGAGTGGACCTAAAAATAGAAAAAGTACCTATTAATGCAATTTTTTTTTTTCAGCTCACAAGCCAACTGCAGTTACCTTCTGGGCAGGTAATGCCTTTGTACCAGTAGGGGGCGATGTTGCACAACTTGAAATCTTGACGCTTCGAGTACAGGCCACAACTGCTGCCTCAGTGGGCCTAAATATATCCCTTTCCTGGGGAGCGTTTTAGCTGTCTGTGCTGCTTCAGCCTGATGTAATGGTTTCCAGCTAAGAAAGCTTCTTTCTCCATTGTGACATTGTTAAGAGAAGCTCACTCCTACCTGAGACCGTATCCGCCTGCGTTATCTCCCCCCGGCTCCCCGTGCTGTATTTCTAACTACGAAACGTGAGACCTGTGGGCTCCACATCTGGTCCTTCATTATGTAAAATATTTGCAGGTCAGCTTGGATGGATGTATAATGAATATGTAATCTTGACTGTGTAATCACTTTTGCTTCTAGCGATATTTAACCAGGGCTTCTTGGAACTTTTTAACGTTTGCAAACTTAAGACACGCGTTTGACCTTTATATAACTATACTTTTCATAATGCAGCCAAAAGACTAGAAACTACAGTTAAAAAAAAAAACAAAAAAACAGTCGTATCCTCTTGTTTTCCAGCTCGTGAAATAACGTAAAGTGGTTCTCACTTCAACTCGAGTCTCACTGAATCCCTTTGATGTCTGCGGAGGAATTTTGGGCATTAATACTACATCCGCATTCAGAGTCTCCGGTCCTCTTTTACACCTGCTACTCACATAGCTGGCCAGCTTCTCGATGCCCCCCGGGAATCTTTTGGGGTCCGCCTGCAGGCGGCCCCGGGCGTCGCGCTGGCGGGAGGGCCAGCAGTCATCGATGCAGACGTACTCGTAGCCGGCCTCTTTCCAGCCCTCCTTCACCATCACGTCTGCCATCCGCATGTACAGACGCTCGCTGTCAGGGCGAGCAGAAGGAGACAGGCGGGTATCAGCTTTGCTGCTGCTCATTGTTGAGTAAATACAGCAGATAAGATTCATCCCGCAGACTGACATCGGACGCTTTGTGAGCTAGACATTTTTTTTAATTGCGTACAGGAAGTGAGGCATGCTATGTTGTCATTAATTACTAGAGAGTCGTCAAAATGACACAGAAACGGGACTTTGCATATTATAATTTGCTTTTGCCAAAGAAAAATCTGTTAAAAAAACATAAATATAAAAAGTTAAACAGAAAAATATTTAAATTCACATCTCATGATCAGGGAGGAAAACCTGAACTAAACTAGCAACTAAAAGTAGATCATGTGTTTCCTCTAAATGTCAAACGAGCTGATTGGCAGAACTGTGTGACTACTTTGATCATTTCTAATATTTTAAGCAAAAGTGCTGAACATTTGTGGTTCCAGTTTATTAAATCAGAAGACTATTTCCTTGTCTACTGAATAATAAGTATTTTTGAATTGTGGATTGTTGGTTGGCACAAAAAAAGACATCAGGCTTTTAAGAAATATATATGCGTTTTAAAAAAAAAAGTATGCTTAGTGAACCAAAGGATTGATTCAGAAATAAATATGTAGTCTGACTGACAACGAAAAGTTATTTATTTCAGCCAAATGTAATTTAACTTTATCAAGGTAACTCGTCTCCTTTAAAACCTTGTTTTTTATTTTTATTTTTTTAATTTATACCATTCTTTGTGTCTTTTTTCTTATCCGTTACCTTATCCCCTTACAGATTGCACGTGTAACTCCACTGGAATGAAACAAGAAATTACTTTTATGTTACTTTTCATTATTTGTTCATTATTAAAAGTTATTTCTGTTCTCACACTGCTGAGAGCCTCTCAAATGATTTTCTCTATTCTAAAATGAGGATCTCAAATTTCAGGATACAGGAAATCCTTAGATTATGTATTTCTGTTTATTATTTACCACACACACACATTTTTTTTTTTTTTTTAAACTTTAATTAGCCCGTAGATTTCTTTTGATTATAGTCTAATATTCTAACAACACCTGCGTGTAATTGTAAACCTCGCTTCCTGTAAACAATAGGGATTTCCAGTGAAACAAGAAAATGTAGAGGCTTGTCTGTGACTTGGAAGTGTGTCTGTATGAGATATGTGCACATCGACTGATTCTCTTCCGAGTTTTTCCTCCCGTGTTTTCAGCTCACAAGCGCATCAGTCGCTCGTCTCGACGGCTCTTTACCTGATGCAGTCGTTGGGGTCTCTGTCACAGTCGGTGTTGCACATGAACCTCTCCCAGTGCAGCCAGCCCATCGTGGGTCTCAGCGCCAGGCCGTTGTCGAGCTCTTCAGTAGCGGGAAAGATTAAAGTGACGACCGCGAGGAGAAACGCGACTCTGCACATGTTTTGTTTTTACAACTCGACGCTTTTTCGTGTAGAAAAAAAAAACAACACACACAACGACTTGTGTTTTGTTTCTAGACCTATTTCCTCGTGCAAAACCGTATCAGCCCGCCTCCACCGGGTGATCGACATGACTCTGGACCAATAGTATCAAAATGCGTTTGTAACTGTCCAATGGCGCGTCACGTCACCCAGATTCTCTCCACTGCAAACGAGGAAGCGGCGGGTTCACCTGACGCTGGAAGAGGTCAGGTGACATGACATGACGCGACACGATGTTTTGTTACTCTACTGAATACCGAAACGACAGAAACAACAACAATTATGCCACTATATTACACGTTGTAGTCCATAAATAGTTTGGAGAATAAATATTTTCTTAGTGATAAAATGAACATAAAACGCCATAAAACAGTCTACGTTTTCAGTACTGACAGCCACGGCTAGATTAACTTGCAAAGGGGCCCCGAAGCAAAACTGAGGGCTGTACTCCAAGCAAGTTCAACATACCTAGGCTTTCTTTGCCTGAGCTGGCTCAACAAAGCGGAAACTCACTTGCAGCCCCGGAGGTGTCAAATGGACTAAAGAGCAAATAGGAAATACATATTAAAATCATAATTCAAAGCGAGAGGTAGGTTTACTGGCAGAATGCATTCTTCCAAAGTTAAAATGTTCTTTCTTTTTCTTCTTTTTTTTTTTGTGGTGTGAAAACATGATGGATATTTGCTTTTTGTTAAATTAAGTCATGGTTGTTTCTTTACATAATGAAAGCAATGCTCACTGTGATCAGGGTTTTTTTCTGAATTTAATCATACAGGCATACTTTAATGTAAACCAAATAATCAGAAAGTTTGAGGATTCAGAATAATTTAAAACATAAGAAGTGATGACATGTAAAACAGAGAAAATATTGAAGATTCTGCACTATGTCTGGGTGAGCAGTCATATTTAAGCAAACGTTTTGAATTGACCAAGTTAACTCCTCTGTTCAAAAGGTCAGATTTCCTCGGCTTCCTCATCAGAGGCCTCTTTCACGTAAATCAACTTGCAGCCATTATTCCCCTGTTATAAATATGGATGTACCTCAGACCTCCAGCAGAGCTTTGCTTTATAAGTCGTTCTGTGATAGAGAGTTACATGGCATCAGAACCAAGTGATAGAAGTCAAATTATTCTAAACAAAGAGATGCTTTCTTAGCTTCAAATAATGGCTAGACTGAAGGTTACCAGTGGGGCGGCGGCACATGCCACTCTAAAACATTTAGTTAAAGGAGTAAAATAATTGTCTTAACATCTAGCAGGACTTAATCTTTTAGTTAAAAAAAAAAAAGTTAAATCATCAAATTTGAAGATAGATTTTCAACACACAGAGACAACAACTAGTTCTTAGTAAACCTGTGTCTTTTAGAGATTCTTGGAGGTCTGTTTCCTGTTTCGTAATCCCACTTTGTTGAAAGCCACGGATTAAAGGCCCCAATAGTCTTCCTACATACAGTGTAGCATGTTCTCATTTGGGAATTAACCACCATTTTGTGTCCAAAACAAAGCCAACTTTTCATTAATGAGGTCCTCGGATTTAAGTGAATAACCCTGGCAGGCGCGTTTCAGACATCTATTTGCATTTGCTTTCCAACAAACACAAAAAAATGAAAGGAAATGGCCTCTTTTACCCCACTGTTCCCAGAGGAGCCTGGGTAATCAAAATGCCCCACGCTACCAGCAGTAATGTAGACAATGTACACATCGACGCCGCTTCAAACTGCTTATTAGCTGCGGATGCAAGGCAATAATTTGTCTGGCGTTGACGTTAAATGAATTACAGATGGGTGTCCTAATTCAGCTGTAAATGGACACCCCGCGACAGAATCAAATTAATCATGGGCGTTTTTGTCTGTGAAATTGTCAGAGAACCCCTCACACATGCAGAGAGAGTGATGAGTTTTTCAAATTGCTCTTTTGTGGAAATTTAAGGGGATCTGCAAACAGTTTATTTGCTAATGCAATAATATATTTTACACACTTTGAATCAGCAGTAAAACCCTCCTGTGGTCTCGCTCCTGTCCGTCTTTGCTGTGCATGACTTCTTGTGTCCTGATATTGAGAAGAGTCAAAACAAAATCATGAGTTGGCACAGACCCAGATTATGACAATAATCCTCAACCCCACCGGTGGCTGTATGTAAAAAGGGAGCATTAATGAACACAAAACATGACCTTTCAGTGAAATGTCAAGGGGGCCTATTTCAACCTTAAACATTATCAGAGGCTTCACCCAGGGACAGGCCTGATACAAACAATATGTCACATGCTGTAGTTCATATCAGAGCCCGTGAGCAAAGGCGGTGAGGTTCTAAATGTCAGATTTCAATTTGACTCACCCCCCTGCTGATGGATGGACCAATCCAGCTCATCTAAATACACAGTTTTCTCATTGTAAAAATGGGATGTCGCCCTCTGTTGTGATCTAGACCCTTGTTTTTTTTTTTTCACTGCGTTGCGTAAAAGAGCAGTGTGCCTCCAATCTTTACAGTGGTTAATTGAGATTGTGGACAGATGGGCAGCCCGTGCTTGCTGTCTGGTTTATACAGCTCCCCGCTGCTTTGACACCAATCCATTATGTTCCTTTCTTCCCCACTGTCACATAATTGAAGAGACTGTCATGGCTGACTTACGTCGGCAACTTTGTTATGAAGTGCACGGGGATAAAATGGAAAGGAAAGCTTTGTTATGTTGTGCCTTCATGCCATGGAGTTTCATTATTGTGTTGATGTATAGGGACAGGTGGCCGTGTGAGTAAATGTCATGAAAAAGTTGTGCCTCCATAAATACAACAGCTAACACTATATGGCTCACATACCCTCGGTGGGAAATCATTTATTGTCATGTAATTAGCTGCTTAAATTGTTTATGTGAATGTCATGGGGGGAAGGGAGCCCACATGTGCTGCTTTAATTAGGTCCTTGTTGGACTGAGTGTGTCTGTTGGTAATAACCGTATGAGGCAAGCTTATGACCAATAAATTACTGTGTTTATTGACAATATTTCTCATGTCACTTATGGTTTTTAAAATTGAAATAACTCGCGTACGCCTTTTTCTAATGAGTTTAAGATTAATTGAAGTTTAAAATTCATTGGTTTAATGATCAATGAATTTTAGTTTGGTTTTCCATGTTTGCAAAGCTTTACTGTTAGTGGATTTAAGCCTGTCTGATGGTAGATGACAAGCAGGTTGAGAATATGCATTATTTAGATATAATAATTACATTTTAGACATCTGAAAATACATTTTGATTAGTCCTAATTACAACGTGACCAGTAAGAATTATAACTCACACTATGCAGTCTGCTTATCTCCAACTAGATTTTTAAGTCTATAAAGGATATCTACAATATAATAACATCAGAGATCATTTATTAGATTGACAAGATTCCCTTTACAGATATCTACAAAGCATGTGTGAGGTTTTTTTTTTTTTAGCATGCTTTTTCCTTTGTTTGACATTTGACAGTTTAGAGGTGACAGGATGTTGGAGTGGCATGAATCTTAACCATGCTGCCAGCAGACACCAGCATATAGTTAAAATTCTAATTTAATATTTAGTCCATTTTTTAATTTAAGATATCTCTAATTACATTGTGATTAGAAGGAATGAACCATTAAGTTGTATGGTTATTCAAACTGAATTGTAGATATCTTTAATTAGATTCTCCATCCAACTCAGTGCTTCATTCTTACAAGTCAAAATGTAATTAGAAAGTCTTAAATGTAGTGTGCATATCTTAAATATGTGTCCCGCCAGTCTTATATGCTGTATGTTAAATCCGCTTGCTCTACATGCTTTCGTATTAGTGAACAGTAGCTGGTTGCTTAATGTTTTTTTTCCAAGATTCTCACAGATTTAAGGCTGGAGAGAAAAGATAAAATCTTTGCAGGTGCATGTTCTCTATTCCTACTGATTTAGACATCTAGAGCAAAATAGACAGATCTCATGCATTCTTTAATCAGCTGATGTTCATTCTGTTCACTTATTTGACATAACATTTGACACGTAAACAGGCAGGGACTTTGTTGGATTTAAATTTGCGGTGTCACCACTTTAGTTTCTGATTGTCTGCAGCTCCTCTGCGTATGTTTAGGCACTGCTCTGGGTGCAGGTCATTTTTTTATCAATAAACTTTAATAATAAATTATTCAATAAATATATTATTCACTGCCTCATAGCTAAAGGGTTGAATCGAAAGAAGTACCCTAATGATCTTGTTTGTTCCTTTCAAATATATTTGCTTTCTATAAAATGTGATTTTTTTTCTGAGAGCACTTCATATATTCTCCTTCAAAGACATTGAATCAAACGTTTGTCACATTTCTGTCCTGGAAATGATGTGTCTAATTATGATTTTACTCTCTTGCCAATGTGGAAATTGGTGTTCAATAATAGTCTCCTAGTGATTACATCTAAAATATTATTACTAATGATCTCAGGAGCAGCTGCCCCAGCAGAGAGAGTGAGACTGCCTCAGCAGAGGGTACTACAGTACATTTTGAGAAAATCTATTTTAATAGTATAATCAATACATGATTCTGTTTGTAATCCTTAAAAGTCAGGGACTACACAAAGACTGACCTTCACTCTGGCTGCTTTTACAAAAACACTGAGGACCTGCCAGGACTAATCCCACCTTTGAGGAGTCCTGATGATGCACATTTTTTACAGTAATTAGATGGAACCGTCTATTGTGTGGTAAAGCTGGTAAACAAAGTGCATTGTAAAATCAATACAAAGCAAAGAGAGGCAGTATATTTTTGATGAAATTGATGATTTGTTCTGCTCAGTATCCTGGATGTTTTTTTCAGACTGCTACTTGGCATCTGTTTCTGTCTTGTTTGTTGGCATTTGTCATGTCTGTGTCTATTTCAGCCAAAGCAGACAGATGGAGGACACATCAGATACAGTTTTGATAAATGTCTCGTAAAAAAGCTTCCCTACTAGGACAGGTTGTTCCAATAAGGATTCAACTAATTTAGTAATTAGTTGCAAGCCAGATGATTATGGGGTCATTTCGTTCAATACCGGGTAAAGTTGTTTTTTGTTGTTGTATTGATTGAGAAGTGATTGACTTTTAGCCACACTGGCGGCGTTGCTCGAGGAATTGTAATGTTGGTCAGTTAGTTGATCTACCATCTTGGTCCAGACTGAAATATCTCAACAGCTATCGGATGGACGACCATGAAACTTGGTTTAGATATTTAAGGTGTTCAGATGATGAATACTAAAGACTGTAGTGATCATCTGACTTTTTGTCTAGCGCCTACAGTAATATCTACTTGATGGATTGGTGCAGAATTTTGTACAGAGATTCATTGTTCCCACGCAGTATATCCTCAATGACGACTGGTAATCTCTTAACATTTCCTGTAGTGCCACTATCAACATGACAGGTGTGTGTTTGATTGAATTATTTTGACAACTAGGTAGTTCATCCCAGGATGAAAAATAGTAACTTTTGTGATCCTCAGACTTTTGCAACACATCCTCATACCGAAACGACATAATAGGTAAATTTCGTGTCTTCCCACAATAATAAACATGTGATTAATGTTGTGAAGCAATTACAGTTTGGTTAGGTTTAGGTACCACAATAACTACATTTGCCCTGGTTGCTATGTTAGTTATATTACTTGATGTAAGATAAGGGGTGTATATGGACTTTAAGTGCATTACCTAAGTTAAAATTTGTCCACGCAGACTTTTGATTTCACTATGTCATCTCACATCCTCCGTTACTACTGTCATAATGTCTAAGACCACTAGATGTCACAATAAATTAAAAAATAATAGTTTTAACACCCTTGAACAAAAGACCAATGTTTATGCTTTCGTTATGAGGGTGCGCTTGACTTTTAATCTCTTGCGGTCATCTGGTCAGATTTTTATATTGTCCAATACTTTGACTTTGTGTCAAGTGCTAATTAGCAGATGTTAGCTTACTATATTAGCATTTTGAACATAACACCTGCTAAACATCAGCATGTTGAAAACACAGCAATCATGTCAAAAAGCTGTTATTCCAGAGAGAACTGTTTCCCCGACTTGAAAAGCTGAGAGCCGGTTTTCAGCCCTCCATCACTGCCACTCATTGTCTTTTACTTCACCGGTTTTACTGCGTAAGTTCCAGTCAGAGTGTCCTTTGTTTGGGTGTTTTCTTGCTTATAGAGACAATAACATCTGCAGGTTATTTATGATTGGAGGAGCCTTTTTTTTTTTTCTTACAGAGTACGATAGCAGCACTGGTGAGTAAACAAAAAGGCCTCTTGCCTTGCACAAAGTGAGAATGAAGTCAACCATTTTACTAGTTCAAACTCATCTTTCATGGTTCACATGTTGCATCTGTGTAATGGATGCAGTCTTGACCTTTTCACATAGTGATAAACTACAGTGACAGGAATGCCCCCATCCCAGAGCTTTGATAAGCCAGACCGACCATACACCGAACAATTTGCAGCTTGAAAAGCTTACACCTGTATATTGGACTGAAGACCTTAAAGTTTTAATGTGCCCCAATTTGTAGGCTGCCTCTCTCTGATTCTGAAAGAATAGCATCAGTTTTGACTTTGTTCCAGCTATACTTTCTGTTTAATTTTTAATTTGAGGTAAAGAAAAGAGAAAATTCAGCTGGTGTTTTATTGGAGACACTTTGATGCTTTTGTATTACTGAAGAAATTATTCTGTATAGGAGTTCAATATGTATCAGGTTACCATGAACCTGCAAATTGATTTCTCTGGGTGAGTTTGCAGCCTGGAGCACATCTTTTATTCTCTTTGCTTTGAGAAGAAAAACAAATAATGTCACGCACACCATTCTACTTCTTTGTTATCACATGAAATGTGTTGTTATATTTCTCTATTTGGTGATGGAAATAAGCAATGGCCTAAAGGGAGCAGGTTATCAAGTCCTATTATTCCACCTGGTCATGCATTTTTTTTAAAAGGCAACAAATACGTATTTCCCCTTTAGTTAAACTTCAAACATCTTTGTCATTTTTGGTGACAGCAAAACACACCTAACCTTATTGGAAAGGAATAGTGTTGGCAAGAAAATGTGAATGTGGAGTTCTCTGTGAATTTCTAGAAGAAGAGAAGAAAAGATGGTCAGGAGAAGAAAAGATGGTCAGGATTTTGAATTTTTATAAACAGCATCACCATGGTAACAAGGCAAGATACCTATCACTGTGCATTCAGGAGATCCCATCAGTGCAATTCCACGTCCATGTTCCCGTGCTCTAAACATCCCCCCACCCCCATTGTTTACAGACCTGTGAAAATGGAGGCTTCAGCTCATTACCCTTGTTACACTTGGCTGGTAAGCTTTGCAACACATGAATCAAATGGCAAAGGCATAATTGGATTCAAATTAGATTTTAACCTATTAGAATGCATTTCTGTGAGCTGGAAGATGCTAAAAGTTTAATGCTTAGTTCTTTTCATATTAAATGCTAATGAGGGATTGGTAGGTTAAAGAAAAGCCTATTCACAGCTCTTTAATTATCTGATATGGAGAATAAAGGTTGTGGCTGCTATTATAGTGCGTGCATTTGCGGGTGTTTAAAAAGTTGTTTGAAGAATTTTTACGCCCACCAGGTTTTGTAGATTAGAAGACCATTTTAGCACAGGGCATCATAATTCATTTAATGTTATTAAATGATTTAAAACAGACAAAGTAAAACAGACATGCCCAGACATTTTGAGCTTGAATGACTCCAGCTGGCTTTGCTTCAAAAAATTTTTATTCATCTGCAACATCAAAAAACAAAATTTTAGAGCATCAAATCTCAAAAGGTTTAATAGTGTCATGAGTTGTCTATTATTAGTTAGACACAGCAGTCACAGTTAAGTCTTACTTTCAAAATAGGAAGTTATTAAAACAAAATTTTCCGAAAGAATCTGATAGATGTACTTGTATAAGTTTTACTCAGTGGTCCATGTAGATTTAACAAGTTAAAATAATAGGCTAGGTTCTTTAAAGCCACAGTGTGGTACTTTTACATATAAATGGAATTCGTTACATTCAAGCTCTTGTGAAATTAGTTCACACATTGCTGGTTAAGCCTATAACTGCCAGGTAAATCTCTCTTTATTTTACAGTATACAGAGTTTTTACATTTGTTGTCAGGTGTGATATTCCTGCGCTATCTGTGTGAATGAAAACTGGATATGCTCCAGGGACAGAGCTTGTGCACCAAAGACTTCTGCTGGTTAAGATTCAGGTTGAGCTCTCTGCTAACTTGTAATGGGGATAATATAATTCAATCATTAGAAATCGCTCGACTTTCCAAATGTTACAGAGTTGGGTGGATCAAATTCTGGTAGTGATACAATTCCTTTTGCAGGAATTGCGATGTCTTTTATTTTATTAACCCAGCGTTTTATCCACAGTCTATCAACAGCTGCAACGGTAGTAACGGAGTACGCTGCAGGAGAGCCTTTGACATAAAAACATGTCGACTGTGTTCTTATAATTACTCTCACTGGCAGAAGGGGGAGGCAAAAGTTACGCTCTGCAGGTTCAAGATTTAGTAAATGGAAAACATATTTAAGATTTTGACATGATTAAAGCAGCAATAACTGTCTGATTTGGCTTCTTTGGGGAAAACAAGCTGTAAACAAAACATTGACATTATATTTTATGTATCAAACAGTTGCCTGTTTACACATTCAGCAAATACAAGACCCTCTAATGTCAGGAAACACTAGAGTCCTGTGATAATTATCTGAGTTCATCATTTGAGCAACTCTTTCAATCTGTTATTAACATAAAAACACTGATTAATGCAGGTTTAATCTTGTCTTCTAAAAATAAAATGTTGACTTTAACAACTTTACTTATTGAAATGCTCTGCTCTCTTTACATGGATTTGTAAAAATAAGTCTCAGTGACAATGTAATAATGCTTTAAGCACCCACAGTAGGGTTGAGCACTTGACAAATGGCCATAGCCAAGGACATTTTATGAAATTCAGCTATACGTTTAATATCTATACATCATGAACAGCGGCAGAGAAAAGAAAAATGTAAGCAGTTTTTAAGCCCATGCAGTAACACACGAGGATGAGGAGTGAGTAGTGGGGGGTAACTGGATGGGGCAGACTATTACTTAGCAGAAAGTGGACAAGTGAATAAAAGGGTGTGGTAGCACTTTGTTGAATGTTCCCTTTTGAGTCTCTCTATTTCACATTTTGGCGTGTTGGATGTGTTCGCATGGTGTTGTGATACAAAGCTCCACACGCAGGTAACAGAGAAAGATGTGATGTTTATTTTTGAAGCTCCTGCAGAGACCGCTCACAGCGATGATGTTGGGAGGAAGAAAAAAAAAAAAAAAGTGAGCTGAGAGCACACAAGCTCAAATCACTGATGCTGATCCTGGTTCATCTCCTTCAAGGACCAAAAGTACCTTCCCTCCAGCTCGAGCATATGCAATGTGCATCACGTATGCTCGCACAAACACAAACACATTTCACATTTCACATTTCCACACCTTCATGCTTCAGCCCCTATAGACTGGTTGCCACCCCTTCAATTACATCCCCATGTCTCACAGAATTATTCACTCTTGGTTCCTCAGCGGGCCCTTTGTTTCCACGGCAACAAGAGGTAGTGTTGGGTTCGCTGTATTCTAGCCTATCAGCATTTAAAGGTTTCTTGGCTTGATGGGAAAAGTTGACCAGGTATCAGAACAATATTTTGTTTCCAGGAAGCTGAACAAAGCAGCACATGGTCTTCACTGAAAAAGACAAGATCATTCATTTTGCTTTTTATCATTTAATGCTGTCTATTGCTCAACACGACACTGAAAGCATTGTCACACGTGTTCAGTAACTGCAGATGAAAATCCCTCTCGAGGCAATCTGTTGGCCTCTTTGCACACTGAAATTTCCATGAAGATGCCAATGAACACACACTGTATCTCTTCCCGATGAAAAGGCTTGAGATGAACCCTGATTACTTGATATGACACAAACATGTAAAAACATGTAAATAAATCTCAGTCTCAACTCGATGACAAGCTGGAGGAGAGAGAAATGATTCAGCAGGGCACTTGAACAATGTCTCTATTTGCAACTGTTGACTATCAAACAGGGTTCACCCTGTTAGGAGCTATTTAACAGACTCATCTTAACAGATGGGTCTGACAGTGCTTCTCAGTACTAATCAGCTGTCCAGGGGGTACCAGCAGGAGGGCCATTACAAAGACTAGCCTCTCTTACTTTACATACTGTAGATCAGATTTTAATGGAGGAAAGGAAGTGTATAGCATCTTTCCTGGCCATGAAGTCACATTGGCAAATGAAACAGGCCCCCCTCTGCTCCAAACATGATGTCGGTCCCTGCTTCCTTCATGTGTATTTCAGGCTTCTCAGACATCCCCCTTGATGATGGAAGCCCCTGTGGCTGATTCTCACCAACACTTTCCTCCTACTTATTACCGACTCGAGGTGTTACGGTACCGACGACACCAGTGACAGTCGAAGCAGGTTGGCGTGACGACTCAACCTTGAAGATAGCTAAGCACCTCTTAAGTCACCCCTGAACCTGAGGTGTTTATAAGTTCACTGACTGACTATCCTTCTCAGCTGTGTTTCATACTGGTAGTATTTTCGGCTGATTTTAGCACCCAACCAGGACAAAGTGATCTTTATAAGGATCACTATAGGTCCGGGTTGTGTGCTAAAACCAGCCTATTATCCTGTGAGATTACGTCATATTTTTATGTCCATTGTAAAAGTTTGCGGCCAGTTCGGGAATTTGTGTGCGCTGGTGGGTAGACGTGTAGCATGTCCAGCTTTCAACCTGTAAAAGTCATTCTTTGATAAGGTTGACTCAAACACATCCTAGCCCATTAAACCACATCTGCACCGAAAGTATAGCTGCCCTGCTGTGGCAGAGTTGTCATAGCGCTGCCATGCTCTGCTCTCTGAACTGCCAGTGATATGTGATTAATTGGAGCACATTAGCTGCACACATCTACGGCATGTGTTGGCCTGTTCTGCACTTTTCTGCCAGTGTGATCCTGACCACAATTTGTTTTTAAGAGTGCACTAATTGGGCATTGTGCAATGTGGAGAACAATATTGCCCCTTTCTAGATGTAGGCATATTTTCCCATGGATGCAATGGTTTTTAAGCACTTTGTCCAAACTCTTTGAGCTAAATTAAAGTATTTTTGCTCCCTCCTGAAAGGCAAAGCACCAAAACATCCTGCATTTTTGAACCACAGAGAAACCGAAAACAGTTTTTTTTTCTACCCATTGCCTGGATGCATCAATTCAGTAACTCAACATACAAAAAAAGCACACAAAACAAGAGTTGGGGAAAAGAGACAGGAGTTTGAGGTACATGACACTACTTTGTCAGAGGAAGAGGAAAGGTCATAATCTTTGGTTTTCTTGAGCAGCAGCAGGGGAGGAGACAAATAGTGAGGGGTCAGATATGAGGGCAGCAGGGCTAGGCTCTGAGACCTACCCCCACACTCAACAATCACATGACTGCAGAAACTCAAGCACTGAATTCAGAAAAGTATAGCCAGTAGGGTTTTAGCTAATTGAAAGAGAGGAGCGCTGGATCATATATCCTTGTGTTGCTATGAGCATATGCATTATGATGCACATTACATATGACTGTGCTGGAGGGAAGGTACTTTGGTGCTTGAAAGTGGTTTGAACTTATGTGTTCTCCCCTTCTCCCTTTTTTCTCCCATCATTGCTGTGAGCAGTCTCTGCAGGAGCTTCAAAACTAAACATCACATCTTTGTTTATTACCTCTGTGTGGAGGGCTGCCTCAGAACACCAGACTCGGTAGGGCCATTCAGAAAGTACCACCACACCTTTTCATTTACTCTCCACTTGCTGCTCAGTATAGTCTGTCCCATCCTGGATACATCAGTTCAGTAACTTACTCAACGTACAGTAAGCATACAAAACAAGAGTGGAGGAACTAAGATAAGAGGTGGTGGTACATGACACTACTTTGGCAGAAAAAGAACAAAGGTCATAATCTTTGGTTTCCTCCAGCAGCATCAGATCACCCACCTCAGCAGTAAGGGGGCGGACATTAGTGAGCAAGATATCAGGGCAGCAGGGCTGGCCTTCGGAGACTGGCCTCACACTCATAGTAATCACATGATAGCAGGAGCTGTCTGAAAATATGCTGCTTTTATGTCAATATGGATCAGTTACAGAGGCCATGAATTCAGAGCCAGATTTTGGAGTCTGATGTGGTGAGTCAATAAGTACTTCTGATAATATCCCTTGATATGAAGTTAAACTCTTGGTTCGCATACTAATTCAGAGCAGAAACAAAGCAGAAGCACCAGCAGACTGATGGGGTGCTGCAGGCTCAGCCTTGCTTTTGACCTGCCACTGAAAACAAGTGAGATGAAGATGGAAAGGCTAACCTTAAGAAACATCACAAGCATTCATTATCATGCTGTCTTTGGCATTCTCTAGGATACGTGATATTTAACAAAGGGGCTTTTCTTTGCCCTAATTTTAATTAGCACAGAAGAAAATGACCTTTTTGAATTGTCAGAGCTCATGTCACCTTCAAAGAGGAAATTGGAGGAAATCTTTTTTCAGATATTATCTATATATCTACATTGATATCTGTAGGTATTAGGACCAGCTTGGACATCAAAATCAGAGATATGAACTTCACTGGCTGATACTGGGTTATATGATTTATACATTTTGTATATGCGCAGATATATGACAATGAAAGATACCACAGGTTTATCGACTTGGGAAACTGTGGATTCTGGGGACTGTGGATGATATATTTGCCCATAATAGGTATGTTCTGCCCTGTATGAACTGGTTATCGAGCTGGTGTGTGCCCTTTATTCAAGCTCAGAGAAGAGAGAAAAAAAGTGAGAAACAGTCAGAGCTGGGTGTGGTTTGGGGTGGTCTCTAATAACCAGCATGTTGACTCCTCTTGAAGGAACAGACCACGAGCATACACCTGAAGATGATTACCTTGATTGCTTCTGGGCAACAGCTTGATGAGCTATGTAATAGAAAAGAAGGCTGCCAACCAGACATGGTTTTGTAAATGATTGTAAGAGGTTTGCTAAATGATACAAAATGGTATCTCGAGTGAATTCCAGTGAATAATATATCTTTTAGAGAGAAGACTGGGGACTGTGGGTGTTTTCTTTCCAAAAGAAGCCTTTCCTGAACATCTCTGACTGTGTCACAGTTGTTGGAGAATACACCTGCCCTACCTGGTGTGCAATAATGATATCCCGGAATGAGCAATAACAGTGAATCTGCAGAGACTGTTGCCTGAGTATAACCCGCTGGGGGAAAAGGACTGTTCTTTGCACAGCAGCATCAACATGCTTTTATGTGACGCTTTAAACATCCAGATCAGACACTGGCTTCAACTATAATTCCACAACAACAGAGGATCAGAGATGTACCAAAAGACTTTTGAGAAGGCTACCTGAGAAAAACTGACTGTCGGTTAAAAGACCTGAACTCACGGCTGCCTGTATGCACGAGGAAGCCCAGAAGGTCTACCAACACCATGATAAGGTAGGCTTTTACAAACCTTTCAAGATGAAGACTGTCTAATTCTGGTGAGTATCTACTTTTACACTCATCATATCTTCTTTGGATGATTTATATAATTGTATAAAATGTACGAGCTGTGGAAGCACAAGACGGGAGAATGAGCACCATTATGTTGCAGTTACCTAAATCAGGTTAATTTTGATGCATCATATTGACTGTGCCAAGTTTTTCCACTGTTGTCAGATTTGGGTTGTGATTAAAAAGCATCACTCTGCAGTCTGTAAGCAATTTTGCCACAATAGATTCTGCAAACACGGAAAAATAACTAGCTTTTGAAACAGATGGGATTATTTTGAGGTGATATCTGGAGCAATAATGTAATGAACCGTGTTGAACTGCGATTGCAGCCTTTTGTTCTACTGCTGTTTAAAATGCAGTAGAACAAAGTGAACTCGGCACAGAAGTAGTGGAGGGTTTTTGATTTGAACTGTAGAGTTGCATCATCCATGTTTCCAAGATCCTCATAGTTACTCCTTAAATGTCTTCAGGAGGGAGAGGCCTCCAGGAGATTTTTTTCCCCCTCTTTTCTGTTTCTTGTGATAAAACTATTTTCACAGAAATGGCAGCATGACGGTAAAAAAATAATCCCCAAAACTAATTGAAAAGTGACATCAAACCAGCGTTTTAGTGAACGCATGCTGTTCTTATGCCTGTCTACAAAAATAATGATTTAGAAACATTACCAAATGGAATCAAAGTGCTAATGTCTCTGGTACTCAACTGACTGTGACAATGAGTCACAGAAAGAAAAGTAATCAAAGTAATGGTCACTCCTTTGGAGCAGTGAGAGACCATGTTTGTCTCTTTTGCTCTTTATTTTCACTCTCTTTGGTGAGAAGCCAAGGAGACGTCTTAACTTCGCGCACACGCCAACGGGCATGCGCGCGTGCACATCCATGCATCGTCTCCCAGGGAAATAATTATTTTCCCTCCTGGCTCACCTCTCGGAGCCAACCTCCAACAGTGAATCAGTGTCAGAGCAGCGGAGGAAAGAGGCAGCCAACGGTCCCCCTTCCCTCGCTCTCCTGGGCATTAATGGTAGTGACAGTCGTGTCTGATGGACAGGGCAGAAATGGAGGTGGGAGATAAAAAAAGTACTCTGTTTACATAAATTGCAGCAAGAAAGGAGCAGAGGTGAACTGTCTCCTTTTCCGATGTCAGTCTTCAGGTCTCTGGCTACTTATTTGCGCAGTTTTTCGTTGCATTTAGTCCGGACAAAGAGAAGAAATGGGATGAAGTGTAAAGTTGAAAAGATACAGTGAATAGACACAGTAATGAAATGCTTTTTTTTATGTGGTGACAGAAGAATTCAGACCGTTTTAAAAGCCCTGCATTTAAAATCCTACCAAAGTAAAAATATGATCATTTGAAGGCAACAAAACATGCAAACAGGTTCACGCAGCCTAACTTGGGTCCACTGCTACTCTCACCTGACATAACCCTCTTACTGCTAAGGAAACATTTAAAGAGAAAATCTTTCTTTGGTGGAACTGCTAACAACAAGGGGCTCTAACCAGATCTCCGTCAACCTTTTTAAAATATGTACAAGCTTATGTCATGCTGTTTTTCCCCAGTAATTTTCAATCTGAAGATTAACTACTAACTGTAGGTGTTATACTTGTTTACCAATATTTCCCTCTGTAGTAAAGTATTGAGATGTAGTGTATAATAGCAGGATTGACAAATAACAAAGTACATGGACTACATCACAAAATGAGCTATTTTTTTCTCATCTTTTTCTTATGCATTGTATAGGTAAATCTCTGGGCTTAGTAGTATTAAAACAGCATTTCTCCCTCTTTTATCTCCTGCTCTGCTTCTGTAAATTGTTTCAGCTGACTCATGTCTTAATTTATTTATTAATCAAAGAACAATACAGGTATCAAATTGAAGATTTTTGCTTTTGTCTTCAACCTAGTCTTATAAATATACCCTCTTGGTCTTGCAAAGATATTCAGCACACTGCACTAACATGAAAAATTTTAAATTTTTATGGCATTGTGTATGAAGAACTGCTGTCATTCCTAATTCAGTCCCCCCTGCTAAGCTCTCCCCAAGAAACAGTAAATATCTCATAAAGCGAGGGAATTTCAAAAAAGGGTTGACATAATTTTGACTGGTGCCTATTCTCTCTATAGAGGTACTGGGAAGGGACTTATTCCTTGTTTCTCCTGTTCGTACAGAAAGGAAATGCAGGGCGCATATACGTCTAACCATTATCCATGTAAACCCCGAGTGGCAGCCTTCCCAGCTGTAGGGCTTCTCTCAGATATTGGAATTACAGAAATGTAGAAGCACAGCGAGGGATTAGTGGAAATGGATCCACGTTCGGTTTTCTGAGGATACACAGGGATGTGTTTTTTACTGCTGCTTGAAATGTAGGTTTTTCCAGCCGTGTTCTTGAAAGAATATCTTTTGAAAGAGCGTGTTTTTCTTGACGTCATCATTCTAATTGGTTTAAATAGGAAAACATAAAGACTAGATTTGAATAAAGTTTCACAAAGGTTGTGAAATGAACAGCCTGGATGCCTATCTGCCGGTCTTTGAAAGATCCAACTGCTGGTGCATCAAAGCTGCATCGAACATTTTGACTCATGGGAAGAGGGTGGACTTGTCAGCTCTTCTGAGCATCATGAGTGTGTTTGCATTTGTCTTTGCCTTGCTTATCTGGCTAACGCGAAAAGGTTGTCAGTCAGAGAGGTGTTGTGTATGCAAAAATGTCAACAGATCTCGAATTCAGAGAATACATCTTGTGCCATATTTTAAACTGCAGCTGACGCAAGAATAACAGCATAAATGTTTTGTGGTAGCTTTGTCTTTTGCTTTATTCTTTAAAGCCACTACAGTATGTTCCAACTCCTTTCTCAAGTCTTTTTCAGCCTACTACCTTCAGCTGTAGTAAAGTGGGTACAATTAGTTCTTCTACCCACAAACTTTTGAAGAGGCAATTAAAAATATTCTCTGACAAGACTGTATGTGCACATATATGATGTGCTGTGGAAACTTTTGGAAGAGAAAGTATAAATTAGGGTGGGGGAGGGGGCAGACTTTCACATAGTTGGACTTAACATTAGGCCTCATTACTTTTTGATTAGGCATTCAGTGATCACATTTAGATCTACCCAAGTGGGAAATGATTGTATGACGCTTTTACATGCTTTTGTGTCTGATTTTAAAGGAGGAATATAATGTTATACAAACAGAAAGCAAGTTACTGTATCTAGATTTGGATACATTACACGTATATTTTGCATAATAATCTCAGACAGTGTTCTATTCACATCAGTTGAAGCCTGAACAATTGATGATTGTAATGCTGCATTTTCAGTTTCAGTCCAATTCTCTGAACAAGTCTGGCAGATTTGCTGGAGTTCAGATTTGTTTAACTTCAAATTCACATGGTCAGCCAGCAGACACACAGCAGCACTGTGTCTGCAAAGGATTGGACATGTTACAGAGCAATTACAGAACCAGGTTACAAATGGCAACCTCACTCCTATAGATGGTTAAAAGTTTTCCATTGCTCTGCTAATCATCGATTTATGACCAGCATTCGAAACAAATTTAATCCTTTTTCAGGCTGACTGAGAGGTACATTTGTTAAATGGAAGAATAGGACTGTAAAGTTGACTGCAATTATGTGCTCAAATGTAAGCGTTGAAATTGCCATTAGAAGAAAATAAAAGTAAACCTCAGTGACTTGAAGTGTAACCATAAAAAAATGTAATCAAAAATACTGGTATATACATACACATCCCACACACGGCAAGAAAAAAAAACATACTGTTATGTAATTCTGAAAAAGTGTTTGCATATTCGAAGCACTGGGGTTTTATTTCAGTGTGTAAAAGGCAGGGATGTACATTTAGTGATGCACATAACGCTGTGACTATTTAGGAAGTATTGATTAGGTGGTGCTCTGCCGAACAGTTTCTGATGAAAATGTGTCGTATATACTGAAGTGTGCATCCTGAATCAGATCACTTAGGTCTGGATAAACGGGATATTTGCATGAAACCTTTCGCTGTAGTGAAGTCACAAGTCGCCACAAGAAATGGGTGTATTTACAGTGTGAGGATATGTTTCATGTGCTGGGTGACATTCACAAGGTTTGCATCCATAATGCTATGTGGAGCTAGCAGTTTCCTCTGTTTACACTCGTATATTAAAAGGTGACATGTGTAGCCTTGTTTCATTAATACATCACTGTCAAAAGAAGCCAATATTTTCCCCTTAGCTGCTTTTTTCTTTGTCCAGCACTCATGTACTGGTCACTGTTTCCTGTAGAGATATATGTGTATTTTTGTTACATTTAATGTGTCTTACTACTTATCTGACCTATAAGCTCTGACAAAAATGTGATTCATATTTTTGTCCGTATTAGTTCTGGGTGCTAAAAAGAAATATGTTGAGTTTTTAAAATTTATTTATTTTTTTATGTAGCGAAATCATAGCTGTTGTCTGCAAAGATTAATTTATTGCTTTATCAAAACCGGTCCAAAGCAAAATGTTTCTCAAAAGAAATCTGAAAAAAAATCTCACCATCAGAAACTGATCAGAAGATTATTTTAAAAAGCAACTGATGAGCAAACAACTGAAACATAATGGCTCATACAATGTAGCGCTGACTACTATGTGAATATCCTGCTCATAGGAGGATGGTTTTGTGTCCTCCTATGTGTTTCTGTTTTTTATGCGCATGAAAGGGTAAGAAGCCTGTAAGGGACAGCAGTATTGATTGCAGGTCTTAAGCTTCTCTCTTAAAGCTCGCACATCAGTTTTAGCTGAGGCCCCATTGACATTCAGCTGAAACGGGGAGGGGGGGGGGGAAGCATGTTGATTACCCCCGAGTGAGACAGCAAGGACGTGACTTGGACATGATGACCAGAAGCTCCATCTAACACACATCCCTCTCTCTCCTGCTCATTGTAGGTTTATTTATACAAAATCGCATGGCTTAAAAGGATGTGTGTAATTCATCAGCATAAAGTATTCCTTAAAGAAAGTACTTAAATAAGCAGCTACACACAACACAGCGCTACAGGCATTTAAAACTGATTAGAACAATCAATATTTAATGCTTTCATTTGTGTCCATCCCTCTGCTGGGATTTATCAGAGTTTGATAGCTTTGGTTTTCTTTTTGGTGCCTTTGTGACAGGAGATGGGTTCAGGGTTGTGAGGATGTGTTAAAGTCATCACACGCTTGGGATTTTGTGCGTAATGAATGTTAGCAACCGAATCCGGTCAGCAGAGTGAAGATCTTTGCCTTATTGGAATCCATAAGTATTCCTGTGTCCTCAAAAATAATCATTGTGAGGGGGCATGCTGTTTTCTGGAGGAGGCGATGAAGCAAAATCACAGGGCCTATTTTGCGTGTGTCAGTCAGGGTTTGTGGATTTAAAAAAGCTTCTTATTTTACCCACAAATGTGCTATTTGTTCTCGTCAGAATCAAAACAATACCATCACTGACTTACAGTGAAAGTCAGGGCAGTCGCTACAGGTGATGATACTGTCAGTGATACTAGTTATTACTTTTGGATGAAAGACATTTTTTTGGTTGCTGTGTAGAGCTTTAAAATTTAGTTTGATCTTTTTAATAGGTACCAATGGACCCTTTAACCTTTGACAAATCTCTGTTTAAAATGTCGCCAATCCAAAGTTTTCAATTTTACAAATTGGACATGTTTTTATTCAAGAGTTGGGACATCAGTGATTGGAAAAGCAGTGACATGCAAAAGGCAATAAAATCTCTAAAAATCAGCAACATAGTGCCACGTTTGGAGTACCTTATGAGCTAACACAACCTGAGGCTGTTCACATACAATATCGTTTTATATTTATATTTTTTATATTTTGAGTATGAAGGTTGTTTGCACTGCAAAGTACACCAGAATATAGCTATTACCAGCGCCTGCATCAGTGGCTTTTGGATGAATGTCCAGAAGAAAACGTATCTAATCCTAGGTTGTCAGTTCGGGGGAATTGTTTGTTTAAAAGGAATAGTTTGACATTTCTGGAAGTTCCTCTTCTTTTCCTTTTGGGGTTGGATGAGAATATACATACAGCAGTGCCACTGACATGTAACAGCCAATGTTTCTGACATTTGCATGTCATCACATTTTGTTTTAGAAGTCTACTTAAGCTGTCAGAGGCAAATGTAGGACTTCAGCGAACATGTCATTGTACTGCGTCCTTCAGATATCTCTGGATCCTCTTGTTTTATCTGTATCTGTCCTCCAAATATGTGAATAGCACAAACTTCTAAATTTCTGAAACAGTGGTATTGTATTGCAGTTCTATTGTAGGAAACCAGTGGAGTGGGCTTTGATTCCAAAATTTGACAATAAATAAGATAATATAAAGTTTAAAAATCTTCATCGGTATAAGAACAGAAAGATGATAGAATAGAAAGACAGAAAAGCACGGAAACACGCATACACATACACTTACAAATTCACACACACACTTTTTCATTACCAGGGGAACCATACAATACAGAGGAGTTGATTAGGATTGCCGACAAAAGGACAGTAGGCTCCAGCTGCCTCTCTGAATTCATTGTCATTAGCAGTGGAACACCAAGCCCTTTTCAAACTCATTAGTTGATAAAACAACCCTCTGATTTCCCATTAAAAAACCCATTCGTCCTCCCTCACTGACGATGCCCCCCTCCCCTTCCACCGCATCCCTGCGTTTTCACACCTTCAAAGTCACTCCTGAGACTGGGAAAAGAAATGGCAGCTCGTATGCATTTTATTTTTTCATCAAGTTCCTCCAAGACTTATTATGCAAGTGTATGGTTTCACGGCAAACTGCAGCCATGATTTAAAAAAAAAAAAAAAATGCTTTACAAAAACCCAAGAACTGATGAATTGATTACTTATTTTGCACCTGCAACTGTTTGCAATTTATATGATTGTGCAATTTGATTTCCTGCTTCGGTTTAAGGTTTCTAACCACTTGGGTTTTTTGGAGCTGATGGGTGCTATTAAAGGTCTGAAATAGAAAAGTAATTGTGTGCGATGCTGTTATTCTGAATTTCCTATGCACTTGAAAAAAGCATTTGAGTACATCTTTTTTTCAAAGTAAGCAACTGAATATTTGTGTTAAAGAGAAGCAAAATCATATGTAGTTTCCTGGCAGAATAACAATTTATTTAAATTTAAACAAAAGGAAATACATATTTGTGCTTTGTGCAGTTTAATGAACAGCTTTGTTTATATACACCTTTATACACTGTTTTATATATATGTGTTTAGATATATAATCTCTTCTTACACATACCTAAACTGAATTATCATCACTTATTGTATATTCATAAATATCAAAGATCCCTTACCCTCCCCCCACATACCCATCTGTACCCATTTGATAATCTAAAGTTGTAAAAAACTGTTATCTTTTTTTTTTTATTTTCAAAAACATTCATTCAAAGCTGTGTAGTGTCAAAATTCAAGTCAGTATGTCTCATTCAGCCAGGATCAACATCTGAACTCTTTTATCCATCATCTGAAACAAAGGTCACGAACCCACAAGTACCAACAGTGTCTAGTCTCTGTTGTAATCCAGGTGAATCAAATCAAGACAGATATGAGAGGGCATTCACAAACAACAGCAGCCCGAATCCACCCAGCTTAACCTAGTCGTTCCTCCTAATCACTTGTCATCTGAGATCCTGAAGACGCACCTGAGCACAAAGTTTTTATTTTTAGCAGTGGTTCTGAGAGGCAGATTTGCCTCTTGACAAATTTCTTCATTATAATGTAGAACTGACAGGCCGTTTCAGTTCTGAGAAGAAAAAACTAAAATGTAAGATCTGTCAGAGCGTTTTTACAAATTTGCATGGATGTCCTCATGTCGCAGCACTTTGTAGGTGATCCAGTAGAAGATGTTGAATATGAGGAAGCTCAGTGGGAAGACAGCTCTGGATATGGTGTCAATGCGTTTGGCCCGGTCCACAAAACGCTTGTGAAGTACTTCTCCATTGTACATAGTAACGGGAGGCGGGGGGGTGAACACGGTGGCCGCTTCCACAGCGGTACCATCCTTGGTCTGCAGGCAGTGACCCAGTCCGTAACCCCGGAAGTAAAAACCGCGGCTCTCCCTCACCAGTTCCTCCTCCTGTGGAGTCGAGCAAAAATAAAAACAGATTGGCCTCTCGCTGTCAACAAGAATTAGCACACAGCTTTTTACGTTTCCGCTCAGCGGCTAATTCCCAAATGCATTTGGGGTGTCGGCACAAAAGAGCAGCCGAATGCAACAAAGCGAGAACATCAAAAGAACAACTTGGACTTCAAGGGTGAGTCTTTTTCAAAACAGTAGAAGATCTGTCAGTGATTGTGTATAAAACCAGCCTCAGTTTGAACCTCTAATGTATGACCTATCAATTCTAGTCACAGTGGTCAGCACCAGTTTCTCAGTTACAATGGTAATGTTTTAAAAACAATTTTTTTTTTTTTTTTGATGAATTCTCCCTCAATGATTTGAAAACTGTTCTGTATGCAGGACAATTTAAAAAAAAAAAATTGTATTCCTTCATCTAGTTGCGCCTATATTTTCTAACCCAAGTAACCAAAAAAAACGCAAGAAAAATATTCCTTTTGTTTTGTATAAAAATATATAATAATAGAAAGAGATGTCAATACAGACAAATACAATACATATTTAAAAGAGTTTTGTTTACATTGAATAGTTTAAGTAAAAACATAAAGCCAAATGGGCCAACTTTCACTATGCAGAAAATAAATATTTGTGCAACCAGTCTTTTACAGGAGTCTTTCAGGTTTGGAAATGCAGTGATTTTAAATGACCTAATGGGTCATTTAAACCAGGAATATCTTTTTTTAGAAACACTGATGAGAGGCATGCAGAGGGGAGCTTAAACACAGACGACTATTAGATCCACTTTTGTTTAATCAGTTAAGCTTTTTGAAGTTTCTGTAACACAAAGAGGGGGATCGGAGGGCATCTTCATTAAGAGGTAAAAGAAAATGTGTCCTTCTGAAAGTTAATCAAAAAATTAACCTCCATCTCTCCTTTGCAGCTCTTTTCAAAGTTGCAGAATGATAGACCTTTCAAAATGTTAATAAAACGGTTCAAAATATTAATAAAGTCATGATCTCACAAAAAAAAGCTTGCACTTGGCATTATGCTTTGATGAATGGCTGTGCTTTTTTTCTTTTTTTTTTACAGTGAATGAGACACTGTTCCCGCCCTTTGAAGAGAATATTAATAGACATGCAGCTTAACTCTGACAGCCCTCTGACACTTTGAGAGATTCACTTTAGCAGGGGAAAGTGAAGATGTGGGATCTAAATTGGATGATTAGTAGTCAGTGTGAAGGGCCCTGAAAGCTCTGATCCCTGCATCCCGCCTCTTCCCCTTTCCTCTCTCACCGACCCTGGCAGCTCACTGGTGCTCTGCCGACCTTCACATGGCTGTGCCGGACAGGTTTGGCAGAGAGACACCGACAGCTCCTGTCAAACATGTAGGGAGACTAATATATTTCACACCTGTCTCTTACTATTACATGTCTCCTGCACAGTATATTCATTGAGTCTTTAAACTTTCCCTACCTCTGATCTCTGCCAGCTGCCCTTTGCTTGGACCATCACAGTTTAGCTGTTAACTTAGTTTACTATAAACTTCCTCCGTCCTACGGTTTTCTGATTGTGAGTAACTTTATGTTGCCCCTGTGACAAATTGCACCACACAACAAAAAGAAAGGGAGTTGTAGCTCTTGGAGCACAGCTTAATTATCCCTCCCACTCCTCCTTAAATGATACAGTACATCATGTGCTAAAGTCTAATGGTGCGTTTCTCTAAAGATAATAGGTGCTCATCGTCTCTGCTCTGTGCTCTCAGCAGCTACTCACTTTGTGATTTGTTGGCATAAGATCAGTGGAACCTGCTCCGATAATCACATCGTGCGCGGTGGAGAGTGAAGTTATTGCGAAAATGGTTGTTTTTAGTCAATGATGAGCTGTGGTTTCCTGTTCAGTTGTAACTGTCAAATCGATCATTAAAACATTTGACGTTTTGGGAGCACTGCTTCTTCATCATAGCTGAGAGTTGGATGAGACAATTAATACCAGTCTGAGCAAGAAAGTAAATAAGAGTATTTCCCAAGTAGTTCTTGTCTTTATCAAAATCCGATAATTAGATGATTCAAACACAAATACTTCACTGTTTTAGTAAATGCCAAGACTTTTTGAGAGCATCCTGAAAGAGGATATTACAAATTCGATGACAGGGAGAGAACAAGAGGAAGAAATGTATGTTGAATTTAAATTAGCTTTAAAGCAGGTTCCACTTTGGGGAAGAATTGAGGGGAAAAAAAAAAAATCCAAGTCAGTAATAAAGGAGCAGGAGGTCAGAGGGAGAGGGCTTCAGAGACAAGGTGAGACAAGGTGAGATCAGCACAAAGTGAATTTGGTTGTGTGAGAGATGCCAGGATAAATTCATGTTTGAGGTGAAAGTTGCACAACACAATACATTTGGGAGGCTGGAGGCATGGACAATGGGTTGGGTTGGGTTGAAAGGTCAGGGTTGACACAGGGTTCCTTTTATTTATCTATTTTTTTTTACCCCGGCACAGGCGCTGCAGTGCTGATTTAGATTCCTGTAGGTTGAGTTGTTACCAGGGATGTTGTTGGCTTTCCGCAAAGATTCAACACTCCCAGGCTGACTGGCAAACACCTCCATTGGAAAGGAAAGTAGACAAATTGAGACAGAAGTTATTGCTCCTTATTTCAACTTTTATTGTAAAAGTTTGGTCGTCTTTTTGTTTTTCAAAGATGGAGTTTTATTGTGAATTTATAACTTGTTTTGGAAGTAGGCAGGGAACAAAAACTGTCACAGCTCCATTTAAATAAAAACATGTGCCATGACAGAAATACAGTTATTAAATAGGAAAACAAACTCAAGCAGACGTTTTCAGCTTTTAATTAGAGCGGCACTGTGAGTGTGATAATACAGGACATTATCTGCGGCTGTTAAGAGAACTGGCTTTGAAGATGGAGAGTGGCTCCTCAAGGAGACAGCTCAAGTTATTTCTGTAAAGACTATAAATGGAAGTATAGATCGATTTATTTATTTTTATAGTTTTGAAGGCTGTGTGGATGTACAGTGCTCGGAAGACAGTGGCTGTTTTAAAATCTCTGGTGTTTTCTTAGCAAAATGGAAGGCTGAAAAATTACATTGATTAAGCTTCGTTGGTCAGATTCCCAACCTCTCTCTACTACCAACACATCGAGTCGTGCCTCAATACCTCCCAGATGGATAATTTGCGACTTCAGACCCCTCGGTGGGAGTAATCGTGCAGCTGATGTGGACAGGGGAGGTCCTTTCCTCTGTGGACCATCACTTTCTCTCTCTCCTGTATCCATGCAGGATGGCAGACTGCCCAGTAAATCTGCTGGACTTTTCAGCATTTCCAGGGAACTTTGCCATGAGTCTGGGAGCCTGCTCAGCATCAGAGCTGTTTAATGGGATTTTCAAGATGTCCTGTCTGTTTATTTTAAGACATACATCTCGTTGTCTCTCACCTAAAAGCTTTTTGTCAACTTTACAAGCTGTTGGCTTTCATAATCGTCGTTCAAGTTGTGGATCCAGTTTCGGATATGTATGTTTGAATGAAAAGTGATGCCAAAAACAAAGATGCCACTTACCATTAAAGCATACTTTTCAGAGAATTAGAGTACTGACTATTGACTTCACTAATTCTAATAAACCATGTGTTAATGCGTTATAGATATCTAAGAAGGAATTCTGAGTTGTCAGGTTCTGAAAAATCCCATTTTCTGGTGTTCCATTGCTAACTTACTTTATCATTTTATTAGCTCTTAAATTCAACAGGAAGAAGCCGTCAATGAAAATCAGGACCTTTTGATATCCATTTAATAACAACTTATAAATTAAAAGCCACAGGTTTAAAATTTTCTGACAAACAATCAAGTTTGCAGTTATAGGTATTCGTGATTCACTTAAATTAAGAGTATAACTGCAGGCTTGATGGCCTCTTGTAAAGTGGGCAAGTATTCATAAAAGGTACTTGCTTTGTCACTTTATAATCAGGTATTGAATGAATAAAACCGTAAAAGAATCCATGAAATCTTCAGTTATATATATATTAATGAATAGAATTTTGGTCAGAAGGCTCTGCAGCTTCTTTGCAGAAAATCAGACTCTGTATTCATGATGTGTTTCTAAAGAACTGAATAAAATAAGTTATGTGAGGGTAATATATATATATATATATATATATATATATGAGGTATAAAATCTTTTTTATATGGAAAAACAAACACTGCATAAAAATGGTTTAATTGTTATTCTATTTATAAACATTCATAAAGCCTAATAGTTCCAGTTAACTTCAAACCATTATTGCAGAACTGGTTTGACATTTTGGGAAAAACACTGATTCACTTTTTTGCTGAGTCAGATAAAAGATGCTGATGGATACCATCTTTCCAATAAAATATAAATCAACAGTCAGCAGCCATTTAGCTTGGCTTAGCAAAAAGATTGAAGCAAGGAGGGAACAGGCCTGGCTTTAAAAATGTTTGTCAGACTCTAGGAATTTTCCGCGTCCCTCTACGAAATAATTGACATAAATCCCATTGTGAAACCAGATTGTCGTCTTGTTTTTATTTTTTTTAGGTTGAACAAATGAGATGCAGCATGCGAATTGGTGAATTTCAGAGGTGATGGTTGTTGGCACATTTTATTTTTTTTGGACAAAGCCATGGTCGATATTTCCCATTTTAAGTTTTCATGCAAAGTTGAGTTAACCAGCTGCTGGCTGTAGCTTTATATTTCACAAACGGAGAAAGGAAATACAAATATTTTCCAAAGTTTCAAACTATTCCTTTAAGTAATACTTTTTAGAATAGAGTGCAGAGAAACGGTTTAATGATTTAGAATTACAAAAAGGGACCGTTTTAAAAGATAATTTAAACACAATTATCTAATTAATGCTTCTTTGTTATAATAATCAATCAAAATTAAATTACTGGATGGATAAAGACAAGGTAGGAAAAGAAAAAAAAAACAGTTGGAGTCTCTCACACTGTCCATAACCGGTAAGACAAGAGACATGTATCAACCAGGGTGGTTTCAGGGTGATTGCGAGGTTATGGGACCGCAGTCCGAAGGGGCTGTTGCTCTGTGTCAAACTTTGTGACGGAGGTAAAGAATCACAGGTCAGTGCTCACCGTGGAAACAAGCTGAACTGAAATGATCAGATCTTCCTCATGTAATATGACAGCCAGCTGTAGCGTGTTGATGTTGTCAGTTCCCGAACATACAGCATCCCACAATAACAAGAGGCATAAGTCAATGTTATAGGGGCTGACAAGGACTCCAGTGTGTGTGTGTGTGTGTGTGTGTGTGTGTGTGTGTGTGTGTGTGTGTTTTCCTCACGCTTAGTTTTTCAGAATCTGGCACAGTGTGTGGTGTTGTCAGTGTGTCTGGTTTTCCTTCTGGACCAGGCTTTAAACTGTGTGTGTCTGCGTGATTTACACTTACTATTCTCTGCTGCCGCTGCTTTTTCCTCAGCCTGATGAACTCCTTGTGTTGCCTCGAGACAAAGTTAACGGCTGCATACTCGAGCAGGGCGGCGAACACAAAGAGAAGGCACACCGCCATCCAAATGTCAATGGCCTTTACATAGGACACCTGGAAACAGACAAGGTCACGGAGCAATCAATGCTCAATCCATATGGCTGATGGATATTTTGTGGGTCGCGTAAAATGTAGCCATTCCTCAGCTCTGGCCTGTGATGACACGCATCTTTGGGATGGCCTAGAATTAAAATGAGTCAGTGGGATGCTGGCAGTTGACACATAGCCATGAGACAGGTCACAGCTAAGACTTGGGGAATGCCCCGGCCGTGTCATTCATGAGAGAAGACATGTCACAGCACATCAGCAATGCCCACTGAGCAGGCATTGTGTGGAAACTTCACTCAATTGAGCAGCAGTTCGCTGACTGTTACAGATACATGCAGAGAAATGGAAAAACCACACAGAAAATGACACGTGTATTGTCTGAATCAGAATCTGCCTCATGCAAAACCAGCATGTCTGGACTAAATACACAGTAACAGTTCATCCCAAGCCTAGTCTTTTACCAAACTTTGGAGGGCACAACTTGTACCTTCAATAATAATTAAACATCTGTCTCTGTTTCATGGAGTATTCAGTTTGGCCTTGTCAGAAAATATCAGGAACAAAAGGTAATGGTATTTCTAAATCATGTATCACTTTTTGGAGGATATGTCAGAGCAAAATGTCAGAAAAGTCGACAAATTTCAAACTGAGGCTGCACTCCTGTTTATTATAGACATTGTTTTTTTCATTGAGCCACTGACCTTTTTGTTGAGCTGAAAACACAATGTAATGTTATTTCCTGTCATTTACTTGCTTTTTGGAGAAAAAAGGGCGTATGATTACTTGCAAAATATCTTACTGTGACTAACATTTCAAGTTCTGTGGCAGATAAGTTAGCACTTTCTCTGTGCTACACTTATTTTTCTAATGTACAGGAAGTAAGACATGTTTTAAAATAAATATCTATTTACAACTACCACAATGTAAATATCCCACTAAATTGAAAAGACAAGCAGTGATGTAACTTATTTTAGTCTTTGGTGTATTTCCCCCTCTTTATCTCTGGTTTCTGGCATCTGCTTGCACCTGTGAATCCACCTGCCACTATGTACAAGCCATCACACATAACGATCACTAGTGTGCAGACTCACCTTGGGCAGTGAGGCTCTCGAACCCGAGCTCTGTGTGGTCATTGTCAGTACGGTGGTGATGCCCAGACCAACTCTGGCTGGTGCTGCGTCCATGTTTATCCAGAAAGACACCCACGAGAGGATAACAATGAGGAGGGAAGGGATGTACATCTGGATCAAGTAGTAACCCATCTGACGTTCCAGGTGGAACTTCACCTCAATGCAGGTGAATTTACCTGCAGGCAAATTACAATAGACATTCAGTTGTCTGTTTTGTTTAAAACCATTAAATTGGGTTTCTTTTAGGAATGTAAATGTAGGAAAATGACAGTTTGGTTAAAACCCACTAGATTTCATGGAATCATAATCATGCATTGAGTTGTAGGTTAACTACCCACAACCACCATTGCTGTATTCTACAAATGGTTGTAATTGAAGTGAATCTGCAGCTCAACTTGCTGCTAGAAAAATGATCAGCTTAAGCACTCAAATACAGTTTGGTCATGCAGCAGTGGGGTTTCTAGCTCTTCAACACTTCACATGGCATTTATAATTCACCTGTGTTGTAGTACTTAGTGCAGTTGCCCAAATCCTTTTCTTCTTTCAGCACAAACTGGGGGAGGGTGAGATCATCAGCCACCTGAACGGGGTTCTCAGCCAGCCACTCAAAGATCAAGTCATTCATGGTGTAACCAACTGTGAAAAGAGACATAAAGAACAGAGAGGATAGAGATTATATTTAAACAAAGGAGGAATCGTGAATTTTTTTTCTATCTTAGTCTATTTTAGACACTATAATCTGTGAATTCTTCGTGTTTGCATGGTTTTCCATCTATCTTCCATGATATTTGAGACAGACTTTGGCATACCCTTGTAAGATGATAAATCTTAGCATTTCGCCATGCCGAGCTCTTTTTTTTCATTATTCTTCTCATTTTGAATCAATTCAATTCTATTCAATTTTATTTATATAGCGCCAAATCACAACACAGGTTATTTCATGGCACTTAACACATTAAAGTCCTTACAGCAAGATCTTACAATATTATACAGAGAAACCCAACAATTCAAAGACACAATATGCAAAACATGTTCAGTTTATAAAATCTGGCAAAATTAAAAATGTTGCATCTGTAAAGCATCATTTTCTCCAACATATGGGTGACATAGGTGCAAGATGCTAGAAGTAGATCCTGGAACAAGGATGCATATCAGTTACTGCCTGATTATGGGAGAACAATGCATCATTCATCATTCAACAAATGCAAATCATTGACATCTTTACTAAAAGTATAACAAACTCTCTTCATATTTCAAAATCAAATCAAGTAACCAGCTGCAGTAGCTACTAAATATTCTTGTTATCACTGTTGTTCATCATTCTCCCCTTCCTCCATAACCTCATTTTTCATTGGGATCTTGTTACCATAGAAAACATCAAAACCTTTGGCAAATGAGACTCAGAGGCGGAGAATGAAATTCGGAAGACTGTGGTGACGTAATGTCCCTCTGCCCATCTGTTCAGCTACCAGCGACCCTGTGCCATCCTGTTTGTCACATTAAAGGTCACACACTGCACAGCAAGAGTTGTGTTTTCGTGGCTCTTTGAAGGTTGCAGAATATGGGGCACATGAGGGGCATTTCAAAAGAGAGTGGGAGATGTTGTAGGTGTTAAGTCACACTGAGCTCATTAGTGTGTATATTCTTACCAAAGCAAACTGTAACGTAATGGAATATATACTGTAAATCTTTGCTTCCTTTCACAGTTGAATATAGAGTTAAGTGAAGCACTTGGATATGACCACTCAAGAAAAGTCACTAATTACTTTGCTTACACAAATCTGTATCCGTTCGTGTTGATTTGCATGATGTTTTTGGAAGGTTATACTCCTTCTCACAGCTGCCTGATTTATCAGTATATTAAAAATGCATGCCGCACGCAACACCAATGTGGAGTTCCTCGCATATCTGAATAATACTGATGTCTACTGGGACCCTTTAGGGCCTGAGTTAGAAAGACATCAATTATTCAAGATGTTTTACACAATCCCGCACCACCAGTCTGAATAACACCACCACTAAAAAACACTTATCCTGTTCATGAGGAGAATTCACTGTCATTCACACATCCTGCTGCAACAACCAAGGGGAATGCCAATGCTACGCTAAGATAATGAAATGATCTTCTTTTCTTCTGCCAGCTGCAGCTAAGAGGCGTCAAACCATAACTGACATTGTGTTCATGGTGCAATAAAATTCCAATTTATGAGCCGAAATGTCTGGAATATCTCGGCAAGGTAACGACTATTAGTCACATACCATCTCCTTGTTCGTGTTAAAGAGTCGTTCATCTAATGAAAGCTACTATCGCCATAAAGCTACAGTCATGCTTCACATTTGCTGTCTCGCTCTTCACTTATCGTGTAAGTTGGAAAGTAGATTTGACAATACTGGACACTAATGGCTCAAGGCAAAGCAAAGTGGTATAAGCTGAATATATGGGGCTTTGATGTGTCAGAAGAAGGCAGAATCCTATGGCTGGCTTTATATACGTATCTGTACAAGCCCGTGGCATGAAAGGCCAGAAAAGAAGATCCTTGGCTCTCTCCAACCCCAAAGAAAACGCCTTTTTTTTTTTTTTTTTCTCCGTCACCCTCCTCTTGCTTTTCATGCTGGAACAGATGGTGTTGCCAAAGCTCCAGTAGTGGCACTAAAACTTATAATGTCCTCTTAACATTAAGCTCAAGCCAAGGTGATCACACCCTTGGGTGGTGTACTCGCACTTGTCAACACAAGGCCAAGTATCCTCACGAGGCCTTTAATCAGAAATGATCACATTTCCTCTAATGGAACTGTGATGGGGTACAATCACCCTAACACACACACACACACACACACACACACACACACACACACACACACACACACGGGTAATACTAAATTATCTGTTTGTCCCTATGTTAATTTGCAGAAATAAATCATGCTGCTTCTTGAACAAAGAAGGGCTTAGTTCTCTAAAAAAACAATACATCTTGATGTTATTGAATCAGATAAGGATACGGGTAACAATACTAGCACTGTAAGGTTGACTTATTTAGTGGTAAGAAATGCTGCTGAAAAGATGTCTTTATAGTGTGAGTGCTCTGTCCGTTTCACCTCTTGAGACTTAAATTCTTTTGGTCCCCATGATGAGAAATTACAGTAAGTCACCTCTAGGCACAGGGGGGTCACATTTAATAAAGGGGATACAAAATTAAAGTTTTATTATTTATATCCTGGAAATTGGTTTCATGAGGGCAAATACTGCTACTACTCTCTTGCTAAAGGCAAGGATAGACTGAAAGAGGAGAATATATTCCTACTGTATGTTCTGTCAATGCAATTGTACATTTCTCAAATGTGCAGAAACTAATTAAAAAGCAAAAGCACTTGACCGTTATTGAGCTCCATCCCCTTTACTGTTGCACATGTTGTTCATTGTTGAGGGTAGCAGCACGGGAAGGGGTCTTAAAAATGCATTTGATGGAGGTAGGGTACCAGATAATGTGCTAAAAGACAGATCCTAAAGGTACTCTTCACATGAGAAAGTTAGCATCCTCTTTAGCGGATGACCTATGTAGCTGCTCAGCTTGCATACAACGAAAGGAAAGACAAATTTCCTACATGGAGACAAAAGGTAGATGTGCTAGTCATGAATGCTTTTATTTTTTGCATAACTTGTCACCCCACAAAATAATGTAGCATAACATACCTTTGGTCTTTAAAGGCATGCTGGGTTACTGTATCGGGTGCATTAAGGAGCACTTGATGACAGATTACAAGAGCACACACAACGGAGACTATGATTTCTTGTAGTTTTTGTTTCGGAGATGATAAGCAAGTATAAAGCTTGACATTTATACTCCTGTCTGTTACTGTGCTAGGTTATGCCTGGACAACTACTGTCTGATACCACGATACATAGATAACTTGCAGTACTTGTTTGATTGAAATCACTTTCCCAGTTATGAAAAACCACAAACACATGGAATGTAATTACACAACCTCAAAATGAAACAAACCTAAAGGTATGATAGAGTTGGTATCTTTGGGGATATAGCAAGGTTAGACACACTGCAAGCCAGGCAAAAGTTAGAGTACAGGAAGCCAATGGAAGATGAAAAGGGAAATGTGAGACAAACAGAAGAGGAAGAAATTAAAACTCACAGCTTTCAAGCTGCATGGTACAGGTCTGAATGTCCATTGGGAAATTCTTCAAGTCCATAGGGCAGGACAGGGTAAGAGTCAACCTGAGATAGAAAAACAGATTGGAGAGAATATAGGAGCAATAGGGGATGTCAGAAGGCACAAAAGGGCTCAAGGGAAGGAGAGAGGATAGGTTAAGTGATTAAAAGAACGATGAAATAAATCAGTGACAAGTTGCTTTGTTTTCCAATTCATAAAAAAAAATTCTGTTTAAGTGTTCAATCCAGTAAAATTAGAACTAAACAGATTTTTCATTAAAACAAAAGTAGATTGGAAAAACATCTTGAGTTACCCCGCTATGTGATCACCTCTCAACACAGTAATAGCAAAGTAATTGGTTAAGGCATTCCCACGCTCATTTGTTGTGGTGTTGATGCATTAAGCCTCGAGAATACTCAGAGAAAAGAAAGAGAGGGCGCTATTGGGGAGTCTGTCTGGAGGAAAGCTGTGTAATTACCTTCTGTAATGCATTGCCCCGAGGCGAGACAAGAGCCACCAGCAATATACATACAGGCACCCATTTGCGACTGCGTTATGATAACACAAAAAATGTTTTTCACAAGCAGAGGAACAAACTATAAATCCTCAAGTGATTGACTCTCCTAAAGTCACCTAAATTGTGTCATGAATTTAGAGCACACAAAGGCGTTTGATCCATAATTACTAAACTCAGAACGCAAATCTGGAAGATGCAGTAAATCAGTGGAATGAGGAGGTGATTATCTGGATTTGCAATACTGTTACTCTGACTGTGATTTCACAAACACAGTTTCCAGTTTGGACCGAAAACAATTTGTTCCTTTCATCCTTGAAGATTTGACTGTTCAAGTAAAATTATGTACACCTTTAGTCCATGTATCAGACTGAATAGCAATCATGTTTTCATCTATTTTCTTCATTTCATTTTGAAGAATCGTACCAACACAGACCTCTCCAAAATCAGTGTGGAAAATGGTCACCTGCTTCATGTTGATTACAAATTAAAGCTACAGCAATTGTTTTTTTTGGCATAGCAGTAATACCATTGTGGCAGTCTGTCCTGAGATACAAATTCTTGTCCATCCTTAGCATCTAATTAGTCAATTTTTAAGTAATTTCTAACTGACATATTTGCTTGTAGCCTCTCATCAACAATCTGATTATATTAAACAGTTGAACAAATGACAGTGAATTTTACACACCATGTTGCAGTTGCAGTTTGGCCGACCCCCCCCCCACTTCTAAATGCTCATGACCCAGTGACCAGTGGCTCTGACGTTTTGGAAAAATTATCTAGTTACCTGATGCTGTAAAGAACGCTGCCATCCTGGAAAATCCGTAGCAGCTTGTTATCAGTGGTGACTTCGTGGAAATTGGCTCCTTTCTCGTTTGCAAAGAATAAATCGGGTTTCCAGATAGAGTCCAACATGGATGGATCCAGATCAAGGGAATCATCTGGGTATTCACTGTACGCCAGACGAGGGTCATTCCATTTTTGCCGTAGAAATACATTAAGCCGGTAGTCCTGTGGAAGAGCCCGGGGTAGTTAATGGAAAATGTATCATCGGTGGGATTTGAACAGATAGAGAGCTTAAAAGTGGATTATTATGCTTTGTTGTGTTGAAGTTTCTGGACCTGCTTTGATACTGGTTACTGTTCGTCCTCTCTAATATTAATTAAAGGGATTGTACGCAATGAAAGTATGATGAAAGAGTTACTGTCTTTGGATGGAGGATAACTTAGAATATACAAAATTAATTTGCGCTATATAAAACTTGATTTTGGATTTAAGGATGTATTCCCCATGATAAGACAAAAATTAAGATTTGGATGGCCAATTTTATTTCTGAGAAGTGAATAAAAACAGTTCTGCTGTTGGGAGATGGTGTCTGAGCAGCCTCAAGATGTGGAGTTTTCAGTTAAACCTGGTGTCATGCCAAAAGCATGCACTAGACCTGTCAGACCACTACATTTTGCCTTACATGGGCCAGAAAAGTAATATGCCTTAGGTTTGGACACCAAAAAGCATGTGGCTAGGGTTAAGAAAAGATCATGTTTTGGGTTGTTTGTGAAGTGGTCACAATTCAGTATGGATGGGGAAAAGATAATGGGTTGAGTTAAAATAAAGTAATTTTATGTCAGTAATGTTACATATGTCGTGCAAGTTGTTTAACTTTATGTTATGTAACTCGCGTTACTCAAAATATATCCATGTTGACTTTTGCTTTTTCACTAAATCACACACTGGTCTCTTGGGTAAAAGTCCTGTGTTGGCGACCGTTGTCGCTCTTTGTACTTTGTCACATGACCTCCTACTTTAACCCAGGTCATCCGTGTGTGTACTTTTCATGCCGGGCAAAACATGACACTGACACAGAATCCTCTACTGGGCTGATGTATTTATTATACACTTTGGCTTAAAACTGGGCCATTCAGTGAATGCTTGATCTTGAGATGTTTTTTTTGTGAGCAGAAAATTGCAAATACATAGTAGACTTAAAAAAAAAAGTTGATGTAATACCCCTGCTACAATCAGTTAAAGTGCATTTGCTTGAGCATATTCTTCAGATTTGACCATTAGTGACTGATTGAATAAGATGGGATGAGCAGAGGGTTGGCAATGTAAGCCAGGCCAAGGACACGTACTGAACACAAACCTGCCTGCAGCCAACATACATGACTAATTAAATTTGAATTCTAATCTGTACAAACAATTCTTCTTCGAGTATTGTAGATTGTTTCTTTTCTTGCTTGTTCACTTTATTTATCAAAATAAAAACGGACTGCTTCACCAGCACATAGAATAACGTCATTAGTGTTGTCATTCTCAGGGCTAACCCGGCTGAAAGACCGGCCCTCTGGAACTCCCTCAGATCCCTTTAAACACTTCATCGCTGATTTGTGCTGACCCAGCAGCCCTACATACTGTAAATGCAGACTTAAGGGAAGCCATTTTTCCTATCCTCTCTCCCTCCCCCCTTTTCATTCATTTTCTCAATTTTTCATTTTAATTGCAGGGTGGACAGTTCATTATCATCATGTCAGTGACCCAGTGGTCTCTGAAGGTTGCACTGTTATGCTCGAGGAAACAGAAATGAAGGAATGGCTTCAGCACCAAGAAGATTAGCACAGAAGATGGTAGAAAAGGAAAAAGAAAGAGGTGTTGAAAGATAAAAAAAAAAAAAATAAATCATGGCGAGATACGACTGCGGTCTTACAAACCAGAATCCATGTTCCAATCAGGTCCAGAAAAGAGTGAATTTCAGTGAGATGTTTTGATATATTATTTGTATGTTTTTGTGCTGTTTTTAAGAAAAAAAAAAAAAACTGCATTTCTAACATATGCACAACGTATGAAATCTTTAAGGTCTTCTTACCATGGTAGTTTCCGTGATCGACCCAAAGCTGTTGATGAAAATATTACAGGTGACATTCACAGGTGGGCCTGAGGGGGGAAAAAAACAATAGACTGAATGTACACATCATTACAGATAAGATTTATCAAATGACACTGGTGTCAACATTAAAAATCCCTTTCGTAGTGTCTGTCTCCTGAAGCTTCTGAACATTTTTTGTGGTTTTTCATTACTTTTAATGCAAGTTCAGTAACAGTGACTGCAAATGTTGCTGCAATAAAAGTTATGCTAGCTCCAGTTTGAGCCTGTGAAAGACTGTTTTCATTTTTAAAGCACATGTGCTCTTTTTAGGCCTTCAGTGTAATTATAGCTAACAAAGTTCTAAGAAAACTTCTTGGGGAGTAGAATATATTGCGATTGTTAAGACTGAACAAGAGAGGTCACAGAAATGTGCTTGCCCACTTTTAGATGTGAAAATACTTTGTTGTGTATATATGTATGTATGTATGTATGTATGTATGTATGTATGTATGTATGTATGTATGTATGTATGCTTGTATGCTTGTATGCATGTATATATTATATATATAATGGATATTCTTTTATAAGGTGACATTAAGGCACTCAAATCACTCGGTTAAGTTTTGGAATTGATTATGATCTGTTTAAAATTGAATAAATCAATAGCTGTTACAACAAGCAATACATTTTTTTTTTTTTTAACCTTAACACACACTTGCAAAGATTTTCCTAAAATTAAACAAATTGCTCATAACCATCAAATTAGTGGTCCCAAAACTGTGAGCATTATTATCCCCCAATTATTTGTAACTACTTCAAAGCATTACATTGAGTAAGGCAACTTTCTGGACCAAGATATCCACCTCCACTGTATCAAGACTTAGAGCACGAGCCTCCCCCAAAGCAAAATACAACAAGAATAATAGCAGAAACTGAAAAATCCTTTTGCTTTTAATGCTGAACTATTATACATTATTAAGGCTCACACTAGGTTCACAGGATGCAGTTATTTCAATTTGTGTCTGGGGTGCATCCAGACTGTTAAACCTCACTACATGCAGGAGTCAAGATGCTTCATATGCGCACCATCCACCTAAACCTCTTATCTTTGACTTGCATGTGAAACAAACTGTAGGAGACGGGTAATTAACCTGTAAGTCATTTCTAGGAGACAGGGTTGTAGTGTTTGTACTGCATGTCTAAATTAAGACAACTTAAAAAGCATAATGTCTGACTGTTACCATCAAGTGTAATATAGAGTATATGTAAGCTAAAAATCTCAGAATCATACTATAGTTTTGACAAAAACATAGGGCACATGCACTGAGAGTGGTGGGCTGTTTAGCTTTCACAGCACAGATCCACCGGTGTTTGTTTTGTTTTCTAGTGCTTGTGCTTTCTACTAGATTTTCCTTGAGGGCTACTGTGAAGGTCTGCCTTAGCACACATTGTACCTTTGAAGTTGGGTCTGATGCGGGCATCATATCCTGACGTTCTCCCCATGAGCTTGTCCAGGAAGTCAGAAGGTGACAGCTGTGGTCCCGACCTGCTTGGGGGCTTTATCTCCTCCTTACAGGAGCTCAGTCTGACATTACCCAGGGAGGGAGGCAGAGATGAGAGCACCATACACAAAAGGGAGAGAAAAGAAAGAGGATTTGAAAAATAGTAAAGGAAGAGGGTATGCATGTATGGGAGGTAGCAGTGGGGGTGGCGGGAAAATAATGAAAATCCAACAGAATGAGAGACCAACAGCTAACAGCAAGTCAGGGAAATGAGGGTGAAAAATGACAACTGAAAGAGTTGCCTTAGCTGGCAACTAAAAGCTTATCTATTTCACATCAAGTCTTAGCCTCATTGTGGTTGTTAGGCCCTAACTACAGAGAAGCAAAACAGAAGCAGAGGTAAACTTGTCCCTCTTCTGTGCTTCCCACTGCTCATGGCTTAGCAGGGGTAAAGCTTGACAGATTGATGGCTCAATTGTAATGCTGTGAATGTCACACCGGGGAGAGGAAGGAGTTGATACGAGCTCCGGTGAGGCTCAGGCAGCTACTGACAGGAATAACCAACAGGCCAGGGTAAAAGTAAAGACGGGAAGGCAGCCAAAGGAACATCTCAAGGAAAAGCAAAGATCGACAATGCTCTTTAGGCCACAGTTCATATTAAATGTGATTTCTGTCTGGTCCCTGCTGTAGCGCAGCGTATTGCACCCCATGATTTTGATACAACCGTTAACAGTTCACGATCTGTCATGATCTAAAGCTTTGTAGTACAGATGGCAGGTTCAATCCCCTCCGAGGCACAGCTTTGCTGATGCCCTGTGTTCTCATGAGTAGCTGATCCACCAATGTTACGGCCTCTTAGCATCGTCACGGGCTACAGGATGGAGGAGTGGAGTATAAGGAGGATATTTTTGGAACTTCAAGAGTGAAGCTGAGTTGATCCTGAGATATTTTCCTTTTATCGGAGTGTAGGTTACAATTAGGAATTGAAAATTAGACTATAGTGAAAGCAACCACTGTGGCAACTTCAGAGTGTTATGTTTATGAAGTATATTTTCTGGACCAAGAAATCCACTTATTCCACTACTCAGGCTGAATATTTCATCACACAAGCATTAATACTTACCCATAAACTTTTGCTTTTTACTAACATGTATTCATCTGCTCACCTATGATTTGCTAATGATTCCCATCCTTCAGATGGAAACTAGCATATTGTTTATTTCTCAGTGTCATACAACAGGAATTGAAAACCTTCAGTGACTATCGATCAATCAATCAATCAAATGTTAAGTATTGCGTCGACAATTATTTTACTGCAAGAGACAGATTGCAAATTCTACATACTTCAAGGCTGCAGGTTGCATCAAGATGCACTGTAATCTAAGGAGTTAAATCCCATCCCCTCCCACACTGGACAAAACAAGTACATACTGTACTTCCTTTGTAAGGGTGGGTATCATTCAAAAGTTTCTGATACCTTGACTTCAATACCAGTTCCTGAACAATACTTTTTTTTTTGGACACCAATTTGATAACATTAATTTGAATAAAAAAGAAGTTCTTTACACATTTTGGTACAAGCCTTTAATTTCCACGCACTTTAGAGGGATAAAATTAAACCCAGGTTGTTTTCAGTACCTACAATTGACAGATGTCTCTTAGACAGCTCTCATGCAAGTGATGTGGTTAATGCCATAAAAGTATCCAAGTTCAGTGCCTAGCACTCATCATTCGTGCCTCCTAACTATACACTGATTAAATAAAGGATTCATATGTTTGCTTTGTGATCTGCAATCACTTTTGTTAAGGCCAGTTCAGGTTTAAACACACTAACTGCTACAAAGTCAGGAAACAGTCATGGCTGAAAGACTTTGGTAAGCCCACGAGGTGTTGCAATGCTATAATATTGTAAAAACAGTTGTGCCTTTTGCTCCGAAGCAGACAATAGTCAAAGGCTCAGTTCACACTGTCTGTCCAAATCAAATATTTTGTATATCCAACAGACCAGCATACAAACAGTTGTCATGGTAACATCTCATACGTCATGGTCAGCTGTTAGTCTTTATCACCGGAGCCTCATCACGTGTGTGACTATGTAGTACAAGCATCCACCGCCTTTGTTGATTTTCATAATGGAGCTGTGTTCATACATCAGTCTTTCTAACATGATAACACTCAATTCTCTCTGGTCCCTTCAGCCCACTGTGCTCTTCTTCTGCTCTGTAGTGATACGGATATTAAAGCATATCAGTATCTCCTTCATCCTTCTCTCTCTCTCTCTCTCTCTCTCTCTCTTTCTCTCTCTCACACACACACACACACACACACACACACACACACACACACACACACTCAGTTACAAATACACACAGGTGAACAGGGAGATGGATTGATGGTCAGATTCTTACTTTCAGTAAGTCATCGATAACAAACAGTCTCTCTTGGGTGGAGAGCCCCTTTTATAAATACGACACCGAACAGTAAAATATCATGTTTGGTTTCAAGTGTGATTTTTCTCTCAATGTGACAGTAAACTCTTTAGTCTTTGGGAAATATTGACAAAAGAAGGATGTGTTTCTACTACAATAGCATGTGTTGGCACTGAGTCTAAATGCTTTTTGATATGGCTTGCTTATGACAGATGGAAAGGGGTCCGTTAGATGACATTTCTGGGTGGAAAAACCTAAAGAGGTTAATTACAGTCAAAGCACTCGGTCACACCAAGACATAGTCAGCAGCCTATAAGAAGAGGTTACTCACCACTTACCCCCTATATTATACATACACGAGTCAGTGCACTGAAGTCAATACTATTAACCAGGACAGTGACATCTACATCATATTCTAGTAAATTATAGCCTCAATCTGTTGAGCTGAGGTGAGAGTCATTTCTGCTTATAGATGGTAATGATCACAAGAAATGGCATTATGAGATTCTTGAGCTATAAAAAGTCCTGTTGTTTTGATGATTTTTCCTGATACTCGTCAAACACAATGGTTCACATTCAGTAAAAACACAGTATGTGATCAAGTCTTTCTCATAATGAATGTCTGTCAAGTGTTCCTTTTTTGGGGGATTTTCTGTGGATTAATAATGCTTGGGTTTGCATTAGTTGTGCTTTAGTAGCGTTTGTTTAATGATAAATAATTGTTTTGATCTTTTAAATTCTTTATTTGGGAGCACTCTTGTATTTGAAAATGGCTTTTTGAAGATGTCTTGGCAATTTGTTATTTACTTGATATATTTACTGTAAATCACTTGTATTTATTTGCATTTACATACATGTATTCATAAAAGTTGGCACATCAGAGGTTTCTGTGTTTTAGAAATTCAGCTCCACTATAGGTACCCGAACAACAAAAGTTTTGTTATTTGAATAAAGACCATTTTTCTCACAATACTAGTCAGACAGTAATCATATTATGAGTGAAATCTTTGTGGTGAGGTGTAAGACTGAACTTCTCACCCTCAGCTCTGGGAAGCGCTGTGGGTTTATGCTTTCCCTCAGGGCCTACATCCCCATCAGCCCTCATGCATCTCTAATTGGACTCCTTCCTATTGTGTACGGTGTCATAATAGGATCTTATATCACTGACAGCTTGAAAGAGGGAACAGCCCGAGTCCATTTACAAGGATGTCAAAACAATTTTATCTTCAAGTTTTTGGCACAAATTCTCTTGTTTGTATTCACACTAATGACTGTGGACAGAGGTTTTAGATGCAGTGCAGGGAGTGCTGGAAAACCTGAACTCCTTCCAAAAATGGACATCTTTATTGGCAAGCAATATACTGTGTCTTATGTAATTGTTTTTGGATTTAAGGTTAATGTACTGTACAACGGTCACTCTTAAAATTCATGTCCACTGCTTGTATTGACTATAAAACTACAAGCGTAACTGCAAGTAGCTCCTCAGAACTCTTTAGAACTAAATTATGTGGTTCTTTGTCTGAATGATTCAATTATTAAGATGCTCTTTTCTGACATTTAATTAGCCTGACCTTTTGCTTCCCCCTGCACCCATTTCATTCGAGCATCCATGCCAGACTGCTGTCAAGAATACGTAACGACTCTTTCTTTCCTTCCATAACAGAGCAAGTTTTGGCTGTCACACTCTTGTTAGCGATGACTTTATTTAGTTTGAAGTGGAGTCAAAGCTGAAATACAACTGTATAAACATATATTCAAATACAAGAAAACATGTAACAATCTAGCTGATAAATTATTTAGGAAATATGTTTCTTTATTGTTTTGTTGTTGTTGTTTTTTCCTCTTTATTTCTTGAATTTATCTGAGAAGGTTATTTTGACATGGAAAATATGGTTTTAATCCAAAAACCTGTCCATGCAAAGTAATTACAGACATAGATGCATTACTTTTATTCTTGATGGAGGTTGTATTTCATTTATTCATCATTCTGCACTCGCATAAATACAGGTCAATTCAGTCTCCTGCAACAATTGGGAAACCCTGTTTTGACAAACCTGTCAGGACTGTGCTGTCAGCAAATCCACCATGAGAACCTACAGCATGTGAAACTAATCTGAACAGCTAGTTAGTATTTGATTGCCATTCCACTCCACCTGGCCTTTAACAAAAATTTCAGTCAGCCGTTCATTTTGATTAAAGAAACACTCTTACCGTGTGTACACACAACCAGCAGTTCAGGAAAACAACATTAATGTCATTAATTTTCAGCAGAGATAGTTGCGTGTATCAGTGTTGCCAATGGTTGCTTTGTTTTTCCAATTTTTCCCACGCAGAAAAAAAGCTCCTTTGGCAGTAGGCAGCTTTGTCCATAAGATAGACGATGCATTGTTTATTATAGGTGTTAATATTTTATGCCAAGTGTTTATCCAAATCAGAGTGGGTCCAGACGCATTATATTTCCTGCTTTTGTTCAGCCCAGCCCTCAGTAAGAGAAAGATCATGGTGATGGCAAATACGCTACAAAATCATATGATTTAAAGGACACTTTCCAATGGCAGCATAAGTGGTTTTAGCATGTCATCAATGTCTATACTTTTATGGAGACCAGTCAACAGTGTTTATTTTTGAAAAGCATTATAATGATTTATCACCTTAGCCACGTTTTATTCGTAATGCATTGACAACAAAGATCCTCTATGTATCTATCCTCTATCCTCAAATGTAAAATTTTGGCCCAAATTATGATATTGCCCTAACCTTGAAGTGGTTATATTCTATATTTATTCACACAAAAATGAAATGATGATATGAATTTTTTTTTTAAAAGGGGTCGCTAAAAGTAACAAACCTACATAGAAAAATAAGTTAAATCTACCGCTTTCTCTTGGCTTAACAGCTGTATATTTATGTGATCAACCAAAAACACGACTGAGCGATGAAGTGATTTTGATATACGTTATTCCCTAAAAATAAACAAGCCGTTTCTGTGCCAAAATCAAACATAGTGTTACATCATCATAAAACACACTTAGTTTGCAATTATTCCTTGAATGGTAGACACGTTGTTTGATGATAAGGGCACCAGATAAGGCTTTCTGAGTCATTCTGGAGGGTACACAAACCTATTTTATTTGTTAAGCCCTCCACACTCTTACTTTCCAGCCCACAACATTAAAGGCACACTCTTTCCTGTGTCGGCATTGAATTTTGGCACTGCATTTAAACTATGAGGTGTATGTATTCATATAATTCCTACAGATACTTTGCTATTGCAGAAACAAAAAGTACAAAATCATACAAATATTATGTAATGTTAAATTTCAGTGACCAAACAGCTCAGGCGAATAATGTGAAGCAGCTTAACTTGAGAAGTGGCATCCCTTTCCAGTGTAGTGCATCACTTAGTTGTAAGGAATATGTCAGCACATACAGTAAAAGAAAAGAACTTAGACCTGTCATGCTGTATATATTACATACGGCTCAAATGTATAAGGACATAAATGGACTGGGGGGGGGGGGGTGGTGGTGGTGGTGGAGGAGGGGTTGGGGGGAAGCAAGGTCAGCAAGAGATCAACAATGTTTTACATCTGCAAAATTCTCTGCTTCCTCTTTTTCTCACCAACATAAAGCTTAGGAGGCTCAAGAGGCATAGTGGTTCGTCCACTAATTAGAAGGCTGCATAATAGGGCTATATAAATGCGTCCATTTACCAGATATTAATATTCAGTTCACAAGACTGGTTGATTGGCCTTTACTTAAAAACAACCAAATCATATTTTGTGTGATCTCAACCTCATTAAGCCTCAGATTTGAAAGTATCAGATTTACACCTAATTAGATGAAAAGGGGACTCTTCCCTTGAAGTATAAACATATTCTGTTAATTGCTTTTTCATTAAGAAGCTAGTGATCGGAAAGGCACATTGTTTCACAGTATGACTGTTCCTTAGTTTCCTACGAGAAAGCGCTGGGTGACATCAGGGCCATTAGACATCCACACATGAACTTTTTAGTTCCATTAAGCATAATGGGGAAACAGAACAACATTGCACTCTCTGCCTGTTGAAACACATTGCTCTAATTTCCCACTTGCCATATTGTCCTTGACATCCACTCGAGCCATAGGTGTTACTCACAGAAGGGCTCTCACTTTGAGGCTGAATGCAGGGCTTTTGGGCAATCGATACAACTTTCTGTCAGGCCAACTAAACCATACAAGTTGGATCATGCCAGTGACAGGCCTTTTATCAAAATACATTGAACTATGACAGGCTTTATGGTAATACAATGGCATGTAATTTTTTGTCTTTAATGACCTATATAGCGCTTGTCTTCACACTACTGTATACAGTAGCCTATGGCTACTGCTGTCTCTTTTTGATCAATAGGCTCATTGGGGAATGGGATTTAGAGCACACTGCAATTTAACCTTGTACATTCATCTTCAATGACATGACCACTGCCACTCCGGCACTGTGACACCTCTTAGTATGGAAACACAGATACAGACAGAGCTTCCCACAGCAAAAGGGATGTCACTCAATCTGGCCATCTCCTTCTGGATGTCCAGTGAAAATAAAACAACTTCTGGTGAGGGTGGAAGAACGGAATGAAACCAACGAAAGTAGCACAATGGATGCAGAACTAATTTGGTGACGTAACACACTGACTTGGCAGTGTCAGTAATAAGCCAGAGTTTAGTGGGATCGAGGTCAAATGGAAGAGCTGTGTAGAAACAGTATACAGCACAGAGGCTTCTTTTGCAAGGCAGATTACCAGAAACTGCTCAGTTGGGTTTATGATGTCATGAGAAAAACCTGCAGGGCACATGTGCATATTCTTTGTGGATAAGATGGAAGATAGATGGACTTGAAATTACTCTTGAATTTTTTAGTCAGTTCATTCTTGTAAATGACCTCCATCCGTATGTCATTATGCAGATGTCATCAGGCAGTCATGAGCATGACTGTTTTATATTCCATCTACAGTTAAAAAAAAAAGCCACAGGACAAAAAAAAAAAAAATTATTCTTCTGTTACAATCTAAAATCAAGAAATTGTGATACATTTTTAATATTTACAAATGTGTCAAAAATATCAACTTTAAAAAAAGGCAAAAAGCATCTACACAGCTGGGCGCTGTAGTCTTTTTCTTCACAAATACTGGCTAGTAAGTGGTGCTAGTATGTATTTGTGCCTATATTCATCATAATGAAGCAACATGTCAGCCAAATGCAATAGTGTGTTTTTAATATTCTGTGGACAACAGTAGAAGTCTTTACTACACAGGAATACTGTTTCAGGCTCTGGCCTAATTATTAATATCAATTCATTGTTGGTTTGTCCTTTTCACAGTTGTTGTTCAAAGTAGCTCTTGTACATTCATGGAAGTGAAAAAGAACAGGAGTATATTTAAATGTTTAAAAAAAATATGTATTTTATATTGCTTTTTATACACATTGTACAATTTATATACACCCGAGAGAATAGAGTAACAAAGGTAACTGACAGATTTAGCAGACAACTCATTCCCACTAGATATTGTGGTGTTTACAGGCTTGTGCTCAGTTCCTTCCTTATCTTTGAACTATACTTCTACCATCCTCAGTGCTATCGTTGATCTTTTGTTTTGTAGAAAAGGATAATTAGTTAAGTCATGAGCCAATGCTGATGGAAGGCCTACAATATACTTCTTGTTAAAGTATATCTAGCTTTAGTGCCCAACCCGAGGGTCCAATGAGTTAGATTGATCCATGCTAACCCAAAGTAAATCACAACTCTGCGCCATCGCTCATGCACACTAATTTCTAACACAATCTTTAATCTTGTGGGAGTGAGGCTTGACATCTCCGGAGTACCCGGCAGAAATTATGTTTCCAGGCATGTGCCACAATAATGACGGGCACAATGAGCCGTGGCCGGATGACAGATTTACAGTATGTTTATGTTTCTACTACACTGAACTCCACCTACCACTCCAGGCTTTTTTTTTTGCAGCCTTGACAAATTTTTAGCACTCTAACACATTCTAATCTACTGACTTGAAATTTACATTTGTGGGAAACATAATATCATACTATTTATGATTTAAGCCGTTTATCTGCTAGACTCACAGCGTTATATCTGAAGAAAGTGGACCGACACTTTCTCCCACTCCTTCTTGCTACATCTGCTGTCGAAATGTCATGACAGAACGAATTATTCAGCCCACACACATTGTCGAGCAAAAGTCTCTTTTGTTGAGTTCATCTCAGAAAATATTTCTGCATTTACAACTTGGGAATCTGGAAGCTTAAGATGAGACGCTGAATTTCAGTTTCCTGAATGCATAAATATGACGTTCAAGATCAAAGGTCCATGAGAGCTTTCCCATGACTGAATCTCATACAGTTTGCATACTATAGGCTAGATTGGATGGGAATTGTCAAACATTGATTATATCAAGACTGTAGCTACCTCAACCTGCTTATCTTGATCTGATAAGAACTCTGCCAGTGCTTGGTAACTATGTGCTGTAGCCTTGTATTACTACTGGTTTAACAGTACCTTGATCCTTCAAGCCATTATAAATTAAGTCCATGGTGGACTAATATAACTCTGTTAGTAGGAATTTGAAATTATAAAAACTATCTGGCAACCCCTACCATGACTCAAAGAAAGAAAAAAAACAAACACAAAACTTCCCAAAGGTATGACATGGGGACAGTGAAAAAGGTCAAATAAAGTGACAATCTGCTGACAACCAACCACGCTCATTTCGACCACCTTAAGCACATACTGTAGTTGAATTCAAGGATGTAAAGCAAAATATAGAAAAAGCTTAATATCACAGTCAACAGATTCCAAATTCTCTTCAATATACAGTAAATTTACCAAACTATGGGGTGTTAAATAAGCAAAATAATGCACAGAGACACAGAGAATGAAGTATTTCATTATGCACTCATACTAAAGGTATTTTCTCAGCTAGACCTTCCGGTCATCGCTGACATTTGAATCAATAGTGACTCAACCATGGGTCCCTTTCCAACTGACCATCAGCACTAACCTCCGGATGAAAAATCTGTATTTAATTGTATTTACCTCCTGTTGGCTCTCCCTGAAGCTTAACTAAGCAAACTAAAGGTTTCCAACATTGGAAGTTTAAAAAGGCAATCTCTGTGATAAAGCTGAGGAACTGACCTTACACCCCAAGGGAGATGAATCTAACCAAGCGCCTCCACAGACCTACCCATCCTCCCAGATGTCTCTTCAAGCTACTCTGTATTCAGGCCATCTTTTTCATGTCTAAGATCTGATATCAGTGCGGATTGCCTCCTGTCAGTCTCTGTGAAAGAGAGCTAGCAGGATTTTTTGATATAAAGAAGGGACGATACTGACTGCAGAAAGATTGCTTTGCTGTTTATGCTTCGGGGCTTGAAATGGACCGTGGCTTTATCCGCATACAGCTCAGAGATTCATATATCATACACCATTTATGTTGTCATTATATGAACCTTGTTTTAAGCTGAATGGTTGTGTTCAAACAGGTATAAACACCATGATCAAAGTAGAATGTTTGTCTCTCATCTTCTACATGTACTGTTTTCAAGGTAATGAAATGCACTTATTAGCTTAATAAGACCGGGTTTTTTGATGCAACCAAACTGGTATGGTAATTGCATTATTGTGTACATATGCCCAATTTTAGCACAAACAAAGAGGGCTTCGTCAGCTGTGCATTACTTCACATGTTGGGTTCTGCATCGCCCCACACACCCACTCACAATTTTTCTCTCGATTGAAGGGCCACTGGGAAATCTCTCTAGCTGGAATCTTACAGAAGTAAATCACAGTCTTACCAGCAAACATGTAATTAGAAGGTGTGGACTTTACTTTTACTTTACTGTGATGATTAATGTCCTCGTTTTGCTACCTGCACCTATATGAATGTGGATAGAAGTGTCAGCGCTCATCAGTCTCAGTATGAATCACATCCTCTGACAGCATATGCTTGTTTCCCTGTTATCCCCAGCTCAATTCCAGCAACCATAATCTTTTTCTTTTTTTGGCCATTTGCTAACTGCTTTAAGCTGCTTATGCAATAGTGTTTTCCCTGCGCTATATGGTATTAGTCCTTTGGTTAGCCCACATTTCTGACAGTCCTCTGGCTACTCCCTCATGGTTATTACTGTAAGGCCCGGAACAAACTGCCTGCCTCGTGTGTGCATTACCTCTCACACGCTGCTTAGCTGCACCTTGGTTGCGTGTGTGTATCCACACCAGCTGTGTGTCATCTGTGGTGCTGCGGCTGCAGGTCCTACAATTGAATTAATAGGTGTCTCTAATGGCTATCAATGTTGAATTCTTGAGGTCCGACAAGGGATGAATTGGAACAAAAAGCAGGCATGTAGTTTTTGTTAACCCTCGTTCGTAGCGAGACACACACAGGCACTGAGACAGAGGAGCGATAAAGAGAGGGAGGGAGAGAAAGAGCAGTGTGGAAAACCCCACCCCTTACCTGTCATCATGTTTCCCTGTATATTCTAGCTGGGAACCTCGCGCAGCATCTGTGAAAAATAGGCCTGACGCCTATTTTTCACAATTTTTAAAAAATGACACACCGCACATGGGAGGCATTAGACGCAGGTGAGACGCGCTTCTCAGCAGGCAGCTCTAATCCATTAACGTGGACGCCGAAATGAAATAACGCCACTCGGCAACAGATAACGCACAAGTCACAAAGGCAGTGTGTTCCACTTGGGTTTGGTGCTCCTCTCATTTTGCCCTTCTGACTACTGCACCACAGTGTTTGCATTAAAAGAGAGATGTAAGACAGCCAAGGGCCAGTTGGGTTTGTGTGTGCTTGGTCCCAGTCATAATCCACCTATGCCTTAAAAGCACATTGTCATACAGAGAAGCGTTCCCATGAAAACACAGAGTGTCCCCACACACATATACAATCACTAGACTCTACATGACCCATATTTTTGACATGACACTTAAGAGGGAGGAAGTTGTAGGCATAGCCGCTGGCCTGTTTCGCTTGATCAAGCCAACATCGTCATGACAAAGCCACCAAAGAGCTGGGTCTACCAGGGATTTTCTGAATCATACTCACAAAGGAAGCAGTCTAACAATGCTTTGTCAAATGTCAGTGTCTCATTTCACTCATGGTGATAACGTATAGTTTTACTTTGTCTGAAAGGTAGAAAGACATTTTGACTCCATTGTCTGAGGCCAATTCGTGTTGATCTTATGTTGCTTTTACAATTTTAGCCAATATAATAATCACTCTTACCATTGCAGAGCAGCTGGAGTCGCTGTGAAGTGTATTATCATAAAAATAATTATTGACAAGTAAGTATTTGTTATTCACTGTTTTCTGTTTCCTAATGTGAAAACCACATGCTGATTTTGTTTGTGATTATCCTGCCTCAGAACAAGGCTTCAATTAGTAACTGTCAGCTCTAGCAAGAGAACAAAAAAATTCGATGTAAATGGAAATTGGTCTAACTAGTTAATGCAAAAAGCCTTTAATGTTATGTCAGTTTAGCTTTCCCCCCTCCAAAGCACATACAAATGCAAGCTTCTGAATTATTTACCAGTAAACAGAGTTTCTAAAATAGAAAAAAATACAGTGAATGAAATCATATTGTTCAAATATATTATGATGTTTAATATTTGAAAATATTTGAGGACAATATATTTAAAATTTTTGTAGATGTTCTCTTTAATGGGAGCAAGTTCCAGCTTTTGGATGAAACTGAGACAATTTATTAAAAAAATAAAATAAATTATAGTATGTTTTAAATGTTTATATCCTTACAGCTGGCCATGAAATTAGTAAATTAGTCTGCCAAAAAGAAAAGTCTATCAGCCCAATTTAACCAACAGAAGTTATTTTCTCTCTCAGAGAAAAATATGTAATCTCATTAGGAATGTTTACTGCAGTTTTGGTTTCAGAAAAATACCATGCATAGTATGTGGTAAACCTAAAAAGATGCCTACCATCAGAGCAAATCTGAGAGGAAGTAAGCCTAAATCATAGCTGTTATTCAGCTGAAAACTTTTAAAATCACAGATTAATCTGTTGTGCAACATCGATGCTCCTCTAATATGTTAGCATTTTGAGTTTAAAAGTTTTAATGGAGGAAAACAGCAGTTGACAAACAATAGTCTATTAAGTAGCGTTTCTGGAGATTTTGATCACATCATATTATCTTCATTAGGAAAAAAATGGAAATTAAAATACAGTTTCGGAATACCTGAGCAAACTCCATCTGCTGATGAAGGTCATTCACAGTGATTAAAAGTTCCAGAACAGTCACTGTACTTAACAGACCTCAAATGATAAAATGTCTTTAGAAAGACAGTAAACTAGTGTCATGTTTTATTTGTGTTGCCTCTGCACATTAATAGTGCAATTCATAAAATAGAGGAGGTCTTAACTGCCGTCTGAGTCAATAACTGTTTGCGTGTTTCCGTTCTCAAACTACTGAAATCATCCCTGTAAACAAATATTTTATGGTACAAAGCTGATGGTAGATAGAAATGTCTGAATGTTTTCTTTGTCACAGATTTGAAAACCCCACAAGCGAGACAGACACGGGCTCTGAGATTTTCTCGGAGGCTCGAGTCCAATACACAACTCGGGCACTGCTCCATTTGCTTTGTACACTTTTTCCAGGGTGGTGTCTTATTCACAAGAGCCTCTTCGGGTGATGGACATGCATTGCATGTCTTGCAGTTTTTCCAAAGAACAAAGGCATATGGCTCTGATAATCCTTTAGCCTGCTAAGGAAAAACACGTTCAGACAGACTACAAACTAATCCTGTTTGACATGCGCTGTTGTGCTTTCTTCGTCTTCCTATCAGGTTAGTTAATTTAATTATGCCATTGTGTAAGAGAAAAGCAAATCCCTCTGAAATGGAATTGTTTTATTCTATAAGTGTAGGATGCCCTCCACTGCAGACAAACATTAGACAAATAAAAAATTGGAAACATTACTGCTGGAAAAAATAACATGACTCGATGGTCGGGTCGAAAGGTGGGAGGACTCCAACTGTGTCTGCTCAACAGACACAAACAGATGCTTCTTCACCTCCGATATGGATGGTGAGGAAGCTCTGAGTTGAGTGTGCGGCCCAGGATAACTCTTAAGTATGGCCACGCATAACTAACACACCTCCAGATAAAATTATGCTAAAAGCGCATCTTTCCAACATCAACCCAGACATCCAAGTAGTATCCTACAAATGAGCCATAATAAAACATCAGGACACATTCTCCTTGACTGTGACATCTACAATTTATTCATCCAATCTCAATGTGACTTCTAAATGTGACGTCATTAAGACTTTGAAGTATTACCTGGCTTACCTTGAAATGACCATTTGACCGAGCAAGAGAACTTCAGTAATGACTTCACCGTTTCTTGTCAACACACATTGATAGTGGAGCACAATAACGTAATGAGTAGAGACTCAGCTTTTGAACTTTTAAACTTTATAGAAGGTACTATACGTTGTAAACATTAGGCGTACTCTACCATGGTTGAACGAAATACTGGGAATTTTTTGGCAGTCCGAATAAAATAGTTCAGTTTCGACCTCAAAAAAAGCAGGAAAACATCTTTCTTTTTCTTTTTCTTACCTTAGAAAATTAACGCCTAGATTGACATATTGTCTCTATTTAACACTCAGAATGAATTACTACATGAGGAGGCTTTGATCTTTAGAGGTCTGCAACCCAACAGGAGCTAACAGGACCAGGTGGGCTAAAGCATGATGTCTGACCCGATATCACGCCAAAGCGTGTAATACACCGGTCAGTTCACTGCAAGATAAACTTGGGCATTTTCAATGGACTGTGACCGGGCGCTTGTCATTGTCATTTGTCATTTTGGAGATCCCAAATGCCATTGTGCCACAGTTCAGGTCATGTGCACAAAATGTTTTCCCTCAGATGTCTCAGACTGTCAAAGTAGAACTCGGTGTTGAATGTCTGACCCTGGGGATTCACGGCGTACCACCCTGCAAATGCCAAAGAAAACCCAACTGGTTGCATGCTTGACCTGATGAGCCTTTTTCAGTTTTGGACAGTGACGTTCTGTGCATCGGAAACACGAATGCCACTCAAAACACCTCTCAAGGCTCATTGCTTCCTTGCCCTAGGCTTCCTGAAGCAATTCTCCATTGCCAATTTTCAGAATTTGATACAAAAGTTGATGTGGGCTCTCTGGTCTTGCCTACAGATAAATCGAAGACGTGCTCGACCACGGTCCACAAAAACATGCGTAACTAGGGTGCTAATTCTGATCAAGCGACGGAATGTGTAACGCTTGCTCATTAGGGTTAAACCTTCCTTCTGCTCCGTGCACATCACAGTGCTGCGCAACGCTCACATGCATCGGGAGCAGTTTCATAAGTTATGTCACATAAGTTTAATACGTTACGTTGTGTAAGTAATTTAGTGACATTCTGTCCAACCTCCTCCCGACACCGACTTTGTCACGATGTCCCTTGACTTCATTCTGGTTCGGGCTTAAAATATAAATACTAAACTTTAAATGTAATTAAAATGTAATCAATCAAACAGTAGCTAATCTGATAGCTGTCTAAAGTCTAGTTTAGGAAATTATCAGTCTCGCACCATGGACGTGATTTTAACAACAAAATGAACATGACTCTGTCCTTTCAGGGGAAGACAAATGCCTAGCAGGCTATTGATTGAATCAAGAAAAGGGGGACGAGTTAATTAAAGGCTCAGGATAGGATCTAATGTGACTGATAAATATGGCTCGTACCACTTTCAGTGTCTGAAACTTGACATTTTGTGCAAAGCTCACCATACTGATAATGTGTTTGTATCCCTTTTCATCCATTTAGTTAAAGGGTTATCAAACAAGGGTGTTCACTTTTGCCTTACATATTTACTGTACCTATACGTGTTGACCCATTCATAACTAAATAATGTACACGTCACTATTGATCACATTTGAAACAGAAAAGCATGACAGCAAAAACTCACTTTTTTTCTTCTTTTTTTTTTAACAATAAGATTATTTTGCCCAATTTTAAAAAAGCTCACAAATCTGCAGCAATATGTGCTCTGTAAATGAATAAGCTCAGTAGGTTTATTAAGTTGGTTCAACAGTATGTTCAATAAGATGCATATTAAACAGTCTTTGTCCAGGATTGAGACTTCACTATTACTTTCTCTTTTCTTGAAATCCACAAATGACAGTTAGGGAAACGATCAGACTGTGAGCCTTTTTTTTACACCAGAATTTTACACCAAAACAAGATTTATTCTACAGGACTGCTACTTCTTGTAAACTGCAGACAGCAATTATTTTGAGAAAACATCCTCGGTAGAGTCCCAGTCAGAGCTGCATTCTTTAAAAATCCTTCCCTCTAAGAAGCCATTCACCAACACAACCTAGAATATCCTTGGGATTAGCAACAACACATTTTAAAACTCAAACTGTTGTGTTCTCAGCTTCAAAAAACTTTATTTTTAATTTTTACTTAAGCACACTGTGATATCATTTCAGTTTATTACTGCACTTCACCTGTCAAGGACAACTAGTCATCTCACTAATGTGGGGAGAAAAGTGCCTGCCAGTGATGCAGAGGTCAGAGCACAAGGGATTTGTGCATGATCTGTGATGTTTTACCCTTGAAGCAACTTTGCACTCTGTATAAAAGAGTCACATGCAGGTCATTTAATAGCCAACAGACCACTTACAAGTGTCAGATAATGGACACCTACAGTATGTCCAACCATCATGGAGAGCTTACTTCTATGGGAGCCAATGATTGAAAATGCTGAAGTATCTGTTGCAGCAAAGGCAGGGAAGCTTTTTGCTTCCTGCACATGAAACTGTGATAAGTGCTACTGCATGTAATTTGGTTCTTCCTATAGTGTGTGAGAGTGAAGGTGAGCTCTCACACCAGAAAGTAATTTATTCAGCGTGCCGGAGAGTTACACAGGCTACTGTATTGTGGATGTGGACCACCCTCATGTGATGCTGCTGAAGAGGAGAGCCCCTCTTACTGCCATTGTGTTATCAGACAAACACAGCTGTAATCCCCCTCAACCACAATCTCAACCCCCTTCATCATCTGACAGATTCTGCTTCACTGGTCATGTGTGACTTCGGCTGTGGTAAAATGGAGGAAGAGCAACAATTTGTTTGCTGTTTTGGCTTTTAGTTTCACCGCAACTAGCCCTGTTTCCGTTGATATGAGTGAACTAGGTATTAGGATGTTTCATCTCTGAGAGGAGTGTGCATTTGCCACACTGGCTTTGTCTCAACTCTTATTGTCATGGTAATTTGCTAAAATTGGGTCTGTTTGCATTATGTAGAACTCCTACAAGCTCTTGGTACAATAACACACGTGGATATATGTATGAATTGAAAGATTAGACTCTTTTAGCACAGTAATCCAGCGAAACTCTGAACCGTGGATTTCACCAGGCACAGGTCTATGACATCGTGTGTACAACGTGGTTTTCTTCCTTTCTCAGCACATCTTTACTCATCACTGACTCCCAGTGATTTTAAGCAGTGTTTCTTCTGCCAGGTTTTGTTAACTTCCTGATTTGGTCTTTTTTTTTTTTTTCTGTGGTAAAGTTGGCTACATTGCAAAGTCATTACTTTGTTTTCCGTAAGGTGTTTGTTGTTCTTATTTCCTTCTTTGTTACATTGTAGCCTACAGGCGACAGTAACAGTGTTTCAGTTGTTCAAAAGAACATTTATCCCCATACTTATATCATAACTATATTTCACACACTGCCTGTTAGGAGGAGGGGGAAGAAGATGTAGTGACGTAAGTCTGCTTAGGGTGTTTGTTTTTTTAAATTGACCGGATTTTAAATGCCGTTCTAGTGTCTAGCTTCCTGCCCATCTTCTTTTTTTTTTGTGCATCTTAATGCGGCTTCCATCAAAAATAAGACGAGGCACATGTTTTAGCAGAGTAGAGAGACGCTTTGGAAACTCGCTGTGGGGCATTAAGTGGAATCCTAGCATTGTCTTAAATAGCAACCTGAATCCTATCACATACATGCATACCTATTGTTTGTAATACATTCACTGTACTGTCGCACACCCAAATTATGAAAACTGTACATTTGTTAGAAAACAGCTAAAAATATTGAAAAAACAGGTAATAGTTTAAGGTTGAGGTGTAAATGCAGTGATTGGTATGTGGTGCCTGTTCTACTACTGTTGCCCATAGCCTGCAATATTTAGCTGATAAATCACAGCCCTATGCAATTACTGATTGATTACTGCATGGTCACTCTACATGACTGGGTTAATGAGATTTTCATTCAATTACAAAGCAATTCCTCAGTTTGACTCCACCGGCCATTGTTTCTTTTTGTCTAGCAGTACATTATGAGGTCTGGCTTTCTTAGACCACAGTTTTCCTTCAACCCGACAGTGAATTTTAATCAGCATGGACCTTATGGTCAGACATAATGACATGATTGAGGGTTTCATAATGGGCCCCCACTTCATGTTCCTAATTGCAGAGAACATAATGACCTACAGTGGTAAAGTTCAGAGCCAAAGTGCTACTCTAGTCAATAAGTGGCCATTTTAATCTGCCAGGGCCAGAGAAGAAGAGTGGAGAGGTGGAGAGGTCCACTTAATTGCATTAGCTTACCACTGTGTCACATATTTTGTTACTTAGACTGAGGACACTATATGCAGCATTATTTTGGTCTGTGCACAGTGAGAGATGCTGAAAAAAAGAAGCATGTGTGGAGGCACAAATGTGCTTTTATAACCCTGATGTAGCCACCTGAAACCTGCACACCCACAGTGCCTCCACCTCAGCTATCTGCCTCATCTTCCTCTTGCAGCCAGAGCATTTGAATTCATTTCTGACTGTACCTGTGACTATAGTGAGCGTTGAAAAGTCTTTTTTCCAGTGTGTCAGTCTCACTGCAGAGTTGGGCTATTGTCAGAATTGATAAGAGACAAGTGTGCTTGCAAAGAGTGTTGGAGTGGAATGTTCCTAAGCTACGCAAATTATTTCTTGGCTTTGCTTATTTAACCAAGCCATGTGAGGAGCACAAATTTAAACACAAACATTTGAATATATTCCAGTAGCTGTGTATTTCATGTACTGTGTGGTCTGCAGAGAGAACTGCATTTTATTTTATTTCACAATTTGCAATGAGTTGTTGGCCATTTGTCAGCAGCGCACCAACCTGTCAACCCAACAGCATACCTTAGAACAGAGGTCTTCAACAGGGGGTCCGCAGAAGTACTGCAGGGGGTCGGGAAATTTTTGGTTGATTAGACAATTTTTCATATTTTTTTTTTTATGTTTTCCCCCCAATTTTTTCCCCCACAAATACACATTAACATGAATCCAACATATTGTAGTGAATGGATAAATGGAGGCAGAAGATGTTATCTTTCAGTCAGAAATGCACACATTCAGCAACACACAGGAGCTCCTGTACTCCTGCACTCCTCCAGTTTAATATAAAACACCATTTTGTGCAATATATATAGTTGGGGGTTCTTGCTCCATCTCTCTATCAGTTTGGGGGTCTTTAGCCTGAAAAACATTGAAGACCCCTGCCTTAGAAAGTTCATATGACATTGCACGTTGGAAAAAATTACATCTTTGCACATCCAACTGACAGGGAGCAACAATAGCATTGTCCTAGTGAATATAAATCTTTACAAATGTTTAGCTCAATTTTGGTCTCATCTCCTGAGAAAAATGGCTATTTAGATACTTGCAAGCCTTGTCTATTTTGTCTTTGGTGCTGGTAAGGTATGGAGATGGGCATTTCAATAATGAATTATATTTTAGTAGTCGAGTATCATTCAAATAAACTTTTTAACGGCTGTAGTGGTCTTTGCATGTTTATGCTGTTTGTACCATAGCATTTATTCTCAGAGAATGTTTGTTTGTTTGATTAATGGTGGTTTGCAAACAAGGTTTAGGTGAATTACTGCCACCTTCTGGCGGTAGTAATGGATTTCTTCCGGGCACCAGTAAAATCAATGGGAAGAAGACAAGTTAGTTTGCATAAACTATTTGCATTTTTTTTTATTTAGTTTAATGATTAGAGTATCAAAAATTGTGTAAGTCAAGTCCCATCCCTAGAAGGTAGAAAAGGTAACAGGGAGTTTATCATAGATTTTTATTCAAAACTGCAGCCAGGGTTGATTACCAAAATAAGAAATGCAGGTCGTACAACCAAAACAACGAGATAGAAGATGCTAAAAAGTTCAATAGATGTGAGGAGAACTGCAGAGTTTGTAGATCATCCTCTGTGGCTTTGTCACAATAAATGATTCCTTTTGAAATTATTAGTAGCCTTTTCAGCCACTACTACCAGAAAAATATTGCTGCATGCCTGAAACATTTTTATTGGTTCCTTGTTTGACCATTGGGAAATGTTGCATTTAATGCTCTTTCAGTTTCGCATTAGCTGGCTACATATCTCTAAAGATTAGAAGTTTACCCTGAGCTGATGCGCATCAGTTACACTTCATGATGCATTTATTTGTCAGTGGCTTGGGGTTCCGATTTCAGCTGGCAGCAGAAGCATGTCACAAATACATGGTTTAGTGCAGACAGGAAAAGATGTAGCCTCATCCATGGAAAATTTAGATTTTAACATACCAATGATTACAACTTTTAATTCATGGTGGGATTTTTGATTAAGATATTAGGCATCCTCAAACTTCCGAAGGAAAACTATTGTTTTTGTCCTCTAGCACCAGAATCTCATTGAAAACTACCGTGTTAAGATCTGGCAAAAGGAGGCTGTTATGCACATTTGATGAAACAGAAACAGGGAAAGGTCAGTCACATCTCTGCCTGAAATCTCAGCCAAAAACTGAAGGCCCCTGGCTGACTTCTAGAGACCATCAGTTGGCTGTCACCTCGACAATATATCCAAACACAAATGCCCACTGAGGCAATGAGCAGATCTGTGTCAGACACTGGTCTCTTGTCAGCGATTTAGATTAGACTGTGTGGCCACCTATGTCTGCACACAATGCCCTTTTTTATTAAAAGCTTCTGATGACAAAAACAGGACGGATGTTAGTGTTACTTTAAGTTTTCTGCAGTGACTTTTCATTCTGGCTGCACAGACAGATATTATGTAAAATTAAACTAGGTGTGGAAAAAACAAAACAAAACATAAAACAAATCCAGACATCCCTCAGAGAACAAACAGAATAAATAACTTGTTTTGAAGGTTTTTTTTTTAAAACAAGCTACAATTAAATCTTCAACATTTCCTCAATGGAATTTCAATCTTACCAGCGCAAATACATAAACTCTGTTTATCTTTTGATGAATTTTCTTTGTGTGCATAGTCCTCATATTTCATTAAGTATACCACTACTGTTCATAGCGGTGGTGGCTGTGGAGGGCAAACCGTCTGTTCGAGTCTTGTCTCCAGCTTGGCTCTCATTTTTTAGTCATTAACTCACGTAAACATCCCATCTGTTCTCCTTTTACACTTCCTTTTTTGCCAGCACTCCTTGATGCTCCAGTCTGTGTATCAACCAAGTGTGTGGGGATTTCCTGTGTTTTCGGAAAGGATACGAGAGCCCCAGAAGTGTCTCCAACACTAACTCAAGGTGAACTCACTGGTAGACTCTATTGATTTTTTTTTTTCTGGCATGTACAGTTGTCCTGTTGGAAAAAGCAAAACAAAACAAACCCTGCATGTGACTTCAAACCACATCTTTATTTAATTTTGTATTATTTAATTTCTTGTATGCTTCAGTTTCAGTTTAAAAGGTTTTAATACGCAAAAGTTTCCACTCATTCGCCATAATTTTAATAATAAATGTTTTTTTGGACAACTCTTTGTGGGTTGGGAAACGTTTAAAATGAAGGCACACAATCTTTGCAGTCCTCCTCACTCCACTGTTTACTAGCCTCCAGATATTACTTTTCTGTTGCAGATACTTCTGTACCAGCTGGGAATACCATCAGAATTTAATTAAAAGCTATCACAGAAAGATTGTGTCCTCGCCCCAACAACTGAGCGTTTGAAGTTTGGATCGGCTAAATTGTGTTTACTTCTTTGCAGAGTGTTGCCAGTGTTAAATAGTTTGTTTTTTTCCCCCTGTTGTTTAACAAAGGGCTTCAAAAGAAAACATTGCTTTCTGATACAAGTAATGTAAATGGGACATTTAAAGTACATACTTTTTTTTGGGGGGGGGGAGGCCTTACATTTACAATTAATGTAGTTGTAGAAGCCTGGAGTCACAGGCGACTCTCAGGACAAGCTGATGAACTGGCGAGCTGCTACAATACTAATCAGCTAGAGGAACATGTCAGTGTCAGTCAGACTGAACTTCTTTAAATTTTCTCTACTGTTCCAGAATACTGGCATTTTATTCTCAGAACTGTATAAATGTCATGCAATAAAGGGAGAAAAGCTCTGAGCAAGAAAGCTTACTGTCAGTTACTGTAAACGTCAAGCTTGCTAAATGTCAATTGGCTCTGGTGCTAAGTGGACGATAAGCATACAGTTTAGTCAGGAGACATAAATTTGTACCACTAACTCTTGTCTCATATTTGTCTGCAAGCTATTTTGGAGAACTTTATACTTTTGATAGAGGAAGGTAAAAAAAAAAAAAAGTGGATGCTCCATTTGAACATTTGACCTCCATTCTGGCTCTCTGTTCCCTCAAAAGACACTTGTGACAGTTTCCTATTGGCAAAAATTGGTCCAGCTGAACTGGACACTGCACACGTTTATTTCATTACCGCCTGCAAACTCGATAGCGATTCCATTGGAATGAATTGATTTAATTTTGCTATTTTAAATCCTTTAATGTCCAGCTTTTAGAAAAGCAACTCTGTACTTAATAAATTGGAAAATTATTTTAGTACAATGTAATCCTTTGCTAGTCACTTTTATCTGCTCATCACTGGAAGAACGATGTTTGGCTGCATGTATCAGAAGAAAACCTCCAAGCATTTGTTCACCAGTAAGATGAGTAGTTGTGTTCAGGAGAAAAGTTCTTAGAGACATAATTTGGTATAAAATACCTGAACCATTTCCCGCTGATTCCCAAAACCTCTTCCTCTGGCCCTGTTTCACACCCTCTGACATGAAATATTTGAAAAAACAATAGCAGCCAACTGGAAGGAAAATTGTGATAATTGAATGCTATGGTAATAGCTTGCGGTATTAGGTATAGGCAGATAATTTGGAGCATGAATGCACCCTTAGTGAAGCTCATCACATTAATTTCTTAATCAAATAGGGGATTTTATATCCAGAAATGTCAGACGTTTGTACAGTTGCGTGCTGAAAGAAGACATTCAGTTTACAGTACACAAAAAGCCTGAAAGATCAAATAATGACGCTGTCAGACTAGAGCACAGATTTCTGGATATTAGTGCAAACTGGAGAGTCTCGAAAAGTTTTTTTGTTCGATTATCGAGTTTGACATTCATTGTTGCTTGTTTATTTGAATATTTTAGCAGTAGAAGTAGCTCAGTTTTATATACTGTACATCATTTTAAATGGGTCAATTACTCATGGGGATACAGGAAACTTGCCAGGGAATGACAAAATGGTCCCAGAAATGCAAATCTGAAGCAGTGTATTCACACTTTTTGGACTGCTGACAGTACATTCAAACTATTCCACATATCTGAAACCAAATATGAGAAACAAAATGTGTCAGCAGTGCAGTAAAGACTCAAAAAAAAAAAAAAAACGACTTCCCTTGCTACTCCCAACTCGGTTAGAGCATTTTAGCTAATCTTTGTTTCAGTCAGTCATATAATTTGTTTATTTTAGTAATTCTGCTACTGATTTTCTAAACATGGAGATGAAGTTCCTAATCAAGTTAAGATATCTACTTGCACTGCAGCTGAAAGACGTTGTGCCACCCCCAGAACTACCTCTCATATACTCGCACACAATATAATCAGTCTTGTGAGTGACCAGCTCTATCTGATGATAAGACTTATTCTCTGATATTTTCAGCTCTGAGTCATGATCTCTAACTGACTGGAGGCAAGGACAGCGGGGATCCTTGGTGCGATTCTCTGCCCTTCACTTCAGTGCAATCCACTACGCTTCACTCTCAATTTGGCAATGAACACAGACACATCAGATGACATGGGGACGTGGATGCATTCACACAATTTGCACGTCTGCCTTCGTGATGTTCACATGCTGGTGAAGCCTTGCATGTGTGTGTGTGTGTGTAATAGTTTTTTTTTTTTATCACATTAACAACATACAACTTCAACTTGTTGAATGTGAGCAGATGCAAGTTGTACAACTTGAGCTCTTAATTACTGACATTACACACCAGATGGAGGAGCTTGCAAAGAGTTTACGATGTGATAAGTCATTTATCTTGGTTCTGACCGAAATGTGTCAGAGGGGTTAAATAAAAAATAAAAAACACCATGAGAGCGCAAAAGAGCTGTCATTGAATGTCTCATCAGAATTGCATCTTATCATTGTGCACTTAAAGTTCTTGTATGGGCATTTTCAGAGTCAGTATTTCAACTTGTCATGAAAGGACAGGTGTTAGTAATAAAATGAACTATGGCTCAGTTCTATTCAAATGTCCCAGTAAATTGTGAGGCAGCACAAACAGTAACAGGACACTGAAACTGAAGCAGGTAAATGGAATGCAGCCATCATTCATTTCATTTTTTACACCTGTGCTTTTCCTGCAGCACAAAAGTTTAGCAGCTATGGATGGCTTGAGTTTGTTTGAAGCTAAAACAGATGACTTCTGGTAGTGGCATGAAGCAGGCTTGCAGTGCCGTGGACAGAAAGCATGACTTGTAGCACAGCGCGTGGATTAGCTTTATCTTTCGATCGTGTTTGATTTGCAAGAGCTGTTGTGCCTCTCGACATCCAAACATGCTCACAGGTGCAATACATTTTATGTCTGCTGAAGTCCAGCACAATGCAAAATTCATGACTGAGAAAGCAGTAAGCCTGTTGTTGTTGCCCCCTACTGATCTGAAGAGCAAATGCTAAATTCACCAAAAAATGCATACACCCATATTGGCCCCAACAGTGTGATCTGTGTATTATTGAATTAAATGCATAGAAATTGATCTAGTGCTGAAACAATTAGTTGATTGATGCTTTAAGTAATTTTTTTTAAACTAAAATTCCCCAAATTAACTAGTTTCATTTGCATTGGGATGGTAATCTTTCACAGTATTCTGATATATTGTACACAGATTATTGCAAAATGAGCAGATTAAGTAAAATATAATTTGGTTCAGCCTCGTTTTAATTTCCCAAGCATTTGAATCTATATACTTGTAAAACATTTGCAGTGTTATATCTGCACTCGTATTCAAAACTGTCTTCAAACTAATGAATCGCAAGCAGAGAAAAGCGATATGCAGCATAAAAAAACGGAAGCACGCAACCCAAACATTTGTAGCATGTAAAGATGGAACCAATCTGATCAATCATTTTTCACTACTACTACACTACAAAAAATGGTGAACAAAATATAAAATATCTGCAAGTTCAATCAACATCTGTGCACACTGCAGTGTCTGAAGTCAATGCATAAATTAACATAAATCAGCAAATTTGCAATTTGTATTTATTTTTGTTTTTTTTTCCCCCTTGAAGGGTCTTTAGAAGAAATCAGCTAAGATACCCGACAAACAAATGGACTGGGTGGCAGAAAAGATTCAGGACAGATTGAGGTTTTCTTTTGAGCTGGGATTCAAATTGAACAGTCCTGAAGTGCAAGATGCAACACTCTCTTTCTCCACACAAACGCACACACCTACATATAACCGCTTAGCCATCACCGTCTCAGACTATGATATGAACTTTTTTTTATTTATTACACCCTTCATTTCTGTTTCTCATTTCCTCGTGTCGACAACCATCTAGTCCGAAACCTATCATACCCATCCAGCTTGAGCTCTGCTTTACATGACAATCTCTTTTTCACATCTCCAACAAGGCTTCCCGTCTCTCACACCCACCAACCCCTCTCCTTCTTCATCTCATCTCCTCTTTGCTATCTGCCCCATTTCTCTTCATCTACCAGCCCCATTCTCCACTTTACTAATCTCCCCGTCGCCTCCAGCTAAATGAATCACCCTCTCAATTTCTTGTTCGCATTTCTCTCCATCCCAGGATGCTCAATTCCCATTTTCACATTCCATCATTCCCCCCCCCCCAACATGTCCACACCTCCATCAGATTCTGCCTGTCTTTTACACCTGCCTTCCTTCCTTAATCCCTTCCTTTTCCCCTCCTGCCTGCCTCCCACTCCCTGCCTACATGGCGAGCAGAAAGGCTGGTAGGGGACCATATAATTTGTCAGAGGAGGTGCTGTCAGTTGACTGCTCTCCAGGCTAAGAGCTTGCTCTTCTCGCCCCTGGGTTCACCGAGTCGCAGCTCTGTTCCGCTCCAGGATTATGCAGATCTTAATTCCCTTCCGCTCACACCTGAGGGTGGCAGGGCATGAAATAAGGAAAGTGTTCACTGCAAATAAAAGTTTTTGCCACCAAGTCAGGGAGAGCGGGGGAGAGGGAAAGAGAGAAAGAACAAAGGTATGGGAGGAGGAGTACAGAAAAGAGAGAGAGGGGAGCTGGTTGCTGGTCAGTGGTTTCAGTCAGGGAATGTTGGAAGAAAGTGTAATATGTTGTTGGACAAACTGAAAACAAGAATAAAAGAGACAGAACAAGAGAGGTTTTCTCTGTTTTAGAGACATTGAACACACATTGACAGGTCATTTCCCCTTTTTTTCTATCAGTAGTGACTCAAGTCTGCACGTACTGTTTATGATGAGGTCTCCTCCTTGTCTTTCATTAAAACATGAATCCAGATGTTCAGTATGCACCACCTCCTGGAGGTTTCAGTTCTGTGCTCTGTGGTCACATGTTGCTGTTAAATTCCTAATCGCTCCATAAATAGAATATCATCCACTGGAGTCTTCATATTGCAATTCTACAACTCACAAAGCCACCAATCCAACCTGCAACCGGGAATTCCACAGGTAGTTTGCGACCAGGACACGGTTTTTTTTCTTTTTTCTGTGCACTAAGAACAGGATCCATTGTTTGCATGTTTGTACTCCATTATTATTTACCGCCAGTTTACAAAATGCAACCCAGAAGCCAAATCGTGATTTTTTTTTTTCAGAATTAGCGTCTAAACATCTGTTTACTTTGTGCGCAAAAAGCACGGCTGTTTTTTTTTTTTTTTTTTTTTCGGAATTGTGCCGACGTTTCCTCGCATGTAACACTCAGGAAAAAGGCGGTTATTTGTCCCATTATCTTATAAAATAGCGGCAAGATGTGGTCGAATAATTAGTTGAAGAAAGTCCTGTATTTTTTTTCTTCCCTTCGCACCAACATTAAAACGCACAATGGGTGTTCTTCTAAAGAACAACATCAACTGATCAAGTTAAAAAGTCGATAAAAAAAAAAGAAGACAGATGTGACGTGGACAGTCGGCAGTGTCGACTCAGATGGTGAAAAAAAAAAGTTTATGCCAAGCAGTTGATGAGAGAGTCGCACCAACACACAGAGAGAGAGTAATAAATGTTAGTGCGCCTCACCTGATAAAGCCTCCATGGAAAAAGCAGAAAGACAAGACATACAGAATCCGAATGACCTGTGGGAGCATCCTCTGGCTCAAAATCTCTCCCTTCTCCCGTTGAATAACTTGCAGAAAATAAATTAAGGAATCAGCAAATCCACTGAGCAGCTTGTGAGACTGGGCTACAGGAGGAAGGCATCGCCTCTCTCAGTGATCCAAGCTTGTCTTTGGGGAAACTTCTCCCCCTCCCACCAAGTCCAGAGAGCTGCACACATCCACACAGCAGGCTTCTCTGCTTCAGGCGGCTGGACGGCACTGGTCAGTCTGACAGTGTGTTGGTGCTTGTGTTCAATGGGGGGGGGGGGGGGGGGGGGGAGGGGTGTCGGTTTTCGCGCGCGCGTGTGTGAGTCTGTTTTTTTGGGGGTTTTTTTAAATTATTTTTTTGACTGTGGTTTCGCCCCTTGTTTCCCTCGCTCCGAAAACATTAAAAAAAAAAAAAAAAAAAAAAAGGGTGAAGATTTAAAGGAACAGTAGATTTTGTTTTGATGGCTGTCTCGTGTGTAATTAGCCTTAATTAGGACGTAGGGAGTGATGGCTGTGATAAAGGGATAAATTGCAGGGTTTAATATACGCCAGTTTATGATCGGTCTGGAGTGAAACACTCATACAAATTTCACTTGGAGGATGAGGTCTTTAGAAAGATAAAGTGCTTTTGTTTGTGTAGGAGTACAGCCTGTATAGAGAGCGTGTAATGGACTGAAAATGATGCTTGTTAATTAGTTAATAGTTAATTCAACATGTTTTGTAAAATATGTACCAACGCCAATATTAGGGAGTCAAAAAAAAGTTCTGATTTTCATGTTCTGTGCGATAGACATACTTGTTTTGCAGCGATCACTCAAATTTGTTTGTCAAACATTTAAGTGCCTTAAACTGCAATACCAGGGCCGGCTAGGGGTTGGCTCCAAAAAGACTCTGGCACCATAGGCTCGAATTCAACTAATTAAACACAAAGTCAATAAATGTTTTCCACCAGTCAGTTTGGTTTCATTTGCTATAGTTGCTCCTTCATATTAGTTTTCTGGTGGTCCATCTGGAAATAATCCTGTCATTAATTATATATTAGGCCGTAAGGCGTGTCTGTTTGATTGACAGGCCTGTGGTGCAGTCAGGTTCTGACTGTAGGCGGGCGGCGGGTTGTCTTCTTGGGTTCCCAATCAGATCGAGTCAGATCCACCGCTCGATCGTCCCCAGCTTGTTAAATATGGATGCTTTTAGCTCCAAAATAACAAGATGGCGACGGACAAAATCTGAACTCGAGGCTTCAGAACAGCACTTCACAAACCAATGGGTAATGTCACAGTTGGTTGGTGCTTGGGCTCCACATCAGACAGAGCATAGATATGCATTAAAATAGCCAACATTAATGTATTGTCCTTGTTGCAAATGCTGGTTTCTGGCTTGAATGTTGCACACCAACATGCATATTCACTAACATTTAGAGCATTTTCTATCAGAGAAGAAGCATTTGGGTTATTTTTTTTAGTTTGTGACATTCTATTATGTTTTAATCTATAAAGTGACAAGACATTTTTCGGACATTTCAAACAACCCCGCTGTCATCATACATGAACTGGCTCTCTACCCATCGGAAAATAAATCTCCTGGGTATCTCTAAAGTGTGTATGTGTCACAGGTTATAGATCAGTGTATGCACACTTTCAGGATCCATTAAGGTCTCTGTATATTAGAGATCACAGGGCAGTAGCACAACGTGACACGTCACACACAGGGTTTGACCATCAAATTGTCTCCTTTGTAGTCATTCGTCTTCTCCAGCTGATCCCACCAGCAGATCCAGTGTTTCCGAAGCAGCCAGAGGTATCGCTCTTTTCTTTGTGTGGGAAAACACAGCATATTAACCTTCACCTTATACAATTACTCCGTTCCTTTGTTCCACTTTGACTGAAGCATGGGCATTAAAGATGCATTGGGTTTCTGTGTTTCTATTAAGGGCTGAAAAAAGTTATTAATTTAACCAGTTTTTGCTAATGCCATTCAAATGCTGTTTTTGTGTTTGGTTCCTTTTATATGAGCTAGAAGATTGACTTCCATCACTGCAAGGAAAGTCAAAAGATGTGAAATATTATATTTATTAGAAATGTCTTGCTTGGTTTCTCACAGATGAAATGTTAATGTGTACTCTGATACTGGTGTAGCCTTCTGATGTTTCTTTATATTTTCTGCCAGATGCAGAAACCTCAGAGGTCAGCTCAGTAGTGTAGCAAGCAAGATGGAGGTGGGGCTGAGTAGATTTGGAGGTGATGGCAGAGAGAAGTAGAGGAATTGGAAAAAGTTAGGACTTCTGTTGTTGTTGTTGTTGTTGGCTGTTCTCCTATACAGTGGCAAACCTCCAACATGAGTGCTGACATCTGAGGCCAGAGAGCATGTGACCTATCCAGGCCTCTGTCACCCACGACATTTCCATGAAGGACAGCCGTGCTAGCCACAGGAGGATAAATATTAATTTCACATGCAACATTAGCTGAAGTCATTGAAGTTTGTTGTAACTTTAAGCTCTGTGTATTTTATAAATACATTCAAATGTTCAAGTGTTTGATTGGATTATTCAGTACTTTTGTCTTTCATAATGGAAATATTACAGCAAACAAACAGGTGGCATTTTTCTTTCTCTTGCACAAGAATTTACAGTGGCTGCATATGCAATCATATTCTGGAAATTAGATTTGAAAAGGTCACCTTAAGGATTAAAAGACTAATCAATTACGTGTTCAGATCAGATATTGTTTTCTGAATGGAGCGAGTATAAGGTCTTGAACAGAGAGTGTTGCATTATGGCTGGTTTCTAGCCTTTTTATTGCTACGAAGTGTTTTCAACTTTGTCGATAGTCTTTGGTTAAATTAAGTGTTTTGTTAGTCCAGTTTAACCTGCAGGAGTTTCTGAAAAATGGGAGTAAATGGTGCATTTATTAGGGACTATTTTCAACAGTGCATTGATACAAACGGCCTGCTGAGTGGAGTTGACTGAAAATGAACTACACTGCTTACTATATGTTCTCAGTACAGAAAGAATATGTCAGCTCATTTGTGTGTCAATAGTTTTTAAATATCACTGGAGCTACTGACTGCACACACAATACTCATCATGAATTAATTGTTTGTTTTATTCTCTTAAGGGGATTCACTGAGCATGTCATCTTAAAGTGAAAGATATGTCAGAGTAAATTAAGTGACAACATTATGTCATTGAATAAACTGCACTAATACCACCATCCAACTTCTAAATCGTTCTCACTTGCACGGAAACATGTTTTTGAATGTTGCAAGACAAAGATAACAAAGAAAACAAGCAGCTGATAAGCTACCTAAGTGATATCTGAGGTGATTGCTGTAAATGTCAGCCTTTTATCTTTCCTGTCATTCTATAACCCCTCAAAATAGCCTCGTCTCAGTTTTCAAGATTAATGGTTGGCTCGCCAATAAAAGGTCAGATTCCAGCTGTGGTGATCACTCTGTCCATTTTTTTCCCTTTCACCCATGCAACCAAAGGGAAAGTCTTCTCCATCCAACCCCACCTTAATATAACCATGAGCCACACTTCTGTTTTATTCATGGTCACATTCCAAACTTGACCTTTTAACACCGTAACCAAGTAGACAGTGTTTGAGATTGGATCTAATATTCCTGTATGTTACATCGCAGGCATGCTTCCTCTCTTCGAATCTGTAAAGAATGAAGAAAACCACTGAGACCGTGATTTAGACTACAAACGCAGCCATTCAGTTGAGTGGAAATTGCTACAAAATGTCTATGTAATTCTCTGAATCGCCGTTTTGCTGCCTTCATGTCCAGCAATTGAACATTTCCTTTTTTTTTTTTTTTTTTTTTAACCCACGCAAGGTTGTACCTTTGAGAAGTTTTCACCCCATTTAGTCCCAGAGAAATGGCTGCTCAGCCCGGCGCAAAATCCCAATCTCGAGCTCTCCCCGGAGGAACAGACCTGTGGCAGGGGCGTGTGGCCTAACCTCTTCCTTATCCTCAGCTACTGAGTGAATAACATTCTGCCTGGCTGTTGGTCTGGGTGAATACAAAAGCTTTGTGCAATGGTCCATGCTGTTTACGGCCTAAAGAGGTGATTATCCTCAAAATGTTTACGGAAACTCACATGGAGACAAGGTGCCACCCTGTCGGGTTTTATCTGAGCTGTTTGGATTTGATGGGACTTTGGTTACAACTGTCTATCCCCTTTCGTCCGTGTACTTGGTATCTACACTTGTCAGAGCTTCCCGTCATTAATAATACTGTGGTAGTCTGTCGCAGCCTGGTATCACACCAAAGCAACAGCAATACACCTGTCAGTCCCTTGAGGATACAGTGTCAGTGTTATGTTTTGCCTTGGAAAAGCATGCACATTCACTGCAAATGGTCGGTAACAATATTAAATGTTTAATTTTCTCAATGTAAACATTTAAAAAACAAACAAAAAGAACTTCAGATGAATAAGACCAAAAAGCAACATCAGTTAGTTAAATAAATCATTCACCAGTTTGTTCTGATAATAGTCAGAACTGTTCCTGAGTGTGTGAGGACCCTGATGTTGTTTGTTCCCTGCTACTCCTTCTAGTGGCTTTCAACTGGGTTTTGTGTTTTTAAATCTGGACCTAAAATTGATCTTTTATAGCTTTTCCTAAGTTTAATTTTGCTTTGTTTTCTCACATGACATGTACTTCATTAAATTTCAATTTATCAATAAATATTGACAGTAGACAAAGTCAATTCAGTGCAGATTGCATAAACAGCGCCTATCTTAAAGGGGATTAAGAATCTTACAAGTCAAACATACTGAATTCAGAAGGGAGTTCAACAAGCAGTTATTGTTTATTTTTTTAAGCCAGTGTTTTAATAGCTATTTTTCTCCGAGTTCTTTTTCTTGTAAGTTTTTACTGTTTTTGATTGAGTCTGTGGAGTTCTTTGGTTGCTCATGTCAATGCATAGACCTCTTCAAAGAACCACTGCAGCTCTGTGAGGAATTTTTCTTCCAGATTTAACATCAAAAGCAAAAAAAAATTAAATAGGTTTTGTGTATTTCTTTGCCTGTAACAAAATATATTTGAAAGAAACGTTTTGATAAGGTATTCTAAAAGGTACAAGGATGAACCAATTCAATTGCTACCCACCATTCAATGAAGAACGTGCTCGCTCATATCTAACCCCTCATACATAAATATGGGCCACAGCTCGTTTCAGCCTAATCCTTGTGCCCTTTGCTGTTTGCTCAATCATGTTTTAAAGTCCAAAATAAAAAAATTCTTTCAAACTTTATGTAAAAGTAAAGTGCATTATTTTATTTGTATCATTTGATTAGACGTAAGGGATAAGGTCACCCTTGGTGACGTAAATGTGTAGCGATAACACTCCAGGTCTTCACAGCTGTATAAAAGTGAAGGAATAATACAGACTGACGTAAGCATTCATCTGCATGCATAAAGCATCTGTTCAATTCGTACAGACAGTCCAAAGGAAAAACCCTTATAGGCTTTGAAAAACGGATGTGGTCTTCACAAAGTAAGAGTCAGAGTCAGTCAGCCAAATTATTGGAAGATTACAATGTCAAAGTTTAACACAACATGAGCTCTACATTTTATTCATATTAGCGGTAGTCAAAGGCTCTTTTATGATTCAGCTGCACGTGCTTCACTGCAGCACTGTAGCCCTCCATTCACAGGCAATCTCTCCGAGACTGTTTAAAAGGAAATTTCACTTGTTTTGGTGAGTCAGCCTGAGCCCAAAGCTTCAGACAGTGACAAATTAAGAGCTTTTTATTTGAGAATGAAGTAACACCTTTTGAGCAGATTTCGTATAAACTTTGCTGACATATTTGTTTGTAAACTCTTGTTGGGTTAAACAGCACTAAACTGATATTTCACAATGTGTGATGAATGTTAGACAGCTGGTTGACATTCCAGGAATAAAATTTTTTTTTTTTTTAAATTCTTTGCATTAACGATTGGGAAATTTAGACAGGTTAGTAAATACACTAAATATGAAACTGAAACCAGCAGATGGTTATTGTAGCTTAGCATGTATCTAGTTTGATTTATTAAAAAAAAACAAAAAAAAACCCGAATGTGTAAAAAGTTTTTTCAGCCTTTCCCCATGCTTACAGTCTTTATGCTAACTGTCTCCTGGCCACAGCGCCATATTTGGCACACCGTATACAGAGTGGTACTGATTATCTCGCCTAAAGAAACCCTTCTACAAAAAAGCGAAAAAGCATATGACCAACTATGCTTTTATTGCAAAAGCTTTTATGTATTTGGTCATCATTTGTGATAACATTCTTAATTTTAGAAATACAGAAATACAATGACAATAAAGTCTCATCGTCACATAAGTGGTCAGACTTTAAATTACTTCCCAGTTTTAACAAAATTATTAGAGTCACTTATTTTGAAATAAACATAAAGGTCAGTTTCAATGTTATTATCCAAAACATACACGTGTCTGCTGCTTGCTGGTTCAACTTTGGCCATACCCAAGTTTTACTGTCAGATCCTTTTCATGGAAATGCCGTGTGCACTCGTGAAAAGCTATGTTTAACACCATTGTCATGTCCTTTTTTTTTTACTACCGAGAACCCGGAGGGTTAAAAGTAGACCAAAATATAAAAATAGGTCTCCACAACAGAAGCTTTCAAATACAAAAAAATAAAGACATTTTTCACTGTAAGACTCTGACTCAACCATCCAACAAGTCCGACAGCCATTATCACATGACTGATACGAAATTGCAAAGACAACTCAACAGCACCACACTCTTTGGACTTTTGAAGATGAATCCAGATGAAATGAAGATAAAATACAACATGTCCTGTAGTTTTCTTGCTCCGTCTATCCCTTCCGCTGCCAGTTTCTGACCCCTGTCAGAAGAGCATGGCATCTCCTGATCTTGCCAAACAACTGCAAAGAGCCAAACAGAGGCTGGTCAAAACTTGATTGAGGGCTTGACATGTTTAACAGTGGCATAAATAGCTGAACATACCCAAATAGAAAGAAAAGATCAGACTTTAATGATAGACAGTGGCACAAGTTTGGTAGGCCCCTAAAGGAAAGGTCACAAACGAATGTCTTGGAGGCCTGATCAAAGATAGTCTGTATCCCTTTTCAGCCTTTTGCATGCAACTGCGGGTTGTTAACAAGTGATGACTTGTTGTTGGTAGAAACCATTTCTTCCAACAACAAAGCAAGTGATTTGTGGTACATTTCTGCAACTGGACAGACACTGGTGCTTTGGTCTTGTGTGGTAAAGTGAAGACTTTGCTCAATTTCAGATAAGAGCTTCAAACCTGAGCAGCAACTCCATCTTTTCTCTCAAACAAGAAAATATATTAATCTGTGTTATTCATATTCAAATTTGATTGTGATGTCTTTTAATAGCAGGACTACAAATACCAAAATCTAAATCATTAGTGCTTTCTGATGTTTTAATTAGAAACAGAGAGAAACATGGTGGCATCAGTCGGCAAGTGTCTCAAAACAATACATAGTATGTTTACATGTAAGTGACAAAACCCCACATTATTGAGGATGGGAGTGGTGTCAGGTGATGTTACTATGACGAAACAAAGTTTGCAAAAGGAGGGAGTTATGGTGGATGGGTCAGTCAACAAACTTTTGCAGTTGTTTTATTCCCATAAATATTATTTATTATAAACAATAATGCTTGTTTAACTTTATTAAATTAGTCATTTTAAGTCAAACTATGATGATTCATCATAAATGTATTTCTCAACAGCGCTGTTTTCAAATCATGAGGGAGAAACAGGCAAATTGCTGTTTTTACACTTATAACTCTCACTTCTCAACAGAAAAATAAATGAAAAAAAAAACCACATTGTGCCTTTAGATTGAACACAAATGCTTTTAGAGTTTGCAGAAATCCAGACTAAATGTCATATTTTTGTCATTTAGCAGATTCCCAGTCCCCCCTTTTAATTTTAACACACAAACAGTGAACTGAGCCACCATTTCTCCACAGATCAATTGAAATGATTTGTATACTGAGCAGATTGAATTGGTGTGCTTTACAACTATGATGCACCGGGGTTTAATTGCCGCATCTTTTCATGACACAAGCCGGTGTATCAAAGAGTTGTAACCATGAAATACAGCTCTAACTGTTTTGACTTGAAGGTGCAGCTGTGTACAGCTATGGGCAGCTTTATGGCTCAGTAACATGCAGCAACCGTAAATAAGGTGCTCTATATTGTCTTTGTACTCCTTTTAACTGACTGAGGCAAACAATACTTAATTGGCTGTTGAGGAAAATATGTTGATCATTTTTTTAATTTAATATTAGACAGCTTGTGAAAAAACGTTTTGAAGATTTAAAACAGCATTTGTGAGTCATTTCCATTAGAGTGGATTCTGAAAGGCACGTTCAATGGCTGTTCTATTTTTCCACATTATGCCTCTGACACTCATAGAGTTAGAAACAGTGAGAGACAACAATTCTGTGCCCTGTGGCTTCTGCTTATGTTGTGAGTTTCTTTGAAATGAACAAAATGCAGAGCATTGTGGTAATGTATTACATTTTAATTGGCTGACAAAAGCAGTGAAGAGTTAAGAAATCTCTCAGCTGTCCTTTTCCCTCACAGCGAGGGATCTTTTGGACCACAGTACTGTCAGTTTCTGTAAACATCCTTTAGAGTTGTGTTGAACTGCATCTTTGCATCTTTCTAAATTAATCATGGATTTACAATCAATCATGGATGCTCTGAAGTTCATGTAGTCTCCCAAGTATGATTTATAAGTGCCGCTAACAGTGTTGTTCATATAAATGTTTTACTTTTGTGGAAAAATATTAATGATACAAGGAACTCAGTGGAACCAGCATTACCTTACTGATGGTAAAATGTTGGAATAATCCAATTTGTTTTTGTATTTTCCAAATAATAAATTCACTGCGGGCTGGTCTTCATATCTCTCCAATAAACAACAAATCCATTAGAGAAAAATATTTCTTTAGATTTAGTCATTGGACTATCACTGTATTGATTCTACTCTCTAATATTAGCCATGGTACCCCTTCTTTTTAAGGCAACTACACAGTAAGAGAAAGGACGAGATCCAATGACTCCTTCAATGGACATATTGCATGCAAGTATTAAGTGACTAGAGGAAAGAAATGGATCTTCCTCTCAAAACTAGTAACACCATTAAACTTGTTTTTGGTTTTGAGGGCTTATGTGGTTATAAATCAACAAAATAAACAGGCAAAGTCTGATTGAGTTGCTGTCTTGGCTGAGAAGTGGGCTGTGATGTTTGAACATGAATGATGGTCCTTCTTGGCCATGTTAACCTGCACAGATGCAGTAATGACCACCTGAGAAAATGCACCTGAAATTGGTTTAGAATTAGAATCGGAAAGATTTTATTGTCATTGTAAGCTCTGCATACAACACAATTATGAGTGCTACTCCTCTTGGTGCATAGAAACACAGAACACAGGAAAAACGACAGAGGCGTTAAAATAAACAAATAGTCTATAAAAAAGGAAACGAGACCAAAAAATGCACCAAACGTTTAGTTTAATTTACTTCCTATATTAAGCATTTCAGGCTGGAGTAGAAAAACAAAAGTTTGTTACAGTGGGGTCGATGTGTTTCTTTTGCAGTGACCGTAGCACAACAGACCAACAGGGGTATTTGACCTGAACATGTCTGTTAAAACTTGAATTACTAAATGTAATTCACCATCGATAGGCTCTAATTATTCATATTCTGCCAGGAATTAAAGTACATTTGAATGTACGCATTCTGAAAATGTTTTCATAATTGATCAGTGACTCTCAGCTGCCATAAAAATTAGTTGCAAAATTAGTCAGGGTGAAAATTTAGCCAATTAACACAGTTGATTGACCCCTTTCTCGTCAGGATCACTGAATCTCAACAGGTTCATTTGTCTGCTCTCAATTATTATTGATGCGAAAGGGACATGGTGATGTTTCTCTGAGTTAATGGGTCTGAGAGGGATTTGAGTTATGTTACATAAAATAAATAAGGCAGGAGCTTTTCTGAGCTGCCAGAGGTATCATAGACCTACAGATTTAAAAATAAATTTCTCTGACATGGGTATGATGAAACTATTGGAAACAGCATTGTACCTTTTTATAATGGAAAAGGTTGGCATTGTTGTCTCTCAACTACCAGACCTTGGAGGTTACCCCACTCAGACATCCTTTGCTTTGCACATTATAAACCTGCTACTCAAGGATAAAGCCGATTTTTAGGAGGAAAAAAGACAGTTAACTCATGCATCTGATTTCAGAACAGTGTGAGGAAAGAGAGAAGATAACCAACAATTGTGCTTGCAACAAGAGAGCAAGAAACCAGGAGCAGTAAATGGGGGAGAGGATGATTCATGGTGCAGTATCAGGAATGTGCTTACGTGAGGTGGCACGGGATGTACCAGAACACCGCTGAAGGTTGTGGATGTACTGAAACGATGTTTTAGCATTCAGATGATTAACTGTGTTATATGTGGTCACATGTGGGGTCATTCCATTTTCAACAGATTACTGAAGAAAATTAAAGTTTCCTTTTATTATTACTTTCTTCCTCAAACTTCAGCTGTAGTTTGTAGTGTATTCTTACTGTAATCATCCACAGATTTTTCAATCATTTACATCATATCATTATATTTCCGTAAAGCAAATCTTTGTCTAAAAGAGTTTTAAGAAATGCTTTTGTGTTTGTTTCACATTTAGATAGAGATTTCTCATGAGCAAAAGATACAGTGTTGTCTGATCTGCAGGAAGTGCAAAGGACTACAGTGGTTGCATCCACAATATTTATTTTCAGTCATTCCCTAGCCCTCCGATTTTTTTTTATATTGTTGTAAAATGTTACTATTAAACTTTGTGCAGTAACATTTTTAATGAATACATAAAGTTAAAGGCTCATTGTATGAGGCTCAAGACATTTATAAATTAGTGTATGAATCTAGAAGACTGTCGGAGAAAAGGAGAGATAAAGTCAGTTGTTAACAAACTCACTCAACTTAAAGGTAGGTGAACATTTTCTTTCCTCTCAATTCTCTTAAGAAAACAATGATGAGCAGATAAGTAACACGTCTTAACTATCCTTAAAGTATTGGGTGGCCTGCCCTTCAATTGCCTCACTTGTGTGTGTGCTCTCAGACCAACATCAAAATAATCCCACAGCAGGAGATTCAGCAGCACTGTAAACAACGCAATTGTTATTTTATACTCATGCTCTCTGGTATCTTACCAAAAGGAAAGAAAAAATTAGGCCCCCACAGCCATACACTCAAAAGTAAAGACAGAAAACAATATGCCACAGCACAACACAAAGGTATTATATAGTCCTTGATAGTATTTTTTTTTTTTAAAAGAATGTTCCAATTCAGCCTGCATTAAAAGTACAGTTTCATTATTCCAGCATGTAGGTTTTGTGAGATGCTAAATCTACCAATTGCACACTGAACTGAAGGCTATTCTAACCTGATGTGAAACATTTTGGTGCTAATCAAAGTTTTAATAAGCTCAAAAGTATAATAAGAGTAATGTTGGTGTTTTTCGGCTTAGAACACTTTTTAAAAATGTACAATAAGCTTCGAGGATACAACCAAAGATGATTTTATTTAACTGATTACACATTTGGCAAAGCCCACTGGAACAAGACCCTGAGGTCAATTCAGAACCTGCTGGAGGGATCATATCTCCCAGTTGGTCTGGGAGTAGCACAGGAGCCTCCAGGATGAGCTGGAGGAAGTTGTTGGGAATAGGGACGCCTGGGCTTTGCTGCTTCCTCTATTGCCACTGCGACCCTAATTGGACTAAGCTACTAAAAAGATAAAGGAATGAATGGATGAGTGATTTCTCACGTTTGTGGAATGATTCAAGTGGTGACTGAGTTATAGATGTCTTTTCTGTGGCCAGGAAATTATTGTGTGGGACTGAAGTATTAATATAAGCACAATGTCTTGTTAAAATGACAATAAAAGTAAAATAAATAACAGGTATCATATGTTTTTGATATTGTCTTATGTGAAATATTTTGTTTTAACAAAGCGTTCTGGTCCAATAGGTGGCTTGTAAAACAGAATAGTGTCGTTTACTGCACAAGGTACAGGTGTGGTATATATTTTGAGTGTGTGAGTCTTTGCTCCCCTCATCAGTTCCCCCCTCTCCCTGGTTATGAATATTTAAGAGAGCTTCAGACCAACAGCCAGGGGCAAATGGTAGAGTGTAAGTCAGAGTGAAAGACAAATACAGCTTCAGTTTGGGACAATGGGAGTTCAAATTCAGGGGAGAGAGGATTGAGAGATCTGGGTGGTGATATTTGGGTTGATGGTCATATTCTCAGGCTGGCAGCAAGCAGCAGGAGGCAGATGTTCTCAAGAGAAAGTAAACTGGTGCAGTCGGTCAGCCCAATGTAGGATCTCCATGTACTGCTGACCAGCGAATGGCAGCTATGTATTTGCTTGTTAAGTCACTCACACCTCTGCAGACCAGTTCAAATGAGGGTGTATCTTCTCTTCTTCATTACAGTTCTATTATTATTTGTTTTCAGTCACAAACCAAATCTTAAATTAAAACTAAATATTACTACTATATCTCTGTATTTAACTTCATACCAGAAGTATAGCAACACATAAGAAGAGCAAAGTTGCGTTATTCTATGAGAGCTAGTAAGCTACTGAGATACATTAAAGTCTTATTATGTTTGTAAGTAAGTATTTGGGAATTCTGTGCCTTTATTGGAGCATCGACACTAAAGAGAGACTGAACGACATGTGGCAATCAAGTGGCAACCAACTGTCACCCATTGTCTTCGAATTGTTGTTTTGGCATTTCAGCTGTCGCCATCTTGGTTTTTTGTAGCAAGAAGTGACCATATTTGGATGAGCTGGGGCAGGGCAAACGGTAGATCTTACTCAATCTGACTGACAACCTAAGGACACAACACCTGCCAACCATAGCAGAAATCTGATTGCACCACGGGCCTGTCAATCAAATCAGACACGCCCGCAAACATATCTCAAAGCCTAATATCTAATTAATTATGGAATTATTTTCAGATGAACCAACAAAACATTGATCATCAGGAGTGAATTTAGCAAATGACACATTAGTGACTATGTATGCCATGAGAAAAGTTGAATGGGAGTCATGGGAGCCAGAGGCTCTTAGTGGTACTGCACTTTAATGTACTTCGGCATTGATTTCACTTTTCAGACCCAGAAGCTCCGTCCACTTTTATATAGAGTCTATGATGGCAATGTAGTGAGTTCCATGAACTCTCAGGTGCCCCGGTGACATTGACTCGGCAAGCAGGCACAGCGAAGTGTTGGTCGTACCTGCAAGTAGGACCTGAATGCATCCATCTGACTCAAAATTCCCACTCAGTAAAATCAACATTGCACAAATATGGTGTATTATTGTGCAGTATAGCATGTTGTGGTATTGTATGACAGCAGTCACACAGTAGAAAGCGGAAATACTCTTAAACAGAGCCATGTTGATCTAAAATACTGAGAAACTGGCAGATACTGCAAAGCTCTGCACACACACACTGGCAGGAACAAAACATATCGTCTTGAAATAAATGTCGATAGGAATCAGAATTATTTGTCATTGAAACAGAAATTATGCTCTGAGAAAACCACCACATCAGTGTTCTTGCTCCTCTCAAGTGCAGCAGATTGCCATTGACAAACTGCTGGAACAACAGTAATTCACTTTGCGCTACACTATGAACTGATAAATTCCATCACCTCCGTCTTTGCACTGCAGCAGTTTTGACTGCAGCAAGTTTAGAATAATGTAGGCAGCCGCTCCTATTTCTTCTTCTTCTCACATGGTGCTCGAGAGCTGGAGGGGAGTGGATGGTAATTGGTTTGACTGGAGGTTTAGTCGGCTGGAGGAAAGGGGGTTTGCCGATAGTGATAACTGCATCTCTCTCTCGCAACTCTGTCTTCATACATCACTGAGTCAAATTTGAATAATTCATCAGCATGTTGTGGGTTTATTTTGTCAAAGCATCTCCAGACATGATGAAGGGCACGGTCTGGGTGTGGGAGGAAGAGGAAGCAGCAAACTCTCCGGGAATGATCAACACAGTTATTAGTTCTTGTCAGAAACTTGTCTAACATCCATCATGGGTAATTAGGTTTATGACATGCAATGGCACAACATGGTATTTTGAAAATTAACGGGGAGGCAATCGAAATGTGGAGCAATATCTGGAAATGAGAACTTGTTCCCTGCATCTCAGAATTATCTCAGCTCCACATTTAAGATTCTCTTTTTGAACTTCTTTGGGTGATCTCCCAATCTATAATTCACCTTGTTGTGTAAGATCCATTTTATTGATGGGAAAAACGTATTTTCCCTCAGTATTCACAGACAAAATAAGATATTCATTCTCATGTGTGAATCCTTCTAATCACTTAGTTTGTACAGTATGTGAACATTTAGGTCACCTCTATTTAGATAAGACGGCTTTGGTGCTTTGCAGCAAGTGTCTCTTTTGTAGGAAACATTACCCACTCAAGATGGACCGCAAAACAATCTGGCTATTTTGCTTTACTCGTCTTTTCTTATGTTTACTTTATGGTCTATTAAAATGAAAAAGGCTTACACTTGTACTTTTGCCACCTGACATAAATGTTTTTGTTAATGACAGTCACACACACACACCCCTGCCAGCCTGTTTGTTTGCCGCGTCTGCATCTTCATCTCAATTATCACCGTCCTCTTTTGAAATCCCTGAAAAGGGGTTTTTCAGGCCTCAAAAGTGTCTTTGTGTTTTTTATATTGCGTAAATGACAGCTACCCTCTGGGACTTGTCTCTCTGTAGCCCTTTTCAAATTTGCAAAACATTTCCCACTTTCTGAGTTCCAAGAAGTTGAATCTTTAAATCTGCGTCTCTACTTTCGACAAGGATGAGGTGAGTCTTGACTGATTCGGTGTAAAAATACCCCACTATTTTTAAATTCTCACTTCTCTTTCCATCAGTGAACTCTTATGTCAGCTTTGTCACAAAACACTCTGCACCGTGACGCCCTACCTACACATGACTTCCAGGCAGGGTTTTGTGGGTTTGTGCTCAACTTTCTCTGAGGCCCTCTTTACACAGTGTCCTGCTGAGACACCTGCAGGATCTTCTTTTCAGAGAGGCTGACATTCAGTCGTGTCTCTCAGGCTCATGGCTGGCTCTCCGGGGAAGCTGACGAAACAAAAGCCCAACGTGGCATGGATCCTGACAAAAACCAGTCAGTGCAGATTGGCTCCGGCCTCCCTGCTGAGATACACTGATAAGGCCAGGGAGCTAACTGACAGCATCCTCTTTCTTAAATGTGTCACTTCCTCTTCTCCTCTGTCTGTGTTGCAGGAATAGATTGAAACACACTTTTTAAGGGCCTACAAATTTCAGCATGTTTTACACCCTTTAATTCTGAAAAAAAAACAACTATAGTAATCAATATCACTACCATGAAGTTCATACCCTTTCCACCTACAGCACATAAAGGAAGCATGAGACTTCCTACTGTGGCATTGGAGATAAATTGTATGGGGCAGTATTGTCTCGTATGGATGTAATAACGAGGACATTGGGGCGCTCTGACATATAGTGTTGTTAAGTGATAGTGCAGCAGGTGCAGGTTTTCATGGTTCTGAATAGGCTCCAATGGTTTTTAGTAGGTTCCGGGGCAGGTTATATACGAGTGGTGAGGCACTTGACCTCCTAATGTCCAGTTTGTCCCATTTTATTTTCCCTTAAGTAGCTTTAGTGTTGAAAAATCCTCTCCCTCATTGTCTGACAGTATCATATACATGCACTGCTACTACACCAAGTGAACACAATGGTCACCCATTGTAACAAGTAGAAATGTATGATGAATGACAGGTTAATTATCTTTCAAGACTAGAATTCCAAAAGAAGATCCGTGGCTTTAAACAATGTCTGGCTGCACAGCATCAGTTTGTAGTGTGATATTACTTTCACACTGTTAGCTCCTCTACTCCTGACAGACAAGCATCATTACTCTTTCAGAGGCTTCAGTCTTTGTCACATGAACATAAACTGATGTCGCTTTTGGGGCATTTGTCTAAATGACTTATAAATATTATTTTTGTAAGGTTGCAGTAGATCATAAAAGGACTTTACTCCACCGAACAATAGAGGCAGCACTATATTCCTCAAAGGGAAATACAGATATTTGAAAGCACAGCACAGTGTAATGTAGAATACATCATTATGATTGACAAAATACCTGATGCTCTCTAACCCGACAGCCAATTCAGATTACAGAAATAAAAGAGTAGGAATGTTTTTACATGCACTATGAGCCCGTTCCTTCTTTGATGGAGGAGGAGATGAGAACATTTAGATGGTAATGCACGTGTATTTTCCGATCAATGCTCTGACGGAGATACTTAAACTATGCGTGCCATTGTTTTGGATGCCCACTGACTCCGTCTGTTGCCCTGTAATGAATACAAACAGCAGTGTAAAATTGAATAAAACAGAAACGGCACAAACGTAAATTCAATAAGAAGAAATAAATGGGGCACAAGACCAGGGAAGTGTTTTCTTTTTTCTATTTCTTTTTTGTGATGGCCATATAGATGTAGGGAAGAGAAAAAGAGTGAGGATGACACACCGGTGCTAAATGTGACATTCAGGAAGAGGTCTTTTGTGAAATGAGAAACCACTTGGTGAGGCGTTCTTATGACACCTGTGTTGTTCTCCTTCACTGATTAATGAAAGAAGTGATTTAGTGTTCGTTGATAAGGTCTGGTTTATTTGAATATTGTTATTGCTACCAATAAATAAAAGCCTTGCTTTTTTTTATTTGCTTTATATTACCATTTCTTTGAGGGCAAAAAAGAAATAAAACCAATAAAAATTGGCCTTTTGTTGCATCACATTAGCTCTCTTAAATTTAAGCTGCTGCCACAAACTCTCTCTGAAGCCCCGAATATTTAATCTATGATCACACTTTCCTGAGCACTTAGAAGTTTGTGGGGAACAGAGTGGGGGCGTGGAGCCGGGGGAGGGCTACATATTGGTTTTCATGTTGGCTTGCTGCTATTACAATACAAAGAAACCAGCAGACACTAATGGAATGATAGCGAATGACACCAGGGAACAAAATATTGCTCCTCCTGTCTTTCGACTGAGGAATTATATCAATAAACATGGTTGATGGCAACACAAGTCGCAGCGTTTGAAGGGGTTACACGTCAACAGAATACTAAGCTACGTGTAACACTATAAAACAAAAGATCGGTGAAAGGAGTTTTTGAAAGTGAAGCAGACGTATGGAGGTCATTTGTGATTCCAAGGACGTAGGAACAAGAAGACACCGAAGGAAGGAAGGGAGCTTTGGAACACCGGTGATGTCTCCCTTAGCGCCTGCTCCATCCATAATTTTCCATGCTGGTCTCTATGGCAACCATGGCCTTGTAAGGTGCCTAACACAGACACACACAGCTGACAGACACGTTATACAGAGACACAAACCTATGATGTATTCTGTGCTGACAGGTGCTTTACACTGTTATTTGTTTTTGTTGGAGGTTTTATAAGTCTATGGAAATTAAAATTAACTCCAGCTTTTCAGGAAATACGTTTTGTTGAATTTTATAGAATATCATTTCTGCTGATTATGAACACATTTAAGACTGAGAGTTTATTCTTGAGCACTTATTCTGCATCCAGTTCATATTTGTGCCTTAACTTGTTTTTGGTTTTTAAACACAACTAAACACTAACCAATTGAACCTACAATCTCGCCAATCACTCTCATATGCTTACACAAGATTGTTTCCATGAGCTTGTACAAGGCTGTACATGTTGTAAAATCTCAAATGGCAACTTGTCTTTGGATTGATATGCAGGGGAATGTGAGCAGATTGCAGCTCTGAATATAATCTAAGGCCACATGGGGGGAAGAGCGAGGAGCAGGGGCGAGATGTAATCTTCTAATAATTCTGTTTCGTTGATTTGGGCGGCACTCCAAGCAATCATGGTGGAAACATCCTGAAGAGGGATGTTCAATAAAGCTTCTACCCTTCACGCTCGTGAAACAAGACCCGCAGAGACCCGTTGGTAGATAGTAAATATGGTTATGTGACATGTTCACACCAGAGTTGATATAGATCCTGGAGGATGTGCAACGATGCCGGCTTCCTGATGCAAATGTCTTGTTTACATTTTCGTGTCTTTATCTTATTATGTAGTAAAATATAATGCATGGTTCAGCTTTAAAATCTGACATAATTAGATGCCATTGAAATTTAGTAGCAAATTTACATTTTGTGCATTTTTGACAAGGGAGATGAGGATGAACAGGAAGTTGTAAAGAATAAGGAAGAAAACTGGTTTCCTCTGTTCTCATATTTTATAATACCATTATAATACCAGCTCAGGTATTATACTAATCATCCTGGTGACCGCTTTATTGCATTATCATTTTACTATGAGCATCTTTACTATACATCAATACTTCCAATACTGCCGTGTAAAATAATTTACTGACTCTTGAGCCCAGAAGCAGCAAAGCAGTAAAGATCAGATTCAAAGCAGATTACTCGGCTTGTGTTCTTTATTCAGCATTTGACTCGCGTACAGTTGGGTTCAAAATTATCGGCATTAACTCCCTGAGCTTTTTACAGTAAACATGTTGCACTTTATTCACCCTAAAATACCTTAGTAACTGTTACACAATAATTTCAGTGCACAGTAAAGCCCCATATAAGGTTTAAACTGTCAGATTTTAGTTCGATATTAAAGCCACACAACTCTTTTGGTCCATGAGGTGGATGTGCTGCATATACTGTACACCGATACACCATTTATCATGAATCATAGATAGGTCCCTATAACATAAAATCTATACAGTAGGTGCTTGAAGGTGGTGAAAAAGAGGTTTATAGGAGGCCTTGTAAATATTGCTAAAGGTCAGGCTCAAGGTTGCGTGTGTGTGTTTGTTTGTTGATTTCAATGAAAAGGCCTCTATTTAGTGCAGTCTTTGTCTGCACTTCTGTATTTTACTGTCTTCTTTTGTTTACTGTACAAGTCTGCAAATTTGAGAACGATCGATATTACTGATGTTTTTCTGTCTCCCTCTCACTGCTTCTATCGATGGCTCAGTGAGTTTGATGTGCAAGAATTATTTTCACACGGAGGAATCATGAAAAAATAACCACAACAAGTCAGCTACGTGTAAACATTTTACCTACAGTTCATACTAACAGATTGGCGCACAACAAAGAAGCATTGCCACAATGCTGCTGCAGGTTGTAGGTTACCAGTAAATGAATAAAGAGCCTCAGACAGGATAAGAAACGACATTAGTGAGAACACAGCACAAACACACCACAAGAGCTTACATTACATTTCCTGTATATTCACAGCCCACTGGCATGGCTGTAAACCCAGTTTCAATGCCAAATACTATCGAAAGTGACACTAATGACAAAACAGATTAAATGTAAAACTGATTGCAGGTGTGCAGCATCCAAATTAACATGACCTCCAGCAAATAAAACAAACGCTGTGGCAAAATACAGTTTTCCTTTTCCTGCTGCCCATTTACTCTGTGCTCACATAGATGAGCACGCAGCAAGCTCTCCACTTTGTGTCACTTTAATTAACACCTGGAAGAACACGCAGGCTAACACCCTCCAGGCAAAGTTTGCTCGGCTGCCAAATAAACAGTAAATATAAACCCTGCAAAACACTGATATTATACACAGAAACGGAGAGAGAGAAGCAGGTTTATAACTAATTGATTAAACTTGCAACTTCAAACTAAACTGATAAGCCAAAAGCAATAAGTCCATAAAAAGTGGTGCTGTGTATGATAGAAAAAAAATTGCATAATGAATAATGGAGATACTGAAATTCTGAACTTTATTTGACCCGCATAAATTATTTCACTTATAAATATGCTGTTTTGCTCTTCATCACTCAGGTTAGTGTTTTAGAGCTTACACATTACTACAGACATACATTTAATCTTAGAATTATTTACTCTTATGACCATCAAAGAAGGAAGTCGGCAGATGGAGCTGGGTAGATGGATGGCTCGAACACTTGACTTGCACCCACAAGATCAGTGTGCAAATCTGTAAGAAAGCAAAAGTCAATAACTCCTTTTACAGAAATGTTAGTAAACTCGCATAACATTTTTAACTTACAGAACGTATGAAACATTAGGTATGTAAGTAACATAAAAACAATGATCTTTTCCTAAACCTAACCAAATTTGTTTGGTGCCTAAACCAAAGGCCAGACCCAAATTCACTGTGCAAAAAATATGGGTCTGGGCATGCTCGGACTGTTTCCAGTTGTCATATCCTGATGGGTGTAGACCTCAGGATTATTTTTGAAACTACTGGAGCAGCCTTTAACCAATCGGCATCGACGAACCACATACTGCATGTTGTGCACTAAAACTCTACCGCTCTCCCAGGTGGAATTACTTCACCATTATCGTATTGAGCCAACCGAACTGTAGTCAGGTGGAGCCATTCTAGTGTTTTACGCCCTTGAATGAAAACGGGTTACCTGACCAAATGTAAACAACAGTGATGACTGCCCATACAAAGCAATGAAAGCTTGTAATATCAGTTTTTTTCTCTTGATGTTGATTCATGCCCATTCTCCCAGGAGTAGATTTGTGGGCAGTCAGTAAAAATAGCTGATTCAGGGAGCTACTTACTGTGTATACTTTTGTTTGGATTCTGAAATATTTTGAATGATTCATGAAAAACGTAAGGCAAGGTTTAGTTGGGGGAATTTTAGGTGAATCATGCATTTCAATGTGTAATACATTGTTTTACCAGAATCAACTTTTCAAATCTCTGCAGGAGAAGTGAAAGTACAAAGTTAGGATTATCCACTTGCCAGAATGGCCACAAATAAAACCCAGTTTGTTAAATACTGGAATCTTTCAGCTATCAATCAACACAAAATGTTAAAAACTAAGCTTAAATAGCCAGTGTGTTTTTCAAAATAAAGCTACAGTGCATCTACTATAGTTCTTTAGCTACGACATCTTCATGATTGAAATCATCGGCCACTCATCACCATCCCAGCGAGTCTTCACACCCTCTCTCTGTTGAAACACATGCATGATTTGTCATGATTTGCACATGTTGAGATATTTCAAGCACCTATGACTCACGCTCTGGCACTAAATGGGTTAATTGTCTCCCTCGGCGTTGTGCAGCTGTGAATAAATATCCGATAATTGAGTCATTTTCTTAATTCCAGCTCATTTGGAATCACATTGGTTGTAACAAGCTCCCGCTGAAGTCCAGCCGTGTTGATGAGAAAATTATATTTGACCAGCGGAGTCAAACCCACAGAGTAAGAATGACACGGCCCGCCAATTAAACTGGATCATAATCTCGTAAGCTTACGCCATCACCATGATACATACATTATCGAGATTGGAACGCCTTAATACTCCCTTACATTCACAAAGCGAATAGAAATTTGCCTTATCACCAAGTGAGCTGTAACCTTGAACGATTCAACAGTAGTTTTAATTTGCTCTCACTGAAACACCTCCGATTGCTCTTCCATCTTAATGCACGAATAGTGTAGTTGTAAATGCACAGTGGTTGTTAGAGGGGTAGAGAAACTAGAGCTTTAAAAGTACAATGGGGGATGTTATATCATTTTATTACGTCATGTCTAGACTTGTGGGCCAATCAACAATGACAAAATATAACAGGAAAAGGCAGCTTCCTTACATTTTAAGCGGAGTGATTTTTAGCATATAAGGCCCACAAACAAAGATTTTGCATCTTCAGAATAAGAACTGTAGCACTCTAAACTCTAATCCATCATTTTGCCACAGACCCTCAGGCATCAGGTGCTAATGCCTAAGGCAATAAAAAAAAAAAAAAATGTGCTCATTTCTGCATGCGTGAAATCTGCAGTTTGCAAATTTTAAAATAGTTCTTTCCTCTTTCGCATTAACCAGAAATCCTCCACACGGGTGCTGTGTGGTTAAGTGGTTTGCGTGATTCCACTAAATGTTGCTACAGCCTGGAGGGCCTGCAATTCAGTGGTGGAATGGCAGGTAAAAAGAGGTTGCTTAGGGCAGACAGTGATGGATGGGGAGTGTCCGGAGCCATTGGCTTAGTGTTAAGCATACACTGCATCTCTCTCTTGTCCTTCTGCCCTTTAAGGAGCATCAGCAGGCGCTCCATAACTCAGTGGCATATTGGAGGGGACGAAGGTGGGACACACAGCGCTGGTCAGCCCTGATAAAGGTCTGTGTCCTTGAGAAGTGACTAAAGAGTAAACAGCATGAGATGATCCCAGCCTTTGTCATGTGGACATGGGAACATTTGTGCATGCAGGTGTGTGCTGGCTGTGTGTTTGCGTAGTGCGACAGAAAGAGAAAGGAAGGGCTAGAAATTTTAAACTCGATTGACCCCGATGTGACACAATAAGTTGGTAACCTTTACCACATTTGATTTTATCGTGGAAGTGAGTCCGATTTTCTGTAAATGTAAATAATCTGTGTCCTTGAAATTATGTTCCTTTGCAACTAAACTTCTGAAACAACAAAATATATTTTGAAGGTCACGTTTTCTGTCATGAAGAAATGTAGTTAATTAGTGTATTTGGCACGTCGTACCTATGTTAATATTAAATGTGTCGTAAAAATGAGAAAGAACAATACCCAACAGTATTGACTACAACATCAATAAAGCCCTTTAGGATTTTGTTAAGGCACTCATATTTCCTTTTGGGATAGTTATATAGGTCTGGTTTAATAAAGAAAAAGTCTGCTGTAACTTGAGACACAATGTTCTGGAGTGTCTGAAATAGAAAATCTAACTTTTTTCAAATTTCTATCAAAACAATCTTTTCCTAACTTTAACCAAATTTCTTTTCTTTTTTTTCTTTTCTAACCACAGACAGGCTCTGGATGCAAACCCCAGTCTCTGGTGAGACTCTACTGCTGCTCATAAATGTGACACTTCATTTATTTGAAAAGATAAATTGCATAGGAGCGTAACTTTTGTGACACCCTGGAATGTCATAAGATAGAAAAAAAACAAAAACAACTTTTTTTGTGAGGTTTAATCAAACACCGAAGCACAAACTAACTTCTCAGTAAAGACAAGCGAGGAATGTCCGAACGGCCAACTGAGGTAATTGTCCAAGGAATGTTTCATCAACTTGTGCGCCCTTCCTTAGCAGATTTGTATCCCCTCCTGTTTACCTCATCTTTCCAACTTTCTCTCTCACTCCATCATTTGATGAATGACCCTTAACAGCTGTCAGTGTTGCGACATTTAATGGCTTCTGCAATCAGTGTGACATGTTAGCAGTAAACACAACCCTTCATGCCCCTCTGTCATATGGAGAAAAACAACAGAAACGGTATCAGGGAATCTCTCAGTCACAAAGAGAACTACATATTTTTATGTGGGTGAGATATCTTTTAAATTGAAAAAAAAAGTCTTGTGTAGTGTTTTTGAGAATTCAGAAATATTCCAGGAAAAATGTCTTAGCTCAGATGTTAACATTTCACAAAACAATAGACTTGGGTGTGCTCCTTACCAATGAAATATACATTATATGTAGAAAATAGGTGACTATTAGAGAATATTTCATTTACACGGCAAGTCCTTTATATAAGACATTTAGCCAGAAACTACAGAGAAAATTAATAATGAAATAAACATGAACAGTGACATTTTTTTTTAACTGTGTAGATCTTAAAACATCCGAAACTTTAAAGAAAAGTGCAAAAAAAAAATAATTAATTTCCAATTAATAAATAGAAAGACCTACATTTTGCATTAATTCAAGAGGAAGTCCAGTTCATATAATAATGAAGTAACACGGGCTTTAACCAATTCTCAAAACATTCAACTCTGTGTTGAGAAAAGATTATAATGAAGGGGAAAAAAACATGGATTTTTTTTTTTCACTCATAATAATGACAATAAAAGCCGTGGGCTGTGAAATGTTTGTTTTCTCAGCTCCTTCTCGGCATGTAAGTAAGCATAAATTTGTGAGGGCACACATTGGTATTTTTTGATTCTGTATTCATCCTAATCTTGAGAAAACAACAATGTTGTTACTCTATCTGATGAGCGATGCCAGAAGTGTTTTCAAGCACTGTTTCACTGTTTACCTCCTTGGTATTCACTTGCAATATCCCCATAATCCCTTAATACTGAGAACCACTAACATACAAAATATGTTGTTCAAATGTATGTTTTGCTTTCGCAAGAGGAAACCCTGCTGATAGTGTCATGTTTTCATGCTTGAGAGAAAAAAAAAATTAATGCACACCTCGCAGTAGGCCTATATGATGAAATCATGACAGCACATATAGATCATGCTGATGCCTCAAGGCTTTCTGCAAAGCTAATAAAATTATTCATTTCAGCAGTATTTTATTACCATCTGTTGTATTTGTCTTCAACGGGGTCTTTTTAAAAACAGCTCTGACTCTGAATAACAGCGCAACGCTACGGAGCACCGATCGTTTTCATAACAGGTGTTGTTGTGAGTATGCGTCATTACTATATTGTGTTTTATGGAGCCCCATGTATATTACTCACCTGTCTTTATTGATGTTACAAACATTTTTTAGCCTTTGACTCTTAAATTAACACATTACAAAACATTTTAACACGTTGTGGCTGCTCATGAAGTAGTGTGTCTTGTAGTCGGTGAGGATTTTCAGTGTGTGACGATTAATGCATATCTGAACGTTTAAGGGCAACAGCTGCGTACAATATGTTTTGCTTTTTTTGTTTATTCTGATGCACGAGATAATTTTTTTTGACCGATCGTAAAAAGTCATTGACGTTTTTATTGCAAAAAGCAAAGCAACAAACATATTACATTAAGGGCCATTTAAAAAACATCAAGACATTTGCTGTAGGATTTACACTTTCTCTTGATGTCATATCTCACTTTTTTATCACAATTCTGGTCATACTTTTGATCATTTGGATTATATTAATGTGTGCATGAGTCCACTGAGTTTGAAGATAAACTCAAGATTTTCTTGCCGTGTAAGTCTAAATTTGGGTTTATATAGGATTAAAAACTTGTTTAAAAATACAGCCTCATTATGTGAGGTTCAGACTACAAAATAGTTTTGTCAGATAGGACAGTTACTGCATCACATCAAATGATTATAAAGACATAAATTAATGTACTCACTTGGCCGAGACACATGATTGACAAAACGTTGGATCCCGACAAGTCAACCAACGTTTTGCTTGTCGACCTTCATGACATGCGTGCTGTCATCAGGAATGAGTGGACAGGGTCCAACTACGAGAAACAAGAATGCAAACAAACAGTGATGTCAGAAGCTGTGTGTATGATACGGACTGTTTTGTGTTTAGAAAAGCCATGTAAAATTGAAAAATTACTGTGAGGAGATCTTTTGCATCACCATGTTTGGTACTAAAGAGGTCAATGTCACAATCATGATGTGGAATTTGTCATACAATGCAAGAGAAGGGTAAAAATACTTTCTAACGCAGCTGTCTTTTTGTTGACACATGTTGAGGCGTCCCTATTTTAGTCCATTATAATAATGCTACTCAAGACAAAATGTACAACGGTGTAAATCGTCCGTTTTCAGCTCTGATACCGTACGTTTTTTGGAATAGGCTGTTTTTGTGCTGATACTGTGCAGTCCGAGCCTGACATTAGGGGATACATCACCTGGGTTGAACCAGAAAAGTGACTATTTGTTGAGCGAGTACTTTTCCTACTTTTACTGAGCATCAGCAACACCAGGTAAAGTGTATCTGTTGAAGCAATCATGTGAAACATCTTCAGTACATAATGTCCTGGAGTCAGTGAGAAGATGCACGGTAAACAGATATAGATACCTGTGTCAGCTGGTCAATGAGCCACAGGTCCACCACTGAGCATCTGCACAGTGTGATGAATTGAGCGGTGACATCTGTCTGCAAATGTTGTGGTGCCACTTTGTCCCACAGCGACCGGCTCATTGCTCAGTGGAGATGTAGAGTGTGGATGGGCAGCAGGGATGGCACCATCTGAGGCTAACAGGCCTCATGGGCAGAGGGGGTGTGTGGAGCTCTGTTTAAGGTACATCTGGGCAGCTGGCTGTCCTCTATCTGCAAGTGTAAGAGCCAGAGTCAGCTGAAAGTCCAGCTGTCACTTTTGCTGCAATGAAGCCTCGTTTCTCTTTCTCAATTACCAACTTCTGATCAGAATATTTGTGTTATTTGGACTTAGAACTCACACTTTTTATAGCAAATGTTTCCTGAATTTTCTGTGTACATTAAATGTCCTCTACCTCTTTTGATTGTGCTCTAAATTGTTTAGGTTTTGGAAAACCTCTTTAATAGTTCTCTACACATGTCCACTGGGGTGGGCAAGTCCTCCAAATTTAACAGAAAATACACTGATTGCTTTTGCTCTCAAACAAACATATAATAACAATCCTGTCTGGGCCTCGCTCCCAACTGGATGACCATATGTGCCCCACCACGACACAGTCCCAGCACTGAGGCCACTGTGGTGTGGACACCTGGGCCTGGCTCTCCACTCGGACCTCAGCGGACTGCTACAGGTTTTTCCCGGTTGCCCTCTGTGCACTTGGAAGGGAGAAGAGTTTGCTTTCTCCAAGTTCTTTCCTATGCTGGAATAGCAACTTTTCTCCATATTTTTTTACCATTGAAACGGGTTTAGCATCTGAACGGACGTGTACTCTCATCTACATGTATAGTATAACAGCCAATAGGAATGCCTTCTCACTGAAATGACCCAGGATTAGTCTAAAGTCTCCGTCACGGGCTAGATTTCTTACAGCTTCAATATAAAGCCAAATGGAGGTGCAGAAGTCAAGTGTTTTCTCAGACCACTTCAGTTACAATATGCTTAAATGTTACTAAGAAGTTTTTGCCCAATGATGCCTTAGGGAAAAAAACAATCTCCTTACCAGAGCTTTAAAAATAAACCCTTTTCTGATATTAAAATGATGGTTAAAGTTTGGTCAGGTTGAGTCACAAAACCAACTTTGTTCTTTTGGTTCATTGAGAAAAAGGTGCCTCAATCTGCCATCGCCACAAGTAGCCTCCAGGTCTCTCTCATGAAAGGATCAGGGCTTGGGTTATAATCATTACTTTGTCTTTTTTAGTCTGCCTTCATCATCATGGTTGATGATCAATAACCTCTTGGTCAAGGTGAAAGTACGGTATAGGTTATGGTCACTTTAACCGTAAACACATTTCTGTTTTGGAACTTGATGAGACAACTGGTGCTGTCAGTTTTTCTTGAGAGGTCAGTCTCTTGTGTGAATGCAAACATGATGGAAAGGAGATGCAGAGTGTTAAAAATCCTTTTGTGAAACAACCGCACATTAGCGCTCGATATTTGCAGTGAAAGCCTCATGGAAAACCCAATTCTATCAAAATTGCTTATATTCCCTTTCCTGTCACAATCATAATTCAATTTGACCAAAGAGGGTATGTTTTTAGCTGTGTTGAACCGGCTTCTCACCGATCCTTCCCGTTCTCTTCTGTCAAAATGGTTAGAATAAACATGCCGAAGGTAATAAAATGTAATTGTCTCCGAATGTTTAGAAGTGGCTGCATTACAGATATTGCTGCTGCTTCCTCTCGAGGGCTGCATGAAGTCTGCTGTGTTTGTGTGTCTAAACAAAATGTATCTGGAGGCCATGTAGGTTGGTGAGAATTAAACATTCTCCCTCAGCATTGTTCCACATTACAGAGTGATGACTTTATTTTGAGCAAATAAACTGCAAAGTGGAGGAGACAACTGAATAACTTTTATTGTACATCTGGGCGCCCATGAGTGTGTCGATTTTAAAATGAGGTGTGGTAAGGTGTTGGTGTATTGCTGTCTTGAGGCAGTGGAAAACGATCAACAAAAACCTTGTCTTATGTATGGCACAGTATGTTTCTGTTATTTTAAGGCTGCATTATTAAGATAGAAATTTGGCCTACACACACACATGCAGCAGCATATAAATGCATGCTAAAGATTATAAATAAAAAGATTCCAATGTAAAATACTGTTATTGTGTACATCAATCCGATTTAACAAGAGCAAATTTGTTTTCTTTGCAAAGAAGCGTTTTCTCCGACTACTTAACAAATCCATCATTGTAGTAGCAATCTGCCGATGACCAAACGTGCGTAACTCGCAAGAGACGACTTTCTTGATTGATTAATTAGGTGTTACTCCAAAAACACATGGGAAGTCGTGTGCACTGTATTCTTGGCATTCAAGAGGTGAGGTCGTAAAAACACTGTTGCAACAACAACATGGACAGCGTCTAAAAGCCACAGAGGCTAACAATTTAGCAAACTAAGAGGGGGGATAACGTAATGCAGAAAATGCAAAGGCACAAATGGAAAAGACATTCCTCAGACGTAGGCTATTATCTAAGTCATGAAGACAAACTCTAGATGACTAAAATTATAACATATTAGCTTCACATCCAATGAAAAATAAAGTTCCATGGCCTCTGCCATTTCTGTAAACATCAGCAAACACGCCATAACTTGTGAACTGGAGGCTTATAGAACATTTTGAGTTCCTAACACCACATGAGGTATGGACTCATATGGACTCTTCTTGGGACATGGTGGATACGATCCCATTTGAACGCAGCATCTGTACTACCCATAATTTGAACCATGCATCTTACCTTGTGCTCTTTAAATGCACTTGCAGCATGCGCTTTAGACCTTGCATTTATTGTTTAGAAATATCTCAATAATCGGTTTTCCAATAGTTTGACAAGAGTCAAAGCGGGTGCTCCCTTTTAGTATTTAAATGAGATAAGAATAATGTTTTGGCACCGATGAGAGGCTTACAGTGGATTTTGACCAAGGTCAAAGATGTGACATTTAAAGTTTGCCAATAACTATACTTTTCAAAGCCTGCACCCGCAGCACCTCAGGTCCAGAACTCCAATTAATGAACCCATGCTTTCTGCAGAGTCCATCATGAGGGAGTATTGAGAGGGAAGGTGTTGGTCCTTTGTAAAGAGATAGGCATTTTTCACCCCTCTGATCAATACAAGTGACAGAATAATGCTTTTCCTCCAGCGATGGGCAAATGTAAATGATGACAGTAAGCCACATGATGACCGTCCCCCTCTTCCTCATTCTGTTTCATCATCTCATCACACGAGAGAAGGAGAGGGAGCAGATCACCTTGGTAAACTGCATCTCCAGCGGGGTCATAACACTGTTACAAAGCTCAGTCATTCGCTTACAAATTGAAAAGGTTATACTAAATCCCAAATATGTATGTTCCAGAAGAAAAATCAGGAATCTTGTCTGCTAAATGTTGTCAAATAACTTGATATACATCTTTGGTTGTTTACATAGAACTCACTTAGATCTATTTGTGGGCTTTTGCATCAATCGGGGTCTATTTGAGCTAAAGTACGTCTAAACTAATTTATATTAAAGTGCCCTTTGACACTCCAGCAATAACTACCAGTAGGTTTGCAAACTGGCTGTAAAATGATTGATGGAGAACAGCAGCTGTGGTCACCTTGATTTCACGTCAATTAAAATCACTTCCTGTGGTTATAAGACTTCTCTGCAGCAAAATTAAATTCAAACGTAAACCACTACTGCATTTCATCTACAGTATCTCATGATCATTTTCTTTGGCGAGCTCTATACAATCCTAATTTTGTTGTAAAGTACAGTCAGTACACTGCTGGCATGTCAACCACTCTGAAATTGGCATTTCTCTTAAGTTCTTGTAAACAACATAAATATTTCTGGCCACTGCCACCACAGCGTTTGCATCCGCTGAATTAGTGAGATGGAAAAGTCACTTGCTATTTCTGGGTCACATGCTAAGCAAACAGAAATACCCTTTTGAAACAAGACAGCCACAACATACATCATGACTCTTGGTCACGTTAACATTATATTGCCTCTACTGTCGAAACAGACTTTGGAAAGAACAATTAAGAATCATAATGGACAAAATGTGAGTGTAAGGAAAAGCTCATAAGAAGCACTGCTACACAAATGTTTCATTATACTAATCTCATAATTCATTCGTTATCACTCCCTCTTGTGGTTTAACTACACAACTAGAACTCTGTTTGGGGAGCCGTTTCTACTTTGCATACCCAAGAATTTCATGCTAATACCTTGGTCAGGCTTCTTGTATGCACCGTAGTGTGATCACATGCAAAGTAACCCCAGTGAGTATGTAAATGAGTTGATTAATTAGAAAGACTTCGTTCTTTTCTCATGGTCACAGGGTGGCGGACGAGGAGATAGGTGTTGCGCTTAGGGAAGAGAAGAAATCAATATCTTGCCATTTAAGGTCTTTTTGGTCTTTTTTTAGTAACTCGATGCACAGGTGTTAATCACGGAGTCAATTGTTTCATTAATCAAGTGAGGAGTCCCAGAACGTGGAGACGGGTCCTACAGCTCTCTCTCTCCCTCTGTCCTGTCCTCCTCCCGACAAGTAGATAACTATCTGTAAAAGAGAAAGGAGATAGAGGTGACTGTGCTACAGCGGAGCCAAATCTCGCTGGGAGGCTGTCAGGATGAGTTCCAATACCGAAAAGTCTCCTGTCCCGATCATCTTGTTTCCTCAGGTGGCTGTTTGGGGGCTGACGGGACCAGTTGTGTTCTGACAGTTTCTGTCACCTTTTCAATCTGGTGAAATCTTACATAACAAAGTAGATGAGCAAACTAAGGTTGTGCGTGACACTTCATTAGATATTCTGCCTTTTTTGTCCTTTGTGGCTCAGGATATATTAGAAAGCTGGATGTCTGGATAAAAATGTTGACTGACTCTTGTTTATCTGTTGTATTTATCCGTCATGCTGCAGCGTTTGAGCACATTAAGAAACATTCAGCTTGTTCGCTAATCTGCAATCAGATTATAAAACTAAAGCTGGTTGTTGGATAAGTAATTCAATTATAATGAAATCATGAGTAAATAGGATAATGTATACAGTACATGCTGTACAATTATCTGTCTATTTGATAGTTAAGTCTTATGATTTCAGGTGATAAACACTTTCTGGTGAATATTTGTTAGACATAAAAATATCCTGCTTCAAAAAATGATTATGTCATGCAGATTTCCTCAGAAAGTGAAAATATCTTGATGGACATTCTATAAATTACGTCTACTTCTTCCTCGATAATTTTTTTTTTTTTAAATAATGATCTGTATATATATATATATATATATATATATATATATATATATATATATATATATTAAGTTCTTCCTGAAAAAGGGCATTTTCATTGTATGTGGTTTAGAGGCTTTTAGTTTTATTATCACACTTCAGTGTAGTTGCACGTTAGACCATAATTGGCTTCCAAACTCCTCTAATGTACATTGTTATAAACTCAAAGTTAAACTCAGGGAAACTTTTCCTTTTAGCAGATTATTGTGAAAACAATCTTCTCATGTCAAACTCTGGACACACATCATCCTGCACAGTGAAGGTCAAACAATGAAGTAAATTAATAGGAAGCAAAACACAATGTTCAGTGAAGTGGAACCGATTGATCGGATTTAATCTTTAACAGTATTTTTTTTTTTTAGCAAAGTGGCAAAACTGAACTGAATCCATCTGTTACCTATTAAAGCAGGTTTATAAAATGTCTCGAGAAATATTTTGTTAGACTCAGTTTTGCTTTTTGAATTATAATAAATGTGTTTGTGTGGACACATTGGTCATAGATCTTATGTTAGCACTTAATCATTGAGCATTGACGAATGGGGCTCATTGTCATTGACCTGTGGAGGGAGGGGTAATTCCTCATCCTGTTAAAAGAACTGGTCAGTGAATTATCTGATACTACACTTTAAGTTTAAACATACCTTTACTTCCATCCACCTCACTGTGTCACAGTGTGCAAAATACATTACATCTCTTTCACAATTTATTTATATATGAAGCTGAGCAGATGCGGAGGGATCATGTTTTGCACTTCAAAGCTCATTGTTTTCTCAGAAGCCTCGGAAAAAATAAATTAATGAGAAAAGGGTCATGCTTTCATGATAGATTCTGGCATGTACAGGGAGAATACAAGATTGCAACTCAAAATAGAAAACACACCAGTGATGAAAAAAAAACATATCTACAAAAAGTGTTTGTTCAAAGGTCATTTTATAAATAATGTGTGCATTTATATTTTTTTCTGTTTGAGTAATATTTGCATTGCTCTTCACAGAACATGCACTTCTCCACATTGGCAGAAACTTGCAGTGAATGGGAAGAGAATTTAAAGGCATTACGGTATCATCTCCTTTGCAGACGCTGCTTGTGTCCCTGAGGTCTCCTTGAAAAAGAATTAAGTCCTACCTGCTCAAAAAACGCCTAACCCTCTCTCTGAACCCCTCATGTAACATGTGTACATGCATGAACAATATAAATGCAAAGGCATTAGCTGTCATGACAAGGTACTAACATGATTATACAGGACTACTTTCCAAATAGAACAACCGATACTGTATCTTAACCCTTCTGGCACATTCTGTACTTGATGATTTTGCTCAGGCATAAGGAAGGGCTCCACACAGAGAACAGTCGCTGAGGAAATCCTGCAGCAATGGCACATAGTTATTAACATTAGCACTGGGACCGAGATAAGAGGGGAGAGAGCCAGAGTGCATTTGAGAGACAAATAAAGGTGAGATGCGAGATTTCTCCTCACTGGGATAATCATGTGAACAGATGAGCCAGGCTTGGGCCCGTCTCTGAGGCTCACCAGCAAAACAGAGCTGACAAATACGGCGAGTGGGAGATGAGGGGAGTGATTATGAGCATGGCAGTAGGAAAGTCCTTGGTGTGGTAAAATCTCTTAATGTTCTTGGATGGAGATGGCGAGTCACGCTTAGAAAATCCATGCGTGTGTGTGTGTGTGTGTGTGTGTGTGTGTGTGTGTGTGTGTGTGTGTGTGTGTGTGTGTGTGTGTGTGTGTGTGTGCTGTATACATGTTTAAGCATTTGCATGTATGTGCAAGTATGTGTGTGCATATTTACTAACATATTTAAAGTGACTCCTCTGTGAAACACCTACTTCACCTTTCCACATTAAAAGGTGTTTAAAAAAGATGAGATGTGAGCTGCCTTTCAATTAAAGGAGAAGGGGATGGCTCTTGTTAACGGTGTTGTTGTTTACTTTCCAAGTTCATTGAGGAGAAGACCTTGCGCTGCAAGTTCACTTTACTGTAGGCTTGACAGACTGAATTCCCTAGAGCCTATATTGCTTGGTAGAGGAGGTTGCTGCTGAAAACGGGGAATGACTCTGACAGGGCTCTTTAGGTGGGAACAGAGCAAATGTGGGCCTGGTTTCATTTTCATTTCCAATGACTTTGTGCTGAATACGAGTTTCGCTCTAATGACTTCTGAGCCTCAAATCCCGCCAAGATTGTCACATCGGATTTCAGTGGTCCCAGCATGGAAGTTTGTTCTGGGAAAAAATGAGGAGGCATAAAGGAGAAAGAGGACGACTGGGGGCAGTAGAGGGAGGGAACAGATACTAATGCTGGAATAATACCCGTCACATGTAGAACCGCGACTCTCATCCTTAAAGCCGGATCACATTTTTTTCCCATGTGCCGTGATTCATAGGTCATTTAATAACCTTAAATTATAATTATAATTTGGATCAAAGTGACAGTGAATGGAGTGTGTCCAAAAACAGATTACCTGTGCTGCATATCAATGAGGACAGACTGTTTGAAAGGAAGCTCCCGTCTTGTGGCAGTTTATGCCAATACATGGCCACAAGCCCTAATTTCCCTCACTTGTTTGAGCAGCTTTGTTTGCTGTACAAAACACATCCTTTCATATCTATTGACTGCATTTTACAGAATAATTTGACGACTTGGTCTTAATTAAAAGGAAATGCTGAAAAAAAAACAAGTTCTAGATGACGCAGCTGCAGTAGATATTTTAGTGACTTTATCAGTACATTTTTGGGCTGGCAGTTTTTTTAGTCATCTTAAATATCTCTCTGTCCCTCCTCACTCGTCTGAGATGGATTAATAAACTGAAATGTCGTGCTGCTCCTGTGCTCTGCCGTCTTTCTGCAGAACTGGCAGAATGTAAAAACGTTCCTTTCATTAAGAGTGCAAATGGATTCTTTGACAGCCAGTGTCAAAAACATGCAAGAGGTTTATTAATAAGCGATTGGAGAGGCACACTGGAGGGGCAACCTCTGCGAGGCTTTAACCTTAATGGTGATCTTTTTCATGAATTTTTCAATTCCTCATTAAGGTTTTAGCCGTTAAATGTGCATTTGTTTCAGGTCTACGCTGTCAAACAAATGACAAATATCTAAAGGTAATGAAGCTGCTGCATATCCATAGACCACATTTGCAAAAATACAAAAAGCTCGAGGCAGATGAGAAATTTGATAAATGCAGCCATGGGCAAAACCAGGAGCCATTTGTTGTTGCCTGAAGCCGTAGAAAAGATATATCTTTAAACTCAGTGCAAATCAGTAGTGTTTGTAAACCCTTGGGGAGACTGAATGAAATCGTCATTTTTTTTCACTGTGTTCTGTAAAGGAGCAAAGGATTAAAGCACAAGCACAGCACAAGAAATGGTGTCATTATGTAATGCTCAACACTGTGCTTGGCAAAGTTTCTCACATATGAGGAAAAAAAAAAAAAAAATCTCCTGACTGTGTAGTTGAAGTGACCTTATTTCTCCCCCTTTGTGTCGCAGCCTAAATGCTGTCTCTCCTGTACGCCCAGTATTGTGATGTAAATGAGATGCTTATTTATCTCACCCTGCTCTGCTGAAGTGGAAAGGTAAATATTTGCATTAGGCTTGCAGACTGTAGTGCTCACCACATTGCATTATTCCATTAACCCATGTCTTCATGCATAACAACTCTGTACGCACGCTAATCGCTCTGTAGCTCTTTGCATACCAAAGCTTGGATGACTCACAAGTCATATCAACATACTAGTCAAACTACTTATTTTAAAGTCATTGGAAGTCCACTTTACTCTTGTCTTTTCTGCACCCTTATTCTGCTCTGTGTTTGTGTATATATGCGACCAATAGTCTTATTATCCTCAGATGTATTAGTCCATGGAAATGCTTCAGGTCAATCAGGCATAACGAGTGAGCTCGATGTTCTCTCACTGTCCCTGTTTGAACCCCCTATTGATTTGGTTTCATTGAACGGTCAGGTGTAATTTCAGCCTCCCGTTTCCTTCGCACCAATGTATCATTGACGTCGCATTCTTTTTTTCATTTTTTTTTCAGGATGGACAATTAACCCCTTCCTCGATCTATGTTTTCAATAAAACGTTCACATGTCCATGTTGCAAACACTTTGCTTATTGACTGTGCCTTCCAACAGCAGGTGTGTGTATCTCAAGTAAGAACTGAAGTACTAACGCTTAGACGAACACATCAAGATATAGATCTAATCAAAGTACGTCTTCATTCTCAAAAGCCATCCAGTACAAATGTTGTGTAATGTTGCAAACAGTATTGTACATACCAGTTTAAAATGATTATGATGATAATATACTTTAATAATATAGCACCTTTCTAAACAAAGTTTGATGAGCTAAGTCCACTAAAAGGATTTACATTCACATTACAATGGGTAATAAAAATTATTTATAAAAATGCCCCAGAATGAAATAAACCAAAACAAAACTCTAAATAAAGGCTTTGAAAATAAAAAAGAAATAAAGCATTTTTCAAGTGGTGGTTTGAAAGATGTTGCTGATCCCACAAGCATTAGATTCTCAGTGAAGCAATTTCAAGACTGACAGCCAAAGCCTTCACTCCTTTAGTCTTGAGCTGGGTCTTATGGACAGCCAGAACAGTGCTGCCCAAGGATCCAGGGCTGTGCTCTGGATAGTAGGACTGTAAGCAATTCAACAGTGTAACCAGGAATCCAGCCGTGAAGTGCTTTAAAAGAGAGCAGTGAAATTTTTAAATCAACCCAAAAACTGACTGGTTGGTCAGTTTACAGGGCGTCTTCAGACCTTATTTCAAAGCTGGGTACAGACCTCAGCTTTAAAATCACAGAGATGTCTAGGGATCCTGTTAACTCAATCAGCAACGTCAACTTTGTTTATTTGCTTCTTTTTTTTTTTTTTTTTTAACCTTTATCTTCCCACACAGAGTAAAATATTCATTATTCTGTTTTCAACAATAAGATTCATAACATTCATTAAGAATTAAGAATGTTTTTATGGAATGAAATACGTTTTTCATGCCTGAGAAGACCTTACATATCAATTGCAGTACTCTGTTTTTGGAATACATGGACAAAAAAAACCCCAGGTGTTTATTGGCACCTCATCAAAACAAATCAGCAACATAAATCATAACTTAATTTCGCACTCTGTTACCTGAAACACTCAGGCCCCCATCTAAATGTCTTAATATCCTGAAGAATGGCACCACCAACTTTGGTATATAACATTTCAGTTTACCTGGAAGCAGAAGGATTTTTGCAGAGAGAAATTGCATAGGAAACTGGGTCGGACTTGACAAAAACATGGCTGCTAAAGGTGGCTGCTTTTGCGTCACTCAATGCAGCAGTGAGCCTTCTCTCTGGCACTGCTGTCTTCTGAATGCAAGCCAAGGCCTCCTGCCTGCTACCAAGGTACGAACAAGGTTGCAGCTGCACAGCACTTTAAAGAGAATATTTAAATGCCTGCTGATAAATTGGGCCCTGTGGTGTGCTGTGTCTGTTTGTTCACTTTGTGTGTTTTGGTGTCCTTGTCAGATGGTCTTGCGATCTGCATAGTCAGCGAGTTCACCGTGTGTACTCTGATCTCTTTGCATTGAGACTTATACTTGTCTGTGAGTCTTGTCCAACTGTCCCCGTCAAAGATGTAATTGCAAATTTATCTATGTTCTGTCTCCGAACTGGATTGACCTGAAGGCTCAATCAACCCGCAGAGAGGGCAGCAGATAATAGTGATATTGATAGTGTAATTATTTGCCCAGCTTGATAGACCTATTAATGTCTTTAGACAGGGGTTGTGGAGTTGAAGCTTTGCAATTTCCCCACCACATACAGTGCTGAACGCAGATTACAGTATCACCTCAAACCAGGGGGCAAGTGAAACACGCCAAGCTGGAGCAAAGCTCTCACTTTTCTTAATGCGCACAAATGCAGTTGGGGTTGCATCTAAAATGAATAGCATGGTAATCCACTTAAAATCCCCTGGGATCAATTGCCGTTGAAGGAGACAGCACCCACCTCTGCTTTTCCAACCCGGTGAGCCCAGTGTACTTTGTAGAGGAGATATTATTCAAATCGGCTTGCAGAAGGTATGCCGTTTCCTTGTCAGTGTGGCATATTTCTGTGTATTTGGCACAGCTGAAGTTGGTGAACAATGAGTTGAACACATTAGATTTGAGATATTTTACTAGTGGATGTTGTGCATTTCATTTTAAGTACAACTATACAGCAAGAAACTCCATCATGAGCATAACTCTAAAGTTGTGCCTCAATACATCTCACAACTGTCAATGATGCTAAATAATTAATGACCAACATATTACTTGGACTATCCCTGGTCTCTTTACATCCCTTTGTAGGCTCTTTTCATTTATGCAGCGGGCTGATTCGAGAGGGAGCAGTTAAAGCGTTTCTCCATCCCCTGTAGTGAAGTATCCCGTAGCCGAGGCCTCTCTCCCTGTTGTAATCAAAGCAAAATGTGCAGCATGAGCACATTCACTTAGGGCTTGCTAATCTTCAGCTCTGGCTGTTTTCTGAGCAGAGAACCACTGGAGAGGCCAGAGGAGGAGGCACATGCACCACTGCTGTTTCTTGAATAAGGAGGTGAAGTAGGAATGGAGGAAAATGGTCGAGGGAATTTTCTTGCTCGAAGTCTGAGCTATATACAGGGTTTTTTTCTTTCTCGGTGACCCCGTTGAATAGAAAAAGACTAGAAGGCTGTAGCAGGAATCTGCACAGGATTGCCTTTTGAGTCTTAATTGAAATGATGCCATGGGCAAGAGGTGGAGTTTAAAGAGATTCTGAGGTCACTGAAGAATTCCCTGAGCTGTGAGATTGGAGCACTTCTACCCTGTTTTACAATCGCAGGGGACAAACCCATTAAAATGATCCTACAGGAATCCCCTTGGGAGAAAAAAAAAATCTGATAACATTCCCAATTAGATAAAACAATGAAATTCAAGACTGCAATGGAAAAAAAATAGAAAAAGATATCAACTTTTTATTCAAAAGTGACTTAAAGTTGTGTCTCTTTACAATATGTGAAGTAGTACATAAGGGTGACTCCACCAGAGTACTGTGTGATCCGTCTCCACACTGATAACTATCACAAAACCAGAGGATTAAATATGAAAATTGTATCTTCTGTCCAACCAGCACAATCTGAAAGACTTGATGAGAATTCCCTACAGCGCACAGATGTGGGCTCTCTGATACACGGCCGATCATAACAGCATGATTTCATCAAGTAGAAGCAGCACTTTTCTCTGTTCGCTCTTTCAGTCAGCATGTGATACAGAGTTGTGAATAAATGTTGCATTAGTTTAAGGTGAGAGTGAATCTGTGAAGTATTCTAGAGAATGACTCAATGAGTCAATGACATTGGGCAGTAAAATATCATCCTGATAAAAGATGCTGGATTAAAATGTGTAAACAGCGTCAAATATGGGTAAGATTAGTTAACTTTTAAAAAATCTGAAATGAAATGTTAATCAGCAGCTTTAACTGCAGAATATCTGAAAACTTTAAACCTGCAATTGCTGTTCATTTTCTTTTTCTATTTTTGGCCTCTTGTGAGGCAGGGAAGACAAGTTGTAAACATATTGCTGATATATTACCAATTTGTAAATTGATTTGGTATACTTAGAAGAAAAACATGTATTTCACTTGCTATTTTTAAACTGGAACATCTTCATACAATGAAATACATGCAGCTAAAGTTTGAGTAAACTTAACAAGTGGGTCAACATCCAGCCAATATAGAGTTACAGTTCTTTTACAGTCCTTTTTGTGTCCACCTGATAAAGATATTTCTGATGTTCACTCTGCTTTAAGGTCTGTTTTGGTCTCCACAAACTCAGTAGAGAAATGTTCTCTAAATACCTACTAAATAATGTTTGTCAGTATGTTACCAATTTTGTCTGCCATGTGGTGGCTGGTGGGTACAGTGTGTTTATCAGAGCTTTTCACTGAAAGCAGCTGCCTCCATGTCACTAAAAACGTTGCTTAGCATTGAGACCAAAAACTGTAACAGGCTGCAAAATAAAATGATGTTTTACAGTTTTACAAAATTGTAATCTCACAGCTTTTGTGCATTTAATTACATGCCCAGTGTCTTTTTTCCCCCCCCAGGCCTAATGGGAGATGTTGTTATTTATTAAGTACATTTTGGAAAGTTAAACTCATAAAATAACAGTTAAATTAAACAGGCTAGCCAGTTCTTGTATATCCTTTATGTCATCTGTTGCCACCCTCTTACTCCGCAGTCGTCTTGCTACGCGACACAATAAACGATCTATCAAAGACTGCCAAGTCTTTAAACTGAAAAAAATATAAACAAATCACTGGAGAGCAGCTTTGTGTTTTTGTTGCTGTAAACATCTTAAGAGGTGCACGAAGGCTTTACTTTGTCCCGCTCTGTAAGCATATAGCAAGGCTTGCACTTTCTTTGGAAAACTGATAAATAGAAACTATCGCTCTGCTACCTGAAAGCGCCCAGGTTGCTTTGCATGGCTGCACTTTGTATCTCTGTATGTGACTGAAAGGATGTGTTGCATCGAGTGAGACCAAGAGCAGCCCTGCTTATCTACATGGGAGAAGAGCAGAAAGAAAATTCAAGATTTATGTTGTGGCCAGCCATAATGCTGTTTGAACCTCTCAGTCCTTTCAAATGAAATTGTAGAGAAGTAAAAATGTTTCAGCTCGCATGCTGATGTTGTACAGTTGTGCCAAACGCTGTCAGATGAAGTCTCTACATAGATTTGCCAACTTCTGCCAAGACCCAGAGCTTCGCCAGGACAGACTGTCACCCATAACTAATCTAGCACAGACAGTCATGGACAGGGCACAGTTTTCACTAATTTACTCACACCCAGTGCAATCCTTGATGCTGCTTTTAGTAGTTGGCTCACTGTGGCTCTAACCAGGCTTTCAAATGTGAAAAACATCCAGTCCGAGGTGTTTTCCACAGATGTTATGCACATAAATAATAATGTGCGAGGGGATAATGTCATTTCATCTCAAACTTCATTTACATATTACAGTTGTCGACTATAATTCAGTTAATTAGCAGCATCTAAAGATGCACGTACATACAACATATCACAATGAAACAAATGATATGTTGTCCAAATGTGACAACACCAGTTACAGCATGTCACAACAAATCCCTCCTCTCCATGGCCCAGGGTAACAATGTACCTCCACTGTAACACTGTTTACCACAAACCTAAACCCCTCTCAAAGAGCCTCAGTCTGTCATGTGCCGTCTAAAACCAATGAGTGCCATGTCTATAACCCTGGCCAAAAGTCTCAGCTGGGCTTTGTGCTGGGAAATGGACTGCTGGACCCTGCCAAAAAGCCCTCAAAGTCATTTCTCCAAACTGTAGTCTTGGGGATTCTTGTAAATCCACCGTACCCATCATCTATAAATAAGTGGCACACTTGTGGAGAGAGCAGTTTAGAAAGAGTGGTTGGAGGCTGGACACTTGCAAGGCCTATCATTCTTCATTTCCACTCCACTGAGCAGAGCAAATTGGAGGAGGCCAGCAGGAACAGGTAGAGGAGACAGGAAGTCTGCATGTCAGGTGTCGTTAAAAAGTCTCTCTTCACAATTTCCAAATTCATCACTCTTTATGGCAAATAACTGCAATTCTCAATGGAGAGTAAATTGAGTAAATGAACTGCAACGTGAGCATGCATTTTGAGATGAATTGTTATTAAATGTTTCTCAAACCTTTCACCATCTGCTCTGCTTTTAGTGTTCAGAACTTTCATTTATTTGGCCAGGCGTTTAAACCAAACATTCAGAATAGCTGTTTTTTTTCTCTCTCTTCACTTGAAGATGCCAGGGGCTGTTTCACTCCCCTGTCAGAGTCTGCACGAAGCAGTAATACACCACTGCTATGATAGGGAATGAGTTGTTTGTTTCACGTCACTGCATTCCCAGATATTTGTTTTATAAATTGCCAAGGGGTAAGGCGATTATACAACCTAATTCTCATTGTGGCATTAATTGCCAAGTAGTTAATTAAAATGCACAGTGATTGGGGAGTACACTGTCCCCCAGGATGCAATAAAGCTGATATTATAAACACTTGATTGTGAGACTGATACCATAATATGCGGCATCTCATCTATCAGGTTTAATGAGGTCTTGAAATTATAGTTACTGTCACCTTTTGTTATTTGGAGTCTTTTCTGAGAACCACGTTTATTTACTGTCACGAATAACCCATTAAAGGACTAACCTGCTTAAAACAAGATGGATAGACCATGTTTAGCATTGTACAATTAGTTATTAAGCTTTTATTGTTACAGGCAATGGGGTCAACTAGGCAGGATTAGCAGAATGATTAGACAAATATTAGAAGACTATAAATTGAAACAGGAGAATGAGGTGAAGTGATGGGATATATTCAGTGTTAAGGATTGTTTTTGTCAATTTTCTCTTAAATTTTATTTTGCCATTATCTCATTAAATACTCTGAACAATGCTGGCATATAGAACTTTTTGCTCTTTTTGTACAATTTTCTTTTTTTATTTTGGACACAGCACCAAGGTGTTCGTGGCTGTGTTTTTCGAATATGTATTTAGGTTTAGACCAATTTCCAAGGATTTCTGTTAAGAAAGATTAAAGTAGGACATCATGACAAGTTGAATTTTATGTTGTTTTTGCATTTTGGTTTTCTTGCAATTTAGAATGAATATAAGAGATCAAATACAAACACAGATACAGACTGTATTCAGATTGTTTTCTTTTTCCTAAATGGTCATGAAAGTGATTTTGTATCTCTGACACTGAAGCCAGATGCTAATTTCTGCATGAGCTTAGAGGTTTTTATTAGATGCCACATGTTTTGCATCCACAATAATGGCTATAATACTTTTTTTTTATGGCTGTGAAGCAGCTCTGACCAGCTGGCATGCTCCCTGCCCCTTCGAGCACAGCAGCACTATTTAGTCTGCTGACAGTTGTTTCATGTCTGTCACATTAGCAAGTCTGCAGATCGCATTCAGTAGCTGTAAAACAGATGTGCTCTGAATGTTAACTCGTCTCATATGGGTGAGTTTATTATCAGAGTGTGCAGAGTGGAGGATTATGTCAATTCAAAAACGAGTGTTTCCACCATGAATCTTGCTGGAGAAATGAATGTTAACTATCAATATAGTTGGGTAGTCATCGATTTCTTTGAGACAATCTTGATTTATTTTTTACTTTCAGATCCTAATTTCTATTATTCAAAGTTTGTTTTGTTAGGATTAAGGGGACTTCAGTAAAGTATTTATTTACAGATGCATGAAGAAAGGAAAACTAAGAATAAGGGGGGGGGGGGGGAGTAAAGCAATATTAAGTAAATAATATTTAAAGCTGTTTAGTTAGTTATTTTTATAGTGACTTCACATCAGTTAAATACATATAATGTAAATGGTGCTGGTGACAAACCAAGACGGAGTTACTTAGTAGAGACTAAATCAGAGTTAAAGCTGCCGAATGTCACAACCTTCGCGAAATGACTCGTTTTACACAATTTGATTGATTCAATCCAAAAATATTCTAACAGAGGTGCCACATGATTTATAGGCCTTTGGTGAGGTCAGCATTACGCTATCGGTGGACGTGGTGTAGTGTCCTCTGGTTCCCAATTAAATCAAGTCAGGCCCACCGCTTGCTGCTCTGCAGCTCGCCCAAATATGGTCACTTCAGGCTCCAAAATAGTAAGATGGCGACGGCCAAAATCCAAACTAGAAGCTTCAGAACGGCAGTCCACAAATCAGTGGGAGACATCACTGTTGGATGCCACTTAATTCATCCAGCCAGCACTGTAATGCCTCACCAGATACTACATTTGTCGTGTTTACATCATATATCCCTGCTCACTAGTGAGAATAAAATGGTATGATATTTAAAAAGAAAAATGGTTACTTGAGAGATCATATACCTTATCTTGGATATTAAAGTCAAAAGACAAAACTTCCAAATAGCATGCAAGGCACCAAAAATAATCTTCTTTTAACCTACAGAAGAATTATAATACCATTGCCTACTGCCAATCTATCAATCACATGGGAGCAGACTAGTTTTTAACCTGTTTTTAACATCAAGTCTTCCAATTTTTTCAATACGGTTTTGCCCATAGTTGCATGAAGCATTGTAATAAGACACCCTGTCAAACTGACATACCTATGAACATGGTGCTTGAGTTTAACTAATGCAGCCCTACTGGATTTGATCCATCACGGGAAATATTCAAGGGTGGATGTCAACATTGAATGAGAATGAAGAGGAATAAATGTGTGAAAAAGAAAGGAACATTAATTTTCCAAAGAAAATTGGAACGTTATACTCTGAAATTACCCCAAAACGCTCTTTTGAATGCTTTCATCCAGATTCCAGATCCAAACAATCATTGCTGTGATCCCACTCGACATTTACTGTGAAACCAACACCATGTTCCAGAAATGCATATGCATGCATTCTTTATATTTTATAAAGGAATACTTCTTCAGTTCTTGACTGGGATGCAATTGGAGCATCGCCACATTTTCGCCATTACTGTGAATGAAATTGGCTGTGGTTTCTGTTTTTTTCTATCACTGGAGAATGCCACGGGTGTCTAAGCAATAAGGGAGGCTTTGAGGCAAAAAGTCCACCACAGCCCTCCTGCTGTCAGCCTGCTGGCCCACCACCCTCAAGCCCTGACTGCACAGTATGTCCTCCAGTACCTTAAGGGTCTTTTTTTTTTTATAGACCTAATTAGCTCTCTTTCATCTTGTATCTAACATTTATATATGACTTTGTGAACTCAATCAATCTTATGATCTTTTACTGGATCCAGTGGCAACTACTGGATTGTAATGCAACATAACTCAGTCCTAATTGAGAGTTAATCAATTAATCTCTAATGGAATAGTTAAATTTTTTGAGAAAGATGCCTATTTACTTTCTTTTGTAAGAGTCAGAGATTTTTTTTTTTTTTTTTTAATCATTTTCATATCTGTTTGTTGCTGATTAGCTTATCATGACAAGTGGAAACAGGGAAACAACTTGCTAAATCGGCCTATACCAGTTCTCCTTTGTGCAAAAACCAAAGTATAAAAACGACAAGTTGTGTTTTCATGGGAGAATTTTTGTGTTGGACTTTTTCCTGGTCATTCTTATTCTTTGATTTTGGTATAGATTAAACTGAAATCGCTTACAAATTTGGAGTATGTACACAAGAGTGATATATTTTTTCATATAACTTACAGCAAGAAAACAAATAACCATATTTCCCAAAATATTAAGCTGCTGCTTGTACAGCATGCTTGATTGAATAGAATATTATAAATTATATAATTATCTTAGATTTGTTATCTACAATATAAAGGGTTTGGTCCCACTTGAGAAAACAGACCATCTACTGTTGCATAGATATTTGTAATGTAGAAACCTCTGTATGTTGATGGAGCTCCCCTCTGGCTCTTAAGAGTCAAACACACATCAAGTCTCACTGTGATCATGGTTTAAGCATGTCACCAGTGACTGCGTGATCACTTGTACGTGCTGCTTTAATGGCACTCCCCATGTAGCATTAACATCTCATGTTCTTTGCCTTCCCCGTTCCTCATCCTCAGGGACTTAACAAATGGAACATCCACCGTATTGAAAAGGGATTTCTCCTTCTAACCCCACGGAATCTAATTCTGCAGATCCATTTTTCCAGGGTTTTACTTCTTTCTGCTTTCTGCCTCATTGGTTGATCCATGGTGGTCAATCTTACAGTAAATGTTTCTCTGCTCCCACCCCATAAACATTACGATATTGCAAAATGCATTGTGCGAGGTTTAAAATGACACCTCCACATTGTTGCCTCAGTAACTTCCATTTGAATGTGCAATGTCTGAATGAGCGCTGTTGTCAATTTCTCATCTTGCTCAACGTGACAAATGGTGTTTTTTCATGGTTTCCATCCAATTTTCTGTCTAGAAGATCAATAGAGTCACACACTTGGAGTGAAATAGCTCGTGAATTGCAGTGGATACACAACCCTGGCTTTACAGCAGTCCTGGAAATTGATTACATACACATACATACTAAAAAATATTTGTGTTAATAATAAATGTCTTTAGCTGTTGCAGTAGCTGACAGCATTCAGTGCTCTATAATGGCCCCTCTTTTGTATTGCTGAAATTACTCATTCACTTTATTTATGGCTTTCTGATGATGCTGTCTGTAAATAAGTTTGCACATTACACAGTCCTGTGGCCAGAGATGAGATCGTAGAAAATGCATTTTGTTCTCGTTTTTGTTGGACATGAATGTTTTCCCACATACATGCCAAGGTAAACAGCTGCGTACATACTTAAGTTCTTGTATTTTCCTTTTTGACAGTGGCACAGTAAGATTAGCAGATAGTGCGAACCATAATAATTACCATTTCTGTGTTCCTCATTTCAAAATGAAAAATGACTGTTCTGTTTTGTGTTTTTTTCTTCATCTCATTACGATACTCCACTCCTTTCAATCGACGGCAGGCTATTCTATTTCCAAGTGTCATGTTTAATGAAAGCACGGCTCATTCATTTACAGCCAGAGATGGGAGGGAAGGAGGGAGGGAACTGGGCAGTGTAACAGTGACACGGAGACAATCAAAAGAAGTGAATAAATGGCAGTGGAGAAGGAAAATCAAAGAAAGAGAAATTGAGTTAAGTAGGGGGGAGGAAAATAAAAGTCATCGAAATAATGAGCTCAATGCTTTGTTAGATTCTGTGTCTCCTCATGAGGGTCCTAAGCCTGGAGTCACAACATTTTTAACTCACGATTTAGAGAATAGGGAGTTTTCCTGGCTAGTTTTTCGCGCAGACATCCCAGGGTGGAACTTGTTATGTCTGAACGTGTCTTGACAAACACCATGCTGTTTCTGAAGCCGTATTTATAAGCATGACTGAGAACATGGTTGGAGAACATGAGAGATGCATTTGCTGTCATGTTTTTTTTCATTCAACAAGGGGTCTGCAGAGATGGCCATTAAAGATTAAGCTGCAAACGTACACAAAGACATGGATTCAAAAGCATACTGTACGTGTCCACTGCTGCAAATGTGACACTTGAATTATCAAATTTCATTCACCGATTGTTGTGTTGAGGCTTCAAAAGAATGAATGCCTGAGGGGATGTTATATTCTGGCCCTTTGATTAGTCCATATTAGCCACATTTTCTGAGGACAACAGCAATACTTTCAAGGTAAGGATGTGTATCCCCAAGCTAAAAAGAGCCAAGTCAACAATCCCCTTGGAATGCATTGGAGACTCATCAATGTTAGCATGCCTTAAAAACATCAGCTCAGCTTTTTCTTTAGCCGGTCCCTTGTGGCAAACATATTCTCATTAAATAACTTCCATAACAGAGGTGCAATTGAAGAACAGGTGATGTGAAATTTTCAGTTGGGCTCAAGGGATTTGTGAGGCTACAAACAGAAGTCTGCAACTATTGTTTTGGCTCAGGTTGAACAGTTTAATCTGGCCATTAAATTCAATAGATTGAATTAGGGTTCTTCAACATGAGGAGTGTCTAAAGATATTTGAACATTAAAAATAAGGAGAAAATGTAAGAACAGAATTAGAAACCAATTCTGAAATGAAGCACCATGTTGAATATAATGGGACTCCAGGCACTGGTGGTCTTGAAACAGCACTGCACCGTTTCACTTGAAACATGAAATCATCATCATCATCAGCTTCAACCCAGGGCCATGAGGGCAAAAAGAGGGAGATTTTTTTAAACCCAATGAAGGTCATTGGTTTTTTTTGTCTGCGGTCATTCAATGAATAGACCCTGTGGTGTTTTACTTCCCCCCTGACTCTGTGCACGTCTCCTCTTTCTTGTCTGCTCTATCTCTACACTCTTATCTTCTCTTTCTTTTTCCTTTACCCCGCACGTTATTTGCCTTTCGCTTTGGATATTTTCCTATTTCTCAGGCCAAACTGCCATATCGCAAAGTTGGGTTGTGTGCTTGGTCAGGGAATCCAGCAGGACACAGTCGGAGAGGTTTTAGAGATAAGATAGTGGAGTGAAAAAGAGAGAAAAACATCCACAGTGCACCATCCCTCCCGCCCTGCATGCACATACCCATGTACATACAAATGCACAGTGGGCATCTGTCTTTATTACGCAAGAAATCCTTGGAGCAGCGGATGGAGACAGAGATAACAAGTCACCTGCACTTCTCAAACCCCATTTGAGCAGTACACCTCTTCATTTATCCCGGTGTCTCTACAAATGTAACCCATGGGCTCAGTGGAAATATTCCAACTATACATGGCAAGATACAAAAGTGTTTGAATTTTTTATGTTAACGTGAGAATTTCAAGGGGTCATATTTGTTTGGTATTTCAGTCTCCTGTGTTTCCCTCTTTGCCAAAAAGGGATCTCAGGCTGCTCCTGGCAACTGCAAATCACCTTGTGATATGAGATTCACTAAATGTGCCATTTACCTTGGAGTTCAAAAATTAAGTTTATTTTGTCAAAGGTACCACATGGAGTTTTAGATCAGTACCATATCAAAGTGTGTAATACACCTGTCAGTCCAGTAAAGGATACCGTGTTCCTTGCTTTGGTGTGATACTGGGTTGGGAGTTATGTGTAGTTGTGGGAAGTTTTTATGCCTGGGAATCTGTATCGTTTGTATCACACGTTGTACTCGTACTGTACATTGTCACTGCCCAGCGAAAACCAGGTATTTCCCAAATGAATGATTTTTAATTTTCAATATAAACAAAAGGATCAAGAAAATCTTTACCCGTTATCTTTTATTGCCACATAGGGCAGAGGAAACAAGTTGTGAACACAACACTAATGTCATCAGTTAGTGATTTGTTAATATGGCAGATTTCTTTGTATAGAATTATCCATTTCCACATCAAGTAGTTTAAGCAACGGCAACATTATTAATGCTTTGGACATGGTTTGTGTCCATGGGATGGAGGTCCAATGTTTATTATCTTTTACTTCTGGCTGTTTGTCAAAGTTTATAAAAAAAAAGTTGAGATTTTGAAAATGTGTTTTTTCCAGAGGTGATGTGGAATCCATTGTTGTTGACTGCCAAGCGTGATAATGTTTCAGTGAAGTCACCAAAATGCCAGTAAAAGCAAAGAAGAATGAAAGTTTTTGTCATCAACCTGAGTCTCAAAACTTTAAGTAAAGACTTTTTCAGTTTTATGAGGGAAAACATGCATTCAAATACTTGGGAGGCTTTAAGATATACACAAGATGAAAACATCTTGGGGGGGCATGTTGAAAACTCTACCTCTGTGAAAGTGTGGTGGATTATGTAAAAACTGTGTCTTGGGGACTGCTGTTGTCATTGTAAGATGCCTGGTGTGAAGCTTCGGATGGCCGAGTGGAGAAATTAAATTGTGTAGAGTGAGCAGCCTTCCAGCAATTTATCAGAAATGCTATGGGAAGGATTAGTCAGTGTAGCTCCAATGCAGCTAATAGTGGTATAACTAGCTGCCGACTTCACACTGTAAGAAATCCGGTGTCTGGTCTCATGTTGTTCCATCTCTGAAATTCTAGGTCAGTTGTCATAGAGTTTTGGTGTTTCTTTAGAAGAGGAATGTTTTTGATTTTATCTCTGATGTTTTCTCCCCAAGGCCTCTATTATGCAACTGAATATGAAAATAGGACAACGGTAATTACAAGAAAAAGTAGGCGTGTCGGGCTCTATACACCTTGCATTGTGACAGAAAATCTGGGCAATCTGGGCCCACCTAGTGTCCTGGACAGGATAAGGCACCAGATCTCCAAGTGCTTAAATGGAGTCACTTCGTGTCAGCTCGAGGAAGTGAAACCGAGAACGGCATATATTCCCTGGGCTGGAATAGTCTATGTTAAAATCAGTATGCAGATTGCTTCTCACAGAAGCAGGTTAAAGTTTTGATGAAAGTTTTGAATGGTATAATTTAAACATACTCAACTTTTTGTTAGAAAGTGTCATATCCACTGCTGTATACAGATTTAGTTTATTCTGCACAGATTTATGGTAACCTGCTTTTTTTTCCTTTTTTTTTTTTTTTAAATCCACGTGTTCATTGAAAAACATGATAGAATTTTTCCCTTTCTAAAGATTACTTTAAATTTGCTGAAAATCTATGAATTTTTTAAAGCTTCCCTCTTTAATTATATGTTTCCCTAGTGTGTAACTGTTGCCCAACTGGGAGTACTGATCACTAAATCAACAGTTCAGTTCACTTCTTTCTTTTTTTTAATAACGTTATCCAGGATAAAGACACGACAGTTTTGTGGAAATGTGCCATGAAGATAAGGGAAAGAGACATGTCAAAGAGTGCCTCTCCATCCAGAAGCAAAGCACATGGGATGTTTTTTCAGCGAATAAGTAGGGCAGCCCTAATTCTAATTTGACAGCCTCCTCGAACTCGTTTTCTTAGACCCTTAGTAAGCGAGAGAGGAGAAGCCTTTACTAGCAAGAGAGAGCAACAAGGGGCACAAGCCTGTACTATGGGCATGCATACATATACACTATGTACTGTATATACAAACGCATGCAGGCAAACAGCCCAAAGCAGTCACATTAAATGTCTAGGTCATGACTGTCCCCACTTAATCTCCCTCATTGCACAGCATGGGCAAAGTCAGCTACAAGACACACCAACAGTGTATCAGTCTCACAGGCTCTCTTCCAGAGGGCTCCCATGTGAGTTTTTGAAAGTTTCTTGTTGTATGTGTCACAGTGGGATTGTATAAATCTCCTCTCGTGCTTGAATACTTTGGTGAATCTCTTCCAGAAGTGTTTGTCCGAGTGAACGATGTAGAAGATGTCGGTGCGTGTGTGCGTTCAGCCTCTCCACAGGTGTTTTGTGGGACATCACCATTGTATTTCTCTGCAGACTGATTGAAGAAATAGGATGGCACCTAAAAGGCTGTTTGTAGCTGCGATTTCACAGGTGGAGGGACCCCACTTTCAGCCCATGAATACATCAACAGCAGGCAAAGATGGACGGCGTACGGCATAGTGTGTGACAGTCAACACCGTCATCACACGTCTGAAGATTGTACTCACAAGACACCTTTTATCACAAAAGTTTCAAACAGTGTCGAGTTCTATGGATATCGCCCCTTTTCATATTTAACTGCTGATTATGTTTGCAAAACAATCCATTTATATTATGATACACTCATCACATGGGCCAGTGTAGCAGATTGCATTTGGCTGACTACATCATAAAGGAACCATCTGCATCATAAAGCTCACAGCATCAAGAAACTCTTATGGCTCCATAGTTTGCTGTGGCATAGATGCCAGTTACATTCGTTGTTTCTCCTCTCTTTACCTTTTTTACTTTGTTTATTTTCCTGTCTGTATGCTCTTTTATGGTGACATTAAAGGTGTCACAGGTAAAAAAGAAAGGTCCCATATATTTTTCTTCTGCAGCACACTAATTATCGACTGCAGCTATGGTATTGTTCTCACCAACTTTTTGTTTTGGTGTGCGTGCGTGTGTGTGTGTGTGTTCATACTTGTACAACTATCTTTGAGAGAACCCATTTTTGTCTCTGAGTGAGGACATTCTGAGGAAGTGAAGACATTTTGGCTAGTCCTTGCTTTCTCACACGCCTTCAAAGGGCCGTTTGTGGGTTAAATATCAGTTTTAGGGTTAAGGTTAAAATTAGGTTTAGGTTAGGGTAAGGCTCAGGGTTATAGGCACTGTCAAGGGCCAGTAAACGCATTACGTCAATTTTCACACAGAGATAGATGTACAAACCTGTGTGTGTGTGTGTGTGTGTGTGTGTGTGTGTGTGTGTGTGTGTGTGTGTGTGTGTGTGTGTGTGTGTGTGTGTCTTGGTAATATCGAAAGCTGCTACTGTAGGTGCATTTGACTGTCTGTTGCAGTAGATTTAACACCCCTCGAAGCTAGTCAGCCTCCCTTTAGCTACAGTATATCACCTTAAGGTTCTCTCTGGAATATGATTTTTAAAAAAACCCACAATTGTTCACTTTACACATACCTTACTGTGAGATACACTTGTTTTTTGTACCAGTAAGGCTCACTCCAGGATTTTTGCAGGCTCGTTCTGCCCCCAGCTGGTAAGCAAGAAAAATACTTTTTTTTTTCTGAAACAAATTAAATCACTGGGCAAGTAGCATACCTTTTATTTTCACAGTCTGTCCACAATTGTCATAACTGTGCCAAGAGGATAATATGATATACTCATATGAAGAATAGGTTTTCTTCATGTTTTCTTAAATATTATAATCTTGTAATGAAGTCAAGGTTAACATGAAATCAGTCTTTAGTAGATGAAATGAAGTCACTTTTGTAGACTACATTGTTTATATTCATACAAAAATCCATTAATCAGTCTCAGTTTTTTTCTTGGCTGTATGGTGAAGTGTTCAGAAATATCATTGAGTTGAAAAATAAGCCTTTAATGTCTTTATATTACCATACCATCATTGAAGTGTGCTTTACTATAGCATTTAGCAATAGAACTGTTTACAAATTCAAAATGCATTGAAATTCACGATTCACACCATGAAGGACATAATTTAATGAATCATTTTCTAACAAGGAGGGTAAAACAACATCTTTAAAACATGATGCTGACTGGATGATGATAGCCTTTGGTAAAAAAAAAAAAAAAAAAAAAAAAAGTTATCTGTCATTCTGATTTTATTAGTGAATGCGTAGTTTTCCTCCAGGAGTTTTGACAAAAAAATCTCCCATTTTCATCAATGTTTCAATTTGTCAGCAAGCCATGAGGCATTTCTTCTCCTCCTACTCTCCTTTCACAGGTTACATGTAGGTGATCGTATTTGATTCGGTACCCTTGGGAGTTTCACACCGAGATAAATCCAGCTTGTACAGGTTGTCTTACACAGCTTGGCAACCTCCAACCCTGCAGCACTGTGGTCATCGCTCTGCTCAGTTTCACCTCTTTTCCCCAGAGCTGAAATGACCTTCCAACTGCAGCCCAGAGTGCATGACAGTCGTTCTCGGTTGTATTCTGCCGTAACTCGAAAAACAGTCTGTCCACAGGAAAACATGTTCAATATTTCTCTTCTGACAGTTAACCTGGACTTTAAACACATTACAAAGCTTTGATGTCTGAGAAAAAAAAAATGTAACACTGTATGTTAGATGTATGTATACTATCTGCTTGTCCAAAATACTACATTGGAACAACATCATGTTTCTACTGAATGAAACACCTAGATCCCCCAAATTGAATGATTTTATTGCTGCTCCCATTGAATGAAAACTGATTATTTTCCTGTAACTCATCTTGAAATATTGAAAAGTCTTTGAAAAACTTTGGACAGCTCTGTGAATTTAAACAATGTTTCATCACACCACATACATTTGTAATGATGTAGGCAATGCTAAAGTTTAAATTTAAGATGCTTACGGGCACTCCAAAAATCTCCTCTCTGGTTTGTCTCTAATTGAGTAGAATCTTTGTATTTACTTTTCAAGATGTGGAAAAATAAATTCAATTTTGTAAAATTTATTTGAAACTGCTTCCAATGCAATATTCTCCAACTTTTTAATGTTTTTTTTTTAGTTTAATCTTCCTTGATTCTACTGCAGCAGCATTTTTTTGTATCCACACAAAAACAAAAATTGTTGATACATGTTGCTTTTTGTTGGACAAATTTTGCAATAATGCTTGTCGGTTAAAAATGTTTATACGGCGGCAAACAGATGCTGTTAATTTGCAATACAAAAAAGGCAAAAAATCCTCCTGTTAATGCAAACTTCACAACCATATAATTAGACAAGCGCTACAAACTGTGCTGTTTGTTCTTGTGTTTGCTTCATTTCATAATTCAGAGTGTGACTTTATTATGACCGAACAGGCAGCACCGGACCCAGTTGTGTTTTGTCTGGTCTCCTCCCTTTTGAGAAGTGGAGTTGAGTGGGCCATGGGTCAGGTCAGTGGGTTAATTAGTCTTATTTGTCACACTGTCGAACCCCCAGGGACTGTGCACCAACTGTTACTGTTTATATTCTAATGATTTTCCAACCCATTAATCACAAGCCTCAAACTTTTAGGTGAATAGGTGCGGATAAATGACACATTTACATTCTCCTTGCATTTTGTTGGCAGTTTGGTAAATGCATTGCAGTCATAATAACAAGGTTTACAGGGCAAGGGCAAAGGAAATATTAGTTCTGAAAAATGTTATGATTTCATCATTCAAAAAAAATTCCAGAAGACTAATATGAAATGCATTAAATAAATAAGCCATTCAAATACATAGATTTATCCTCTAAAATTCTTGTTCTTGGATTCTGTATATTAAAAGCTTTGAAAGTGAAAAATATGAAGGTCCTAGTATGCTGAAACATACTTTGTCAATTAGAGTAGTGAATTTAAAAACTGCAGTGACAGTGTAGCCCTCAAGTCCTTTAGTTCTTTCAGTTATGTTATTCAATGGGAATATTATTGAAAAATAGTGGGTTTTTTTAAGTCAATATCCATCCCACTGCTTATCTTGTATGTATCCCAGCCTTGGGTGAGGATAAGTGAATGCAAACATGTCATATAGTGATCATATAAATATACCCGTTTATACATTAATGTAAGTTGATTTGTGCCTTCAGGGGACTCCCTAAAACAGAAAATATTTAAATTGTTAAAATTAATGGAGCAGATGTTGAGAGTACCGGAGATTTGCTGCCAAGACACAACATCTTACAATCCCCATGATACATCTCACTACCGTCCATGCACTGTAAATGCCCATGTCAATTAAATTCTACACCTCCGTTTGCAACAAAGCTTTTTCGTATTAATTAGTAGCCTTTACACTGAAGATCTTTTCACACCCAGCATTCAATGTGTCTTGGGTGATCCGATCATAAGTGGGCAGCTCTAAGTAGAGGTGTGAATGCATCTAAGACGGGCTATAGTTACACACGGTAAAAATGTAAGAACGCATTTAGATTAGATTTTTCAGACTACGTTCAGAAGTACTCTGGACCACATATGGCCACCTCCTTTAACATTGTGTCCTGGAATGTGTCCATGTGGAAAGTGTGAAACAAAAACTTCGTTGGTTATATGTCTTCCTTGTCTGTATTGTAGTGTTCTGCCTCCTGCTAGCTAAAAAAAAAAAACCTATGTATTTGGTCTTTGCAAGTGGAAATAATGAACCTTGATTTACATATAGAGTGAGGAAGTGAGATACGATCACTGGCGATCACATGTGAGCTGACATACAGTAAGTACTTAAAGCAGTCAACTTGTGATTGGATTACCCATGATACATGTTAATGCCATGTGTGAACAGTGCCTGAGATAACACTGATGTGTAATCTAAAGAGTGCCTCTTCCCTCCCAAAGATAGTCCATCACACACAGCTTTTCTGTGTAATTTGGTTTGGAAATATTACATTTTTCAATCATATTGAAGTCTTCAATGGTTAGAAGCTAAGTTTTGGGAGTGTTGAGTAAAGAGTGAGACAGAACCCAGATCTGCCACTGGATGGCATCGTGATTCAAGAAATGAGTGTTGCCTCTCCTCCTCTGGAGTGCTTATTCCCTGACCTTCAGTGACTCACTCCCCTAAAGAATGCTGTTTTTAAGGGTCCATTTGTGCCTAGCCAGTTAAATAAATCTGTTAGTTTGAAAGAGCGTCATCTAGCAAGAACAAGTGAATGCCAAACATTTGTTTTCCTTCTTTAAGCCTAAGAGCAATTCAATAGGCTTCCCACTCAACAACTCGCCTCAAAACAAACACATCCTCATACAGCAATCATTTCAAAAGATCAAAAGTTAACACCTCTGCACATAACTCAGAGCTTTCAAAGGTACACAGCATTTGATAGAACAAAACTGCTAATGTGATTTTCTGTCTTACTGTCAGTTTTTAACGTATTTAAACAGGTGGTTTTGTGCTTGTGCACCTGTAATGGAATAACTTTTCTAACAGGTGTCTTTTAGTTCTCTGTATTGTGTGGTACAAATTATGGATGCATCTAGTTCTATTTTCATGTTTTTGGAATGTAGGGCACAGAACTAGTAAAGCTTTACGACCACTCATTAGGTCTGTCTTTTCCCCTTTACACACACTAACATTTGTTCTGCTGATGGTATACAACGTAAAGTGATTGGAAAGTATAGAAAATAAAAGTCACATCGGTATGGTTGTTTTTAATTTATATCCAGGGTGATTTTTCATCACTGTTTCGTTTCATACATTCATACCTGAGGGCGACCCAGTGCCGCCAGTATTCTGCTTTTCACTGGAGCGTTGTGGGTTTTTCTAGCCTGTTGACTTTTAATCAACTCCTTTACATTATCCAGCATACACTACACAAGAGGCTTTACATGTTTTCTATGTGCTTGTAAAATTTAGATATGAGCGTTCCATATATTTTCCTACCTGATTCATCCAACATACCAAATCCATTTTCCAACTTTTTTTTTAAACAATTTTTCTGGTGCTAATATTTAGATAAAAGAGCCACACCGCCTGTTTCTTCCTGTCTTTACGCTTAGCTAACAAAAATTAAATACAGCAATTGTACCAAGAAACTCTTCATCAAGTAGAACTGAGTCGCCATTTTTTGGACACGTCTAAAATACATTTACTGCTGTATTAAAACGTTCAATTAATTGTCAGGGTTATTGTTTCCCAGAAAGTTTAATCTTTCTCAGTAAATGGATTGGTGGGTAAAATAATAAAGAGTGAACTGAAGGGCTGTCAGTAAAGTTATAATGGATTCTGTCCACCAAAATCAGTGTATCTGTTTCCTACAACGTCCTCATTCCCTCCACCCTCTTGCACTGCGTATGGGTTTCCACCCATTCCTCCAGAGCGAATTGAATGAGGCAGAATAAATCATAGTGTGATCAAGATGTCATCCTCATGATAATGAAAACATGATGCCTCATAATACGTTTCCAGATCAAAGGGAGCTATTGGAGCTTAATAACTCAGTGCCAAGTGGTCAAAAAGTGTGGGGTGTGGAGACAGATTCAGTAGACAATGGTGACAATAAGAATCTATTATGCTTGTCAAGAATATATTGGAAAACCTTTTTGTATTTCAAAATGGTTATTCATGATTGTATGTCGTACGAAGGTTATAGCTTCTATGGGCTTTATTTCCATCTATGTTTTCTCTTATACCCGTGAAGGCTTCTTCATGACATTTTGAATCATGCTTGAATTTCTTGGCTTTATTATAATATATATTTAATTCTCATTATCAGAGAAATGTAGATGTCCTTGTTAACCAGATAAAAACGGACATATCCAGCAAATGGGTGCTATATCCAATAATAACCATGTACCTAATTTTTAAGAGGCAGCGTTACTGTTTTACCAAAAATAATTTATTCTTTTTAAGGTAGGTAACAATAGCTGACATCAGAGCCAGTGCGGTTTATTCTGTTTGCAACTGTAAACCTCGAAAAGGCCAAAAAAAAGAGGAAACCCTGTTCTGTAGGCTCGTTTCTAAAGTTAGCACAAAAAAACAGCAGAACAGTATTAGAAACAATGCCATGACAACAGGACAGAAGAGGAGTGGGCAAGTCAGGGAGAAAAATAACTCGACAGCATACAGCTTGCAAGTAAATCATTTCAGACCCTGTTTTTTTCCAGGGTCCAGGAAAGTTTTACAGTATGTTGTTACTTCTGTAAATCCGTGTTTACAGCTTCACCTCCTTTATCAATTATTCAACAAAGAGGGTGTGTGTAGATTTCAAATGCTCTCTTGTATTTATAAGGCTTCTCCGAGCTAAAAAAAAAAAAATGAGGGTGTGCCTGCTAGGTAACATCATTGTTGAGCTACAGTTTTTCCCCTGCAATTTATGCTATCTATCTATCATTTGATACGAGATGACATTCATCATTTCAGGATGTTACCACCCTCACTTTGTTTTTGGGATTTAATGATTCATGAGATGGCAAGACAAACCTGGGAGGGGAAAAATGAATTCAGTATTTTGGGGAATCAGAGGTGTGCTGTGTCTGTGCTCTTTGTGGAGAATAGCAATAGCCAGAGTGACAGTGGAACATATCAGTCACAATGCAATACTCACTGACCTTGGAGATGGTACATAAGTCAGGAAAGCTTGACTAATTTCAAAGACGCAGTAGTGGGAGTGCGTTAAAGACCTATACTTTGGCTAATGTGCTCGGAAACATGCTTCTTGGAGCTTAAGCTGAAGGCAGATTCTTCCTGCTCGGCTGCCTTGTTTTACAAACTTAACTGAGGGAATAAGGCATGGCAAATGCTCACCGAAGTGTTCCAATCGTAAAAAAAAAAGCTAGTGGTGCTAGTTGGGTCTTTGAATTTAATCACGCTGCTCAACCAGATATGTGTATCAGAGAAAGTAGATAATAAACCAGAGGTTCTTCTTTTGTAATTTTATTTCATTTTATTTCATTTTTTTTTGTCTCTGTTGCTATAGGCTACTGTGTGTTTTGGCAGCGTGATGAGCTTTCAATTGGCCCATTTGTTTTCACCATTGCTCCACCTGAACTAAAAAGCTCCCCAGATGTGTTGGGTTGTAGTGATGTCCCTCAATTTAGGCCTTAATGAAAGCTTTGTCCCACCGCTGTGAAGCTGTTCCCTGACAACACTTCACATCCACGTTCCAAGAAAAGTACCAAACAAGATGCACCAGTCTCCTCTGCTCCGAAACGAGCTCCCCTTCTGTGATGAAAAATGCAGCCTGTCTCTTTGCTTATTGCCGTGGCATTTAGGTGGCTCAGTGTGGTGATTTGGAGTGCCTGTAGTGTCAAAGCTATTTCTCCTGCTTGTGGCTTAATGCTCTGACTCGACAAACCTGACCATTGTCATTTTCCTCCATCGGCTTCATGGTGGCTGTGAAGAAAAGCCAAGAAGTGTGGGTAATAACCTTCAAGGAAAGGGCTGTGATTGCACATCCATTTCACACTGTGGACCTCTCCCTTGCTTCCCTAAAGCAGTAAAATGCTATATAGGATGAGGAGTGAGAATGGCAGTAAGGTCGACACAGTGTTTTGTTAGTGGCGGGAGATAAAAGAGGAACGTGTGAGAGGGGGAGGCCTGTATGGGAGCTACTGAAGCTCGTGAGTGTCTTAAAAAACAAAGTCTTCCACTGCTCGGCCTACTACTTTGCTTTCTCAGGAATGTGTTTTAGTCTGCAGTCTAATCCTAATGGGCTGCTGGGGGCACTGTGTGCCTCTTAAACAGCACCACTCTGCCTGCTGGGACCACTAACTAGAAGCACAATTTACCAATCTCACTCCCACAGCCTAAACCTTCACCAAATGGATGATAACATGTTGAGTACAAGGTTATGGGGCAAAATGGACAAGAAGGTCATACTGTATTTATAGAATAACAGGGTTCATACTTTGAGAAGTTAGCAATCGTTCACAGATGTTCAATTATCTCTTGGTACATGCCAAATCTTTTTTTTTTTTATAAAAAAAAAAACCAAAACATTTCTTATGTTTTATGTGTTTTTAAATCAGAATCCCTCGCTCCTTTTGAGCTTCATATACATAAATGCATCCAATCAAATGCGATTTGGGGCAACTATTAGCATGGAGGTGTTTGTTTACATTTCAAAAGAATGTAGCTTCGGTCTAATTTATTCATTTCACCCCCATTCATTCATGGGGGAACATTTCTACCTGCATTTACCACTGACAAGAACAGCTAACTTCTGCACAGCGTAGATTACAACAAATTGCATTTATATTTGTGCACTTTGCTGAAATGTTTTCATGCAATTGCACAGCAGCTTTAAAAAAAAAAAAAAAAAAAAAAAAAAAAAAAAGCTCTCCAAAATTCCCCACACAGAGCTGGTGACCTTGCAGAGTAATGTAATTTGATGGTAAATGGTTGTCATTTGGTCGGCCATGCCTCATGAAACCATCTATGTTGTTATTCCTTGCCTTCGAGCTCCCACTGATCACCAAATTACAGTGGTGCATGACTAATTGGGTGGCAATAGCCGGAAGCAAAATAAATTCGACTGGATTGTCCATGTTGCAGAGTTGTAGTTTGCACTATGGTTTACATACTGTTTTTTCCTGTACAGTGATACAGTGAATAGATACTGTATACAGCACAATTACAAATTATTTTTTATAAAAATAACAAAAGGATTGTTCAGAAGTGATGAGATATATTGTCTTAAATTAAACCTCGAGATGTCACTGTTGCTTAACCACTACTCTTTTGCCATCCAGCAGGGCATTTGTGCATGGAACGCACAACTTGTATAACAGCAGATGGTGCTGATCATTACGACTCACATCATATTTATTTATTTATTTATTTTACTCCTTGCAAAATACCACCCTTCAGATAAATAAACATTACAATTAACAGTGCATGTTGGCTCAATGCAATTATTCCTAATTAAACAAAATAAGATATGAGTACTGGGCTGACTGCCTGAACCTGCAATTTAATTGAAACAATTCAGGTGAGTGGTCTTATGTCTCGCCCTTGTGGGAGACTGCTCTAAACCACAAACAGACAGGAGAGTCCATTTTCCTCACTCGTAGTTCTTCACATGCCTCCTCGTGTAGCAACATAGATTATTTTGTCTTCCTCTTGTGACAAGACAATTAGTTTGTGACTCAAGAAAGCACTTCATCTTAATATGGTATCCCATGTCATCCCATATCCCATGTTGTTTTCCCTGTCTCAGGAACGAGAGAGACAGTCAGCACTGATAAGCATGCCTGCTGTGTCAAAGCCCTCTGCTCAGTCACTGTAGGTTTGAAGTATTCCCTCTCAGTCTTTTCCTCTATCTCTCCAGCTCCTTTGAGCACCCAAATGTAGATGAAAATGAAAGCAAACACATCCCAATGTAATGTTAGATCATGTGCCTTGTTGACTGATTACTACCCCTTTTAAACATCCTGTATTTGCTGTATCTTATTTTGCTTAACCTCTAGTAATACATGATGTATGATTGTAAATAAGTGAGTCATGATTTTTTACTTGTCAGATTTAGCCCCATAAGAAAGTCACAGTCAGAGTGTTCGGTAACAGTGTTTTGTTTGCCCAGAAGGGCCCTCTGGGACCCAGGCATGCTAGGAAAGCCAATCAGCACTGTATAATTGAAAAGGAGCAGCACTAAATGACTACAGATAGGAGCTGAGCTCCACTGTCAGATTAGATAGCCAGTGCCGTGATGTCTGTTGAAAACCAACAGACATCACGTCTACACACACATTCCCACTGGACGATGCAGATATGGTTTGCACAGAATTGTACAGTATGCACACAGGAAATATGGTGAATGAAGGGTGGAAACTGGCAGTGACGATATGAGAATAGAGGATTGAAGAGTTGATGGTGACATAATAGAGATTTGATCTGTGTAGTCGTGGTTCAGTCTGGTTATTGCTGCTTTTGGTCAGTGACTGAATCATCAATATCTTGACTTTACTTGAGTCCATTTTTGAAGTGTTTATTTTGCCCCTTTATGACAAGTTTGGGTATAGAAACTGTCTATTAGGAAAGATTAATTAATTTAAATTAACATACAATAATTTGACCGATATCCAACAGTGCATTTTGTTTTTCTACACTTGGACCAACCTCTAAATCTGTTCAATTCTGTGTATCATTAAACTTCATCGCTGTCCTGATTTTACAATTTACCGATCATCATCTTAATGCAAATCAATAAAATGCCATGATTTGCCTTGCCCTAAAGTAGACATACAGGAGATGGTAAGCAAAACAGAAACAAACAACAGACTAAAGTACATTTCGTAAGTAAATCACTCATAAAAGACAAACTTTCAAAATACAATCTTTGTAAAAAATATTGTTTTAAAAAGTACATATCATTCATGTCAGTGGCTACTTGTGATTCAGATGTAAAGTCATACATTTCAAACCTGGTTCATTTTTTTAAATATCATTACTTTGTTTAAAATGAAATAATATAATAGAAAAAAGCAATACTTTTTTTTTTTTAAAGAAAACTTTAATAATATATATATATATATATATATATATATATATAAAAAAGAAAGAGACAATAGGAGGAATTATTTGTTAATTCTCAATTAAGGTGAGTTAAATTCAAAAGGGAAAATGTTCATGGATGTTAGATAAAAATAATGAGATTATTACTGCAGGCTTTCGCAAGTCTCAGACAGGAAGTTCGTCTGTGTTTGCAGCCTCCATTGTGTTTCTCCTCTGTAAAACTATAGCAGACTAATAGGGTTTCCCACCAGGGAAATCTACTTGTGTTTCCTGTCCCAGAGCTGCCCTCTTCCTTTCTCAGTAAAAAAAAAAAAAAAAAAAAAAAAAAAACAGCCTGCTGCTGCTCCACACTAAACAGAGGTGGACTTCACTGGAACTTTGTTTGAAGATCCAAAAATAGCGCACAGTATCTACTGTTGAATTTGACTCAACATGGGTAGAAGGTGGCATTCTCTAATTCCTTTACGCACACGCAGTACAACAGAAAGTCCCACTGACATGGGAGCAAATTGACTGCAATGTTTTACTCTCTATATTACTAGTTATAAAAACATAGCTGAAAGTTAAAGGCCACTTGACCTTTGGCAGACAGTGTTGATAGGAGTATCAAACCTATCTGATATGAGAGTGTGTTATAGTAAATGAGCTTTGTGCATATATTTATGTTTGTGGGTAAATAACTATGTTACAGCGTGTTCTATTAATTCATTTAACAAAACCTGCCAATGAATGAGGATATTATTTATTGGTATTTTGCTTCTGTGGGATTTCTTCTGTTCTTCTTCATTCCTTGGCAACACTGCCACTGACTGCTCTGAACCCCCTACCTTCTATCAACATTTCAACCATCACTCATCAAATAATCAACACCATGTGTGTTCAATGGCAGCAAAAGAGTAAAAATGTTTTGTTAATGTCCAGGTGCTCACAAACCTTATAGCTCAGTGCCTTGTTTTCTCACTCAGATACTGAGACAAACTGATTTCAGCTCCTCTTCTCAACAGCCAACAATCAAATTATAATCTTGGTGCTGAAATTCAAAACTTCTATCACAACAACATCCACAGCAGGAAAAAGGCCCTGTCATTACCCTGCCTATAAGTATAGCCTTAAACCTCTACATTACTGCTGCTCTAATATTGAGGCTGTGATGCCTGACGTTTGTGTGTGACTTTGCATGCTACTGTTGGTTGTTGTCAGACTCTCCACTCTTTCCCAGTTGGAATCACTGGGAGTGTGTGATCCTTAAGTGGTTCCTACATAGAGAGTACTCTTGGTGTATGGTGGCAGTCCCTCTCATCTGTTTAACCATGTGGGACATTTGAGAGGCCATTTTTGGAAAAGATTTAACTTGTGGATTAGGTCAGAATTTATCCTCTGGCAAAAAAAAAAACATCAATGCAAAAAAACATATATTCTTTTTGTGTTGACAGCCAACAAGTTGGCAGCATTCAACTCTGCTGAGGTAAAAAAAAAAATAAAAAGATCCAACAGAGCCATTCTGTCCTGTCATGGCACTCAAGACATTTATGGAGTTGACAGCTACCTTGTCGGTGACTGACAACCTCTTAATATGCTCGGTGGGGTCACAACAGGAACATATCCGTGGAGATTTGATTTTGCTTACTTTGAGTCACCAAGTGCTTTCTTTGCCTGCGGATTTAAAATGCCACTTTTAGGAGGTTTGTGCTGTTGCTGCTTGGGGCTTCGCAGTATACCTTTATATGTTTCTACAGAGTTCATTTTACTACCAAGACTTTTTCACCTATTAGCCTAAGTAGCATTCCTCATCATGACTTTATTGGTCAAAACAACTTTCTCTGGGACCATTTTTAGTGGTTTTAAATCACAGACTGTAGGTACAGACGGAGCCAGGACCTATCAAATACGGGAAGAAGGGTGGAGCAGGAGAATGACACTTAAAACATGAATGGAGCACGTAGCTAATAGGCAGAGTGCATTGTGTTGAGACTCTACTTAACGCTAAAATAGCATATAAAGTGCATTGAAATTCTAACCATTAAGAACACAAACAAATATTTACTTCCTCAAAAAAAAAAAATTTTTTTTTTTACAGGCAACACAAAACTGATTATAATAAGCAAACAGCAAGATTTTCTTTGGTTATGCCACCAAGAAATGACAACAAAATAGTCCTTATATCACAAATTAATAAAAACAACTTGCATTCGATTCCTTCCTCTTTTTCCTCTTTTTGTTTACGCTTTCCATTATACTCGTTGTATATTCTCTGTGTTGTATAAGTAGTTGCATCCTGTGGCTCAAACCAGTCAATATTATAAAAAAAAAAAAAAAAAAAAAAAAAAAAAAATTCATTTTAATTTAGACATAAGAAAAACTCTATTATATTCTCTATTGCATGGCCCATTGCTGAATGCGACTCTCTCTCTCTCTATATATATATATATATATATATATACATATATATAACTGTATAACAAAATCTTTTGTCATCTTGAGTTATATTTGTAGTTAAATTGAAAACAGAAAACATGAGGACTCGAGGGTTTATGTTTTTACAGTTTTGTAGTCACATATCACTTCTGACTCTGCAACCAGTGTCTTTTATTGTTGACTGCTGTTTTTCTGAGGGTAGTGTTCTGTGGAGCAGCAGTGAACATACTAAGTCGAGACATAACAAATGAACAGTGAGAAAAGCACCAATGCTAACCAGCTAAAGTTAATACTAAAGCACAATGTAGGATTTTAGAATAAATAAAAGTGAGTATTAGGATTTGTTTGACAACATTATGTCTGTGGTCCCTGCTTGTAAAGACCCTGTGCATGATCCAGTTTGTATATGAAACATTTTATTATAGTCATTTTTCATCAAGCCTGATTTGCCCACTTGAATCCCAAGTATGTTTTTAATTGGGTGATGGCTCTAATATATTTTTGCTGTCATCTCGGGATTCCAGGTTTCTTTGCAACAATTACATCCTGACTGAATTAGCATTTTAATTACAAGGTGATTTTCTTTTTGGGAATAATGGAGAGCATTGAATGATTTCTAATTAAGGAGACTTCAGGAAATTATTCCTAAAGTGTATGACAAGAGATATTTTTGGGAACATAGGTTCTCCCTAACAATGGATTTAAATTGGAGTTTGAGTCCTCTTTAAAAAGTTTAACTAAATTGCATACTTAGAAGATGTACAAGTCCCCTACAGGGAGAATGCAAATCAACATGGCCCACAGAAAGTGCTGAACACTTAGCAGATCTGCCTGTTGTTATCTTGATTAAGGTCACAGTCACCTGTAGGGACTGTCAAGTTAGAAATGAGTAATTACCTGTCTTTTTAAGTCCGTAAAAGTCAGCACGAAGAAAAGCGTGAGGTACTGCTGAGCCTTTGTTGTGCTGCCCTGTAAGTGATTGCTGTGTGCGACCTGTCTGCACCTTTTTACAGGAAACCTTGGGATGTATCCTGTATTGCATTCATTCGTGCCCGGCCTAAACAATGGGCCTTTCTCATGGTGAAGCTGTTATGGATGAAGAATGAGTTGTTTACTGCTTGGTTTGTGCACACTTATTGCCATCCACTTATGTTTAAGCGAAACATACTGAATCCAAAGGGAACTAAAATAATCATCAAGTTGTGCCCCAGTTTAGAGCTCTTTGTAAAGTGCAGATACAAGTTTAGCTGTGTTCAATCTTTTACTTAGGATTGACAGAAGGATTTTGATTTTCTTTCTGTTTGAAATATGAAGTCGAGTCAATATCCCTCAGATTGTGATTTACAAATGGCCACATGCTGGATTTTTGGGGCAAACACTTTCATTAATAATTGAGACTTTAAAATGAACAAGATAAAATACCAAACATTTTTACTTCAAAATGTTTACAAAGTTTTTTTTGACATGTATGGATTCTGTTGATTAACACTGTGATCAAGCAAAGCACAGAGTGAGGCCTTGTATGGAAGTTGTAATGGTAGCACTGGGCCTGTATACTACAAACAGGCCATTTTCTATACTGCATTTTATTGTTTTTCAACTGCCCACATATACACCAGTTTATGTCTGATGACCTAATAAGGGCCTGTAATTTCGGCCTGCTGATCTCTTTTGTCACCGTTTTTGTTAACTATTGGCCATTATGAGCCTCACTAAATATTTGCACTCCAAGCATTTAGCTTTAATTTCTTTTTCTTTTTCCTTTGCCCTCTTTGACTTCCAAAGGTCACATCAGATTACGTGAGGGGAATTGTACAACTAGCAAGAGCACAAGCATGCATAGTGACTCAGGGGCAAGGCAGCTTTTAGTCACTGATTTAACTGCGAGTTCTGCATCATATCAAAGAGTGCTTGAAGATAGTGTCCGGCCATCTGTCCGAAAGTTGCACTGCATGCAAGAAATCCCTAAAACATGTTGCAGCTAAAGGGATTTTGAATGGAAGAGTGATCAAATAATTTTAGGAGGCGAATGTCAGACTGGTGCAAAAAGATAGCTTCTGAGGCCAAGGGTGTACTTCTTCTGCAAAAAGGTCCTTAAATCTATAGATATTTTTACAGAATAAAGGATTAAAAAAAAAATTAAAAAAAAAAAAAATCCTAATTTCCTTGTGATGTTGTTCAAGTGTACCACCTGTAGTTTGCACTGTTTCATAGAGGATCAGACTTGCTTTACCAAATATGTCCAAAAAAGCCAAGAATTTCTGTGGCATATAATTCATATGACTGCATATTAGAAAGAATTACTGAAAAGGGCGAGTGTGTCCCCACTGACGGCTGTGCTGTAAGTGTTTCACAGGAATGATACAAACAACTCAACACCTCACATATTCATGAGCCTTGGGACAAGCAGAAAATGCTTGAGATGAGGATGTTTGCCATATGCTAAACATCTGGGAAATGTATATTCCTGATGAAAGTCATGAAATTCCATTCAGTAAATGTAACTCTGTAAAACTAAGATGACAGCAAAGATGTGATTAATTCTTGTTTTCAGGCTAGTATTGGGTACAAGCAACTGGGATTTTTTTTTTAATTTTTTATATTCCGGTTTGCACTCAAGCTAAATAAAACTCTCTGCTGTAGCTTGGTGCCTGAACCAACTATATATATAAATTATCAGTACAATCATAAAAGATTCTGTTATTTTTTGTGCTGACACTTAATTGTCAGTTACTAACATATGTGCTATTTTTTACAAATTACAAGTAGAGTGCCAACTCATAACATATAGCAAGCAGTAAGTTCTGTGTTGTCCATAAACTCAGAGTTACAGAGCAGTGTATCAGTTTGACAAAAGTACCTGTTATATAAAATCAACATCTTGAATATACAAAATCAGTCTTTTTTTTAAAAACTTTTTTACACCACTGATCTACCATATTGTAACTATACTATATCTATGTCAGTTTAGACAAAGCATACAGTGTTTATTTCTCAGTGACAGAAATTAGTGCTTTTATTGCAAAAAGCTCATTCAATAATAAGCAACTTAAAAACTGTTTTTGGAAAACGTCATGCTAAATAATTAATACCATTTCTTATACACTTCTTTAAGTTGCCAACACATAACTAATCAGTGATAGCAATAATTGTTACTTGTGCTTTTGGTTTTTTAATCATATCACATGGCCACAATATGTTCCACATGAATGCTAAAGTAATAATGTTAGTTTTCTAACTTGATGTTTAACAAGTCATTTCCTAGATTTCCATAATGGTGTTAGTTACCAATAAATATATGAAGTAGTAATTCTGAAAATTAAATTTGATCAACCATCTCTGCCATATTCTAAATTCTACATCTCCTTGATTTATTGTCATCATAATGCAGCGTAGGTCAAGGAAAGGTCTTCCTGCCTGATGTCATTCTGAGACTGATGTGAACTGGATATTGTTCAGAGACGGTGCTGCCATTTCATCTGAGGTGCTGCAAACCATATAAATGTTTCTATTGTATTTGCATAACATTGAGTGGTGACACACTCCTCTCAGGAACATATTTGTGTTTGTCTCTATGTTGTCACATGAGTGATGTTTTCAAGTGCCCTTTAAACAACACACTCATGGAGTTGGCTTCCATGGAAACAGGTAAACCCACCTTCAGGAGAAGATATTATACTCAAATATCTCTGAGCTGTTTTCAATGAAAAACCTTAAAATATGGCAAGTTATTGAAGGCTCAATGAAAATTGTATGGTCCTTGTATATTTCCTTTGAATTGTTTCAGTCTTAGGTTATCTGGAAATGAGTTATTATAACAGCTGACACAAAGAAAAAAATTGCTTTTGCAGAAAGTCAGTCATCAGAACCACTGCTTGCTTCTTTCACTTCCTTCCACAAATTTCCGCCTCAAATATCTACTTTCATATGAGAAACAAATGATACAGAATTACAAACTGTATTAATTAGTGAAACAAATATTTATCTAATGACTTTGGCTCAAGTGCTATACAGGATTTGAACGGTAATTATGGAAAACTGCTGGGAGAATTCAAGATTTAAATAATTGCTCGTCTCAAACATCCCCAGTTAGACTGATACATTTTTCTAGTCGTGTCAGAGTGTGCTTTATATCCCAACAGGGTGTTATGAATCCAACTTTTTCCAACCGACAACTTTCACATACATAATTTCTGTCTTACTAATGCAGTAGCGAGAGTAGTGATATAAACTGAAATAAGCATTCTGACCTTATTTTTTATCAGGGAGTTGACAGTATGTTTTTTCAAAGCCCTGCCCAGTCATTTCAGATTGGCCAAATGAATGTTGGGGAAAAAAATGTCCTACATCCAGAGCAGCTTGTATTTAATTATAGAGTTTGAGAGTGGATGTTTACTCCAGTGTATGGTAGCTACCCAAAAAATAGAGACAGATTCACCAGAGTACCTACAGCATTGGATTAACATTGGGATGAACAAGATGTTGTTCATGAGCTGCAAAAATGGTTTCAGAGCTGCATGTGTTTGTTTCTTTGTTTTGCTTGTTTTTGTGTTTACCAGTTTAACACATAATGTGGAATGCAATCTTTTATATATTGCAGTGAATTGTGGTCATGATACTCTTAAATGTATTTATTGCATTGTATACATTATTTATTTTGAAATGTACTCATGCGACAGGGATGTTTTTTTTCTTATTATTTCTAAACTGCAGCAATGCTTTTCTGCAATTTCTTGCAAAAAGATCCAATAAGGCCAACCGTATAGTGGGTGACATGAGTCCAGCAGAGACAGATGGAAAGCTGAATGACCCAATTAAATGTTTGGAGCTGATTTCAGTAAGCTGGACTGAAACATAATATCATACAGAGGGAACTGGAATGCACTGAAACAGTTCGAATATTTATGCAGACCATTTCACAGCAATTAGCTATTTACTGAAAGTGGCTGTTTATTGATGCTTGCAATGATGAAACAGCATCAGCACAAAACTTTGGTTGTTATTAAAAAAAAAAAAAAAATCAAAGACTCCTTCATATGATACAGTTATGTTTTCCAATCCTGCATGCTCAGTTTTGCTGTTCTAAATTACTTTACAGCACAAGCCGTATGTTTTTCCAAAAACATAAATTTACACAATAAATGCTACTTTTTTTGTTTTGATTTAGTTAAAAATTTTACTTTGTAGTTTTGGAGTAAAAAGCAGGCTAAAGAGATATTATTTTGACTGATTTAATTAAGAAGGAAAGGCAAAAACTAAAGGTTATCACTGACTGATATCACTAGAGGATGCCAAAACAGTTCCAAAGTTTCTAGTTGTATACTATATTGATATTTGTTTTAAATTGTGTCAAAAACTGTCTGGTTTGATTTTAATGATACAGAAAACATATCATTCCTATATGAGCATCTATCCTGTAAACACTGCATGCTGTATATAATAGTATACAGTGTGTGTTATACATGCATGTGTGTGTGCGCGCCAAGGGTGTGCCAATAAGGTCCTCTTTTGCCATGCCAACAGTGTGGCTCTTTGAATAGCAATGTCGGTTAGTTTGTCAGTTCATGCACCTGCTACCAGACTGAAATATGTTGAAAAATACTCAAAGGACTGCTGTGAAATTTATACACGCATTCATAGTCCTCAGAAATGTATAACTTTGGTAATCATGTGACTTTAACTCCAACACATACAATGTTCTAACACCAGCTTCAGGTCAACATTGTGAGAAATACACAAAAACTCTTGGATGGATATTTATGAAATTCTGGTGACTTTGGTGGACTTTTCATCGAACGCCACCAGCAGGTTAAAATTGACTTCCTTACAGTTCTATTTTACTTAAATATTTGTATTCATTGAGCACCGCCCTGAGTTTGACATTAACGGTTCAGAATGGAAGACTGTTGTATTAGCATACAGAGTTATGCAGTTACCTTTAAATTTATTAAATTATCAGGACTTTGGTTCGTCCGTTAAATAGTTATATTTTCCCTACATGGAGCATTGCAGCACAACAGAGGCTCAAATGTTTATTCTTGTTTTAAAATTAGCTGACGCCTTCTTCCAGTCTTTATCAGTACTTCCTCTCTCTTAGAAGCTTCCTCTTAAACTGAATCATCAAGTTCCATATTCTCATCTTCACGAGGGCAACGTGCCAGAAAGAGATCAAGTGTCTCATTTAAAATTGGCTGGAGTGCTTTGCTGGTCATATGAGCAAAAGAGAAGCTTTTATTTATAGACCAGAAATACTGCATTGGTCAGTGTTTGGTTGTGTTGTGGTTGAATCAACAATGTTTGTTTAACTAACATAAATCATTTTTATATTCTACTGTTGCCAGCTCTTGTGGTTTTCAGTAGATGTGTGGGAATAATTTAAGTAGGGGAAGGCAAAATGAAAAAGCAACATTCTTGAGTATAGTCATAATTACGTTGGGATAATTATGTTGGGATATCTATGTTTGTTTCCATGCCTGTTTCCGGGTGTAGCGTAGTAACTTTTCATCTTTACAGTGACAGCTAAAGATGACACTTCTCAGCAATCAGTTGAAAATTGATCATTACTGATCTGAACATCAAATGATTAACATGATTTCTTTCTTGGCATCTGTGAGGCTTATCCATATTTATGTCACATGCCAAAAATTAAGACTTTTTTACATTTTTTTTAATTTTTTTTTTTTTACAAAATATAGGCAACTGTTTCAAAGGTTAACAATGACCATTAAACATTACTGCTGATTCACCTTCTAATAATTAGAAGTCAGTGATCCAGACAGTCATTTGAGCAACATTTTGCCAGTGAATTATACGTTGTTGTTTTTTTTTTTAAAGCTTTGTTCTCCTCAAACATGTCCCTCTTGCTTAGTGGCTACAAGGAATGTGTGCATGTCCTTCATGCAAGAACACGCAGCAGGCCATTAGGGGTAGCTATATGATGCACTGGATCAACTGGGTAACAATGACACCATCTGTTATTATTACATAGGGACACAGAAAGCCGGTCTTTGTGAGGGTGTGTGATAAAATCACACGCACGCACGCACACGCACACCCTGGGTGTGTTGTGTTTCCCGCCCTGTTTCCTATCCGCGGTCAGCCTTTCATGCCTCTTTGTCAGATCTGTTCTTTGCGACGGACTGAATCCCATCCGCTCGTTGTGAAATCAAGTCTGACCCTTCCACCACAACCGGCCTCCTCCCCTCCGACGCCACGCCGACCTCCTGAGCGCCAGCAAATCTGGCCAATAGCACGTGGAATGTCTATTCCATCCGCATCGCGGAGGCCAATCAGAAGCTCGGTGGGCGGGACTACCGTGGGCCTCGTTTTCACGTTTGGTTGCAAAGGTAAGCTGTGGATGGGATTTTTTGGACTTTTCTTTAACATTTTATTCATTCTTCACAATTTAATCAATAGATCAGTGTTGGATGTCACGGTTCGTTACCGTCCCCGCTAAAATAAACAATTTCGTCGGGTAATGGGTCGCCCATTGCTAGCTATGCTAAGTGACCAGCACTGCAAAGTGTTCCAAGCAAAAGAGAACAACGGAGATTTTTAATTTTTTTTTTTTTTTTAAAACAATATTAGAACAACAGTGCACGAATAATGATTAATTACTGCATGATCAGCTAGTTAACAACCTTGTCAGTGTACGTTGGAAACTGTCAAGAGCGTGCCTTAACGGCTTTTGTCGGTGAGTGCTCCGTTATTTTAAGTTACACGGCTGCAAGTTTGCTTTATAAAAAAGCAGGGCTCTTGTCTACGTGTAAAAACAACAACAACAACAACAAAAAAACCAAAACACGCTGCTTTTTACTTCCACGCAGCTGTCTGTAACTCCCTCTGACGCGTTTGTTTACATCTGCTTTACCGTTCACAAACATACCCGTTCTTCCCCCAAAACGGGCTTTGCTCTCTGCATGCTGCTTGCTCCGGGAAACACGTGTGAACAGAAACGTTTGTGAAACGTAACACCCATACGCGGGACATAAAGCGAGAGGCTGATTCATTGTTGTTTACGCAGTGTTGTTGTGGTACTTTTCAGAGAGCCACCGCGGTGTGGGACCGACTTGACTCGACTCGACTCGCCCGCCGAGCAGAGGAGACGCCGGGACGTGAACATCACATCCTACCACACCTCTTCTCCAGAGCAGCCTGCTCCCACTGTTGGATGCAACTATTTGGAAGCGGCCAACTTGAATTTTCTTCCCTTTTAATCGGAATGGATTTTGAAAACACTTAACCTTGGATGGTTCGCCGCACAAAGTTTTTGTGAAAAGGCCCCTCTGGTGGAATTTGCAAAACTTTTGAGGAGGACGTGCTTGGTGTGTTTCTGAAGGGGAACTAACTTCCAAAGCTGAAAATGGATCAAGCCAGCGGAGGGGAGGACCCGAATAAACCCTCCAAAAAGAAGTCCAGCGAGGATGAGGGTAAAAACAAAAAGCTGGTAGGTGTTCAAAGTGGCTCCCAGATGTTGCATGGACGTCATGTATGCCTGTAATCCCACAGGCAGAGGTTCATTTGTTTCCCCTCTCAACTGTACTATGACTTGAGAAAGTTACTCGAGTTGCAAAAGGTTTAGCTACCTAAACTTTAAACGATTTGTAAAAAAAAAATGTTTATAGTCTAATACTTTTACAGGTAGTTAGTCAATATAATCCCAAATGAAATCAAAACAAACCAAGCGGAAACGTGAGTCCAGTACTGTTGGTAAACAACATGTTGTCAATACAGAGCATCTCTGGTCAGTGCAGGATGAGTTATTGATGTGTTGTTGTTACTATTTAATGTAGCCCAATACAGACCTGGCTAATAGCAAGTTAAAGCAGAGTAGAAGAGATACAGTTTCACTGAGCGCTTAAATTTTCAAAGCACTCAGTGATTATTCCCGTCAATACACCTCCTGAGAGATTTCTGAAGAGCATTCTTGTTGTGATAGCTGGCCTTCCATATATATGATAATATGTAGTGAAAGAAGAACTTACTGGACGGTTCATGGCCTCGCATGAGGTTCATGTGGTTTATGGTGTTTTTTTTTATGAACTGTGTAGGAGTGATAAAAAAAAAAAACACATCCTTAGTCAGTATGAGAGCAGTATCTATGAGATAACAACTGCAAACAAAGTTTAACATTTGTTCCATTTATTGTTTCTACATTGGCTTGGCCGTGTGCAGTAGTTTATTGTACATTGAGGAGTGCTTATTTAGAAAGTGAGCAACTCTATTCTGCTTCATTGGTACTCTGGTGTCATTAAGCTGTTCCTGCCATTCATTGCCTGGAAATGAGTTAACAAGATTTGCAGTGCACTGGAAGTTTGGTCATGAACATAAAGTCTGGATCAATCACTTCTAATTTGTCAACTCACTCTTTACTTTAATTTGTTGGTTTTTCAGGAATTGGGTAAACAGAATTTCCAAAACCTACAATTGCCTCATTTGGTAAACTGCGGCCACAGTCTTGTAATTCACAGTTCTGAGTGGAATGTGAAATCGTAAATCTGAACTATATTACTGAGTGCGTTGAGTGCGTGTCGCTGCCGCCACATTGTCAGCAGCTGTTGAAACCACAGGTCGAAAGTAATTTTCCTTGACCAGAAACAAAAAACTTTGGCTGTCGTTTTTTGCTTTTCCATGTTTGTCAGCGTGGAAAGTTTGGCTGCTGATAAACTCTTCTCGATGACGTCGCCTGTCAACTGCCGATGATCAACTCTTAGTGGTGTTGCTTTACATTGTGCCTTCTTGGTGGGATTGGTTGAAAGTTTAGTTGTGACCGCAGTTACTTAACAAGGAACTGAAAAAAAAAACCACTGCTTAGGTTGACCTCTTCGTTTTGGTAGAAACATGACTAAACCAATTTGGACAGGTTGCAGGTGAGAGAAGCTGACTTTATGACTTTATGACTATTAACACCCCAGTTGTTTACTCAGGGTGTTGCCATTGCTCTGATATTCAATTGTCCTAAAACAGAGACACGGCAAGAGAAAGTGTCTTGCTGTTTTTTCAGACTAGTGAGTTTTAAACCTATAGTCATTGGTTGTTTACAGCAAAGTTAAGGTAAGGGAAAGCGGGAGCATCATATCAGCCAGACAGGAAATCCCAGAGTGCACTGCAGTGGCATGCACTCCCAAAGCTACCAAAGGGTGTTGCTCTGAGAAATCCTTTCAACAGCCTGCAACTCTTGAATATCCTGTCTCCCAAGTTTAAAACGCTTGCAGGAGCGCCTGGATGAAATCAGCACTCGGCAAATGACTTGCAAGACGTCCGTGTAAGATCACGACTTGTTGTCTGGAGTGGGATCATTGTCCAGGCGTGTTCCTGGTTGCTCAATTCTCCGAGCAGAGCGGTGAGAGGCAAAGGAAGCTTCAACTGTGGCTGTTGCAAAAATCTCAACACAGCTTTAAGTTTGAGGGAGGAAATGATTATTCATCCCTGGGTGAAACCCTGATTTGGCCTCATGTGTTTATCCTCACATTTTAGCTGCCCTAACGGACACTTTGGGTTCAAGTTTGTTTGCAGACATGTAAATAAAATGTACAAGTGTCAAGTAACTATGTATGCATAATTTGATCAGTGCAACATGAATTAAATCTGTTTAAAAGGCAAAAGATTCTTCCGAGAAATCTATCAAATGATTATGTAACCTCATGCTGACAAAAAAAAAAATTGTTATTTCAGATTGTATGACACTTTATGATTTACTTATGCTTTAGGACACATGTTTTGACCATATACGGCTGGAGAGTTGCATACCTGAAATGCTGTGTGGATGTGATCCAGACTAAAGTGTGGGTTAATGTCTTACCATTAACAGCATCAAAGGAAAGGATGTCACTTTACTTTCACTTTCCAAGTTGCTAAAAAGTAGACTATGCCGTTAGCATGCCTGATGGGGGGAAGTGGCAGACACTGGTACAGTTTGGTCCAGGCAAAGTCAAATCTGACTTTAGAGGAGAAACACTGAAAGCTGTGTTTGTTTAACAAGTCACTGGGCAGGATTACATCACACCAACACCATTTGGGCTACGGGCCCAGGATGTAGATTCTCAGTACAGCCAAGGACATGAGAATAACACTACAGTGTTCTGAGATAAACATAACTCCAAAGTTTTCAGTGGTTTGTAACGATTCTTTGTTACGATGTCCTTGTCTTGATGTTGTAAGAGCAATGGCATTTGGTAGAACAAGCAGATGGAATGAGTTCTTTTAAAGGAATTCAGGGGAGCTAGTTTGACAGAAAAGAAGACATATTACCCCTCTGCATACTCGAGTAAAAGATGATCTCACAGCGCAGCACGAGAGAAGAATCCATATAACAACAAGGGGACTTCATATGTTAGACTGTTTAGGAACTAGCTAATTTTCAACCTACAGCCAACCAACATTTATGCACCTGTATATGGGGCAGTTTTGAATTGCTTTAGCTTGTGTATCTGTTAAGTGAGCCTTAACTTCCAAAAACAGTTCCACTAAATTTCCTCCGAACAACTTAATCAAGCCTTATCTCAACTCTTACAGCTGACATGTTTCCCCCAGTTGTAAAATGAATTCACCCACTATGAAATGTGAATAAATAGGTTGTGTAGAGTGGATCTGCATCACAAAGTTTGAATTTACCACTGGATATGTAAATAGGTATCTGTACTAAAGATTTAGTACCTCATGACGTGTAGTCTCGCCATGCGTAGTGTTTATTTGCTAACAAATCTCCTGTCCCACAGACCTATTTGATGTGAGGTCGAGTGAATGGTACTATTTAAAAGCTTTGCTGTTTTAAAGTAACAGTTCTGTAGAATAGTGACTCACAGAGCAGAATGTTCCTTGAAAGAGATTTTTATGATGAAGTACACCGTATTTCTATCAAAAGCTTTAGCTGTACTTCAGCCAAGATTGTAAAATGTTCATTTCTATTTAACAACCAAGAATACTCTATTTGAAGAGATAAATGTCAATAATTAAACTTGTAAATTTTTCTACAAAACAGAGGTACCAAACTTCACTGGCAGCAGGTTTTGGTAGGTAATTTAATCTTGTGATTTGTTCAGTCAGTCAAGGGACTAATTCTTTGCTTTTACTTTCTGTTATCTATAACTGAAGGATGAGGGTGATCAGTATCTCAAAGGTAATCTGCTTATGTCTGTGTAAAAAAGCAAAAAAGGTCAGCGGTTTGGTTTACCATATCTTTGCAAAGAGGGTTTACTCGTCAACCCAATGCTTTTTCAAAATATTGAACACATAAACTGGTGGGATAATTGGCAAAGTAGTGGTTTAGGTTTAAAAAAAATAAACATGCTCGTAGTAATTATTTGTTTCAGACATGGAAAGTGAAGAATTTGAGGATGTCTCATTGTGCTAGAACAACTTTTGACCAAATAAAAAGGTTTTTGGAATACATGTCGTGTCCAAATTAAAACCAATTATTATTTCTGCATTATTATTCCATCATTATCAGATGCACTTTAGCTCTGCTCTATTTTTCTTTTGACAATTAACTGCTGTTCTGTCGCAGGGTGAGCCGGCCAGACAGAGTTTCATTGTTAGCAGCTTGTAAGCCAAGTTCAAATTAGAATCAAAAAGATTAATTATATGTTTTGAAAAAAAAATATTATATGATTAGTCCCCATTGTTTTTTTAATAAAAAAAAAAATGGTATTCAAACCAGTGATGTGGAAACATTGTTTTTTGCAAATAACTTAATTGTAGGGGAAATAATTTCACAAATTATTTAAATGCTCTTATTAACATAATTTTGGTGGCTTTAGAATGTAGTGAAAAGACTAAATCAAAGAAAGTCAGAGTACGTGTCTCATTGGGATTTGCTCTGGCGAGTATAAGTCTGTTGCGTCACCAGGATTTATAGTATGAAATCATGTTAGTATATATAACACTACTGAAGCAAGGCACGCAGGTCACATTCATTTGGATCCTTGCTCAAGTGGAGAATTCTGGGTAATATAAGCGGACAAACTCGCTGGATAAGTGGGACAATGTAGAGTCAATAGTAATCTTAGACAGGGAAGAGCATATTTAGAATGGCAACAAGAACAATGGGAACAACAGAGTTCAACACACAACTAAAATACAGTTTGTTCATATTCAATTCAAAATTGAGACGTTATTAAGAGAAATAGGGTAAGAAAAGAGAATAATGACCTGTTGATGAAAAAGACACGTTAGACGACAGGTAAGCGTCTGACTGGACACTGTGAACAGTGTGAAGAATTAAACTGTGGAACATATGCAGGAAATACGTGGCAGAGAGAAAAATGAGAGGTACCGTGACAGAGCCTTGCAGACATGTGCCATCGCAAACGGCAAAGGAAAGATGGTGATTTAATGATTAAACCAATCAAAGGACTGGAAACACGGAAAGAACTAAAACAAGATTAGGTCAAATCCTAGACTGGGTGTGGGTATGAAACAATGGCTTTTAATTCGAAAGGCATAGAGGAAGTCACGGCATTCGACTGGCCAATAGTGTAACTTCACCAGTTGGTCCCGCAGCGTTCGACTAGCTGCCTTGAAATGGAACTTGTGAGCTGCTGGCTACAATATGAAAAAAAAAAATCATGCGCACGGTTCGCTTGGCGTTCAAGTGGGTAAGTCCCGAGAAGACTCCTGCTGGGGAACAACAGCACGGTTCGCATGTAGAAGCCACGGAAGCTGACGATTTAGCAAAGCTAGCTGGCAGGCAACATAAAGCAGGCACCGCAAAGGCATAATGACGGAGGGAAAAGATTTTGGTTGACACTGTAAAGCTCTTTGTGCAACTGTTAGGTAGCACCAAAAATGTTAATATACTGTGCAGCTTGTCACCCGCTGACTACAAGTGCTTGCCAGGTGCAGCTAAAGGTACTGGACGACTTTGGAAATATTCAAGTTGTGAGGCAAATGAGAACGACAAATATGAAGAATACCAGCTGGCTGGTACACAATATGTTACAGAGGATTATTACTTACAAAAAGAGGTTTCACGGCTTTGTCTCAGCTCCTACATTCCCAATAACTACAAAGAAGTTTGAGAGGTTCGTAACCGCTATTATTTTAACAACACTATGGTGTTGTACAAAGTTGAATGGTTATGTAAACAGCTGCGTGTGATGTTTTGTTGTTGGCCATTTCCAACAGCCATTTTTGGCGCTTCAAGCTGACACGGGGCTTCGTTACCATGGCCAGCCTTTGCCTTGGCCAACCAAAAACTGTCCGCACCTGGTGTTGGTGAGATATTCCCAGTAACCGGTGTACTTGACTGGATTACATTTACATGGTGAAGTCAATACAGCAATTGGCTAAAAAAAAAAAGAAAAAAAAGAAATGGTTGGCATAGTCTCAGCATTGGTACATATCTGTCAATTTGTGCCAGGTTTTATTTGACAGTGATTGCCACTTTGTAATTAACCATTATTAATTAATTTAGGACTTGTAGTCATTGTAATCATGCCCCTCATTTAGTTAGTCATTAATAAAGTCAAGTAATTAAGACTGCAGTGATACATGGACAGTTCTTGAGCTATAGCCTCTAGAATGAAAGGCCATGGACATGAAACAGCTGGTGAGACACCCGGGCTGGGTCCCAGGGCCCCCCTGGAAGGTGGAGAAACCCTCTGGAGGCTGCACCAGGTCGGGGCGACAGGTCCCGGGCAGCGGGGTGCTCCAGCCCTCAAGGTAGAGAACCAGGCTGGATCCCAGGGGCTCCATGGAGATGGAGAAACCCCTGGAGCCCGCCGGTGGGCTTGGCAATTTATATTGCAAAGTCCCGTGTAAACTTTTGTTGCCTGTAATAACACTACAAGGAAATTCTTTCTCTCCGCTGGTAATGATACTGTATACTGTGTGTGTGTGTGTACAGGTACACGTGATTTTAATCTCACTAAAGACTCAGCTGCATATTAGACATCCCAATTTTTTAAATATGACATTTTTTGTCTCAGAATCAAGTGTGCAGCATGACAATTGGCAACCTTCTTGCTTTTGACAGTTTTGACAGTATCACATTGTGAATCATATTTAATGGCTTACTGAGCTGCTGCTGGTGGAGGCTGTGGCATTTGAAGCTTTCGATGCTTTGATATATGAGCTTTAGGGAAGCCTCAGGGATCATTTTAGGTCATGCTAGCATGTAGTCCGTACAAGTTGTCAGCTTGCCGCGCACACGAGGCTGTTTTGTATCTCCTGTTCGGTCGATCTGGATGAGTTTTTGCTGTAGTCATGCCTATTTTTTTTTTTTGCTTCCGTGTGCTGCCTTACCGTATGTGTTAATGGATAAATATAACTGCAATTGTGTTGGGGAGACATGTGAGAAAACAGCAGGAAACAGACCACATGTGAGCGTTTTAATGGTATTCAGGAAGTTAGAGAGGAAGCAGTGAAGAATGCTTTAGTCACACAGTGGAGGAAGCTGACAGATTCACTGCTGTAATGTCACCCACAGAGATTAGCCTTGTTCATGTATATAAATGGATTAAATCTAACATCTGAGAATGAGAAAATTATTTGGCTGCCTCACATATTAAAAAAAAAGCCTGCTCAAAATGTGCATTCGTGCCTTTTTCACGTAACAATACAAGATTCATACTTGGGAAGTTGGTCATAGTTACATTCATCAGTTTTATGATTCATGAGTGGAGGATGCGTCTTGACCGAGCTGCTGCAGTGTCTGATGTAGGCCAGGATGAAGCGACTTCCCCGCTCTGTCGCTTGAATATGAAACAATTGCAATGGTTGCTTTCCCTTTTGCTAAATTTGCTCACAAGAGCTGCCGGTCACAGTCATTGATGTGCTATAATGTATAGTTCATTCGTGTTTGAAATTTTTCTGTGGGTTGTTTGACAGCTGTCTTAACACCTTGGTAATCAGTGTTGCAAATAAGTGTCAAAATGTGACACATGCTGTAAGCATTTCTAACTCTACATGAAGAGATTCAAGGCAACTGGTGGTAATTGGAGAATTGAGCCATTCAGTTTTAAGGATAGTTTTTTTTTTTAAATTTTTTTTATTTTATTTTAATAAACCTCTTCATGTGATACAGAGCGTTCTGTGAAAAGAGGTCAGTGCAGAAGAGCTACTGACTGGCTGACAGAGTCGAGCTGGTGCTCTGCCTGATATGTGTCAAGTAAAAAAAGGCTTGACACAGGCATATCATGAGTCATCACATTTTAAAATGTAGCATGGCTATTGTGGAATATAACAGAGGAATGTGACAGTTACAGACACTACTGTGACAGCTTGGACAGCACATTTTCAGGCAGTGGGATTATTTTCCAAACATTTTGCTGCGCTGCATTATAGCAATGTACAGCACAGTTAGCCACCACTTAGCCAACACCCTGCAGATCAAAACAAAGCCAAGGGTTCACATTTTTTTGTGCATGTCAGCAATTAGGGAAAACAATTGCAGTTGTGGTCACTGCATGTTTTAAGATGAATCTTAAAATTCCAGCTACTATAAGTCAGAATAATAACTGCTGCACTGTAAAGCTTCTGTCGAACATGTAACACAGTCTTTGCTGGAACAGATTTATTTCAATAGTCTGTAAAACACAAATGACCTTTTATGTGATGCCATGAACAATTTAAGAAGATATCCATCCTTTCTTACAAACCCAGCTCTTGCAATGGCTGCATATCTCGCCGACCCTTAAGGATTCAGCGCTGGAAATTTGCTTTCAACCGAGATAACCTGAGGGCAGTGCCGTGCTATGCTGTGCTAGACTGCAGTCACATGGTCAGGCCATCCAGTGTTGAGCCATTCAAGTCTTAGCTGGCTTTTGTGTGCTTCCTCTTTTCAGTAGTTGCTGTTTTGTGAAACTAAACAGTACCATTGCTTTCCTGAAATAATAAGGCTACCACAGACTCGTGCCCTTTTAAAGACTTCAGCCTTCACTGAATCTAATGCATTCTGTTTATTTTCCTTCTTTTTCAAATGAATTACATGCTCGACATGTTTTTGGAACTTATCTCCATGAAACATGCATATCAATATTGTGTGCAAGAACTTTAAGGATTTTTTTTTTTTTTTAGGAGAAAAACCACACATTTTGTGCTTGATTTAAATTGTCCGTAAATCAATTTGCTGAGAGGACAAGGGTGCCGTAGTGCTGTATGTGTGTTAGATTTTTATGTGGCTGGAATAAGAGGCCATGTCTTATGTTGCTTGTTGCCTTCCCTCATGTGTCTGCTTGTGGCACTGCCTGCAGTAACAATACTATGTGCCCCGCGTGCCCCATAAGCAGCCATACATTTTCCATTCTAGATTTTCCTCTGTTTTTGTCTGATTTGTGAAGACTACTTCACACACGGATGTGCTTCTGTTGTTTCTTTTGGGTAAAAGTGACCCAGTTCATATGTGTGTATCAAGAGAGTTTACCAAAAAAAAACAAAAAAAAACAAAACAAAACTAAGAAGGAAGGTTGAGTCTGACACTGTCAGTTCTGATTTGGACAACTGTACCCTCATGCATCTGATAGATATCTGCTATGTGGTAATGGAACCTTTCTGGTGGAAAGATAGATAGAGGACCAACATTTTATGTGACCGAAAGAGCTGGTCTCTGTCCGGATTAAACTGAACCATGATTCGGTTTGTTTGCAGTGGGAAAACATTATTTAGATGGTTCGAACTTCTGGACCAATTCCTAGAAATAGAGGCAACGTATCATCATTTATTAAACAACAGGAACAAAAATAAGAAGAGACGTAAAAATGAGCCATGGAGGCACACATGGAGAGGAGAAGGATATTTAACTGGAATTTAGTCCGACTAAGAAATCAAAAGTCAGCTCCAAAAATGCACAAAAAAAAAAATAAATGCTCAAAGTTATAACATCTTTTGAGAGGAAAATAAGTTTCAATTGTAATGCCATGGAAATAATAATAACAACAACAATAATATTAACAATGATAATAAGAGTAATAATTATAAAACAATTTTGAGGTGTGAAAACGCCCCTCGTGCGTCTTGTGACCGCTCATCCCCTCCTTTTTGTTGTACTCTAAGCGAGCATACACTTCTTCATGTTCTCAGAAATCTTTTAGCAGTGCAGGCTGTGTTGTAACTGCCCCAGAGTTTACAAAGAGCCCTTGAGAAGACTTTGTAACAAGATTCATTTGGGCGGGCTAATTTGTTTATACTGGGTCTAATCCAGTTACGTGCATGGTATTCCTTGCTGTCTGATGCGACTCCCTCAAAATTGATCATGATATTTGGCAGGGCTGTACGTCGCATCAGATTACACACCATGTAATTTCGATGTTCATGAAAATGACTGTTAAACATTACTCTGATGTAACTCTATAGGAGGAGTCGGGTGGTTCTTTGTTTTTATTTAGTGTAAAAACAGATTTCCCCTATAAAAAATTCTTGATAAAAAGATTTCACAGAATTCAAATGTTGTCTGATCTCTGATCTGTGACATGCATTTGCCGGGGCACTGAGCAGCGGCACACCCGCAGAGTAGAATCTCTGGTGCACCCTATTGAAATGTTGAGGAGCAACAGACCTAATTCTTAATTATTATTATTATTATTATTATTATTATGTTCCGAACAGGATATTTTCTCCCCGTATTTATGATCTGCGATTTGATAATGAGCACAGACGTGTATTTGTGTGTGTACGTCCTGAATTGTTTACACCGCTGTACAATGCTGACGTACGAGTTTCTTAACTGAATTTAGGTCATCACTGAGCGAGGCGACAAAGTTCATGTGTAAGCAGGTTGATGTTCAATTTTGAAAATGATGCATCAACGCTATTTCATTTCTCACTTGGGCATCAACTAAGTAAAAGCAGAGTGTATTTTTTAATTAACAGCCTATTTATTTGAAGTATCAATATTGTTACACTGACAGCTTGGATGTTTGTCAATTCTTGGCTGGAGGATCAAGTTGATATAGTTCCCTTCAGGGTGAATAAATCTTGGCCATCCCCTTAGATAGTTGCTCTTTATTTCTTGTGTTGTTGTTGTGCAGTGCAGTAGGCATGTTTTATACTGCCTCTGTGTCTAGCAGCTCTCTTTTGTTATTCACTGCTGCTGTAATGTGTAAATAGGTAGGTATATACTTTATTAATCCCTGAGGGGAAATTTTTTAAATAAATAAGTAACTATTTTTAAGTAAATAGTATATAGTGTTATAATTCTGAGCAGTGTCTGTATAAGATCTCCTCAGTTCAGTCTTGCCCTGAATTGTTCATGTTTGGAGCATTTGTATTTAAAAACAAATCTAGTTTAGGAAATTGATGGTAAGTGCTGTCTGAACAAGTAACAAACAGTCTTGGGAGTTTATTTAACAAATTAACACCTAATGAGAATAGACATCTTTTGCTGGATTCGACTGCTGAGACTCCAGAATTTACTTATCAGTCTAAGGGCCTGATGTGCTAATATCTAAGGGTGCTAAATTATAATAGTATGAATTTATTCAAAAAGGTTGCACATTTATTTTGCACCCGTTTTACGGGCGATTTACTAAGAGTAATTGCGTCCTTGATATGGGGTGCAAATCGCTCTATTTAAATGAGGTACTTGCGTGGCTCCTCCTTGTTACTGGCTTTAAATCATCATTCAGTTAATTTAATAACTCAGAAATGTCATCGCTGGACAGACGATATGTCTGAATAATTTATGCCTCTGGCATCGACATTTTTTTTCCGCTGGTGTAAAACCACGTTCTCTGCGTATCCTTCGGTTTACCTGCGTCTCCTTCTCACCACAATAAGAGCAGCTGTCTCTCGTATTGTGCTCATCTGATTAATACGGGCCTTTCAGTCGTACTAAAATATACATCAATCACTTCTCCTATTTTTACTTTCAGGTTTATTGCGGGTGCTAAATTGTTCTATTTGCATTTCCCCCTCCCGGTATTTTGCACGTTCAATTAGAAACGCTCAATATTACATGTGTATTCATGCAAACAGGAAAAATTCACAACGTGTGTTCAATTGCACATTTGAAAGACGCTATTCTCACTGCACGTCGTCAGTAGATCTGCTCGGACATTTATTTTGGCGGGTGGTGTGGAGTTTGCACTGATTTTACAAGCGCAAACCTTTTGTAAATCAGGCCTTAAGTGTTACCCAAAGGCGACTGCACCTTTTTTTTTTTTTTTTTTTTTTTCACCTCTCATTTGAAAGGCTTTTTCAGTTCTAACAGACTTGGGGTGGGTGGGGGTGGGGACTCCAGGTTTTAACCTCTTGTAGGGTCATGCACACCTTGAGAGTCACTGATGTCACAAGTGAGACCCATTCGACCACTCTGTGTCTTAGACCACCTCCTGTCTTCAGTGATGGTCTTTACAGTTTGACGTAGATAGCTTATTTCAGTCCTCCTTCAGTCTTCCCTGGCCAAAATGTTTACATTGTTGTACTCAACTGAGTGTCCCCTTGTCCTTTAGATGAAGATGGACTGCTGGGTACTGCCCTGAGGAGTGAGCTCTCCCTTGTTGTACTGTGCCCTTGTGAAGTGTCGTCCCCCCCCCCCCCCCCCCCCCCCCCCTCAAAGTAAAAGTCTCAGCATTCCTTGCTGCATTGAACTTTGTACACTACACAGTTCTGTTAGATTGGCCATAACCTGGACGACTGAGAATCTTCTCAGACATATTTACTGAACCGTGTACAGGGTTAATTGCAACATTTGTACGGTTTTCCTTAATTTGTCACAGCTCTGCTATCAGCATTGGAATTTTTTTCCCCAGGAAATGTAAATGTCTTTGTTGCACTGAAAAACACTTACCAGCCTGTAGCTGAACAGAACAGTCAATTAAACAGGGACACAAGGTAGTTTAAAAAAAAAATTGCCAAGAACTGTCATCAGCACATTGCATTACAGTCCTTATTGCCAACAATGGCTTGCTCCCAGACATCTATTGTTATTATTAGAACTAATTAAAGTTAAACTTAATTTCCTGTCGAAACTCACTTTACAGAGGAATGGTTGCAACTCGTTTGATAGTGAGAGTTCCAGTGAGTGAGTTAAAGTGATATCATACAGATGGTCTGGTTAAATTGGTTGAGTACAACAAGCGTTGCTATTTAAAAGCTGTGCAGTCATTGTCAATTTTTGGTCTTTGTCCATCTTGGAAGAAAAATTACTTCATTTGCCACCTGGTGACATTTTGTAATAAAACTAAGAGCAATGGAAATCGACGTCTCTACACGAGTTAATGTAATACTGACATTAATTGTGTTTTTTAATATTAATTTAAAAAGTTATTGTGTGAAATATGCATACTGGCCAGGTTTTCTGTCCCCAAATTGGCTCTCAAGTTGTGTTATTGCTTTGTGTGTTCATTTTTAAGGATCTGCATGGAGTCATAATCATATTTGATTAAGGAGGGACCCAAAGCTAATTTGATTAGGTTATTTAGAGAAATATGTGTTTGGTAATAAACATTTATTATGATGAAAAAGTTTACTTTAATAAGGGGGAGAAGCCCAGAGGACATGCAAGCTTAATTGTTAGATGTTAAATTGCAATGTTGCGATGTTGCCAAGATAATGGGCAAGGAAAGGCCCTCAAGTCAAGGCAATTAACCAAACAGTGGTTTGATTGTTGTTAAATTGATTAGAAAATGTTTAAGTACTCCATTTGAAAATTAGCTATTGTTTCACGCAGTTTTAGACTGCTAGAGAATGCTGGGCTTAATGACACATACGCTCTGAGTTAGAAATGGGAAAAGTTGTTGCTCAGGTCAGATCCTTAGCTTGAGTCGGGAGTAGTGGATCAGCTCTATCAAAGGCTCCCAGGCAGAACCCTCGATGCGTAGTGTGTGATGAATATGACATATTTGTTATCGAGACTTGAAATAGCAGCTGTCTGCAAACAGAGACGGAAGCTTTGCTTTCTGCGGTTCATGGCTTTATCTCCCAACTGTTGATCAGTTGTTGCAGACCAAACTAGTGATAGATATGGCAGTTTGAGTGTCTGCTCAGTGTTGCCCAGAGCGACAGCTGATGAAGATACACAGAGGGAGGTGCAGGTTAGAGCCAATCTGTTTGCTCACCCCAGCATCAGTAGTTTCCTGATTAGAATAGTGGAGCGATCCACGGCTGGAGGCAGGCTTTATGGCCATCACTACCCCACATCTCCCGACTCATTAGTACTTTACAGCCTAGCGCCACAGCATATGGCAGTGCTGCGACTGCTTCCCATTTGAAGTGAGTTTCAAATGGCTGTCCCTTGCAGAGCCACAAGCCTTTGGCAGTAGCCTGTCTTATTGTGTCTGAGATGAAGATAAACATCTGTATAAGGAGAGGTTGTGGGTATAATCTCTTGGGCCAGTGTCACTACAAAAGATGCTCTTCACAACACATGCTACAGCAATAAAAATAACCTTTTGGTGTTAAACTGCGCAAGGCTGGAACACAATGCCCTCAGGAAGTGTAATATTTTTGGAGCACACAAAACTTTAACCAAACAACATCAACTTGCATGTTTTCAGCGGTGTTGCTGTGGGGTTATAGGTGGTTTATGAGTGGTCTCATTCTTTGTATTTGTTTGCTGTATGTGTTTAAAGTGTGTGTCCTTGGGATATTCACTCTTGAACACACACACACACACACACGTTTACATTTGCCCTATTATTTGGGATCATCAAGTATTGTCACATCCTCCACATGTACAGTATGAGGTATTTTCTCTTCTTATCATTGAAGAACAAATTATAACGGGAAAAACGTAATGGTAATTGTGATCCTCAGACATTAAGCACATATGCTTTATGTCTTCTCTAATGTATAAAAGCCCTGTCGGAAAGCCGAATTTGATTTCACTGAGAAACACGAGACAGTATCCAGATACTGTGTATGTACGATACCGTACATGTGAAAACCATCAAGATGGGACGCATACTGTGCACTTGGCGGTATTGTCATTTTCTGTTGGATCTTGTTTTTCACACTGTGCCCTCCCTCCAACAGAACATACACATAAAAACATTGGCTGATGATATGGTAAGGTGATCGGTTTAATTTTTGTGTGACTAGTTTTGTTTTACATCATCTCATGTTTTGTCATGGCTGCATGGGACTTTTAACTGAAATATATGGATGGATCAAATTTGCCAGAAGCAAATTAATGACATTAATGCTTTAACTAATCATAAAGCACTAAAAAAGAGTGTACTTGCAGTGTTACAATACACTGTGACCTTTGTGTTACTACACGGCTTCAATCTGTCTCACTTGGTTGTGTTATCACTGATGTTGCTGTGTAAATAAAAGATGATTGATGGTGCTGTTAGTTAATACCACCAAGGTCTGCAAGCCTAAATTTTTCATAATGAACAAAACTTGGCCCATAGCATCTAGACATTTGTAAGCAGCTCATAGATCATTTAGTGTGCAATTATCAGAGCACTTCTCATTAGATGTTTTTACTTGGGGCTTTTTTAGTGCCCTTAGTTTACAGATAGCCTGACTTTGACACTTTAAAGCTCATATAGTTTTGCATTAATTTTATGATTAGCAGTCAACGTGTCGTTGCAGCAGTCAGAAATGTGTCTTCGATTAAAGTATGTTTGATCCTTCCAGTAATATTTCAGTAAACTGACTAGTGACATCATGTGTGTCTTTTCATTTAATTTATATCCGTTCATTCATCCAGCATGTCCTCTCACCTCCATTTGACTAAATATGACTAACTTTTTTGCATGTGGTTCATGTCACTTTTCTGCTTTCACACTAAACTTCACTATATATTGGACATCACAATAGTGTAAAATGATGAATAAAGCGAGGAAACACTTTACTTACACAGCTTAAGTTGGCATGATATGCTCAAATATTTTGGATGATAATAGCACAAATGAGGTCATCCCCTGGGTGTCATGGTAAGTAAGGTTTTGTGAAAAACAGTTGCGCTCTGCTACCAATGTGTTGCAAACTTTTTTGCAAGTAAAAATGGAGAAGAAAACAAATAAAGAATCTCACTTTCTTTTGTTTTTAGAAAACAAATTTTGAGCTGTCCTCGACACTAGAGTTTCCTGTTTATTGTAAATTGTGGCGTCTTTTGATAGTAGGACACCAAACAACTCCTAAATGAGCGGGAACATTAAGAGAGCTTAATCCAATATACTTGTTTTTATTTTTTTGGTGATCCATAGTAGTCTGAACAGAATTGTTAATAACTCAAACCCTTTGTTTTTCTTTCAGCGTGATCGTATTACAAGTTTCAGGAAAACAGGGATGAAGAAGGAGAAACCTCTTATTCAGCACCCAACAGATCCCCTCTCTATCCAAAGTGAGCTGCCTGTTCCTCAGCCCCTTTTTGACGACAGATCCATGAACCTCTCAGAAAAGGAAATCATTGACCTTTTTGAGAAAATGATGGTAAGCTTTATGTTTCTCTTGTAATGTTCCCATTGCACAGGGTCATCTGGAGCACGCAGCAGTTTTACTGCAGCTCCCAATGCCAAAGAATAATAGATGATGAGCAATATGAAACCCTGAACGTGCTTTAAATTCGACTTTGCAAATAGAAACAGATGATGTCAAGAATGTTGCTGAAAAAGACTTGGACAAGAAACTTGAGTTTGAAAAGCATTGAAAAGAATCAAACACTAATCATGCATTATTGTTATGCTGCTGATGAGATGAGGCTCATGAATTATTATTAATTTTTTTTTTTATTTTTTTTTAAGCCACTCTAATTTTATGCAACATCTTGAAATTGTTTATTGTTTTAACTGTATAATCTGTCCAGATAAAATTGTCTTCAAGATAGTATTATGATTTAAAGTCAATATGACTAAATGAAGAACATTTGATCTAAACACATGACAGAATTCGATCTGAAAGCAGAACCACAGAGCTGTGATCAGAGGCAGGGCAGAACTTTTATCTGTAGATTTATAGAGATGATGATGGAAATTGTGATTTTTTTTTTTTCTTTTCTTTCTTGTTCAACCACATCATTAGTGCTTGGTATCCCACAGTCCAGGATTGAAAACCTCAGATGTAACTGCAGAGGTTTGTGAAGTGAAACAAATCAATACTTGGGTAATGGCACAACTATGACTATCTACTGTATGTTGTAGAAGCATATCCAGGGAGCGATGTAGCAACTCCCTTGGTGACATAAAACAGGGCCCTCATATGAGGTTACACAGCACCTCTCCTTTGATGACTGATCCTGACCTGAAGCACAAAATGTGTGAATTTATTACACATTTTATGATAAAGTTTATTGTTTGGAGAATGCAGAGTGCTACAATGGTTAAACACAATAACGAGTATATATTTGGTGATTTTTTTTTTTTTTTTTCCTTTTTGTTTCAATGGCCACAAACTAAATCCTCAAAACGTCTGAAATCAACAATGACTTGATCTTATTAACAAGTATTGTCAATGTATCTAAAGCCTGATTTAGCTATTTCTTCTGTGCCATAGAGCTCTATTTTGTCCATAAACTAAAAAAAAACACATCACTGAGCCACATAGTTCCACTAGGAAAGTGAAGTGCTCTATACCTGGTTGTGTCATGTTCACAAGATTATCCACTTTCCTCCCCCTATGAATCCTGTGTTATACTCACTTTGTTTTGTTCAGCCTAAAGAAGGTCTCCAAATATTTTGGGCCTCAGGTTTGTAAAGAATTCAGGATGGCAGGTGTATGAGTGTAACTCATGAAAGGTTGTCCCATTCACTGCAGCATCTATATTCTGTGGTGCTCAGTGCAGATGACGGGGTAACGTTAGCGCCTGTTGCTGCCCACAGCCTTTCACCATCAGCATGTCTCTGTTATAGTTCCACTTCTCAATACTCCAGTTCATTCCAGTGAGGTTCTTAGAATCCATCACAACCGACAATTTCATGTGTGTTAGACTTGCAATTTATTCATGTGGTATTGATCCGACTCTGTCCCATGAATTGTAAATTTCTCAGAGAACTTTAGCCCAACAGTTGTGATCAGTAGCCCAACAAGCAGGTGAATCAGTGTAAACAGAACTGCATGTCTGGCTGGCCGTGCTTTACTCGAACTCCAAAGACCATGAAAATTATCATAGATGTTATGCTGCAAAACTGTTTCTAGATGTACTGCTGTATAGCGGCCATTTATTCTGATGAGAAAACATGTTGCCCAACAGGGTGACTCACTGATTTGTTGACAATAGTTTTTGACAACAATGGACCTCTGTGGCACAAAGGACTAAACTAAATCAGATTTTGGACACTTCACCGTAACTTAACTTTTCATGGCGTGTATTGACAATTAGAAAAATATTTAAAAAAAAAATCACCAACGTTATCCTTTAAGCTGAAATGGATTTACACGCTGTACACGCAGCACTTATAGTAAAGATAAATGGATTTTACATTCAGATGTTGATCTTTTTTGAAGCAGGGCTCCACCTACGTATTCCCTCAGCCACTGTCGGAAGCACACCAAACTTTGAAATTCACTTTACACTCATCGGTGGGGTCACAGCTCTGTCACACTTCTGATTTTCTCCATTCAAATGCATTTTTGGCCTTATGTACTGCAGGATTGAAATCTAACAAAAAGCTTTCAGCCCATCTCTTTGAAGTGAGGAGCTGAATTACTCTGGCTTCATTGCATAGGTTGTGTGTACTATTGTGGATAATGTCTCTGAGTGTGTGTGTGTGCGCAGTACGGTGCCTGCCTTTCCTTTTTTCTCATACAATGGTCTTTATTGCCAAGGCCAGAGGAATGGGACCAGCGCTCCTGGTTTTCATCAGGCTACTGCTCAGTGTTTTCTTGCCTGGGTGCTCATCCCTGTCACTCAGTTCACCTCTCAATTACTATGTTTGTGCTCATAGCGGCGTGACATTAAACCCAGGCTTCAATTTGCTCAGTGACAGATGACACAGAAGGCATGTTTGCTTCTCTGACATTTGACAGGCCTTGACACTTGGGGTTGGGAAGTATAATTACAGTAATGAAATCAAAAAGAAAAGGGTTATGTACTTATGTACTTTTGAAACCACCACTATTTACCCCCATAGAATGTAAACTTTTTCAGTTTTGATGTAGCAAACAGAAATAACTGTGGTGGGTAGGTTCCTTTTGATGCTAGTAGCTTCTCTTCAGCATCTATATGTCTCTGTAATCTCTTTTAAGTCATACACACGTATATTGTAGTTGCTCTTTTTGTTTTTACACCCATCCCGTTATTGATCGTTATTATGGTGCTTCATGTTGCAGCCTTAGATGTCTAGCTGGCTTCAAATGAAGGGCTGACCCATGCCATATTAGTGAGACCACCAACTGTGCATTAATGACTTGGAGAAAGTGAAAATGTTTTTTTCTCTGGGAAGTGGTTTACACATTACGCTGTGTATCTCAAAGCTGAAATAGCACATAGCCCATTACTGAAAGGTCATCAAAGGAATCTGGCAAAATTCAGGAACAAACACTCAGTCAGTGGCAAGCAAATAAACACTTTCTCGAGTATTTGTAGCTAATCATTGAGATCAGGGGAATATAAAAGTACAGGGAAAGTTGAAATGTTTGAAAAGAACAATAACTTTCAGTGCTGCCTTTGGAAGAGTGTAGTGTATGTCTTCACTCTGTGTTTTGTCACAGGATTTCCCAAGATGTGCACAGCCGGACTGCAGAGACTCTCATCAAAATGCACAGCAGTAAATCCGCTGATGAAAAGTCTAGTATTTGCGTCTCACTAAGGAGGCAGCTGTGTTGCAGTAGCAGACTCCGATCCATGAGCTTCAACTAAGAAAAGATTTGCACAAAAATAATCACATGTAAACTAATTTAACCAGCATTCAGTAAGCTGCGGAAGCTTTACACTAAAACTTGACTTATCACAATCCTCCAATAGGTCTTTATTGTCTGTAAAATGATCATTATAGAAAAGCAGAATTGTGATGGATTCATGAACTTCTCCTCTCCGTTCAGACCATGGTGTGAATTTGTGTCAATAGTTGATGCATGTTGTCACTTTAAATCACCTGTGCTGATGTGGCCATTAGCAGTCATGACATTATTACCCAGACAATGCTGTTTGTCTGTCGACATGAAACCCTGTAAGAGCATGCCGTTCTTACTTATGATTGATTGAATTGATTTGATTCTGGTGCATATTTGTCTCTGTTATCCGTCCTTTAGAGACATGGCATTTTCAAGAGTGATACTGAGGTGTTTGCAGAGACAGAAGACCCGTGACAGAAGAATGTCACATTGCAGTGCTGCTGTGGCTAGTTTGAGGTTTTATGTGCCTCCCTGTGTGCCATTGTCAGGATGAACACTCCTTGTATTAAGCTCCTGTGTGATCCCTCAGCAGTTCCACTCTGCACCAAGACATTAAAACCAGCCCACAGGAGAATTACTGCATGTGCCCTTACACTCTCATGGATCAGACTCGAGGGTAGTGGACAAAATAATTGATTTGTCACAGTTGAAGCAAAACATTTTTATACTTCTAATACTTTTCTTAGATCCACTTTTCCCTGTAGTGTGGACTTTTCATACCCAGTTCAGGTTCAGATGCATTTGATGGTACTCATTAATTGTTCTTTTCCCAGATTTGAAGCCTTTAGTGCTCTGAATTGTGCTGTGTTTTTAGCCACATTGCTGCACATGATTTTGGCAATTTTTGTCTGTAAACATGGCATACTAAATAAGACAGTGACATCATTTTTGTTGTTTTCACTCTGTACTCGGGTATGCTGGATTTGAAATGAAAGTCACTATGAAACGACATTGCTTACTTAAATTTTTCATTTGAAAATGCTTACACCTTCATCAGATGAACCATTCAGAAATTGTACTATTTATTATGCAATTTTTTTTTAGGTCAGATCAAAAGCTTCAACTTCAAAATATGAAAAATAATCCAAATGAGTAATAATTGGCTACAAATCTGTTGCAGTTAATGACTGCCTGAAATCTACAATTCACAGACTTCGGCAGATGCTTGGTATCTTCCCCGGCGAGGCGCTGCCAGGTCTGTAGTGCAGCCATCTTCACTTATTGCTTGTTTGGGGACTGGTCTGTAGTGAGTGAAACACCTGCTCGGTTGGTTTGAGGTGACTGGACACTCAAGAACATTACACTGTTAAAATCTCATTGGTGGCTTTGGCTGTATTTAGGATCAACGTTGTGCTGTGTTCCTAAACTCTGTATGTATATAACCAATACAGATGTGAAAACCTCTGTTTTAAAGCAGAAAGTAAGCTCATTAACCTCAGCCTTTTTTGTCAATGTAAGTCCGGTGTGCTGGAATACGGAGCCAAAAAAGTGGAAACAGTATGGCACTGTGTGTACATGTAAAGCCTGTTCTGTCCATTGACTGGGATGGACAGGAATACTGATGCCTGATTTGCCAAGTGTTACAGAATGAGATTATCTTTGGCAAATACAGACTGATTACTATTCGGAAATTCTTAGCAGAGCTTGCCAGACCAGCATCAGACAACAAGCTTTAGTAAATTTTTCTTTATAACTCCACTGTCATCGATGCAAACTCAAATCTCCTCGTTTCAGTTACACCAGCAGCACAGTCATGATATCCTGAGACTCTTTTTATGTCGCCTGTGAGGGTATAATTAATAAAAGAGCATTAATCATTTTGGAAGCTAAACATGGAGGGCTCATTCCTCCAGTTTGCCCCCTGACAAGCGTCCCGCAGGCCCACTATCCCTACCCCTCCTACAATGTACTCACCCTGACACATTTTGCCTCCTTTATTGAATGCCAATTAAGCAGATAAATTAGCTGGGTTCAAAGATTAATTAAAAAACCTGCTGGTTTCTTTGGGTGAAAAAAACATGCCAATTGTAAAAGTTTCAGCTGAATTTTTTCCTTCCCTGTACGACAAAAGATGTTAATGGTTTTCTTTTTTCTCTGAGGGTATTTACTAGAGGAAATGTAGTTGGAGGAATTTAGGTCACAGTACCCCTGGATAGGATTCCTCCCCATGCTTCACTGACAGCTTGAATCAGATTACTTGTGGTAAGATATTCAAACCTCTGTATAATACACTGTTATTATTTACAAGTGGCATACTTCATTTATTCGGTGAATTTGACACTAAATCGGATGGAGGAGAATCGCTGCCAAATCAGATAAACCCTACTGAAAGACACATGATCTTCTTCGCTTCCCAGCAGAGGGCAGCATGCCTCCACAACTTTCTGCTCACCATCCTAAAACCGAGGGGGGTGTTTTTTTTGTTTTTTTTTCACTCGGTTCATTCTAGCCATTCTCCGAGGGAGAGAGGGCTTCTGATAAACATCCCCCTCCATTCTAATCATCATGTTGTTACGTAGCTTTTAGTGCTCTGTCCGGCCTTCGCTCTATCCCCCGATGTCACTCACATGAAAGACCTCTTTTGTGATGCAGAATTAAAGTAGCATGAAGATAATACTCCCAATAACGCGCAGATACTGCCTATCCAGCCTATCTGATGTGATTGCATGGCCTCAATTGAGGTAGTGTTGTTTGATTTTGTTCTCCTGTTCAGAGTTTGGGTTTTGATTTTTATTGCTGCAGCCTTGCTACTTTGGTTTCAAGGACTAATACTGCCATTATTTTTGCTTCTGTACCTTGTGGGTTTAACAAAGACACATAGATACAAAGAAGAATTTTATTCAACCATAACAGGATGTGATATAAAAGGAAGGATAATTGTTTGGTCTAAATTGTGTCTTCCTGCTTGTAATTTATAAACCTGGTTTTGAAATTTTATTTTGAAGTGTTTTATTAGGTGTAAGTGTACAACTGGTTTGTTACCAGAAGTCGGTGTATGCAACATGTAGTCTCTCTTATTGCCTTTGATGCAGCTCAGTGTATGCTGTGAAGAGAAAATAATTTAACTTTTTTTTTTTCACGTATTTTTGACCAATTGAAGAAATTTCCCCTCGGGGATTAATAAAGTGTATAATAAAGTGTATAAAAAAATCAATTAATCAACAATTTACTTAATTTTTTTTTTTTTTTTTTTTTTTTTTTTTTTTTTTTTTAAAGTAATACCCAGTCTCTAGCATTACATAATTTCTCCTTACTGTCTCTGTATATCTAGGAGGACATGAACCTGAACGAGGACCGCAAAACCCCTCTGCGTGGAAAGGACTTAAGCACCAAACGCGAGATGGTGGTCCAGTACATCTCAGCCACTGCCAAATCTGTAAGTGAGAGAATAAGTGTTTTATCTTTCTAAACTGAATTGTACTGTATAATCTTTGTGGGTGGGTTGGAATATGACGGCACTCCACTCGACTCTCCAGAATGAGTGTAACCTCTACCTTATGGTTTGCTTTTTGCATTCGTTCTTGCACACTTCTACTGCCTTTCTCCACTCTTCATGCTTGAGACCCACTTCTTTGATTGCAATTTTGATTTATTTACCTCATCGTTTCCTCCCATCGTGCCACAATTCACAATGTAAATTGTAGTCACTCACCCACTCACTCAATGCTAGGTGGATGGTCGGTGCTTGTCCAATCGTATGCTTGCATGAAAATTGTCGGTTGTCCAGTTGTGTACTTGCATGTGAATTTTGCCAGCGGTGGCGGTGTCTTGCCTCATATTTGGTTACCAAGAGTAGACCAAGTTTAACCTGTTGTTTCAGCTGCAGTATGACAGTACAAAGCACAACCACCAAACACAGAGGTGAACATGAACACTTTTGTGTTAAACATTCATTGCACAGTTATGTTCACTCTGAATTCTTAGCAGAACAATTTTGTTGGACTGTTTACTATCAGTAGCTTTATACTGAGATTAGTATTAATTTAAATTAGGATTATCTTCATTTTGGTGATTCTACAATCTAGTAAATTGGTAGAGAGTTGATACTTAATATCTCTAAGCAATAAACACAGTTTTGGCAGTAACCCATGATAGATTCTTTTATCATTACCCTTTTGAAGTCACTGCCAACTTCGTGAGAAGAAATTCGCGTAAAATAAAATGGTGAATTCGGCCCCCCTGTTTCTCGAACCTAGTGGCTCCCCCTTGACATCATCATTTATTACCTCCTTCATTGTTATGGTAATTAACTGGCATTATTGATAATGATGATTATCCGAGATGATTGAATTCCTCACAGGGCCCATTATCCTTCGTGAGGACTGATATTTTATTCAAATGAATAACGTAATCCGTGTAGTCAAAGGACAGAGGACAAAATGTGATTTCTGTCAGCACCCTGCTATCACATTTAATAGGGCTGAGGGAGGGGGATAGTTGAATGTCAGTGATGATGTATCTGTGCATACAGATTCCTGCAAGTGTTCATATAGTTACACAAGGGAATAGCTGTACATCCAGTCACTGTATCACATAATAATGATATATAAAGACAACTTACTTCGGCGTAAAAGTTTAGGGGACACATGTGTAAGTGACACGGCTACACAGTCTCCTTCGCTGTGAGTAGCACTATCCACACAACTATTCCCGTAACAACGAGAGAGAAAAGTGCAGGCCATTTATTTCATGGTGTAAGAGTATATCTGGTACTGCGACTGAAACAACTTACAAAAATTGTTTTGCAAGTCTAAAAATTAGTAAAAAGAAATCAGAAACAACCTAAATTGTATGCGCTAATCCTAGAGCCTTGACGAACCATGTTCACTTTACCTGTTTTTAACTAAATAAAATCTACTTTGGAAATTGACTACTGTCTTTAACCAAATTAAATACCCTGTCTTCGTTTAGGTCCTAATAGCCGAAAAGAGATCAATTGTACTTATCAAAATCTGAGTAACAATGAAGCTCGAGGACTGCAGTCTGCAACTTTAGTTGAATGTTATATAAATTGTCTTATAGTGTTCATGTGCTCTATGGTATCTTGGACAGTATAACTTGGGTTTCAGTAACCTAGTTTGCCAGTAAATACCTTAAAAGTATGATGTGTTTAAAATAGAGAAGCCTAATTCAGACTCTGTAAGACAGGTTTATGTCATTGTTTGTCTTTTTGAGTAACGGCTTTGTTTTTGAAAATCTCTTCAGTTTTTCCACAGAGTTTTACTATGTCTGCATGTATGAGCCTATTTGTGTTAAAAATGAAGGGTTAGACATGATCTGGGGCTGACGTAGCTTGTGGGTGCTGATGAGCATGCAGTGTGGATATTCTCTTCTGGGAATGCAAATGGTGCCTGAAAGCAGGAGTGGTGAATTTTGGACTTGTTGGGCTTTGTCTATGTTGCTGTGGTGCCTTCACTGCAAATGTGACTCACTCTTTTTCTACCAAAGATGTATGCTGCATTTTGAGATTGCAGATTTGGAAAGGCTGCACACGTTTTACTGAATTTCCTGGTTGTTTCTTTTTTTTTTCTTTTTTTTTTTTTAACAGGGTCCACTAGTACAGGATTTATTACTTTTACACAAGTATCCTGTTTTACGCGTTTATTTAAGTGGGACTTTCAGGCATGTCTCCAGGTCCCAAAACCATATCAATACTCACATTTGTGTATTTAAACTTAACTTATTTTAACCTACAGCTATAGCAGAATATGCAGGCTCAAAGGCTTAAATCAGTAAATATTGGTGGAATGATAAATATCTCCTGATATTGTGTGGCCTTTTTCTTGCCTGTCTGTGCAGACCTGCTCAGTTCAACATGTACTCTGGTGTTCCTCTAAAAGCAATATTCCTTGAATTCAATTGCTTGAGGTACTTTAGGTTTCCCTCACATGGTACAACTTCCCTGTGTGTAGATTCATCATTTATAAATATTGCCATACACCATAACAACAGGCTGCAACATTTTTAAACAGCTATTTGGCTTGAAATAACAGCTAATATGAGCAAAGGCTGATTATTACTTTGTTTACTCTTGTAAAATATGTCTTTCAGAAGAAAGTCAAAGCTTGTTTCTGCCTCCGTCTCTCCCTCATGCATTGCCACCTCCCTACTAGTCTGTCGCCAGGCAAGATTGAGAACACTCCCATATTCTACCAGGGTGCCTCAGCAGGAGTCTAGCAAATTACCCCCAACACAAAGTGGAGTGTCTTTTCACAGGAGAATTCTACATTGACCTTGTTCATTTGAATATGAGCTGTGTTTCATTGGAATCCAGCTTTGCTTCTGCAGGAGTGTGTCTGCGGACGTCCTTGACCATCAGCTTTGCATGGACAGTTGCCTTTCTTTCTCACCTCATCTCCTGTTCTTTCTTCTCACTATACATGTGTGCCAACATAATTAATACTGCCGAATTTCCCTCTCACACTAATGAAATTACTCATTTCTCAGAGATTTACTTTGACTACCAACAGTGAATATTTTCTTGTTTCATTTCAAACGTGCTGTGTGTCATGCAGGAAGGGTGTGATGGCAGGATCTTGTGAGGGGGATTGTTCAGTCTTGTTATTGCAGGTTTATTCACCATTTGTTTGATGCGACTATCAATGTTCCACCTTGTTCTCTTAATGGGCCGTGCATTTGCTCAGATCATCCAGACCCCTTAATTATTATATTGACGAGCGTTTATGCAATTAGTAAATATGTTTCCATCATGACAAAGGGTGGTAATGATTATATTGTACTGAGAAGATAGTCCATGTACTTGTACCCAGTGACGTCCTTTTATTTATACAATAGTGTGTAGCATGGTCAGTATCATATTTCATGAGGTCGTGCCTGAATTTTTGCCCTTGTTTTAGTGAGAATAAGGTGTTACATTGCATTCAAAATACAAACTTGTTAGTGAAACTGTGCTGTTCCCCTTCAAGCTCCTCCCTGACTATTGTCTGAGCACACTAAAGATAGTGTCTGTTATTTTGGCCAGGCTGCTGTAAAATAAGACACAAAAATATCTATTTAATATTGTTGGCATCAACATCTGTGGAAAGTTGTGTGTGTGTGTGTGACTCATCTCAAGGTGTCTAGTCTGCAGTATTCACATAACACATTCCCCAGTCCTAGACAGCAACATGCTGAATTCCCTGGAGAACAATGAAAATGAGGATACACAGTGCGATTAAATTGTGGTATTTACGTGATCAGGTGGTGGCAAGTGTAAAACGGACTTTATGGCTGTCATAAACGCTCGGTAGGATGGAGGGGAAGGGGAAATCAAGCATCAAATGGTCACAGACCTGGAGAGTGACAGTTAAAGAAACGGAAAGGGAGATTTTTTTGCATTCTTTCACTGAAAACTGGAGAGAAAGGAGGTAAAAAAAAAAGAAAAAAAAAAAGGACTAAACAAGGAGCTCAGTGTGTCGTGTAACTTCCTACGATCAAAATTAATTTCCTCAGAAACACGTAGCAGGGAAAGAAGAGCTCAGCCACAGATTAGAATACATTTACTGTGTTGACAGACACCCTCCCACTGTGAAACAAGCCCCACAGTTGCAGTAATGAAAATCACTTCTGCTACCTGCCACTATTGACAGATAACAAGGTTAAATTCCAAGAATCGTGCTGACTGCATGGCTTCAAGGTAGCTCTGCCACACAAATTTGACACCTGAAGCCCAACGTTAATGGCAGCAGATTGATTTCAGTCCAGAGAGACCCTCTGCAGCCTCTTTGCCCACACAAGTCGCTGTTCCTTTTGGGGGATGAATTTGTGAATCAATACCAGCCAGTCAGTCGGTCACAAGGACAGTCATATTTACCCTGGTAATCATTTAATAAATCCCTTGTGTGGAAATTGGCATGTCTAAACATGTTGAGTCATCATTTCCACTGCTGTTGCTGCCACAGTTTTCACCTTTATGTACATGTTTTGCGCATTCTTTTGTCTTGATGTTTACATTTATCCATGTTTTTGTGTGTTTATGTGTCTCTCTTGGTAAGAATTTGAAAATTGAAAAATCAAGGCAGTCAAACAGACATTATCTTAAGCATGCGGCCACAGTTATAAAAGTTCTCTTGTTGGCTTTTAAATATTTTAGTTGCAAAGTGTGTGAATGATTTTTGTGATGTCACACAAGTTACGCTAATGCCTCAACGTGTAATGGAGAGGATTCTCTGGCCTACTAATGATTGTGCTGTTTGTGTCTTTTTGCACATTAACCTTCTCCGCTGATCGCTGCATGCAGATAACTGGGAGCAAAGTTACGGTAAGTAGGCCATTATTTATTTGGTTTCTGAATCTTGTTACCTCTATGTATCTGTCTTCATTCAGCCCCTAAACACACAAACACACACACGCACACGCACACACACACACACACACACACACACACACACACACACACACACACACACACACACACACACACACACACGTTAGGTCATTTTAATGGCTTGGATTTTCATTTTCAGCTCTGATATTGCTAATGGACTTTAATTTGAAAAGGCTATAAATTGTCAACACTACTCCTGCATGTAAATTGTGGCTCCTTCAATTGAAGGATTTTGAATTTATGCAGCTTGAAAATGACTTTGGAAGCCTTTTGTTGGTTTGTGCTGTTTCTCTTTTGAAATAGATTGCAGTGTAACACCTATTAGCATTTGAATATTGTATTATCAACAAAGACTGATAGCTTGTACACAAAATCTCATAATCTTCACTCTAATCTAATCTGTTTCTCAGAACATGGTGCATCTAACTAGTTTTAATGGCGTTCATTTTGTCTGAGACACGGCACATACTGAGAAAATATATCACTTAATAAGAGTTTGAGCATACACACACGCACACGCACACACACGCACACACACACACACACACACACACACACACACACACACACACACACACACACACACACTTAACCATAGTGAACAGCTATGCTTTTCTGCCTTGCACAGATATATTGGACTATATTAATATAGTGGAAGTATTCATGGCCATATATTTAAATTCGCTGTCTACAACTCAGTTTGAACAAAATTAAGGCACAAGGCTGTTTTCTTACAAATGCTACTTCTTATTTTTGTTGTTGCTGTTATATTATTTTAACTAGTTTACAAAAAGCCCAAATAATATTAATGAAGTAAATTTACGTTGTCATTGTATTGGCATTCCTTTTAAATCTTTCCACACTATACTATGCCAATTGCTTTTTTTCTGTCATAAAGTGGCAACCTGTTGACTTTTTAAAGAACATTTTCAGATTGTGTTTTTTGGTTTGGCAAGTATTGAATTGTCGCTTTTAAATGGTGTTTTGTTGCCTTTTGAGAGCTTTGTACAGATTACAAGGACTGTAAAGCTTAACAGAAACAGACGAGGAAAAGTAGTGCTCTGTGACCTGGTCTCTGCTCTGCCCATGCTCTCACACAAACCTTGCTCTTTGAGGCATTTTACAGAGACGTTTTGTATCGATTGTGTTTTCTTTTTCTCAAACTATTCTTTTGTGCTTGGTTATTTCTGAGGGAAGAGTGGGTTTTTCAGCTTAGCCTGTGTAGACGTGGATGGAGTAGCTCTCAAACAGCACCAATGGCATCATTGTGTTCACTAAATACAATATAAAAAAAATTAACCCAGCCTATATCCTGGCTGCTCATCTGAAATGTGATGAGCTCAAGAGCATGCTGAAGCATTTGACCTGGTATTTGTAGCCTCAGCGTCAAACCTGCAGCACAAGCCCACAGATATTGCTAACATACTGAAAGCTATGAGCTGTCATTCTTAAAAGCCCCACTGAAAGAGAGAGAAAAAAAACAAAACATGAGCATTTAGCCTGGTTAGCCGATCGTGGACTACAGTTAGCTCCCTGCTTTGTTGGCAGATTCCCATTTTCACGCTGTCAGCATGTGGCGGTGGCACGGAGTGCTTTCAGATACGCTGGAAGGAAAGTGTTGGTTAGGATTGTCTATAGGGAAAACACAACTACAACTCCTCTGTCTGAAGCATGAAATCTCTCTGGCACTTTCGCCTCTTCCAGTACAGAATGAGGTGGGAATAAAAGACTGAATTGGCTCTAATCCACTCTGACCATTGTGTAAGTGTACAGCACTGCTATATCTCATATGCTCTCTCAACCTTTTTAAAAAAAAGATTGAGGAAAATATGAGCAACACACATACCTAGATAACAGCATGCCTGCAGGTAGATGCAAACAGTCCAGATGGACCAGACACTTCTCTTCATATGGTGTGCTGCAGCTTCCTGTTGACCAATATAATGGCTTTATAACATCAGTCTCTGTAAATATTGGCCACTTTGTAACAGACTCCCGCAGTGTCACTGTCAAAGTACCGTAGACTTTCGTCTCATCTCTTTGCCCTACCATTGGCAGGCTCTGCTGCTCGAAAACCTGCAATCTCCAGACCAGGGAGGTGATCAATATCTGTATGACTGGACAGAAGACTGCATATTTCCATGGTAACATGCTGGTCAGCTTTGACCAGAGCTCTGTCAGGTAGTGATGGTTAATGTGTTTGTGTAAAAATGCCCTGTATATCTCAGTGTATTGTTGTCAGTATGTGGATTTGATCAAAGAGCTTTAAAATGCCTCAGACCTGAGCGGAAAGGTCAGGTGAGGCTGTATTGGCTGAGCTGTGGCTGATATAGTTCACAAAAGTGTTTTAGTTTTCTGCTCAAGTATAAAGTGCAGATGTGGTTTTTTTTTTTCATTTTTTTCATATAGCCTGGCTAAGGACATGTTTGACACTGACCACTTCTCCTGAATAGGGTTGTGTGGATGACGTCACCATTTACCATTTATGAGCTCAGATATGAGATGTGGCATTAATCTTGACAAAAATTATATTTTTTTTAAATAACACAAATTTCACAAATTATACAGCACTTGATTGACGACAAGGTTATTCAATTTCATTAATCTACTTCATGCAAAAGTGCTCTGTGTCTTTATATTTGATAATTCAAATTAAAAATACGTTATGTGTATCTCACAAGCATAACATTGAATAAGCCTTGAGCCTTCATATTATTCTTCATTACTGAAATGGGATGAAGAGTTTAATTTACCTGCAATGAACTAGAGTTTTTTTTAAATATTAGTTATGATTATGATTATTCTGTAGCTACAATTTTATCTTCATTAATTATTGTTATTACTAAATCAATACCTTAACTAAGAACAACCAATTTACATTCAAAGCATTCATTCAATATACCATCTCTGCACATAACTTTTGTCCTACCAACAGCTACAAATCCAAAGTTTCTCAGTTTACAAACACAGAAACAATAAAAATCCTCACCTTTGAGAATCGTAAGTCTACATATTCATACATAATTCCAATGAAGTGAATGACCTCGATATGCATTTTGTTTGTTTGATTTGTTGATTTTGTATTTTTCCTAGGTAAATTACCTTCACTCCTGTTCTCTTCTTTATGTATTGAGGATTTTTAGGATAATCTGTAAACGAATAGTTATTGCCAGAATAGAGAATTGCAGAGCATCCAGATGGGAAACAAGCGGAACAGAAAAAGAGTTGCAAGGATATGAGGGAGACATCTGGCTCCTCTTTAACTCCAATCAAATGCTCGTTCAGTGTGCCAGGAGTGCTTGCGAAGGACCTTTAAAAAAAAAAGAAAAAAAAAGAAAAGTAAAAGGAATATGGTGAGGCTGAAAGGAAATCAAGGCACCCTCCCTCCTTCATTCAACTCTTTACCTTTTAAAACCACATGCCTCAAAAGATTTTTTGTTTCAAGTGAGCTATTAAACTGGGTGCCGAAGGTTGAGCAGATTTGATGTGGCACATGTCCTTGGTGCTTTAAAAGAACGGCAATGAAAAATTAATCAATGGCGTGTGCCTCCCATGCCCTGAGCCAGTGTTCACCATAGATTCTATTTTAATTTAAGATCAAGGAAACATGCTCAGGAGGGGACTGTTTGAATGAGATGTTTCTTTGATTGGCTGAAAGTATATTTTAGAGTTCATCTGATTGACATAAAAAAAGTTGTCTGGAAGGATTTATTTGACAAACTACTGTTGAATAGGGTATCTGTAGATCCGCAGTCTGATGTAATTTTTAATGGATATTCAATATTTGCTGGTTCGCTGACTCAAATTCATTTGTAACAATTACAGGTAAATTCTATTTTCAGTTTCCTTCTCTGGAAGGGTTGAGAGCATGTAGGACAGCACTTCTATGCTCCTTCTGATAGAATATTTAATACCACAATTATGGGCAAAAAAACATGGAAGTGCCAATGGTGGTCCAAAACACAAGATTTTATTCACATTCTTTGTTTTAGACACTTTGGAAATAAGACTTTGCTCAAGCTTATGTACAAGTTTATGAGATGATGTGTGTCACATTAAAGTTCTTGTAAAGCTTGTGCTCATTCACCCAATGAATAGGTGTAACTATCCCAATTCCCAAAACGTGTGATTCAGCACACTCCATTTTAAATACAATAGATACTAAAGTTCCTGCCCGCTGCTCTGATTCGAATCGGTTTACTTTTTGTGTGATTAAAAGTACTTGGGCCAAATTCACAAAAAGTCAAACAAAATCATCAGAGTTAATATTCTGTTGAAAGTTCTTTGCAGTCAATTACTGCCTGAAGTCTTTGATTTAAAGGTAACAGCACATACTTGTATCTTCCCTGCTGACGCTCTCCCACATCTTAACTGCAGCTCCCGTGTGTTCTGGGTTCTCTCGGCCTTCAGTCTGGTCTTCAGCAGGTGGACCGCATGCTCAGCTGGATTGAGATGAGATAACCATCCACTGAGGGTATTCCACCTCTTCACCCGAAAAGCTCTTTTGCGACTTCAGTTGAATGTTTAGGATTGTCGGCCAGCTGAATAATGAAATGCTGTCCAGTGAGTTCGGATGCATTTGGCTGAATCCGAGAGCACATTATTCTCCTGTACACCTCTGCATTCATCCTTCTGCTTCTGTCAGCAGTGAGCAGTGAAATGATCAATGAATAGCAATGGGCCAGTTCCACCAGCAGCCAAACATAACCAAGTCGTAACAGACACACACCGGATGACTGGCAGAAGAGAGGGGGGAGGGGGGGGTACTTTGGGGCATGATTTTGTGCACCACTTAATGTTGAAAGGACACACACATGCCAAAGAAATATTCAATTGGCACATGTCCAATTACTTTTGCACCCTTGCAGTTTGGGCAGCCTGTTTTAAAAGGATGATATCTCCACCACAGTTTTTTTTAACATCAACATAAACCTACTCAAGTTAAAGCTGAGATCTGATACTTTAAAATCCATTATTTTATTTCAAATGTGTTAAAGCACAGAGCCTAGCCTGCAAAAATCTGTAACTGTCCAAATATTTGCATTCTGGACTCTAACTTTACTGTGTAACGAAGTTCACCTTGATGATGGATAGATATAGTAGTGCACTTACTTAATTATCTTACAATTGTCATGTAATTTTGAACTTTGCGGTCCTCACTGACTTATCAGTTAATGTTGCTCTTTTGGCGGGATGGCTCGTCTTCAGGCAGTCATGGTCGGATTGACCTTCGTGGACTGTGAAAGAAGCAAGGTTTTAGCTGTGACAAAGGGTGGGCTGTGTGGGCGGGATTAAGTCAACAATAGCTCCCACGGGGGATGAGAAAAAGACATTACTTTTCCATCAGCATTTGTCTTCTTTTCATTTTTTTGTTTCAGTTTTGATATGATTGTTCTTTCTTTCTGTCCTTGCCTGCTTCCATCTTTCCTTCTCTTTACCCTCACACATCCCTTCCCTACCCAACATATGTCCTTTCAAAGGCAGAAACAATCATTGCTCTTCAATCAGAAGAGGAGAGCTGGATCTCGTTATTTTGAAAGGAACATGAAAGGCTGAAGTGGTCATAGTATGCTGATATTGGATTGAACAGTGGCTATGGTAGGGCTTTATAGTCTCTGTATTTGTTGTGTTGGTGTGTGCATGCGGTCGTGTGTCTGTGTGTGTTTTAAGCGGCACTCGTTTCTCCATCCACTTCCAGTAGACTTGGATATTACAGATATTGTGCTGGAGAGATAGACACTGACTATTTTAGAGTGGAGCAGGGAGGAAAAAATAGGATTCTTAGTTCTGTTGATTGCATATCTGTGAATTTTATGTACTGTATGCACATCCCCACGCCAGTGATGGAGCTTGTGAATACTGGCTATGCTCTCAGTTGTACATCTCTCCCCCACAGTTCTGTCACACACTCAACAGCACTGTCGGCATGCTCAGCTCTGCAGGAGGCTCCTGCAGGGCCGCATTAGGCTCCATAAACTTTATAGCATATTTTTACAACCCGCCTCTCTGTATGCATCCACCATCACATCCAGTCGCATCTGCTTTAACTGTTCACACAGCTGTGAAATTCTGTATATCCCCATGTTTTATGGTTGCTTGCTCCTCCAGTCACTCCCGATTTCTTTATTTGCTTCTTAAGCTTTTCGATATCCTCTACATCTGTGTATATTTAGTAAGTTATTTGCTTTGGTTGATGGAGTCGGCTTCTTTTTCTAGCTGTGATCTCTGTGAAATGTGGGCTCCGTCTGAGGATGTCAAGATTTGCATGGAGAATGCTTGCATTGGGTGATGTGATGATGCGCTTCTGTTCATAACCTTACCAAGCCCTCTCCCTCTCTGCATTTCTAGTCATTCCAAGTGCAGACTTCACTCTGGCTCACAGTGCACAGACCCTGCTGATCTGTAATATTCCTGTATCGCAACTGCAGAACTTCAGGACAGAAAGGACAAAGAGGCATCTGTTGACAGGGACCCACTGTCAACTTGAGTTGAAACCAAAGTTTTTGTTGATGTCCGGGTTTGGACAGATTCACATTGATGGCCTGTTTATAATCCCCCCTACTCTTTCAGTAAGCCCACCAGGCCCTGTGGGAGCGCCTTACTGCTCAGCCAACAAGTCCACTCAGCACAACAGAGTGCTAACAAGGTATAGTCTCTTCCTATCAGCTACGGAGCTTTCATGGCACTGTCATACTTGGGCGCACAAGAGTAAAGCCACATAATCGTCTCATCAACAGCCAGGTTCCCCCTGATTCCCCAGACAGCTCTCTGCTGTAATGATTGGTGACATGATCAAGGCCAGATCACTTGCTGTGTTATTGTCTGGCTTGCAGTTTCTTTTCTAAGGGTTCTCAGGAGAGATGGGCCATAGTTTTAGAATGGCAACCTTCAAGCTGTATCACTTTTCAGCTGTTTACCAGCAGCATATGGCTTGTTGGCTGGCCTTTCCTCCCCAGTGAGTAAATGAATAGAAGAATAAATGAATGAATGAATATAAATTCACAAGTCGAGCGCTGGATAAAAAGACACAGGTTGGTATGACTTACTTTAACCTTGGTTGGTAAAGTATAGTTCAGCTGTGTACCACTGAATGAGGGCGGTATTCTGAGTGAGTTGACACCACCTCCTCTTCATGCATGCTGGTTGCTCTTTGCATGTCTTATACTGCCAAATTAGCCAAAGCTTTTTGCAAGTTGCAAATGCTCTATACTTGGTCTGCCCTCCAAAGTTTGTAGCTGTGTATTAAATTAACATAATATTATTTAGATCGTTTTTATGTGTGTTTCACAACACTGCTGATGGCATTGGACATTTAGGTAAATTCACGAGCTGATCATGCATGATGGTCTGCCTTTCCTCAGACAGCAACAGCTGCAGTTTTCCAGCCAGAATTGTAGTACTGTAGGCCAGCACTTGGTGGCAGTGGGTGCCCATTGAATCGGCCGCTACGTTGGTGCACGACATAGTGACTGAAAAGCCGCATTGTTGCTATGGAATTGACCTAATGGGTTTTTCTTAGCCCATGTAACACACTGCTATGTGTCCCACTAATGCCATTTGTTAGATGTCTGATTTTTAAAGGGAAGAATACATGTGAAATGGCTCCACAGCATTCAGATGGGTCTGTCTTGATCAATACTTTCACCTTCTTACAGTAGACAGAGAGGGGGGAAGAAGACTAGACTCGTCATTCTTATCTTTCCTTTATACAGATACAAAAGTGAGACTGCCTCTTACATTGTCAAAGAGAGCCAACCTCTAGCGAGTCCATCCATTTCTTCCCATTTTAACGATCACTTGCATGATATGGACCTGTAAGAAAGCATCTGTTCTCTTACCTGCTGTTAACCACACCTGTTGTATTGATTATGCTATTTTACCTGAATTATTTGTCAGATTGGCCACACACTGATGAAGAGATGCAGTCCCCTAACTAACAACACATCAGTTATGCTTCCAGGACCACAACACTGATATCACCGTCTTTCCTTCTGGCCGTCTCTGTATATCCCTTTATCCAATATCCCTGCACGCTGACGCCACATCCCTGTCTCGCTCTTTTTGTGTATTCCATCGCAGTTGCTTTCCCTCAGAGATATGAGCATCAGACCCCATCTCTCTTCTGACCCCACCAGTCCGTGCATGTCATATTTGCTTAATGGCACCCTGAGCTCTTGACAATCTACAGATTCTCGGCCACTCATGGTCTGCTGAAACACAGTCTAGGTCAGGTGCGGCTCTCAGTCATGGCCTGGGTTGTTTCCCAGCACAGACATTGGTGACCGAGAGTGACTGAAGAAATGTCTTTGCTCCCCAACACATGCTGTGCTCACTATTTCGACTTCTTCCACCTTGTCATTCATCTCAGGTGCCCTCACTAACATACCGCATACATTTTTAATGTGCAGCCATATGGTGGTCTTGTTTTTCTTCAGGTACTGTGCCAAATAAATATGAGTAAAATAAAGCAAGAAAAATGTTCATCCCTGCTGATATTTTCACATATGTTGTAAAGGCTTTTGGCGCTATCAATTGGTAGTCAGAACATATGAAGCGCTTCCTTAGAATGGGGCCAATTACTAGATATTGGCCTGGGGCTGATTTGATGGCAGATGTATAGTGTTCCAAATGGTGCTGTCCTTGATGTTGGCTATCGACGCAGCATGTGAGGTGACATCCAATCATGTTGAGATGGCTGACCTGTCTCTTTATGTCCTGAGTGGTCTTGAGAGATGATCGTTTCTAATGCTGATTGGGTGGATGTCTTTTTCACACCTGAGATGCTGGCCTTGAATCAAACATAGTCTGCAGCTGGATGTAATACCAACACAGGACCTTACAATGCAAACCCCTGATGTATATAATTACACAGTCATTTATAAAGAGTAGCAGCAAATTCAGTGTCATGTGTGAGGTGATTTTCTTCCTTCCTGTCAAGATTTCCCATGTTAGCTTTCAGTTGGCTGTCTCTGCTGCCGACGGGTGTTGTTTGCTAGATTGTTTGTGTGTCACCTCACATGTCTGCGTGTGAGGAGGAGAAATTTGTCACCACAAAAGAATGAAATTGAGAGGGGAAAAAAGTTCCTTCCAAGCCCTGCAACTAGAACAAAAGAACAGAAAAAAAATCTTGATGTTATTATCTTCTGAGCTTCTGATATAAATGAACTAAAGGTTCTAAAATTGTCATTTGAATTATGCCTTTCATCTCCCCATGGTTTTTAGTGAAGCAGTTCAGCCCAAGTCTCTAGTGAATGTTTTTTTTTTCCCCCCCTGTTTGCATTTCTGAACAAGTGCCATAACTGTAATGAATTCTATTATTTTAAAACCAATTACTGTTAGTTGGGAGCTTTTTCACTGCCACTGTCGTGCTCTCTGAGGAATACTGCTGTTGCACTCAAACCCTGATAGTGTTTCTTCCTATTTCCCTAACCACCAATACTAATGTAGTTTTCTGGTGTATACAGTATCTCCTCCACACACAGCACTAGTGTACATACTAACAAGGAGTAAAGGATTCGGTGCAATGAAGAATTTTCTTTTGCTGTAGGCCTATATTTAGTTGAATAACATTTTGTGTAATTGTGTAAATATTCCAGAAAATAAATACCAGACTCACTATTATGTTTAAGGAGAAATTGCGTTTAACAGGAATGATTTAAAAACCTGTCTTTATGGTTTTTGAAATGTGTTTTTTTTTATATTGTAATAGAGCTTTGTAATACTTTTTCTTTGCACAAAAGTGAAGATTTGTCTTTGTATTTTGATTAAGTATTTTAGAAATTCTGCAATTTTTTGGTCAAAACGTGTAAGAGTAAGTTGCCAGGCCATATAAAATAGCTCAAAGGGCTACAAAATATGTCACTGGACATTTCAGAGTCTGATTTCTGCATATATTTTAAGACTGAAATAAATGACTGTGTTCTACACAGGAGTAGGCATAATATAGGGGGATGCTGATTGGAATTTCTGAAAGGTTTTTCATCCTTTCTCTTTTTTCTTGTTATATGTAATTAATGCTTTGGGGTTGCACAATGGAGTATCATTTAAACTCATGTTCGACCACACAGTTTTCTTTGTTCATCGTAATTATATTTATTCGTGATCGCCAAAGACTTGTACAGTCACTTTTACAGGGACTATTAAGAAGTTTCTCTGACGCTGCTCTCCATTATTTTATTTTCTATGCATAGGGCTAATTGGATCCTGCTTCCGTGCTTAGCCAGTGTTTGGAGGTGGATCTTTTTGTTAGGTTTTTTATGTTTTTTCTCCTGCAAATTTTTGTCCTCTAATAGAGCCACTTACATCCTGTCACTTGAATAAGCAGTGTGCTACTTCAAATTGCATGCTTGGAAGTTGTAGTGAACTCTACAGAACACCGCAAAGATTTTTATACTCAACTTGCACCAACTTACCTTAATGAGTGCTTAGTGTGTTTCCACAGGTACATACATACACACACACACACACACACACACACACACACACACTGAAAGAAGGAAAAAGAAAAAGGAAGATTAACCACGTTCATTTATTAAAAGCCAGCCAGTCATTCTGCTCTAAAGATTGATTTATAGCTTATTTAATAAGCTGAAAGGTTACCTCAAAACAGATTTTCTCCATAATTGACCAATTTAGTGCCGCTCGATAAGCATTCATGTCAAACTGAGATTTCTAGGTAATCCTACTTCCCATCCCCCACGATTTCACTCCCGTGCAATATTGTTGATATTACACTGTTATGATTTCTTATTAGAGGAGGTGTGAAATATTCAGCATGCTGTTTTTTGGATGTTAACAGGGTGGGGTCCAAAACCTGGGCACAATGGCTGCAGCATTAGTTGGTATCACTGAATGTTCTCCTAATTACCTCACTTTGCCCAGCAGCTGTCTGCTATTAGACTCCTTTGTTCCAGATGTTATCTCATTAGAATGGCATTGATCATCCTAATGACTCTGGGAGAGATTATTGGTCCACATTAGTGTGACCCGCTTGCACCCCCCTCCACCCCCAACCCTCCTCCCTTCCCTGAGGTCAAGCGACAATAGCTTCATCCATCCATATGTTCAGCTGACAGTTTAAGTATTGCTGCCATTTCCTGCGGCCATTGTAACTTGCATGTGTAATGCCAGCAAATAGGAAGCAAAACTGACTCAGAGGGCAAATTACATGAAGTCCATGTTTAGTGTTTGTCAGCGGGCTAATGCTGAGTGTACACAGTTCCCTACCTGGGAATTGACCCGCGTGTCAACGCACAAATGGCTTTTCTTTACAAATGGGTTGATCAGGTTTAAACTACATGTTTCTGTTTGCTTCCTATTAGGTTTCAGTTTGAGAGAGTGAATTCTATCAGTTTCTAAGTTACCTTGTCTGTGATAGCAAGGTTTTCTGAAGCGAGGCTATTTGCAATTGTGTTCTCTTACATTCAAAGCATCTATTAGAAGTGTGATTCAGTATTCAGAGTCACTGGTGATATTGAGTGGTTGGATTCATATTATGCTACCTCCAAGGCTTTTATTTTGTGTGTGTGCTCGCATTTAAGTGGTGCATGTGCGAGCGTCCCTGTTTGGTTTGCTGGTTTGTCTTTTTTTGTGTGTGTATTTGTTGCTGGTGTTGTGATAGGAAGCGAGGTGGCATTTGAGCCCTGATCTCACACTTTGGTCATGGTCTTGAGTATTTTTGTGGGCAGACAGGGCTGTGCCAGGGCATCACTGACAGCTAAAAAGCAAGCAGTTCCCTCCCCAGCCACAACAAGCACATTGCACAGAAGTACACAGAAATCTGTGAATCTCATCATTTTGTGTCCTCTTTCTGCTTTACTTGAAGCTGGTTATCTACGAATTCGGTTGAAGCCATGGAGGTATTTTACAGAGAGCAAAGATGAGGTAACGAGAAAGGGTGATGGAGAGAAAGGTGGCAGGTTCTGAGTAGTATATGGGTAGAAAGTCTTTAGCCAAAGTGATGGGGAGAGGTGAAATGCCGAAGTACAATCTCCAGCCTGTCCCTTCCTCTTGTAGTCGGCACTGTAACTGGTCCCGACATGACCAGTTCCCCGCAGACTGGAAGGTAAACATGACAAAATCTACCTCTGTGGTCAGCTAATTTCCAAAGTAACTGCAAGGTCTCTTTCACACCTTATGAACACCTTTTGTGTTAACTTGGCGCCTCCGTTTAATACTCAATACTCAAATGTGTAGTAAAACAATCGCGCTTAATTGCATCCATCTCAGTGGTTCAGTCTTCAAGTTTTCAGGCTCCACGGCCTAATGAAAACGGCGAGGCATCAGTTTAATTATAATGTACTCGCCTCTTATCAAGGAGAGATTGTTTTTATTTGGAACCCTAATGAATTTCTCATCAGTTTGTTATTAACATTGTGCTATCTGGCGCTCAAGTGGGGAAGCAGCCAATTACATGGCTTTGTTCTCCCCAATGGACAAGAATTTGTGTCTCCGTTGAGAGAAATAACTTGTGAAAATGCTATGAGAATAAACCAAGCTAGATCTTCCCACCATCTTCACCATGGCAATATTCTGCTTTAGGTAAAGTCATGCAAGAGTTTACTACTCATTCCAGCTATGTGTAACAACTTGCTCATCAATAGATTTTTTTTTTTTATATATTTTTTTTTTTAGAAAGATGATGGTTGACAGCTATAATAATGCCTTCATTTATAGAAAAGCATCAAAGCAGCAACATGTCTGATGTTATGGTTGGACAGGTGTATGTGACATGACATTCACAAATTTCAGTATTATTTCTTTCCGTGGTCCATTTCAAACATTAGGTGCACGTACTCATTTTGCCTCTGATGGGAACGACTGGAACAGGGTGAAACAGGAGCCTTGAGGATTTATACAGCGGAATGAGAATATGTAATGATAATTTGACATTCTTACTCTTGACCCTGCCTGCATATGCTATGACTTCCTTAACCTATAATGGATTTAGAGTTAATCTAATGGGATATGAAGGGAGCATAATGATGTGTGAGGCCTTGTTATTTGCCTTTGTTAACAAAATACTTCCCTAGTTTATTGCATTTTACGGTTGAAGGGCTTGATCACTAGTATTATGGCTTTGTAAATGGGAGTCAATAAATTACCCTCTGATTAAAGACAATGCCCTCACTTTAGGTGAGACCCATTTGCTATGCATGGTTAGCGTGCATCTTTTGTGTGTACTAGTTTAATCACTCAAATTCTTCTTTCATTTTAGCTTCCTTCGTCTTCATCACCCTCTGACTTGTCTCTGACAGTTGAAAGCAGCACAAACACTTTATGCCGAGTCCCGGAAAGCTTATTTAGTGTTTTCACATGCATTTCTTTTTTATCTTTTTTTTTTCTTGTGTAACCTCTCTGCACTGTGGATCTTCAGGTCCAGACGGTCTCCTTTTGAGTGGGGCATCTTGTTTTGTATGTAAGACTAAAAGCTTGCTGGTACTCTCTTTCGTTTTTACTTCCATTTACTCGACTACCCCCAAATACAAGGCTGAATTTTAATTTGATAAAGATGTCCCCACCAGTTTGCAAATGGAACTCTTGTATAATTTAAACAACAAACAAACCTGTAAGTAACCCTTTAAAAAAAAAAGGAGCTAACAACACATTTAAAAACTCTTTTGACTCAAAATTGAACATTAATCCATTTGAAATGTTACTTCTGTGACTTTAGCTAGAAGTGAAACAGCTCTTCCTTAAATTATCCTGCTATACACTTTACAATAATGTGATTGGTAATAATAACTACAAAATATTCCTAACTCAGAGACACCAAAGACTCTGAAAGAGATCCACTGTCCAAATTTGGGAAAAGTTTTTTTTTTTTTTTTACATTTATTAAATCATTCTCTAGGTTCGTTAATTTAACCTACCTTCCTTAAATCCACCCCCACCCTTCTTTTTGTTTTTATAAAAAAAATTAAGTCAATTTTATTTACCGGCACTTGAGCAAAAAAAAAAAAAAAAAAAAAAAAAAAAAAAAATATATATATATATATATATATATATATATATATATATGTATATATAAAGTCCGGGATGCTTCACAATGTTTTTTTTCTGCATAGTTATTTAAACTATGCCTCTTAATTACTGTTCTTTTTATCTTATTCATAAATGCAACTCCTCACTGACAACATGAAGTGGAGTTTTTGTTTTTATAGAAAAACAGCAATGTGGTAAATAACAAGACAGATGGTCCAGGTCTGTTGACAGGAGCTTTATGCATGGCAACAAGGGAAGAGAATTGTACTGCATTTCTGCTGACCCCATGCTTTGGGAAAAACTGATGACAAGCCCTGACCACCCTCGCCAAACAACACACACACACACACACACACACACACACACACACACACACACACACACACAGCTCCCCAGCCCCCCAACCCATTGGTTTGTTTCATGCATCTTCAAAACTCAGTCACACTGATTGATACACTGTGGAATAGCCTCAAGCTTCATTTTCACATGAAAAACAACGACATGTTCCCAAAAGCACAGGACTTGCCGGTCATTATGGGACTGAAGAACCACTAGCTACACAAAATAACAATCTGTTGCATCCCCCACCACACCTCCAGCCCTGCCCCATTCTCTGTGTTCCATTAATGAACGATTAAAAAAAAAAAAAAAAAATCAAAGCAAAATTTAATTACATTTTTTTATATGGCAGGAATCATTTATTGATCATATCTGGGTCCAGTTGGGATATGGGATAACTCAGTAAGGACTGTATAAACACTCTGCTGTTGCATATTGAAATACACACAAATACATTATGCTTGAATCGGAATAGCATTAGCGGATAGCATTTGAAGATAGGACTTTGAGACTCAGCCTTGTCTTACTGTGTATGATAGCATTTGTGTGACATCCAGTCAGTTTCCAAAGATTATCAACAGTCTGAGGGTTTTTAGCCACTTAAACCAAGATGCTTTTGACATTTTGACAGACTGATTGTTTTCTGCTTTGTTTTCTCAATTGCCGCAACACCGCAATGTGTTGACGTACAGCACAGGTGCTAATCCAAAGTCGACACTCCTCCGTCAGGTTTTACTTCCTCACCCTCGGTCTGGATTAGCCCCTCTGCTGGAGGAGGACGAGTGGTCGGAGTCAGGAGGATAATGAGGGCATGGGGTAGGCCCAGGGGCAGCCGGCAGGGCCCAGCTAGGTGGATCTGCCTGTTGTGCTAAGCCTCTTAACTCACTCCATCCTCACGGGCATCCTCAAACTGGTATAACACGACACACTGCTTTCGTACACACGTGTGCAAAGTAACATAGGTCCTACAACAGACCTACCTGTAATTCCAGTAGCTACATACAGTAATAATCATCCTGAGAGTCTTGAGTGGGTTGAAGCTTGAGGGATTTGTGTGATGATTGAGCATATTTCAGGAAGGGACAATTGAACGAAACCCAACGAAACCACCAAAACACTTACTGTAGTCCTGAGAGTAATGAGAAATGAGCTCATTTGAATTTCATATTGGACAAAGATGCCTTTACAAAAAGTTCAGCTTGTCAAATCTTCAGTGGCATATTTTTTCAGCTGCGTGGAGAGCCATAAACTCTTCCCGTATGCGAGCACTGAAAGCATTCTTTTTCAACACATCTTTGTGTTCCCTTGCCAAATTTAACCTTGTTTTTCTCTGATATGCCACAGCCTTGCTGAATGGGCCACACAGTTCACTTCATCAAATCACATCTGCCCTGTCGTTTCTGACTTCACATGTACCCAAAATGATTTGTTGCTTGTAAAAGACAGCAGTTAACAGTGCCTCAACACATTGAGTGATGAGTAATGAATTGATATACTGGTCATGCAACAAAAGGATTTGTGGTTTGGGGGAGTCTTTGGCCAGTGCACTGAAAAAAACATTAAAAAAAATGCCTAATATGGGCATTATAAATATGTGAGGCCAAAATAAATGGTGCATGAATACAAGCAGTGATGGAAAGTACACTACATTCACTCAAGTATAATTTTGAGGTACTTATATTTGACTTACTTCTTACTTCCACTAGGTCAGTCGGAAACATTCTACTTTTTATCTCGCATCATTTATTTTACAGCTATAGTTAATTTTAAGATTAAGACTTTACATTGAAAACATGTAATGAGCTTTTTAACATCTATCACATTGTGTACAGATTAAACCATTAGCCAAATAAGTAATATTATCCAATATTTCATAGATTAAAGAAGCCAGAAAGATAAATACAAATTCGAGTATCAGAATTTTTCTTTTTCTTCTTTCCTCACTTATTAACCATCTTACAAACCACCAGATTTATTTTGTGACACAAGCCCCAAGTTGCGTCTTTTCTGCATATTGAGCACTTTTACTTTGATACTGTTTGGTGGTACTAATTACAGTAATTTTACTTAATAGGATTTTAAATGGAAAACCTTACCTGTAATAGAGTATTTAGATTAGATGCATTTACTTTTCCCTTTTAAGTAAAGGATCTAGAGATTTCTTCTACCTCTGAATATATTATAGTAGCATAATAATGTGTGAAAATGAAACTATTGCAGAGGCAGCCAGCCATGGAAAACATTGTGACGATAACATTAAAAAGAATATGTTAAAAGTCATTAAATGAAACTCAACTTAGTCACTGTTTTAAATTATGCAATTAGGACTAAAGGCTGGTGTTGCTTGGCTTTTGGCCATGGGTTGATTGGCACTAAGTTAGGTTGAAAGACATTCATGCATCTGCAGCTGAAAAATAGCACCTGTGACTCATATCTAACAGTCGTCAGGCATAACTGATACATAAGATTTCTGCGTTTGCACTCTCAAACTATTAATAAGTGGCAAGCACCATGATTTAACTTTCAGGTTTGGTGACTTGCAGGGGAATTCATTAAGCAGGAGGCAAAGGTACAAGCTGTAGAGTTGTCTGCACACCAGCGTGTGATGTTGTGACAGATGTCACAGGCCAGATTGATGCTCCGTATAAATGCTTTTATAAGTTACGGCACAGGCACAGAGATATTTGTTGTCATTCGTTGCTCTGCTTTCGCTCTACGCTCAGAAACGGTGTATATCCAATGTTGTTTACTTGCTGTCAACATCTTCCACCAGCTCTAGACTGTTTTTTTTTTTTTTTTTTAACAGATATAGATTGAGTTGCTGATCAAATGAAATGCCCCGTCCTCCCAAAAAACACCCACATCTCTCTCCCCCCTTCTCTCTCTTTGTGCCTCAGTCTTTTGTTCTTGCTCTGCTAAAAGTAATGGTGCTTGGCTTTGGAGGATTTTTTTGATCCTGCTTAACCCCCAGACGTGTAGTTCATTTCATGAGTATTTCTGGACTACATAACAACTTGTGTAATTCATTTTTTTTAAATCAATCTCTCAAGTACCTGGTGTCCCTCAAACTACTTGTATTTAACAATGTTTGGGTGTCAGTAACATTAACGTGCGTTTAAAACTGCGTTTTCTCTGATATTGGAAGGTATTCATGACAGCAGCAGATTTAGCTGAGGCTACTGATGATGAGAAATTTGTTTTTGTACCATTTATGAGTCAGATCATTTTGGACCAGAAAAAAAGCAAGGACATGACAAAGTAATTTAATCCAGGCAAAGTTTTGAACTTCTTTTAGATGTAACAAACATGCACTTTCCTTGAAAATGTTTCCATTCAGCTGCTCTGACCACAGCTGGGGAAAAAGGGAGGCATCAAAACAGTGAGCCAACAATTCTTAATAACTATGCTGAAATAATTGGTTAGGGATCAGTTTGTTTTTTTTTTTTTTTTTTTTTTTTTTCATTTTGTAGATGTTCTGAGAAGTTTCAGTGATATATAAAACACATTTCGAGAACCGTATTTTTCTTATATCTATAAAAGATTGTTATATTTTTTCAAAAAGAAACATGTTTTGTGCGTGATAATACTTAGATAATATATGGCTTCACTTGTCTTATGTAAGCGAGGTATGTATGTGTGAATGCATTTGAAGGGTAAGCTCGTGTGATCAAAAGAAAGTAGTGAAAAGAAGCGAGAACAATTTCAAGAAAGTCAGAGAAATTTGTTCTAAAAGTGTATGAATAAGCATACATTTGGGTATGTTTGTGTTACTGTGAGTGCAGTGGTGCTCCAGGTACAGAGTAGATGCCTGTCATTCTTCTCCTTTAGTCCCGCCTCTATAAATAGAAGTCTTTGTGTGCTCCAATTCCTGACGGGCTTTGTACTCTTTTTTCCCTTTTTTTTTTTCCTTTTTTTTTTTTCCCCTTCACTCTTGTCCCTTTCCTTTTTCATCCACTCCATCCCAAACTGTCTTTTATTTCTCAAACAGCCATTGGGTGCTGCATCATTACTGGGGAATAACAGGATCAGCCATATATGCACAGTACACAAAATGGTAGTTGCTGCATTAGTTGATTGAAATGTGGCATCTCTTGATCTTCAGTTGTCATTTTATGAAACCCTCTTCCATCATTTTAACTGTTTTTTTTTAACAGTTGACAAAGTTTAGTTATAATTTATCAGTTCTTAAAGAGATTAATTCATGAATGAGTTTTCTTTGACAGACAATCACAAGGGACTTATACAATCATTTGAAATGGAAACAAGTAACATTTGACAAGTACTCATCAAGAAAACAGTTTACATTGTTCATGTCTTGGATTATTCACCAGGTACCTGAATTATAAGTTTATCACACACGTTTTTTTTTGTTTTAAAGTTTGACTTCTTGAATTTGCAGAGCCTTACTTTCAGCACTGATTAGGAATAATGTAAGATTAACCACCCAACACGAAAATCTCAAGGAGCTCCAAAGTTTTTTTCTGTTCTCGAGTTGACTTCCCCGCTTGTTTACAGGTCGTACCAGCAGCATGAGTGAGAAGCAGATTTTGGCTTTTTGGCAGTTTTTACTTGTACGTGTCATTCACAGTCAGACAGCGTCACGTATTGAGCTTCAATACCATGTCACTGCAGAGTGTGACAGTTTGAGGGTAGATGGTAGTTTTGACACTTAATTAACTAGAAACTAACCAAATCAGATGGTGAACCCAAGGTCTCTGCAAGTGCTGCATGAGGTGTCTGCCACCCTCGACTTGCTTAGACAGCTTGACATCCCATATGGCGTGCAGTTGTATATGTTAACAACATGTAGCAGGTGTAACATTTGAACAACTGTTGTTTTCTGGTGCACACACCGGGACGGGTAGGAAGGTTTCTGCTTTGCCTTTTCTTAGTTTAACATTTCAGTAATGACAATATGACAACAAAAACAAGTGACAGAAACAAACAGTATTGCAGCAATTTAAAAGATACTTTGAGTACCTTTAAACCACAAAACGGGCAATGCAAAGATATTAGTACCTCTCACTACATTGTTGTAATCCACTCCTAAGTAAAAATCTGCAATAAGTCTCTTAATCAGCTCAGCATCAAGTCTTAATTAGCAGTCGTGAATTCAGATTAACTAAACTATGGCCTCGCTTATTTACAACATCAGTATTATTAAATAGCCTGCTAAATTGAAAACATGTGGTGATGCAGAATTTTGTGGCCATGATGGTAATTTGTTAGTAAGTCAATCCCCAAATCTAAATAATGAAATTTGCAGTGTGCTTGCCTTCCAAATAATTACCATCAAGTGGGACGTGACGGCAGGAGGCTCCAAGGGCTGATGGGAGCTCATCAGGGAGGCCAGCCATTTACTCCAATCGACACAAAGACATTCTGCTCTCCCTCAGGTCCTCCTACTCACACCCGGAGATGCTGACTGTGGGGTACTGCTAATTAACTCAATGAAGATGAGGTTTCTGCCACAGTTGTCTTAAACAGTGTTCAGGTGTGCCTGCACTCTTATCTGGCTTAATGCCAATTTGCCTTTTTTTTTTTTTTTTTTTTTTCTTTTCCCCCATTTATTGCTTGTCTTTTAAAATGTTTTACCATTTGGAATGTTGTATTATGCATTTTCTTTGCTGTCCACATTTGCGTGATAATTTCCTTGTTTGCTAAAACACAAACAACTATTTACAAATAATACATACCGTAAAAACAACTCCAAAATAACTAACTCAGAGGGTTGATTAATGCTCTTCCTTGTTTTTTTGCTGCAGCTGCCTTTACCCCACTCATAATTTTGTCCCTGGCATTTCTATGATAATATATTTCTTTCTTTATTGCTTCTTATTATTCACCCCAAGGGAACTTGTAGTGTGATTTTTCTCCACTGAGCCAATTGTCTTTGTAAGGACTTAAAGTAGCTGTGACCTGACCATAGAAAAGGGAGGCAGAGAAGGTAATTACTGAGAGGAGGGCTTTTTTCAATGAGGAAAAGACAATGGAGACACCATCAATAAGGACAAACTTTCCTCAAGCCTCTCGCCACACACTCTGTAATGAAGACCTTTGCTATTGGCTTAGATGGATGAGGGCAGCTCTCTGAAAGCGAGTGAGCAAGAGGCAGGTAGATGTTTGTTTAAGGCTAGGTCATGTTGGATATATTGGAATGGGAGGGGGCGCCCGTCGGATAGAAAGGCACATTAAGACCAGGGTGATTAAGGAACAGAGTTGATGGAAAACCAAGTACTATTGACAAGGCTTTGTCTTCCCCTGGTCTCCCTTGTGCCCACATTGATGCCCCTGTCTAGTCTCCTCCAGGCTAAGCTACCCGACTGGTTTCACAAAACTTAAGAGGGATTGATTGTTCTGCAGCAATTTTATATGCAAACCCAGGCCAGCGCATTGATTTTTCAGGTTTCAGGAGTGGTGGTCTTATGTGTATATTACTGTTAATCATTACTCTCCCCTCCTTTACTCAGGCACTGATGAGCAGGACCAAAGTGTACAATTAAAACACTCGGCGCAAACTCCCAAATGGTTGATTTCTCTTCATGTTTTGAACACCACGATGGCATGTCTGCCTGCACACCCACACACCACACCACTAGTTTTACATCGCTACACGCATGTACGCAGCTGTGCGACACGCCTCCATCTTCATCCCCTCTCGCTTTTTCCTGCTCAGAATACACAAGCAATAACAACTGTTACAGACCCATGCATATACTTACCATGTACTTTATATCACACACACACACACACACACACACACACACACACACACACACACACACACACACACACACACACACACACACACACACACACACACACACACACTCAGATCCACACGTATACGCATATGCGCACCAACCTTAAAATTCACCCAGAGTCTCCCGTGTTGAATACAGAGCCAATGCTCCTGACTTAAAAGCCTCTCCACTGCCTCAGATGTGACATCAGCTCGTTCTGTTTCTTGCTCTCCCCTCCTTCTCCTACTCCCTTCCTCTTTCCTATCCTCTTTCATCAGCTGAGCCCATCTTTTGACACTTCAGAAGGTGTTCCTCACATGCCTGTCACCTCTCCCCTCCTCCACTAACACTTTCTTCCCAGCTCTCTATCGAGAGCATGCGTCTCTGTCTGAAACTTATGTACTTTGTAGAGTTAACGCTTTGGCGTTTGCATCACCTTGAAGTTGGTAAGTGGTACTGAGCGGAGAGACCGATCTTCAGTGTTTAAAGAGAGAAGAGCTCGGAAACATTCTGTGTTAGTGTGGCATGGTGAGCAGGCTGACATCACACTAAAGAAAGAGGGAGGAAAATAAGTGTTTCACCTTTGTACCTGTGCTTCCTTACAACTTTGAACAACAGACTGTGAAGAAGGTGGAAGGTTAGGGACTTCTCTTTCTCCTTTCTGTAAAAAATACTTTTTACTGTGCTCTGAAAGTCTTTCAGTCTCAGTGTATTCCTTTTGCAAACACCTTTATGCATTTATGTATGAAGCAACCACCAAATGTACTTTCTCAGATGGCGTACGATCGCTTAAAGTTGTCCTTTTAGAGACTGTAAGCAAACACTAGAACGGGTGAGAAATCTCATCAAGAGATCTTTGCCAAGCATACGACATTAGCTGTACTTAAATACACTGATTAATAATGTATGTTTCTGTACTTGAACCATAATGTATTCCCCACTGAGACAGTGTACCGCTATGTAAACACATTGCCGTGTGGGCTGAGCTGTGTCGACTCCCACATGCCTGCTTAGGAGCAGCTTGGCTCCGGCTCAGAGGGAGCATGCTACCTACCAGTATGGCTGGAGGTGGTCTTCGGCACTGAAAAATGTATTCACTTGTTGGTATGTTGCTGCTGTGCAGCGCTTGTGATGTTCTTGCTGGTGTTTAGGGTCTTCATTTTATACACCAGTGTTTTCAGTGACGGAGGTGAAGTAGTGACACAGATTCTTTTATTATATATGTGTTTGGTAGGGCTGGGTATTGTTCAAATATTAGCGATACTGGCACTGATACCTTGTCTTTGATGCCGGTCCCTGAATGACACTATTTTTGAATTCCAATTTTAAATCACATTTTGCGACAAATCTTTAGTTTTCTTGCAGTTTGGAGGGGAAGAGTGTAACCCAGGTGTTTTTTACCCCCCCCCCCCCCCCCCCTAAATGCTTCACACACAGACTCTCAGTAGACGCTACAATTTACTGATATATCCTAAACCTTTCTTAAGGAAACTATCACTAGTAGCTACAATTTATTAATGTTCCCTAAACGCCTCACATGCTATCAGCCGTCCAAGTAGAGGCGACGTTTGTTTAGATGTTGTGGGTCACTGACAAGATTTATTCTTGCATGAGTGTAACACAAATGAAAAAGTTTGAAACTAAAACATTTTAGGGTAGATGTTTAAATTCAGTACTGAATGACTAGGCATTGCTGAAATGGTTGGTGATTTGCAATATATACAAACACATACACTTTCACACACCTGTACATACAGTATGTATTTGCAGACCTGTAGGATACAAATCCCTTCTCCGTGCTTATGCTGTGTTATTTAATGGCAGGGTTAGAAATGTTAAGAAGCCTGGAGAAGTCCCCATTACGCAGCATTATCAGCTCATTGTAATAACAGATCATGGCAGGAACAGGTTAAGCTAGCAAAAGTCCCTCACAACCATTCCCCATTGAGTTGTAGCCCTCACCTAAAAAGACATCACTGGCTCTAGTGGCCTTTCAGCACTGTTTCCTTCATAGTGAGTCTTGATGTAGCAGAAGCAGGGTTCCATTTCCATGGTATTATCCTCTCCCCATGTAAAACCATAGCCGCTATCAAGGCCTAATCCCCAGCATGGGGAGAAAAGGCATTTTAGATTTATTAGTTTTTTTTTTGTTGCACAAAGCTAAAGAAAGCCGTAGGAATGCAGTTTATGCCACGCTGAGATCAGTATGTGCGAAATGCACACAAACACAATAGGATTTCGGCTGGTCGAGTAAGAGCCGAAGGATCGAGAGCGGGGGAAGGAAGAACAAAGTTGTGCCGGGATACCGGAACATTACATTCTAGAAAGCTTTACTTCATTATCAAGTGAATTTATTATTCCCTGCAGTAATGCTAACATTAAATGAGGCTTTTTTAATATGCTGGTCTGACACGCTGGTGCGGCCATTTGAGCTTTGGAGGGAATAGACACAGAGGAGTAAGCAAAGCAGCTCAAAATTTGGCTGGGGATTTTCTGCCCCTCTGAATTTAGATATTCCTCTGAAGAGGCGGGAGTGGTGTTTGGTGTTTTTCAGTTTTGTGATTATTGTCTGTTGCTTTTTGTTTTGTTTTCTGAACAATGGCCCAGTGCCATCTTTCTCCTGGTTCAATAAACACTTCCTTGACATTATTCTTAGGCATCAAGCCGGACCAGGGCTGGGGAATCACTCTTTTATTAGAAAACATGAATCTTGTCACTGGGATGCCTAAGGCATATTGATGGTGGTTGCAGTTCGGATGGCATTCACAGATAAAGTGGAGCTTAATATTCAAAATTATCATAGTGTTATCTATGACATTCTTCAAGTAGCGCCTAGTTCTTATCGATCGGGTGCTGGTTTCAGAAACGAAAGAATTAATTAAAGCTGCTGATCGATTTTTAAGATAACACATTTTGTGCTGCCTTTCTGATGCCACATCTTGGATATGATGGATGTTAAGAGGATGGTTGTTAGAATATTCAGGGCCTCATGGATGGGTAAGTTAGGACAAAAGTTTTGTTGTTTGAAGTTTGCTGGAGCGATTTTTGTTTTCCTTTCTTAGCTTGTGACTCGGTTAAACTATTTTTGTATAATAAGTCCTTTCACATATTAGATTCAGAGTACTTTGAATAATGGTTCTTCCTAAAATTAAGCAATACTGCATGCCATCATTTTGTAGCATATTAGATGGAGAGAGTACTTTTGTCGCTCATTGTTATTACCTTGATTCTTACCCCTGCAGTTGAACTCGTTTTCAAATCATGCTCCTTTTCAAAACATTTATTTTTCCTTGTTAATCTGTCATTGATGGATTTTGGTTTGTCCTTTCATGTGCTATGACAAACCAAGCTTTTCAACAGCCTTAATCTCACTTTGATGAATTAGGTTTTTTTTTTTCTTTTTGCCATAATAGACACATCAAGTTCTTGAACACGAAACAGTTTCCTCTGCTCCACAATGGAGTCAGTTAAATAGACATCATTTCCCTCTGACATGTTAATGCTTTGTTTTCCTGTTTATGGGGTGTCATGTGGGCACAATGACTAAATTATTGTCACTGCTGTCAGAGGTATTAAATTTCTAAAAGTTTTCTGTTATTAGCATTTGCGTAATTTTGTGAGTAGCTTGGCCTGTCTGCAGGGCTTGATATTGCCTGCTCTTGTTTATGGCATTGCCTTCCCGAATTGGAGCAAATTAAGATCCTCATTATTTTATTTGCCGGATGCAGGGCTTTTAATGGTCTTCAACAAATTAAATAACCCCGGGGCATGGGCAGGATTAATTAGATAATAAGAATAACATCTCTTTTCATTTTTTTTTATTTTTTTTTTTACGATAGATTATGTCTTGATGGTTCCAGGGATGAAATGGGCCTTTGTTTTAACTGCAGATCAGACTGGGAATCAGTGTGGCAGAAAATCTACTAATTATTTACAGAGAACCAGGAGAGCTTAGTGTTTCTTGGGTGTTGTTTTTTGGAAAAGTAACTGGTAGTGGCCTGGTCATATCCATAATTAGCTGCTGAAAGTCAAAGACGTGTGGCTTATAAACTTTATCTTCTTTTAGTGGAAAAAAATAATTTGTGGGTTTTGTCATATTTCATGAAAAATCGCAGCCAAGTTTAAAGGGAAGAAATGTAAGATTGGGACTGAAATTTAAACCTTGACTGTCTAACTATGAACAATAAAGACATAGGAACAGGAAACATTGTGACGATGAGAAATAGTTCACCTACTAGGGTTGTAAAAGTGCACAAAATTCAGGGTTCGATATGAACCACAGTTTTGGAGGAATGGTTCTGTAAATTTTTGGTTCAACAGAAACCAACCCCCAAAAAAACATGACATTTTCTTTCATTTATTGTCCAAAATTGAAAATATTCAAAAGTGCATATTTCTTACTGGAACAGTTAAGGCACTCAAATGCTGCATACTATCGTGCAATATTTTCTTAACTACCTAAAGTTGATAACTCTTCAAGCCAGAAGGGCAATTTCACCTTTAAAAATTGCAAATAAAACCGCCTTTCTCTCTTTTTTTTTTAACGCGGTCTTCTTGTTGGAAATAACTTTTTTGCAATTGTCACTGGACAAAAGCAGTTCATAGTAGCTGACCCTACAGCAGGTGCATAGATGTCCCAGATTCCAGTTGCGCAGGAAGACACGCACAGTCTACAACTGTCAAATATCACAGACACCCTCCCTGTCCGATCCACCATTTGCTCTCAATTCCTGATGTAGTTCGCTGGGAACCCGGAATTTGTTTTACACATCTGATTTGAAAGAAGCTGGCAGGTCTTCTAGCTCCTGTGCGTCTCTTGCACTCACCACGCTGGGACTGTCTTCGTCAGACGCCATTCAGCTTGAGATAAGCTTGGAATGGAATGGTGCGAGCTTGCTAACAGCTTTCATCTTAAGGTATCCTTAAGAGATCTTAAGGTGTTATTTGCAGCATCCCATGAAGTCAACAGTAACATCTGTACTGTTACATTTCCATCACCTACTCATCTTAAGTAGCTTGTGTAATTTCCCCATGGTTTGACTTCTCTGGGGTGTAGAACCAATGTCTCTCAGTACGTAGTATTTGGCTTTTATCCCGTTTCCTGTAAAGGGGCCGATAAAGTTACTGGCATTGGCAGACAGAGAGTCAGATCTCCTGTCAGCCAATACGTCTTACTTGTCTCATAAAGGATAATCATAAAATTTGTTTGATAAAAGCATAGAGTAAAACGGAGAACAGTCCATAGTTAGAGATTAAACAGGGTTACATGTTTTGCTTCACTTTAATAAACACATTTATCCTTAATGTTATTTATACCCTTCTTTGATTAAATCATTATGTTCCTGGATTTATAAGCTGATACGAATACTGATGTTTGAGGACTTTAAGCATCCATACATTTTCTTGTTTATGGCTCATGACAAGGGCAATACTATGTTGAATTTGATTGAAAGGTTTGACAAGCCTTTCGAGTGGTGTGCACGATAAGCAGAGAAACTGGAGTCCCTCGTGTGCAGCAATACAATTAACAGCAGCCACAGCCAATCCTATTAGACTCATGTCAGATAATTATTTGGGGGTAAAACGGGGGGAGTCGGTATGAAAAAATGCCTGACCTGTCTTTATAAGATCCTTTCACACAGAGCTAAGCAGACATTTAGCCATGTATCAATCACAAGCAGTCATTGGAGATAAACCTATTACGGGTAAGTTATCAAGGCTGGCTAGAAGATTATAGTGCTCTCTCCTTAGTGCTGAACTGTACTGTGTTGTTCCTTGAGAGGTACTGAACACTCCATTGAGGACAGCTGATTAACAGATACAGTGTGGTTGTGTCTGGTTCAAGTACATAGTTATGCTGGTTGCTGCTGCTGAAATATATCTTCATGGCTCTCTCTATTCTTGTCTTTTTCTGTTTCTGTACAACTGTGCTTTGTGTATATTTTTGCCTGCCCTTTCACTTGAACTTAATCAGTTTCATCTCAATTTTCTCCTCTCATATCTCTTTTCTTTTTGCCTCTTTTATCTGCCTTATGCCACTCCTGGCCTTTTGTCACTTCCCTCATTTCCTGTTCCTTTCTTCTGTCTATCTTGATTCAAGCAAAGTACTGTATACTACCGAAGGCCTTGTTCATCAACATTTATCTGACTTTTCCATTGTGAGATATTCCTGGGGGACCACCGCTGGTGGCTTGCCCTAGCAGACAATCAACAATGCACAGAATCAGTTTTTCTTAAATGAAAGGGTGCTTGGTGTTGGCCTACATATTGTTCTTCAAATGTGGTGGCTCGAAAGTGCGTATCTGAAACATGTCTAATGTTGGCTGTATGTCATCATGAAATCTCATCATTCGAAAATGAGAATGGTGTTCCATGTAGTTTCCTTACATGAAAATGAATGTTTATTCCATATTGCAGGGGGTCAAAACTTACAAAATACATTGGATTTCAAACCAGGCATTAGAAAAATGAGATGCAATGGAACAACCCTCATAAAGGCACCTGGGTCTTTCATATTTCATATCATCCACTTGAACATAACACCAAAGTAGTCCTATTTGGGATGGGGGCCTCTGGCCTCAGTAATCTGAACCGTCTGTACTCATACAGATTTTCTTTTCACTATCTGTGGGGAAGGCATCATCGTGAGGACAATGTAAATTTTTCAACATCTTATGCCGACAGTTTTATATCAGTACATACTTCTATTCATAAAACTGTCTTACAATTGACATGTGAAGTTGAATGGAGAAATGCTTAAGAGTAAGTGACAAAACATTCTCAGCTGTTAAGTCAATTTGGTCTTTATATTTTAGACATCTTACTACCGGAGACAGTGAAATGGCCATGCATACATACGTACTGCTATGTGCTATGCCTAGAAGCACTGGTGAAGGCTCTCTTTGTTTCGAGGATATTGTATGGTTGAAATTAAGTTGACTTTATTCCTTTTTTATATGCCAGTACATTCCCTTTGACTACATAATGGAGGGAAGGCATATCAAAAGCTTCATCAAAGCCGTATACTGAGTGGAGCATTTATGGGGTGTTAAAGCTCTTCGCTTCAAGTGCTGCGGTTTAGCATGATCTAATGACTGGAATGATGCTCACTCAGAGTCATCGTAGTCTCTCAAGTTAGAGAAAACACTTCCCCTTAGTTGTTGGAGGAAAAAAAAAAGGTTGATTCATGCAGAAGAGTGCTTTAAATGAGGGAGAGAGGAGTGCATGTGTGGTGCATGTACGCATGTGTGTACTTGATTGGACTGGGTAAGGTAATCATGAGGGTGAAAGTTTAATAGTTGTGCAGAAGTTTTGAATATAACTCTTGAGAGCTGCTGCTGATGTGGCCGTAACTCTGGCAGGGAAAGGACGTAGCCTTGCAACTGCTGTTAACGGCCTCTTTACTGTGAGGACTTAGTTATTACTTTCATCACAGTAAAATTCACCCTTTTCAACCCACTATTCTTTATGTGATTACAGGTGCAAGGAATATTACTGTGTATGCTTGATTAATCTTACGGTGTGCAGTCTTGTCACTGGGTTGTTTTGCAGTCATACTGCATATTTTCCTGGTCCATGGGAACCCTTAAAGCTGCGTGATCACATTTGTACCTGATTGATTTGCTTCCTTCTGGTACTTGACCAGTTCTTTAAAATAATTAATATGAACTCAGAACTATCTGTTTTACATCTAAATGGTTTATCAGGACAAAATTTAATTAGTACAAAAATTGCACCATTACTTTGTAGCCATCTTCTCCGCGAAGCATTTAAATACTTAATAAGCTTTTAGAGAGTGGTACAACATGTTGCTGTTGATGAGCTAGCACCCATGGCTACGCATTGAAATGCAGTTCTTCTGAGCTCGGAGGTATGCTCCAGGCAAGAGTTAATTTCTTAAAATTAAACTAAGCATATTGGTACAGAGGTTTATGGTAATCTGACCAGTGTGTCTCTGAGGCATTACAGAAAATTTCCAGCGCTTGTGGGAGAATATTAAATAGCTGGTTGTTTTGTTATTAACTGGATTACTTGGCTCCGTGATGGAGAAACAGTGGGTGGATTTGGAGGGGTTGGTGTTCTGTTAAAGTTGCTTTAAGTTTTTGCTATCAACCTCACAGAGAGGGTAATGACTATATCAAAGAGCTTTGAGCTGAGCTCTGCACCAACATGTCAGAATCTTGACAAATCACCTTGGATACATTTTTTCGGGATTTTTTTTTTCTTGGTGTTTCCGCTTCATTAGAGTCAGTACAAAACGTGACAAATGTAGAAGGGAGAAAAATAATGTCACTTGATGAAACCACTCTCCCTCCCACAGTTACACACACGTAATTCAAACCCTATTTGCGAAAGATTTTCAATATTTGCTGTATTATCAATAGACGCTAGTGGCGCGGTGTTTTACAGCCACCAATGTTTGAAAGGATCAGTATTCATCTGATGATTTTATACATTAAATAAAGTGGCCATATTAAGTTTGAACTATGTTAAATGGCCTCACTCTTACTTAAAAGTCCAGTTGTAAGTACGAGGCAGTCTTTGCCTGATGCAGTACCTTGGATAGCTGCACATGGCACATAGCCTAATGACATGGCCTGAGTCTTTGTGCAGGGGCAGCCAAATATAAGAATGAATAGCAGAGCTCAAATGATGACCATTAGTCATCCATTTTAGTTTTTCCCATGGCAGAAGTGACTGGACGGTGGCTCAGGATGAGGTGAGGAAGCTCCAAAAGGTGAGGCACCTCTTATGAGCCAAGCAGAGTGACGCGAGTACTTGTTCTCTGTTCTTGTGGCTCTTTAGGCCCGCTTTAACTTTGTCGCAAAACAAATGCATCCTTTTTTTTTTACATTTCCACATGGATAAAATTTGGGTGTCATCCACACTTGTATGACAATTTATTGAACTGTATTATGATTTCAGAGATTGGGGGTTGTCCACAGTGGAGCACACTCGATGAAATAAATGCACACTGGCTATAATGGCTACATCTGTAAATAGAGCAACTCTGGGAAGCCATTCAAATTTCTTTCTTTACTGACCATGCAGATTAGTCTATATAGCTTTGAAATATTAATCAGTTTTTTCTTCTTTGCAGATCTGTTGCTATTTTGTGTGTGTTAAAAGGCCTTGAAATAGCACATTCACCTCCTTTTATTCCATTGCTTTCAAAGTCTTCTCTGCAAAATGAAGTCAAAATGAAGTGAGGCAAATGCACAGAAAGAAATATACCAATGAGAGCAGAAGGATGTAGTTTGTAATATTTTCACATCCATATAAACCTGCCAGTATGAGCGCAGGTATTTCATTTTTGCACAACAAACTGTGAGACTGACTGAACTCCATTTATGTGGAGTCCCTCACCAGAAATCATCACTTGTACAAGTCAAGGCTTTATGTGTCCTGCCCCACACCGACAGAGGTGTAGCAGTGGAAAGGAATAAATAATAGATAAAGAAACAAAGTTGTTTTTTCCCTCTACTCTTGTACAGGGAAGTCATGAGTTGCACAAATACGTTGTCTTGTCAGCCTTGTATCAGAGAGAGATGAGGCGGGAGGTTGAGGGGAACGGATTGTTTTGGAAACTTTCATGTGTAAGTGATGCACTGTTTTATCAGTAGGCAAGTGTGCTGATGCACCTTGTTATCAAGCTGGGTTTGTAGAAGCCAGGTTAACTCTTTTGTCTCTCTGTTCCCCTCCTACCTCAGGCTACTTGAAAATGAGGGCCTTAATTGATGTAACAATTGGTCATGTAACACCAAGCAGGGCTAGAAGAAGGCGTGAGAGCCAGAGAGGATACATTAAGGATAAAAAGTCATTGCATTCATTTTGAATGTTCCCAAATGATACCTGGTGTACTAAAGGATAGAAAGTGTGTGGGTGTGAGCATGTCAGTGGGATGGAGAAGGTGATTTGATCTTGCATGCCATGAAAGGTTGCTTGGGAAAAGCAGCGTTGGCCATATACTGTATATCCAGGTCGAAATTTATTCCCATTCAGAGGACCATTATTGTTGACCTTGCCTTGGAAAGCCAAAGTAAACAGAGGCCTAATAAATCAACTTTAACAAGCACAGTAGTCCCGGCTGGTGGAGCAGCCATGCAGCTCGGACACGCAGGGGTGGATTAATCCACACTACCGCCTCTCCACAGAGGATACCTGTAGAGTCTGATTTGGCTGATAGTTTGTATGCGGACGCACAGGGACGTTTAATTGCTCCACTGAATGCATTCCCCCAGCCAATGTGTTTGTATTCACACTCAGGGCTGTGTTTGTGCGAGAGATACAGAGCAGTCAAAAGAGAGGATGTATAATCACACTCCTGTGCAGGATTTTCAGACTACACTAGAAATTTCATTACATGCTTACCTGGTGTTCCAGCACCGGCAATATTTGTAGAGCAGATTGACTTGGCTGCCTATTTGATTCCTCATCAATTTCATATCCCCTCCACGTCAAGGAAGATCATCAATGATTCATACTTTATACGGCGGCTCCCTGCAATGTAAAAGCATTTGTAAAAACTGTCATGTTATGGCAAAGCAATAAAATTGTTTACCAGTGACTGTTGTCTTTTTGTCTCGAACCTCAGATGATTGCTTTATTGCAGCATTTTCAGATTACAGATAAAAATAACACTAATTCAATCACAACACGGTGTTCAGTCGAACCCCCCCCCCCCCCCAAATGCACACACTTAAAAACTAAAATACACACACACACACACACACACACAACCCCATTCTCCCATTTCAGCCTGCTTTGCCCCAAGTCTCCTGTTCTTTGCCTCAGGGGTGTGAATGTGAGTGGGTGCTGAATAATAATTTTGGAGTGTAGCTTGTGGGTTGGGTTTAGACTGAATATATGCAGATCTTTTTCCTGTCAGTCAGTCAATAAATCAGTCTGTCATTCCAGCTGACAGGTGGTTGATGAAGGATCCCTGGTATCATGTACAGAAGCATTCACAGCTTCTGTTGAAGGGACAGAGCGCCAAAACAAAAAGTCATTCAATCTGATGGGGACATAAATGAGCTGAAGTGCATTTAACCAGCAGCATGTGAATGACAGACTTAACTCAGTGCTGCTGTGTGGACACTTGCTTGCTGTATTCATACAATGGGTGAAATTGCACACACGTGCATGCGTGTAACAGTCTCCGTGTGAGCACGTGGGTGTGTGCGTGGGCAAGTAAATGCAGGAGAGTTATTCTTCCAGTGTCATATTTTTGGCATGGTTGTGTTGTGTCCCAGGCTGCTGCACAGTTGGTGAATATCAATGCAGTGTGGCGTAGTGACGGGGACTGGAGCTGACATGTTGTCACACTGTGATGAAAAGCACTCTGAAATGATGTGGCGGGAGTGTTCCTCCTGTCCGCAGAGAGATGGCAAGCTGGCTGTGGCATTTGTGTATTCGTTTGTGCCTCTATGCCTGTGTGAGAATGTGTGTGTGTGTCTGTGTGTCTGTTGGTGTCTCTCTGGGTGCACTTGCAATTGTGTACGCCTATTGCTTGCCGTTCAAACCCATATTACTTCACGCACAAAGTGGGTGGCTTTGCTTCTGATTTTGATTTAGCAATGGCAAATCTGTAAGTGAGCAGGTGTAAGTAATTGTGTTTTTAGCGACTAGTTTGACAGTAAACCAACTCTATTGGCTCTTTGTTAACAACCACTGTCGTGTACCGTTTCAGAAGAACTAGGCTTTTTGTATGGCTATAAACTTTTTAAGCATTGCTGAGGTAATGAAAGGTGAACTGATGTACTGACGTTGCAGTTTGCTCTCCCCTTTGGTCTCGTCTTTCCTTGTGGAGCCGTTCTGTTGGATCCAAGTGGAATCTTGACTCTACATAGGAGTTATTGGTTAAATCGAGATGTCTCATAAACATTTAACTGAGTCTGTAAGGTCATAAAGAATCTGTACACCTGAAATAAGTCCTTGCATTCAAATTATAAGCTTCCATTTTACTCATGTTTGAATTCCTACGTGTGCCGCAGATTTACATGTTTGCGTGTTTGTGCACATTCTTACAAATTACATTTTGGGTCACATGAAGCTTTTGTTTTTGTTTCTCTCTCGGTCTCTCCGTCCTTTGACAGTGTTACTGAATTTCACAAGCACTCCATCACTTCTCTGTGAACTTGGTGTACTCTGTAGCTTCAGCGCCCCTGGAGAGACGACATGTGAAGGGAAAAGAGTCATGTTTCCCTCGCTGTGGTTGCAGCCTTTTAAGTTTCGTTCAAAATAACTGAGGGGCTTGTTCAGACCTCGGGTTTTTCATTTTGGGCAAAGGTTCAGCTCTCACTTTGGCTCGGGCATGTTAAAAGCTTTTCTTAATGCATATGTCTTTGTCTCTGTGGACCTTCATGGGTAGATAGATAGATAAGAGATGGGCCCCACCTGGTCACTGCACTGAAGTTTCAGTTTAATTATTGAACAGAAGAGCTTGGAGGACACGAGTGCTCGAGGGTCTGCACAGCATATACCGTCTTTGTCAGTGACGTGTTTGTCTTTAAATGAGAATATAAACACATACACAGAGACAGATGAATTTCACATGCATTATTGCCTTCCTCAGCGGGGTGCTGATGTATGCAAATAAGACAGAATTGGAGGAAGTAGTCAGGATAACCAATAAAAAAGAACAAAGCACAGGAATCTAATCCTGTCATATACCATCCTTATGTTATTGAAGAAGTCAAGCTTTGAGAGAAGTGTTAGTTGTAATACTTGTGCTGAGACATTTATATTACATGTAACCTTGAGAATTGCACAGTAGGAGACAAGATATGCTCCCTGAAATCCACCATATTTAATCTCCCCGTGTATTTCTCTTTGCTATCGTATTAAGTACTTGTGGTTTAGTGTTTCAAAGAAATTGCTTCAGTGAAGTTGGGGAAGAGATGAGATTTCTGTTGTACTTTTCTTTGTTCATATTTTATGCGCTTACTTGAGTGTGTGTTGCAGTGTATATGTTTGTATTTTTAAATGTTTATGTGGGAGCACGCGGGGCCCCTTCACGGCTGCCTGTCCTCCCGTGTTAGCACTGTGTTCCTGAATATGCAACACCATCAATCAGGGAGTTGTCTGCTGTCTCCTCTGTCCTAATTGCACCCCTAACCCTGTCTCTCTTCTCCCGCAGACTTTGGTTGCAGCGCAGCATTTCATTTCCACAGAGGAGTCCTTTTTGATACAATAGTCTTATTGAAGTACTCCTCTCCAGATGTTCTCTCCATAGATAAATCTGCTATTCAGATCTCTATAATTGATTGTAATATGCAGAATTAATGCCTGGGGCTATAAAGAGAATTCTTGGACATTTTTCACTTTCCTTTTGAAATTCAAAACAAGAAAGCACCACAATGCACTTTTTTCTTCTGCCCAGGCTCAGGCATACAAGTGCAGTGCAGCAGTGCCTATTTGCATATTCTCTAGCTGATTCTGTGCAAAACAACTTGGGTATTGTTACAGACGTAATTAGGAAGATGATCAAACAGGCTTTTTTGCAACATTCACTCCCCTCACTCTCTCTCATGCCGTTTTGAGTAACACTGATATGCCATTACTGACTTCCTCTTAGAGTTAAAAATGTTTTTTTATTGTGAAGAACGACTGCTAATGATGGTTTTCACATACAGCTGTAATAAATGTATGCCATGAATTTGGGAATACGTGCTGTTGTCAAGTTCAGAAAGACAACGTCACAGAGACAGACTATACAGACGAAGAGAAAGAGTGAGAGAAACATACTCCTATAGTGACTGAGAGTGAGTCGTGAGCTCATTTGGAAATGCAGTGTGTTGGCAATAATAAGGGAACCTTGGCAGCCCACATTGAATTATAGATCACACTGCCATGATTGGATGAGGTTAGGCCGTTGTAACACCAATTTAATAATTTACAGATTGTATTACTACAGTAATAATTGCATGGGGTAGGTAAGCATGTATGACAGAAGAGGAGCTGTCTGTTCTACTGTATGTTGAAAACTCCTTCAAAGACAAATCTTTCCATGAATTTGCTTCACTTTAAAGCTGCTGATTTTCTTTTAAGTTCTTTCAAGTGATTTTATTTTAAGTGGAAGTCGCAATAATTTGGGGTTGTTGTGGTTCAGCAGATGAGGTGCTGTTCAAATTGTGATTTCCAGCAGGATTAAATGTTCCCTCAAATTTCTCTCCAACCCATGTTGTCACTTTGACCTTGTGGTGAGACTGAGCACTGGGTCACTTGTTGTCAGTGTCAGATTCAATGATTCAACCTACCTGGCTTCACAGTGACAGCTCCCATGCTGACATTTGATGCAAGCACATATACATTATCATAATGGCCTACATCTTGCTCTTATTATTGCCACATTTATCGTCAACTTTTTCCCTATTTTGATTCTATTGGATGCTGCCTGACTGGATGTGACACATTCCTAGTGTATGTGTGCCATGTCACTGTGACTTCACACGGCCATGCTTCAGTCCATTCTGTCTTCAGTGCCGGTGTTTATGAACAAAGGATGTCCCAGATTTCAACTGCCAGATATGTGGAGGCATTGTCTTTCTAGAGAAAAATGTGGCAAGCAGCAGACTTCATGATGACGCTGTAGGAAATGAGAATATATAGAGTGTTAGAGGACACCAGGGTTGGGAGTGATAGGATCGTGGAACAACCTCATTAACTTCAGCCCCTGTTGTTGGCAGTAGGTGAAAATCAAGTCAGGCATGCACACATATCTTCTGGTCGGCCACTTTCACCCCCTCGACACACTGCTTTTTTTTTTGCCCTAATATATGTTGGCAGACAGTTAAGCGTAGTCAGTGCACATCTGTGTGTGCATGCACCTGCATCCATGTGCTGGCATGGTTTGCCTGTAGATTGCAGAGGCGGGACTTCCTCAGGCGATGGTGAAGTTACATCTAAAGCAAGACGATTGTGCCTATGTTGCATCACTTGGAAGGCAGTGGCTTAATAGCATGCATTTACCACAGCCTCTGTGTTGACACTAACTTAATATAGTGTCAGAAAACAAATGATCCCTGTGCTTCCTAATCATTTACTGAACATGAGGTGTAAATAGCTTAAATGATGATGACCATTTTGGATAAAAAGCATAGCTGCCTAGTAATGAAGAGATTTTATTACTAACCGCAGTCAAATTTTTGTGGAGTGTGGGGTACATTCTTTTTTTTTTTCTTTTCTTCGGAGGCTGCAGACGTGGGAGACAATGTCGCTGTGATATTGATAGTGTGATATGAGACTTTCGTTTCCTTGAGTTTTAGCTGTTGTGAAAATATATTGCAAATCAAAACAAGATGACATGTGGTCTTGGAGGGTATTAGATCATCTGTGGAAGATGACATGTTTAGTATCGTCTTGTTTGTTCTTACAGAATTCATTTGTACCTACATTTTGTGACTTCTGCTGGTTTGTCAACATGAAGATTTATGACAGAGATTTCTTCCATAAAACAGTATTTGTAACAGTGTAGAGTATGATATATGTTTCCCAGATTCAGCCTTTTGTTAGCAAAATGTTTAGCAATTGTTTGTCTTGGGAACTCTGCAATTAGAACAAAACTACTCCTGGCTTCAGTTTTTAATGTCTACAATTATATTCATCAGTGAAAATGAAATGAAAACAATACGCTTTTGTGAAGTTCCTTTCTTTTTTTTTAGGCCCAGTGCTAACACAGCCTATTTGTGCTGTCAGTTTCATTCATTTCATTTATAGGTCGGAAAGCCAGTAACAAACTAATGAGTGCTTCTTTTTACAGATGAATACATATAAGAAAATAATCATGTAATTGCTGTGATAGAAAGGCCTAATTGAACAACCAGGTTTAGAAGAACTAATGAAGTTCAACTGAGGCAAAACTAAATAGATACTGTTTTAGAAATCTTCTGCTAGTCATATTATTTGTGGAAACAGATATCAGGAAGTGTACTTTGTGACAATGGATACACACAATAATGCAAACCTTGGATCTCAGTTAAAGAAAAATCCATTTATTCTACTTTCAAGTTTGCTCATTATGACATTCTACCTGCCACCATCAATAACTTTTGTTATGTTGAGGGTTTTTTGTGCTCCATTGTCAGACTCAACCATCATTTTCAAACCTACATCCAGAGAGTTTTGTTCTATTCAAAAATAACACATTTCTATGATGACTGTAGATATAGATGTAATGTAGATTAAAAACATGCATAACAGAGAAACATAATGGCTTGTAAACGAATATTGGTCAGTATATTGTGTACTTATTTTGGCAGCAGAAAGTTAGTTTCGGGAAAGTTTATCATAAATTGGCATTGAGCTTTTATCTTTTCTCTGGAAATTATCATTTAAATCTGAGCAATCTGCTGCCTCGTCGTCTCTCTCAGATGGGGGTCTGTGAACATTTTTTTTCTCCCAGCCTTGCAGAGGAACCTCTTCTACCCTGCAACTCTTAATTGGGACGCTACGGTTGAAATTGGAGTGGCTGGGACCCACAGGGACTCCTATTTCTATCTTCCCCTGTACACTTTCAACTCGCAAGTTAACAACCGTACCAGACCGTTATGTTTAGACACACAGCACGATTCAAACACCGTATATCTCACCTTCACCTCTATTTTCTTTAAAAACCCACACTTCCTACCTAGCACCATTTCTAAATGTGGATGTAAAGTATATTGAAATGTCAAGTATAGTGTACGTTTTGGTACCTCTTGGTATGGTGCAGTGCTGCAGTGCATTCTACCGCTGCTCTCACTTTCTTGTAAGTGAACTTTCTGAAAACCATACAGACTTTGTGAGGAGGTTTAACATTTAAAATTAGAGGGAATCTGAAGGTTACGTGTCGTGTATTCTTTTGGCTTAAAACATTCCAACAAATACGTGTTTATTATTGTTGTTTAATTTCTTTTGCCAGAGTTTTTACAGATGCAAACAGGTGTAAACAATGTTTTTTGTTTGGCATCTGATTGGAGTTTTACAGTCTGCTTTCCAACAAGACATAAAACATCTGAGTCAGTGCACCCCTTTCTCACTTTTTGTGCCCAATCTTTTTTTCTTTGTCCTGCTTTCATAACCATAATTCTGTCTCTTTTATTGTCCCTCTCTGTCTCTGTTACACACACCCACACACCCCCACACCCCCACACCAGTTACATGGTCTCTGTGAACATTTGCCAATTTCCTTTACTCATTTTCTGTTTCGCTCCACCTTTTTAATCATCACACCGTTGAGGATCTTTGAGTTATAACTTTCTCTCTCTGCAGGACAGAATATCCTTTCTTCTAAGACGTGTGTGGGGGTGGTGGTTCTGTGATACTGGTCTCAGATGCTCAGCAGCATCTTTAATGCGTTGTCAGTCCTTGAGTGTGCTTGGAAACGAGGAGATGTTGGCAAGCTCGGGCAGCCTGCCAGCTTGTCCATCTTTCTCTACATGGGCTGCTACTGTTTGGGGTCACCGTTCAGGTCAGGTTTAGAGTCTGTCAGCAGGATTAGTTTTCCTTTCACTGTCGAGTGCCCACACAAACTCAGTATAGACCAAGAGCATAAGAATATCTTTAGCTATCAAAGTGTATAGGAACATTATCCCTTTAGGAAAGATTTGCTTGTGCTATCATTCAGTCCCTGAAGTGTTTGTCGATGGAAAAATGTGGAAAACGTTACCATAAATGGGTTATTTTTCTATATTTTATTTAAACAATTATTTAAAATCACTCAATAATCTGCAAAACAAAACCTCCATTTCCTGATTTTTGTGGTTATTAAGTAGGTTATGCAATTTAGTTTTAAAAGCCCATGTTATTATTAGTAAGATCATCCTTTGGTGGGCAGCATCAGATTGGAAAATGCAGTTATTATAAGAAGAGTTTTCATCTAAAACTATCCATGAAGATTCACATGATGGCTGCCTTCAGCATTGTTGAAGTGTAAAAACTATCTGATGATCAATGGAGTTTTGGATGAGAAAAGTATTGAAAAACTGATACATTTAAATGCCAGGCTCTGGACACTTTGATGGGCATTTTTAGTTGACTTTTGACATTGTAAAAATTCTCCATTGATTAGTTTATAACCAAAATAATTGTTAGTTGCCTTTTATTACAAAGCATGTTCAGGTATCATATGTGATTGTTGTTCAAAAAATTGCCAGGTAAGCAACCTTTCGCTTCCCCCAAATTCCAACCTGTCGACAAGTAGGAAAACCTTAACGTTGGCTGACAGTCTTAAAGAGGCTGTTGGTTTGTTGTTCTGTCAGCTGTTGCGTGTGATCTTTTTCTAAATACACTATATTGTCATAGCTTTTAAGACAGATTTTCCTGCCACATGGCAGCTTTACAGTTTTTATGTGTGAGCCTGCAGTTCAGGTAATTGCCTCGCTTTGCTTCAGAAATTCAGTTATTAAAGTTGTGATTATCAGACCTCTTTTGAAGCTCCAAACACGGGGTATTAATAGGCATTAAACTTATGATTTGCCAGTTTTGTGTAGTCTTGATGGAGAGTTTGTTTTGTCCATCCATTGTGAACTCACCCATGTGCACAGATGTGGGCACGTTCACTTGCACACCTGTGTGCACACAAAATGATTCAGCTTTACCGCTCTGGCTTAAGTCCCTCAGAAATCTAATGCTTAGGCAGGCTTTGGGTTCTTCCTTCTCCCTCATCACTCTTCCTCTGTCTCTTTTTCCCTCCGCTCAGTCTGGGCTCTCTCCCCCACTTTCCTATTCCTTGGAGGCAAGTTTTCTGACATAAGATGGAGCTGCAGCTTTCCTCCGTTCTCCCTTTGATAGAGGTGTGGGGTCTAATGAAAGCGAAGTGATGGGGACTGGGAGGAAGCTGAGGGACTGTGTAAACCATGGGGGTTCGAGTCTGGAATTGGCTAGTTAGAAGGTTGCCACAGTGCATTAGTGCAGAGGACATGGAGTGGGAATGTCGGCAATAGCTTTTTTCACTAGTGATTGGGTCCCCTGTCACCAAGCCTGCTGGTTGAAATGATGCCTGATTAATTGAATGAGCCACACACTCCGCATGGACTACACTGATAAGGACCGCATGCTACACACCAAGTTCCCTGTATTATTTTCATCACAATTGCAGCATAAATCTGTTCAAGACATTTTAAATTATCCAATGAAACAATATTATCCACAGTGTAATAATTTGTCAGTGTATCAATGGCTCAGTAATTGACTTCATCGTAAAAAGAAAAGTAGGAAAAGTTTCCCATCTGGTTCTGCTTATCAGAGACTGTCGGTTATGTTACTCTTCAGGTCAAACGAGACCTCTTACTCCCCTTTATACGCTTGGAATATCAGTATGATGAAACGCGATGTCAACACAGAAGGCAAGCCTGCAGCACTACAGTAGTCTACAGTACATCTGAGAGATTAACCAGGTATTCAAATGTATTAGAAACTATTTCAAAGGATTAAGATGTTTCAGCCTCACCTAGAGTGTGACACCAAATACAGTTTCTTCACTTAGGGAGTGTAAGCGGATTTAGGCTCTCTGCTTTCATTATGTCTTAAATGCTGTTGAAACGGCCCAAGACGAACTGGCGTCAAGATGTGCAGAAAGGATCGATTCCTTCTCCTTAGAAGCCAACAAATGCCGGGCCCCACGTCTTTGCTCAGATGCATTAGAAGATTAAAAGTAATGTCTGGACGTGGCAGCCGCTTCCTAATTGATCCTAAGCCTCCTCCTCCCACACACAATCTCCACTCCCCTCTCTGCCATCAGATGAGGTGCTGCACTGTATCGATCCCTGACGCCAATTTCTTGATTGCAAATTCTGATGTGAAGAATCCGGCCTAATGCCATAATCATACACTTGTGATTATGGGGGAGTCTCTTCTAATCAAAGATCCAGGCTGCTGTGCCAGAAGGCAGCACGGGGAAGCAATCAGTCAGTGATGGTTTAAGGAGACGCACTGAAAACATCCAGCAACCTTCTGAGCCTTTTATTTTTTCATTTTCGCAGCTCTTCATTTCTAGCAAAGACAGGATCCTCTCAGGTGATTACAGAAAACTACGTGGATGAAAAGCCGGAGCTGTTGAATGTCAACTGAAGTGAATCTACAGTAATTGCTATTTGCATGTCAAATTATTGTACTCATCAGTGCAAAGGTGTGATCCTGAAATGACTGGATCAAGGCTGTTGGAGCTCATTCATGGTACTGTGCAGCTCACTCCACAGACCAAAAACAAACGGCGACAGAGTTCATGTGAGTTCATCACAAAACACAACTTTGTACGCAGACATAAATGTACTAGGGAAAACAGTTCACCTTATTTTGGAGAATTAGAGACCTTTAAGCTAATTAATGACACCGGCTTGTAGTTATTTATAAAGATGAGCTGAATTCACTGGGCAGCATTGACATCTCCGGGCATCTACTTTTATAGTGTATCAAAAGTTCATCCGAGGTCACCAGTAGAGGCTGACAGGGTGAAATATGTTGTTTCCCCCATTGACACCAGCTACCGGCCCAAGTAGCTAATTAGCTTAGTAAAGTGGTTGTGTGCAGGGGGAGGTGGAGCATGGATGCTTCCTCTAGAGCTCACTTTTTAATAAGCTGATTCTTCTTTATAACAGAACAGCGAGACTAGCATCCAGCTGACCTCCGTACTTAACATGTGTTAAGAGCCAGGGCAGTGGACTAGAAAGTCAGACTGCGAGGAAAGGGAGTGAGGGTGAGGGAGAGAGAGTGTGTGTGTGTGTGTGTGTGTGTGTGTGTGTGTGTGTGTGTGTGTGTGTGTGTCACAGAGAAGAAATTAAAATATGTTCTCATAGGAAACACTACAGCCTCTAAAATCATCATGTTTTTCATCTCTTTGCTCGCCAAAAACAATTTTCCTTGTACAGTTTGCACCGACAGAGAAAATCAAGATGCAGCTCCGCACCATGCCAGGAAATATACTTCACCTTTTAAACATTATCTTTCTCCAACTCACTCTCTCCTGCAGTATGCCAGTGCAGTAAATAATGATAATCATTTCAGGATGTTCACCTTGACAGGAAACTGGCTGTTTTCTTTCAACAGCTCATTCAAAGACTCATGTGGTGCAATGTTTTTGATGTGCAGCAATAAGGTTCTTCAGTTGCTATTGTTCAACCTATTGGGAATAGAGCTTGTTGTACCTCCCATCTTTCGCAGAGATGGAAATGAACAGCGTGGCTGTGCACATACCTTTCAATGGTATTGATAGATTAGCTTTCTGGTTTGTTGATGGTGTCAGTCATGGTTATTCATAGTCGTTCTGTTGGAAATGAAGCTATTCCTTTCATGGATGAGATGAAGAACATACATTGTGTTCTGAGATAGATAGTCACATGGAGCAGTTCGGTATCAAAACAGCCCTAAACTTTACCAAATGAATGAAGATGGAATTTGGTTACATCACTTGAAATGTGTATTCTGTTACCATCGAGACCAACATAACCGCCACTGAACCTTTGTCACTTTCCATTCTTTAGTTTGGAATCAATTATGATGAAAGATATCATCGTTTTTCTGAGATTTCTATTATACTTTGAAGGCGCTAACATTAACATCAGAATGTGTTGAATGTAAGAAATGACCTTAATGAACTGTACTTGAGACTCAGATTGGCACAGGAAAACAATTTTCCCTTTAACAACATAAATATGTCTCAAAAGGCTATGAAAACATGTTTCCCCCTTTCATAATGTAGTTTGTGCCTTAATGACTCATTATAAATAATGGTTTTTAGTAAGTAGTAGTAAAAAGCAGCACGGAGCTCATCAATGGCAAACGGTTTTAAAAATGTGTACTTTGGAAAGTCGTGCAAGCAGTCATCCAGCATCGCAGTAAATGCTGGTGATAAATGACTGTTAATAATCATAAATAAACTGAAAACTATCATTTGGGAAGAGGCTTTTTAAAATATTTGGAACGTGATTGTACAGCCACATTTAAATCCCTACTGTACTCTGATTCTCTTCCTCCCATGTCTCCCTGGCTCTGTTGCTCCGAGCTGATGTTCACTCAGCCTGCCTGCAGAGGGTAGTCACTGACTGCATTGAGAGCCACACACCAGAATCCTTTTTTCATATAGTAGCCACGCACAAGCTCACATATTCGCACATGCTTGTATGCAGGTACACAGGGAAGCTTGCACACATGCCATAACACGGAAACAAACATGCCTCTCTAATTGCGGCGTCTTTTCAGATCTATCTAAACATTAAATCGGTATCTGATTGGGCATTTAGATACGTGTCAGGGCAATGGAAACATGTGATTGCCAGATGTGGGGAGAAAAAAACAACCCAAAACGGATAAAACCCAGTCCCAGACAGGTGGAGCTGGTGCAGCCCTCCACCAGGTTGCAACAGACCATACACTTACCAGGGCTGCTAGATGAAACGAATGGGATTTTATGTAAACTGCTTGTCAGCAGAGATACACACTGATCCTTTTTTCCACGGGGCTGGGGGACTTGCTACAGTATGGTATGTTGTTTGTGTGTTTGGATGTGTCTGTGTGTGCTATTCCTGTCTATTAATATCTGTTCATTTGGTCTCCCAAGCCAAATTTGGGGAAGACAGGCATGAATACATGGCCGTACACATGTTTGTTATAAGAGCACGCTCATACGCTATCAGATATGATGTGGAAGCTTTAATAATGGATGTGAGCAGCAGCTGGAAAGGTGGAAAGGCATTGATTTATACCCACAGGTTTCCTGGGATTTTTATAGGATTGGCTAAATGTCATTACACTGCAGGTGGGGAGGTGATGAACTGTAATAAACTTTGATGTGGATGGGTGTGTGTCTCCTGTCATTGGCTCATAAACCGGAACACTGTGACAAGTCTCCAAAGATCTACTACCCTCCCACCACCTGTCATCATTTCAAATGTGCACAGTACACATAACCACACTCAAGTCTGAATGTGTGTAAGTACAAACACATACAAATGGATTTGCAGACACATACAGTATTCACATACGGAGACAATATGTGCAGTGGAATAAAACAGGCACCAGAATGGCTGTTGAATTTTGGCAGAGCTCTTTTCCTTTCATGATGTTGTATGTGGACAGTTTGTGTGTTTAGATGAAACAGTGATGAGTAAAAGCTGGAATGTGCTGCATCCTTTCTCATTGCTGAAAGTATTGATTTGCTTCCCGCTGTCCATGAATTTGTTCAAACATACAGCATACGTAGCTGAGCATGGGAGATGCAACTGATTGATCCCTTATATTAATGTGCAAGCATTTGAAGGTTTCATTTTACCTCTATGCTGGCATAAAAATCAATGGCTTACAAAATGAGTTTTTAAGTGCTGTCAAAGTTAATCAAGATGCACGAAAACATTCATTTTAAACTTAAGAGGTTTGAGCCTACATGTCACAATTATCTATGAAACTGGAGTTCTTTCTTTGACACTTCCACTGAGCTACTCCTCGCCTCGAAAATATAATATCAGTGTAGCAGCAGTGGTTGAATTGATGTAAAATGTTTTTGTGTTTCTTACATATTAGTTTTTAATAGAATACAGAGCTGGAAGTGTCTCCGAATAGCCAGGTTGATTTTTTCTCACTTTAATAGTCAGCCAATATTACATTTAATTGTCGTAAGTATGATTTGGGAGGGCAAAGAGATACTGCTCACAAATCAGATCATACTAAATAAATGCTTTGCACACGTTATTTAGGCCAGTCTAAATGTTTTTACATGTTTTCATATAGTGTCCTTTTTTTGTTTTTCCCGATCGGACCATAATAGATTATTTTGTAAAATATATTGCCAAGTGGGTCAGTGCCGTATTGAACAATACGCGAGTGGCCAACATACCAGTGCAGTAAGAAAGTGTGACACATTGTTAGTAATAGCCATTATGCCTGATAAACTAACAATGATTCAAAACTTATTTCCGTTATCATAACTATATGCTTGTCCTCAGTAACTAAAGCTACATGGAAAATTTCAGCGAAACAAAAGCACCCATTGCAAGGCTGTTTTCCTTTATATTGTACATATTATAAAGAAAAATACTTGGACCAGCAGGGCCACTATAATAAACTCGGTGAAAAGTCGGGTATGACGTCTCTACTGAAATAAAATGTCAACAAGTCAGTTTTCCTTCCACTGGTGATCTGTCTTGTCACATGGGGATGGCAATGGAAAGCTAATGTTAGCTGCTTTTTATCTGATTTTTTAATCGGGACGAGAGCCAGCTTTTGAGATAGATAGTTCCCGTTCAACTGTGTACTTTTATCACAGGTGCTGGAACTGGTTTGTGGAGTTGCCACTTGTAGTTTGAGTTTTTACAAACGTCACTCGGCTCGGTGGTCTGTTTGACATCGGACTTTGCAAAACCAAACCATTTCCATATCACTTAAGTAATATGGCTACCTTTAGTTTTTCGTCTTATATCATTGTCAGTTAATGCTGCCATTATTAAAGTGTGTTTGACAGACAGAGCTCACAAATGCAGTTGACTCCAATGAATCGGCGGCAGGTTGTGTGAATAAGTATGGTTCGTTTTTTAAATAATGTGGCTTGAGTAACATTTCCCATAAGCCTCACTTTCAAGTGAGTTGGGGTCTAAACTGTAAATTTATTGGCTTCCCTGTTTCCGAAAAAAGTCTGTTCTCCTTATGCCCGTCGTCTGGTTTATTCTGCTGTTTTTTTGTCCGTCTTTAAATAAATGCATCCTAATGCCATCCAGTATTAAGCAGCCATTAATTCTACCCCCTGTTCCTCTAATCTCAAATGAGCAAATCTGTCCTTGTTTTCTATCAACAAACAACTGCAGTGGATGCACCTTGAAGGTCAAGTCCCGTTCTCTAATTAATTGGCCTGGATGTTTCTGATCGTGTTGCCAGGACAGGGATCTTGCTAAGTGCGACATTATTATTCACACACTTGTTTATGTGCTATTGTATTGTTTTTTGTTTTTTTTCCCCCCTCTGGTAGTTACTGTCATCAAACACAACCCAAGATGAAAAAGATAGGATATTTGTCAATTACGTCATTGTTTCAGCGTGGGTGTCTCCATTAAGGAGTCCGGTTGCATTCTCTGCATGCCACTTGGGAAGCAGCATTCACTTCACTCATGGCGGCACTGAGCCCTCACCAGGGGAAAACAGAGTAAAGCTCTCTCAGATCCTGGGGATTGAGGAAGTCATCATTAAAAATGCCAAATGTTGTAGATTCGAAGCAAGAAGAGCGGAGAAAGGATGGCAGGGTCCTTGACTTTTGATTGAGGTATGCACTTGATGATAAATTACTTCAGCTTTTTAAATCTTCTTTCTTGTTGGATAATGATAGCTTTTTAGCTAAAGCACACATCGACCTCACTGCTCCCACAATTCTTACAGATGCTTAAAGAGGTTCACACCCCAGTGCCCATGTGCATTTGTTGTATTTTACCAAACGGGCCCAATTGTGTGCATTTACAATGCGATAAACCTCATTATGTCTGCCCACTAACCAGTTGCGCATTATCTGAAATGGTTTATGGGGCTTATACAGGCCAATTTACCACAGTGCTTGATTCCATTGTTGGTCCATGAATGTGATGCTTGTCTTAGCCTGACTGAGCTAATGTTACTCCTGCTCAGAATGAGGATGCTCTCCTCCTTTGGAGTCTTTGTATTTAGGTGATTAAACCCTGGGGATTTCGCGTCCACGGAGGGACATTATTGCTGTCACTGATGCATAGCAAGTTGAATGCACCTTTTTGCATGTTAATCATCCAAGTCTTGCACTTGCACATGTTAGGCAAAAATATTCCATTGAGTAGCTTGAAAATCGGAAGCAAAGCGACAGGGCTCCTGGAGAGGTACAGAGTAAAAAGATTAGTCTCCATTATACTATGGATTTGCTTTTTTGAAGTGATCAAACCCAATCAATATTAAGTGTTGCTTAATTTACAATTAAATATGGATAAGAAAGTGAAAATAGATGCAGCTCAGTGTTTAGAATAGCTGTTTTGAGCCCTTGTCTCCTGTTTTGGATGTTGAGCGTTTACAAATTTATTCTGGTATTGGTTTTACAGCAGGCGTGTTTGGAGTGAGGTCAAATAAAAAAATCCTGTAATATCGAGGTTGCATAATCACCGTCTGATCATGGTATCCACACAAATTGTAGTGCTGTTTTTTTTTTTTTTTTTTTTTTTCCCCTGATGTAGAATTAGATTTGATAATCTAGTGTCACTATTCACATCGGCTCTGACAACTGAGCCTATATTCTTGTTTATCTCTGTGCTCTGCTCCCACTGCTACCACCATCTCTCCAAACAAAAATTCCATTATTGTGACAACTCTGTGAGGTGTTTGTAGATGCAGTGACAGGCAAGTCATACTCACTCACCACATTTCTCTTCAAACCTAATCTCCAGCATGGCCTTGCTCACCCACTGATAGGCAGATAGTGGTGGGAAACGGCTGCTGATACACTCGCTGTCACCAGCCCCACTTGGAATATGTCTTCTCTCATTAGCATTGACTCTGTGCTTTGGTTTATAGTATCTCGCTAGTGACCCATGAAAGATGAAGTTAAGGCAGGGCCATGAAGCTCAGTAGCCCATGATTGCATCAGGAACACGTCTGTCATCACTACACCAGCTAATGTTAGCTCTAAATGGTGTTGCTCTACATAAAGCCATGTGTATAGGTAGTAGGACTCAGGGCGTATTTAATATTTGTGGTTATTGATCGTGGCCCCTGTAATATAATTTCACCACCCGTTTTCCTCTTAGCAAATATTGGGGTTAAAAAGTAACCCTCACCCATCGTAAATCCTCTTCTGTTCCCCATCTGTTTCATTTTCATAGCGCTCTCTCTGTATCTCTTTCTCTTTCTCCATCTCCTGTTGCCCATTGGGCAAGGGCCCGGAGAGTAGAGTTCTTTGGCTGATGGAATTTTATAGTTGGCATCTAGGCATGCTCCTTCATTTCACTTTTATCCTTGTCAGTCTTCAGGCAGCCCAGAAAAGCTGTCTGTACAGGAAAAATCATAAAATTCTGTCCCTGTCACCAGACAAATTTAGATAACTAATTTTCAGATCAAATTATAAATCTTTTAACTTGGCTGGCTGGGTGACTGTCTGTCTGGCAGAGAGTATCCTTTGAGCAGAAGTTTGAGCAATCTTTGCCTACTCATCATTCCCTTGGAGGAGGCATATCAGTCTGTGGAGGCTGGCAGGGGTGGTGGAACCAGACAGAGTTACGGTCAGCTAAACCAAATGGAATGAGATGAAACGCTGAGTGATTCTGGGGCAAGTAATATGTTCATGTTCTATTACACACTGGCATGATTCTAAATCAGATACCAGTAGCTTGTGCTACTCATCTGGAAGGTTTTGTTGGAGAGATGCTGTATGTGTGTCGCAAGGGATACCACTGGAAAACATACATGACTACCTCTGTCTCCTTGCATGCGAAGAAATTAAGACACGTACAAAGTAATATATAATGCAGAACTATATGTATTGTGTTTATGTGTGTGTATGCATACACAAGTGTGTTCTATGGATGTGTGCGAGCGTATGAATTGGTGAGATGCTGAAAAGCACTCACCTGGAGAAATCCTCCTGCATTTTTTTGCATACTTATTTCATTAGAGAGAATCTGTCATGCATCCTGGTACAGCACTCCCTCATGCTGTTTTTTGGAGACAGAGTCTGTATTTGTTGAAATTATCAGTTCAATAGAGCTGAAGATGCCTCCCTATTACTTCCACTGAAGACTCCTCTCCTAGTCATCCACCAAACCTCGCCCTTTCTGTCCCCCTTATCATGCTTTGTTGTCTGGTTCCCTCGTCTGACATACATTTTCTAATATCAGAAATCGTTCGAGCATGTTTTTTTTTTCTTCATGGTGATGTGTGCGGTGTTCCTACCATACGAAGCTCTTGAAATGAACTTACTTTGGAGTGCCAATAGGTTTATCCATGAGGAAACGTACATCACACACTCACATGTGCACACAAGCACAGAGACACACATGCACAGAAGGAATTTCTGCCTTCCTCCGCTTTGAAGCTGCCATACCAGAGCTGCCTATGTGTTACTAAATCCCATTCTTAAAGAGCATTTTACCCCCCACGTCTGAGAGGCCCTTGGCATTGGCAGCGAACACACACACGCACACACACACACACACACACACATTCACAGCCACACACAAAGGCTCATACACAAACACAATCTGCATGCCTGATGCAATGTTCAGTCACTTGAGCAAACAGACACATTTGGGTACATGAAACAGCACTGCAGTGTGTCGGCACTTATTAGTGAAACGGTACTTTTACACTTGCACTGCTCCTTTTCATAGGTTGTTTACTATACACAACAATAGGAAGGAAGGTTTTACTCTGGATTGTTACATTACTGAACTATTGTTTGAGTATTGCCTCGTTTAGATTTTTTTTTTTTTTTTTTTCCTGTTGTCCTTTGAAGAGTGATGTATGACAGCAGGAGCTCTCACATTGAAACCAGAGGTTTTCAGAGAGAAAAGATGAGCATCAGAGAGACAGAGTTATAGGGGGATAGTTGGAGGGATGAAGGAATGCAGTGGCCCCATGAAGCACCTGGAGCTGGTGTTACTGAGAAATATGGTGTGTGTGTGTGCATCTGAAATCCTGCTGGCTAGCCTTTGGCATAGTCTGCTGTGTTTGTTATGTACAAGCCCTGTGTGAAAATCACCTTCACCCACTAAAAGACACCCAATCTTTTGGGCCATTGCTAGTCGACATAGCTTTTTGAGCCCCTTACTTCTGTTCCATAAGAAGAGTACAACTTGAGCCTGTTGATTGCAGTAACAATTCAGAGATTTAAATGGTAAACATTTTAGAAGGTATACCGCATGCATGAGTTAGACACGCAAATCATCTTTCCTGATCTCTACGCATGAACTCTTTTACCTCACATTACCATGTCTTTCAGGCAACAGAATCTATATGCTTTAATATTTTCAATAGCCTCCCCTTTCTTAGTTTCATGCTAACCCTTCGTTGGTAAAGTGGAATGTGAATAAAGTAAGAGAAAAGCAGTCTCTCCACGTGTCCCGTCATATTTTGGCGCGAACACACATTGGGCAGCGTCCTCAGCCATCGTATTCCTCTGTGAGCTGCCTGGATCAACAGAGAGGAATGCAGAGATGGAGCTAAGACATAGAGGAAGAAATGTCATTACCAAGCGATACCCCAGGGTTTAGCAGTTCGCTGCAGAGGTTAACTGGTCTGGCTGCTTAGTGTTAGTTGGCATGGCTACCATTTCCCAAGATATTTTTGGCCTTCTCCTGATATTCTCAATGGTCTTCCTGCAATTCTCATTCAAAAGGTGGCCAACGGAGGCAACCCGCTGTGTTGAATCGAGTGGTGAAGAAGCTCCACGCGCATCCATCTGTTGATGTCTATTCTCATGAGACCGCGATATCCTTATTTCCTTCTAAACATGAGATCACTTGAAGCATGAGACGCTGTAAAAAAAAAAAAAAGTAAGAGACTCTTTGAGGGAAAGGGTCCAGAAATAATATTATATTCTTATAGCAATAATAATAAAACTCCCCATCTCTCTTTTATGACTCTGCAATAAGTGAGTTGTTTCTGCATCTCAGTACTGAATAGAGAATAGGTAGGGGAGGCAGCACACAAATCAGGCAGGCAGGGGCCCTGGTCTTTGATGAATGTCTCTATCTCCAGGCATTAGGTGTTCTATTTTTCATAGCAGGCCCTTTGGCCATGCTGGAGAGAGCTTGGGCCTCACATGCGCATTCGTGCAAGGCGCCACAATCCTCAGAGATGGTGACTAATCCAGGCCTACTGTCTGGGGGCGAGAGTGGCCGCTACCAGCACAGCCGAAAGGTCACACCTGTCAGAGTGTGTGTGTGTGTGTGTGTGTGTGTGTGTGTGTGGGGGGGGGGGGGGCAGAAAAGGAAGGCAGCACTGTCATGGCCTATGCTTGAAAAGGTGCAGCTTCATAGTGCCTCAGATAGTTCAGCTCACAGACACATGTTCGGACACACACTGACACACAGGTACACACCGTCTTCGTGTGTCTGTAAAGGGGCAAGTAGCTGTTACTGAAATAATTACATTTCTTCTTTCATTTGATCCTCTCTGACTAATTCTCCCACTCCAGAGCAGAGTCTCACTGGCTGTTTTTCATTTCATATTTTGCACAGGTGAAATATTTAATTAATTCACCCAAGGTCATATAATATGTTCCCTGTATGCCTGTTTTTTAGTCTGTTGAATGATACTCTGGTTTAATTTTTAATGGTAACATTGATATAGTTCAAGGATATTGTATTTTCAATATCTCTTTGGTTAATATTTTGCTAATGGATTAACCATGAATCCAAATAGTAATATTCCTATTTTACTCTTTGGAATCTAAACTGCCCCCTGTATGTAGCACTGGAACAAAGCTAGACTTGTTTTAGTTGTCATTACTCCCTACATATTTCTTGTTGCTGTGTACCATAGATGTGTTTTGCATTTTGAGTTGCAGATGTTATCCTTATGGCCTTCCACCTCATTGACTATCCATTTATCTTTCAATTAAATGAATGTCTGGTCTGTTGTAGGAACTTTTATATTTTCTCTGCCAAGTAAAGAAATGCATGCTCTTGTCTTCTGTCTTAAAGCCTTGGATGCTACTTTTTCCTGCTTTTCCATGTAATGCTGCACTGTTGACATTTTACCAATGTTCCTGGCGCATGGGAGGCACCACCGCACCTCACCATCAGCTAGGCAGCATGCCATGGCTGGGGCATCAGCCTCAATTCAACAGGCAAATTAATCTTGCTTTGTTGGAGTAGTCAAGCCTGACCTAGGAGAGAGTTCGTTTAGCTGTTGCTGTGCTGATGCAAGTGCTTTCTCTGGACTTTGGAGCCTTCATTTATGGGCTGTTAAAGATCTCTCCATCTGTTATTAGGCAGGGCCCGGATACAGACGCCTTGATGAATAGGTATTTCTACTACTATTGAATGGGCTGCAGTCTCTCGATGGAGACAAAGTAATAGTGTGGATATTAGAAGAAACAGTTTTTGTTTCCTGAGTCCTCAGTGATTTACACTGCCAGCCAATTATACTTGATTAGAAGGGGAGCGCCTATTCGGTTTGGGACATCAATGGAGGAAATCAGATTGGTACTGCGTTTTTCTCTTTTTCTCGGCAAATGTATTTTGATATTTTTCTATTTACATGTACACAAAGACACAGCAAAGCACATACATACACACTTGTATCCACCTTCCACACACACACACACACACACACACACACACACACACACACACACACACACACACACACACACACACACACACACACACACAGTGTTCCACTTTCAGTACAGATCACCTCTCTCACCCTTATCTGTTAGCTGTGCTGTCTCTGTGATGAGAAGATAATCCCTCAGTATGGGTTTTTCACGGGAAGATATTTCATAGATCATGTTTTTCTTCTGATGGGGTAGCACCAGACAATTTGAAATCCTATTTATCTAGCTAACAGGGAAGAGGAGAGGAAATGTATCTGTGGTTATTAGAGATGAGACAACCCCAATGCAGACATGAGAAGGAGATCAAAGCTGACTGCCCTGGAAATAATAACTGAATCCAATGTACCCAACCCACTGCTTCAAGGTTCAGGAAATGCAGAACTTTTTCTTCCTATGTCGGTTTGAATGCGTGCATGCTTTTTGTGTGCGAATTGATGTGTGTTTATCTGGTCAAACCTCGAGTCTATTCCCATTTACAATCCTGTCCAAGTTGCGGGGTCAGTACTGCAAACACAAACATGAACGTGGATTCAAACACACTTTCAAGCCACCCATTCAGCTTCTGGCAAGGCCCGTCACCATTCTCTCAGGACTGTCATTTTCATAAATCATGCTTGTCCCCTCCATCAGAATCTGCCCACAGAACCTGTGTAGGGATTGGACATCATTAATGCCCCTGCCAGATCATTTCTACTTGAGCCCAGTTTTTGTCCTCAGTCATCCTGCCTATTTTTTTTTTTTTTTTTTTTTTTTACTCTTTGTTATTTATTGCACATTGCATTTCTTGGCACTTTGTTCTTAGGCTGGAGAGGATGACCAGGAAATGATGGGTTGTGAGTTTTGTGTGTTGTGCTGATAAAAGGGCAGACTATTTCAGATTAAATAAGAAACATTCCAAATTGTTGCATTTATTTTGTTAGCAAAGGAATGCATGTGTTAAGTGAATTAGGATCACCCCACGGATCTTTACTTGATACAGTCTGCACAAATGGCCTCATACTTTCTCATCCACAAAGTCAATGAGTCAATAAGTGGCCAAACAACATAGCAGGCCCTCCATACACAGAATTTGGATTTCAGTGTGTAAACTTCATTGTGTTTTCACACATGCAGTACAGGTGAAGATGGATATTCTCAAGGCTGTGACCTCGGGTCATGCAAGGGTTTGTGTACCACTCTGGCACCCATCAGTACAGAACAATAGGGCCAAGGCCAAGCCAGCAGAGCTTGATTACCCTCACACAGTGGAAACCAGCAGTCAAGCAAAAGGCCAACAGCAGGAGGTAAAATGGAGGCCAAAGCAAAACTGTACTACTAACAGGAGTGAAACAGAGCTGGAACCAGTTTGAAATATTACACACACATCAGCAAACAATACACGCCTAAATCACAGCTACGAGATTGAATTAGTACATGGGTTTTAATAATTCATCTGTCCATACATACATGCATGTTTTCATGCATATACTCATATATGGTCTGACCTTGTGGAGTGCAGCCAGATGATTGTTAGAGAGAGCTGTGAACAGAAGTAGAAGATGGGCTCTGTTGACCTGATTGCTGACAGCAGCATAGTCTGTGTCGATCTTTAAGACAGAGAGCGAGCAGACACAATTGTTAGATGGGGAATAGTTGGGCCGGCACTGTATACATTTTTCAGTTTCTCAAATAAGAAAAGCTGATTTTACAGCCGTTGTAGCTGGGTCTGTTCTGCTTTGATGAACCAGTACATGTGAATTCAAGAATGGTATTTCGGTGAAGTATGTATGCATGTCTAAAGAAACTAATATAGGACACAGTCTGTGAGAAATACCTATACACCACCCATCGTATAAGACCACGGCACTCACTGGACCACAGAGGGACCCTTTGTAAAACAGCACCCATGTACACACCTATTTAGCTGTGTGTATAAATTATTTTGATATAAGTCTTATGAGGTAAAAAAGTCAATGCAATATGGTCTGCTCTCATCACTATTCCTTTGTAGCACTCCATTAGCTTTCGGGGTAAGTCGTGCATCCTCCGACTTCTGGTTGAGGGTTCTGCTCAGGATCTGTTGCCTCACGTTGTGTCTACACACATAATCTCTCCCAACTTTTCAAGTCAACGAAAGGTAATTGAAGGTTTTTTTATTCTTTGAACGAGGATTGTTATTTATTTGAATCACAGGGGAGCAACAGGAGAATGGAGGAATATCAGATTAACCTGGACCTTTTGCCCCCATAGTGTGTTTGCCCAATGTATGATTTATGAAGGTTAGTCCCTAATGGAGAGGGTTGCTGAAGAAGGACGAAGGAGCATAAACAGGACACACATTAGAAACCAGCATCAGCACTCGCGCTCATTTATTCATTGTTTCAGCTTTGTTTTCCTATCTTCAGACCTTTTTTGTAGTCCGTCTCCAAACTTTTAGTCGGCAGTTGCAGCTCTTGGCTTCATACCCAAGCTCCCAGAGCTGGATACAAGAGCACAGAGTACAGAGTTCATTAGGCCTTCACATAGCAATCAATGCAGCAGAGACCACAGTGAAAACCTAAATTAGATCCTGTGTGACTTTACCTGCTTACCAGCTCACTTGTCAACTCCCTCTGCCACGACACTGAGAGTACATGAGCGGGAAGCAAGTGCTCAGAAGGCTTCTCATGCCTTTCAAGTTTTCTTCAGTCATTATTTGTCACTTTATTTAACTGTACAAATGTGATCACTATCTCAGCTTATCTACATACAAAATACCTCGTGTCTTTGTGCTTTTGGAGAACTTTTGGGACAATATCGAGCATCCGGCTGACCTTGCATTGATTGGTGAGTGGTTGCAGTGTAGTGCATTATCTTGAAAGTAGTGTGGGGGAGTCAGTGCAAGGGCTTATTTTTAGGTTGAGTAAGTGGAGAAAAAAATCCATAAGCGTCTGTAAGGATCTTGCTCACAAACCCACATAAAATCTGTCCATCAGCTGTCTTTGATACCCTGCATTATTTGGAAATGCATGTTAAGGCAAGGTGTAAATATACGCAGAAGGCATTGGAATCAGAGCAGATCAGTCAGACCACATTTTGTGGTAATCATGTTTGCACTGGGATTAGATCTCAACTGGGTGTAAATTCAATTTGGCCCGTCGCTCTTCCTGGTGGGTCTCCGAAGATGCACGAAGTCCGCCACCACTTGGGGCTCTGGTCGCCCGTATCTGTGCCCTCATTCCAAACGGCAGCGTGTCCTCCACCACCGCCACCACCTCCACCTGAGAAATGCGTTCCCGGCGGCTTGCTCCATGGGCTGTGAGCCTCGATGTCAGGGTGCGAGTTGAGGCCATTGCTATGTCCTTGCACGGTTACCCTCCGTCCACGCCCTCCACTTGAGTGTAGCAGCTTCACCTTGGTCGGTTTCCGTGCACCTCGGAGGAAGGAGAGTGCAAGCATTTGGCTCAATGTTTCCTAGTTTTTATCAATGCTGCGATTGCAACTTTTTTCCACTGAATCAGGCTTGATATTTGTTCAATTCACTTTTATTTGTATAGCACCAAATTGCAACTTAAGTCTTCTATGGACATTTTACATAGCAAAGTCAAGACTACCCCAAGGTATATGTGAATGTGTATCTGCATTTGCAGAATAGCCAATGGGAAAGTTCTTTCTCTGACATACTTTGGCCTAAAGCCTCCGTCACGGGGTTGAATTTTTAAAGCCTGAGTGCAGAGCCAAGAGGAGATGCTGACATGTAGTGTCCTCCTAGCCCACTTGAATAACACTATTTTTAAAGGATGGAAGGATGGCTCAATGGAACCAAAAGATAGCAAAAAAGACGGCCCACCCCAGCGTTAACACCACATTTAACTGAGTCGTCAGTTCGAGTTTGCTTGTTTTTCATGTTGAAAGACATTTTCTTAAATGACACGGTAAATCACACTTGTAATAAACTGCTGCAAATAGACGTGCAACTTCAGACTTCTCACTGTGGCCAGTGTGCAGTCAATTTTACTTACTTTACTTTTCTCACTCTCTTCCACCTGACTTTCAGTGAGCTGGCTGACATCTGCTCCTATCTTTATAGAAGTGTCATTGAAATTCAGTGCAGACACGAGTCCTGCAAAGCACAGGGAGAACTGCTAAGGGGAATATTCTCCACCACCACCACCACCACCACACACAAGCCCAAAAAACTTACATGTACAAACACAGGCTCACAGGCACGCACACACAATTGTGTGTGCAGACCCATATTCATTTATGTGCTCATATACACTCGCACACAGGCCCACAGAGATGCACAAAATTGGGAAATTTGTGATTTAAGCTTTGCAGCTCTTGTCAGGCATTAATTAACTGTGGCATTAGTGGCCTTTACTTAAATATACACACAAAAATGTTAAAAGAGAGCTGAAGTTAACCGAGTAAGATTCGGGTCAACTGTTTAACAATATATGACACCCCCCGCGCATGTGGCTCTGCATGCTTCGGGGTATGTGTGCACAGAAGTGTTGCTTGCATTGGGATGTGAAAGTTGCTACAGAGAATCAATAGGGCAAGGCCAAAGTGGTTATAGGCATTACGATTCCAGGCCCTGAAGCAGAAGATCATGTAGGAGCTCCAAAACCACAACTTTTTCCATAACCATGAGTGGGCTTGTTTCAGGAATTTTTAAATTGCTGGCCACTAATTCCCTAATGTCAACAGATGTATTAATACATGTGCCCCTATTTAACCCAATGCAACACCAAATAAAATAAAAGTTTCTTCCATTTTATTTTGAACTTTTTCGTATTTAAGTATCATACGGATTCTACACACATTCTAACTTACGTATAGAAGGCTCAGATCAATTGGATTGTGCATGTGCAGTATAATTGCACTTCATTATAACCCCTAAGATAGAGTGAGGACATGGTAACACAACCCTCAACTATTTACTCTGAGAACGCACAGACAGCAGGGTGCAGAGCAGGGGATAGGAGTGAGCTTAAATCAAAATTAAAACATATCACACAACTCTTCTCCTGTACACATGTTTTTATTCAGTCAATGACGCATGAATAAAACACAGGGAGAAGAGTTGTGCCGCGTAATCTAATTTTAATGGACAATATCCTTACCTACCATCAAATATTATGGCACTATATATAAAGGAGTGACGATTAAATTGACTAAGTACCCAAGAGACAGGCACAGCATTGATTAACAATAGAAATATAATTAATTCGGGAAATATCCAACATTGTATTTCATGCATTATTATACATACATAAATATACAACTGCTAACATTGTTATAAGGAAAAATGTGAAAAATTGGTTTCTGCCAGAAAACAAAAATCACTGAAATCATTGAATCCTCTCTGTGTGTGTTGGTCTGTTGTAACTGTAGCTCTTAAATGTGTCAATATTTTCTTTTAAATATGTTATTCTTATTCTTATTCATCACACCATCCCTCTCTCATCTGGCTTTTATCCTTTTTCTTTTTGCTTGCCACAAAGTTCAGTCTTTACTTCTGGATGGTTTCCATGAGTGTTCAACATCATGTTTCATTGATGTTTTCTTTATTACACAGGCATTTGAATTTCATCTTCCAGTCTCATCAGTTTAAAAGGGTTAGAGCAGTTCAGTAGCTTGGTGTTATTTGCATCGACTTTCAATGAGTGGTTTTTGGAGTTTCCGTTTGACAGTGGTAGACTTTGGTTTTGATTTTAACCTTGCTTCACTGATGATGACTGCTTCACCCCTTGTGGGTCGTGTGTTGATAAGGAATCCAGCTCTCCTCGACTCAATATTTTGGCGTTGTGGATATCCTTTTCCTACTATTTGAAACACTGATGATGGCATACTGCAGGTCAACTTTCAGTGGGATTAAAGCCAAGGGAGTCTGCTGACGGTGCCTTTTGCTCTGCCCTCACCTTGTTCACAACTGGGACGCAGAAAGTCAGACGGACATGTTTGCTATGTGTTTGTGTGTTTTTCTCCAAAGCTCGAACTGTCTGGCGTGGGTCAAGCTAAAGCTAAAGGTAAAGGTGTGAAAGAGAAAGGAAGGAGGTGAGACAATCACCCTTGTTGTTAGGCTGGTAAAGGTCAAGGTGGAAGTATCACAAAGAGGTTAACCTTGAACTGACTTCTACTTTGACTTTGGCAGGATTTAAGTTGTGAAAGGTTGCAAGTATTTTTCATAATTAGTGTTACAGCAAAACCTGCCAAGCAGCTGCCATATTACACAGTGCAGTGAAGAATTATATACATCATATATGCTATTCTTACTCATACTAAGACAATCGTGTTATTTGTGACGTAGCCTCTGGCAAAAACAAAATCTTTCTTTCAACTGTCCAGAAGTAGTTAGTCTTAATGGAGCTGAAATAATACCTTTTAATTCTTGGTTCATAATTGCCTTAAAATGTGGTTTTCCAGAAGCACCTAAATGCCCTTCAGTAATTACTGCAGTACAACTAAATCCTAAAACCTTTCTGTTTTGTTCGAAAATGTTAAACCCTTTTAAAAGAACATGGCCTCTCTTTAATAAAAAACATATCCCTGTATGAATTCTACCTCTGAATAAATACATCTAATATTTATTTTGCCCTATGGTTGAGTTGCTCCATGTTTTTTTTTGGTCTGACCTTTCAATGTATTCATGCATACACACTCCAGCCACACAACTTTAGAAGCAGCACTCCCCTGTGTGTAATTGAATTACCTTTACAAACTATTGTGGGCATCTTTGTGTTGAACTAAAATAGGAGTGGAATTATTTAATATCCTCATTTTTTGTGGTCGCTGCTGTCACCGGGTACTCTTCTTCCAGACCTTGGGGATCAGCACAAAAATACACAAACACCACGATTCCTTGGCCACTGCCCAGTGTTTCTCACTAAGTGAACGCTGCAGTGTTATTTTCAACCAGCCTAATACCTCACTGCTTCTTACTTCTCAGTCTGCTGCCCTGTTGCAGTGAGCTTGTCTTGTATGGACACAAGATATAATGCCACTGGCCTGATTATTGAGAGAATGTTGTAGGCCTAATTGTGTGTTATCAGCAAGTTGTTGTTGACTAGACATAGGAAAATAAAGCAGCCTGTACATATATATATATATATTATTATTATTATTATTATTATTTTTTTTTTTTTTTACCACAACTGGCAAAAGATATAGGAAGACAAATAAATAGAAAGCGGGAGAAAAAAAGCCCCTGGTGTGTACAGAGAAACACATATGTCTTTGTAGCTGTCACACAGGGTTCAAAAACACCTCACTATGGAGAGACAGAAAGTAAAAATAATGAATAAAGGAAGAAGTAAAAAAAAGACTGAATTGTAGATGGACGATGAGAGAAAGAGATGAAATACTTGGCCACATGGTCTGGTGGGAAATCCCCCACTGAGCTGGGAGCCCTGCGCCCTGGTGGCTAGATGAAATGTCTTATCTGCCAGCAGCAGAACTCTGTCCTTTAAGTAGGGCTAGGGAAAACTCATTGTCCATCCAACCAGCATCTCAACTGATCCGTGTTCCCGTTGACCTTTACCGTGACTGCTGTCACACTCCCATGCCAAACTTTGGATTGTGTTAAATGTAGGATTGTTCATTTCATGTGTCGTAACATCTCTCACATTAGTCTCTTTGTGACTGCACTTTGCAAACCTTATTTCCCTGTGTGGTTGTGTTGACAGCATTGTTCATTGGTCCTGTTTGTATCATAAAGGAAAGTGTGAGACGTGTGACATTTGCTTCTACCTGTCGCTAGACTGTCTGTTACCCATTCTCGTGGTATCATTTCTCTCAACTAATCTACCAACCCCTAATGAACAGGAAATTAAGTTATAACATGGCTATCATGCAGCTGGATATGCTCTAATTGCTCAGATTCTATCTTTATTATTTTTACATAGAGCAGTAGGGTGCTCTCGTAATTTTCATTAATTACACACAAAGAAGCAGTAATTAGATTTTTCAGTAATCTATAACTTTTTGTCTGACTTTTTGGGGGTGTAGTAGGGTGGGGGCCATGTGTTTTAATGTTTGGATTCATTACGTCCCAAGAACAGTGTCATACAAGTATCAACGTTTGGTACCCAGCCCTAGTTGGTAGTCAACTTCAGCTACGAGGAACGGATGAATGAGACGCAGCAAATGTATGGCTTCTTTTCAAAACTGATTTATTCAGAACAGTAAAACAAGCAATATTTAGATATCATCATCAAGTTTCATCTTGTTACTGTTTCAAATTCAAAGAATCAAATCAGTGAAGTTCTATTTCTTTCTATCTTGGTATAATTTGCTTCTCCGAAGAGTTAGGTCATTGTCTGACATCTGTGCCCTCGTTTAAATACCATGCAGTCCATGCACGAGTTGTGTAGTTCAAATGAATACAGTAATGTAATGATTTTGCTTTTAGAGAAAGCACATGAATCAATCATAAAGCGCTGGATGACTTTCATGATTGCTATTTGAGGAAATCTTTAAAACATCACTTATTAATTGCTCCTCTAAACCGCATAACACTGGAGGAGAATTGGGGAAAGATCATTTTATAGACTTTAATAAGTGTGTGTGTTTGAGAGAGATGGAGAGAGCGGGTAGCACGACCGACTGAATGGAAGAAGCATGTCCAGCCGGGAACTCTCTCCCAGCGCTAGCTTCCAGGCCAGGCATGTTACTGCTTATGTAGTTTTCCAGTAAGCCGACAAAGGGGCTGAATAATGTATTTATCAGTCTGCCTGAGTGTGCAGAGCACTGGGCACTGAGGAAGCTGCCAGCTTGTTATAGGCTCATTACAGGTGAGGATGACATGTGGAGGTGCAGCCGCATTGGCATTGTCTCCCTGCCCTGCCCTCGATAGAAGGCGCAGCACTCTGTCACTCCCCTATGGCATACAGAAAGGGAGACTGAGGTGATAGAGGAGGAGGGAATGAGCCTCGATGCTCCCCTAACCCCCCCAAAATGAAATTGACAGGCTCGCTGAAGTAATTGCTCCCAGCACTATTTTCTTTGGCAGGAAATACTGTTATCGACAAATAGGGGATTCAATAAGCGGCAGGAGATGAGGCTCTAGGCTGTGGTCAAAAGGCTGTGTCTGTCCTCTGCTGTTGAGGTTGCAGTGTCTCCTGATGTTCCCTCTCTCCTTTGCCCTTTCTCCCCCATACTCTTTATTTTTGTATCTTTTCCCCTACTTTTTCTATCGCCCTCATACTCCCTATGCTTCATTCACTTTTTACGTCTCACTGCTGCATCGCAAACGCGCACCATCTTTCTCCCCATCTCTCCATCTTCTCCTACTCTCATTCTCCAGGGTCTCTTTTGCACCATTTTCTTCTGTTGACCATTTTTGCGAGCCCGACGGGGAAAACTCTATTACCCAGTGGTCAGCAGGTAATCCCCCGCTACCCCCACCTCACTCCGCAGATTGTTTCTCCGCTGCCAGTATGGTGGTAATGTTGATATTATCCCAAAGGATCCTATTGATTTGGGCTAGGGTCATGAAAAAGCAGTTCATGGTCAGTGTCTTTGGTTTCCAGAGGTCAGAGCATGTGGTGAAACCAGAGCTCTAGCTTTTCTGGACATAGTGGCATGCCTGCTGGGAACTACTGAGAGCTAAGTATACAAATAAAAAGTGAGTGATGTATTTGCCTCTCACTGCCCATGACTGAGGAAGTACTGTTCTGAAAATGCAGTCACATAATCAGCCATATCCAGTCGTGGAATCACAGTAATATAAGCTGCATTTTTATATTTGAAATAACGTGTTTTTTTTTTTTTTTTTCTCATAAGAGTTACAGTATTCTTGTGCTATGTGTGGGTCAACATGTTATTTTGGTCTTGGTTAGTTTGCAGAAAGTGCATATATTTACTGTTAAATGTTGAATGTTTATTAGTGATGTTGAAATTTTTGTGTATTTTGAACTTGAGATCTTGCAGGCCGTCTTTTGCAAAACCGCTGAGTATATCTTATCAAACTCTAATGCCAGCGAAGTCAAGCCTTGGTGAAATGGCAGACAACCGTGACTTTAATACATCTCATCTCCCATTATCTTTAAAGCTTTATTCAGCTGAGGCTCCGACATACCGCTTCTCCACCGTCTAACCACCCGGTTGTTTAAGATTTTATTATTGTCTGAACTGATCAAGTGCAGACAGCAGTGCGTTTTCTAAAACCGCAGGCCTTCTCTACAGAAAAAAAAGATGTGGTGATTTGGCTTCTGTTATGGTGCAACACTCAATACTGATATTTTTCAGAAGACAATCATCATTTTATACCAACTCCCAACAATGTTCAGCCTGACAATCTGCCAGTTCCAATTGTTAAAATTTCCCCTTCTACTTTTTGAGGACAGGTAACTCTTACATGGACTGTATGTTGTTCCTTCCTTCCTGACATGATTGGATCCATGATTTCTAATCAGCTGTTTAAATGCTCAGTTCTGTAATCTTTGATAAGTGATCACGCTCCATAAGGATTAATTTCCAGTCGTTGCATCCTACTAGGCGTAGATCTCAGGTTAATGTAAAATTTTGGCGCACTCTTTAACCAATCGGCATTGACCTCTTTATGCGTCAAAGCTCTACCACTGCTGTAACTACAAAAAAACACTTGACTTTGACATCATCACAGTGAACCACTGAACTTGGCTGCTGAGTGACTGAGTGGCTGAGCAGACGTTAACGCGAACAGGGTTTTCAGACAATAATCACAGCGAAGACTGAGGCTCTTAGCAATAGTCTGGTGGAGCCCTGGTAAAGCATTAGCACTCAGGGTGTAATTGTCATGGTTATATCCACTATAATGACACCTTTACATCCCTGTCTAAGTTAAACCTTGAAATATATCTCTAGTGTTTGGAGCGTCTGTCTCATCGTCTCCATCAAATTGAAATTTCACATCCTGTCTATCTGGTTTTATCAATGTCTATTATTTTCTTACGTCTTTTAATGTAGCTGTTCTACAGCTGTCAAACTTAAAAAAATAAAAATGAAAAAAAAAAGAATGTAAAATCGTGTTTGGCAGAAATATGCAACAGAGAATTCTGTGATTTGTAATGTGAAATCTAGATAATAATGAGAAGGATTCTTATCTCCCCTCTAGCCTAATAACTATCTTCATTCAGATAAAAGATCAACCAGTCACTCCTCCACGTTCGTCCCAAAAGCACTTGAGAACAAGATGAACAGTGTGAGTGTTCATATAGATCAAGCTGAGAAAAATGGAGAAAAGACAGGAAAGGGATTTAATAAAACAAAAAACAAAATCTAACTATAGTTTGGAAAACTACAATTATTGGAAAGTATACTCTGAGGTTTAACTTCTTTGATATTTTTTTTACAAGTATTGAAATCACAATATCACAGCAGAATATTTTGAAAGCCATAGGAGAGAATGATAGTAGAAAAAAAAGAAAAGAAAGATGTTTCATCTATGTGTAACAAAGAGAGTATTGAAAGGAAATGTACTTATAAAATGGCATTCGTAGATTATTTTTCCTACTCACATTGACAAATACATAAGATACTATAGGGTCTGTGCGATTACATATCTGCTAAATAATTAAATATTGTAATTGGTTTTGGCAGGGATCCCTCCTGCAATTTGAGGAGTGTCATTCTACATCATCCTTCATCAAATACATATTTATAATGGAGCCAATCAAACCATGAGCTCAGTTTAGGCCTAATAATTATTGGTAGCTTGCTGTTCTTCGACGGCCTCTGGTATGCACCCCTGCCCCCGCAGAATGAAATTTCTTTCATGTTGACTGTGCATTGCAGGAGAGCAGCAGGCCTCTCTTTTCCCCAGATAAATGAGCAAGCTTATTACTTCCCAAACTGCCCATTAGCGAAGCTCACTTTGTGGGGAACCAGCAGTCCGGGGATGACTGCAGAAATTATGATTTTGACTAGCAGTCTGGTTTAGGCATATGTAATGCCGTTACCTCATTTCTTTTGTATGATGCCCTCACTCAACCATTATTTTAACAATGGAGTCTAGAAATTCCCAAATTATTATAACAGATTTGTTGTTAGAGCTTATACAGGTAGAGGCCTTTTTATTTTTATTTATTTTTTTATTTTTTTATTTTATTTTTATCGTTTGACTGCTTTAAAATTATGCCAGGCCAAATATAGATTCATTCAGTTTATTACTTTGGTTTCAAGATGTAACCCAATGCATTGCACAACGCTCAAAGTACTTCAGTGTGTGCTTGGAGACTGAGTGTAAATGTGTGTTTCCCTGTTGTGCTCAAAGTGTGTGCCTTGCTGCCAATAGGTAGTCTTATTGTGTAAGCATCAGTGTAGCAACATGTCCCAGTGGAGATTATACACAAGAATCCATTTACTTCAAGCGGGAGCTGATACAGATAGCATATAGTGGCTGTGTTTGGCTCACTGCGAGGATAGTCCATCATTAGAGCTTTGGCTGATTGAGAAAAAGAGAAATTGACTGGCAAATCTCTTCCTTTTCCTAAAACAAAGAAGTTATGGCTAGCTTTTATTACGAGCACCATTGTTAGAATCCAGATTAAGTCAAAACAAGTTTCAACAATTACACCTTCATATAAAGTCCTCTTTGTGGTATTGATGAGTTAGTATTTCATTATTTGACTCAATATAACAGAAAATGTAGGTTCAGTAACCTGTCTCTGTTTTAAGGAGGATGTTGTTTGAGTCAAATCTTACAAGTCCTTCATCGGTGTTTAATTATTATTGCATTACTATGCTGATGCAATCTAATAATTGTCTAACTGATGTTCTGTTTGCAGGGTGGACTTAGGAACAGCAAGCATGAGTGTACACTCTCATCCCAAGAATATGTCCATGAACTGCGCTCTGGTATCACAGAAGAAAAGCTGCTCAATTGCCTGGAATCCCTCAGAGTGTCTCTTACGAGTAACCCTGTCAGGTGAGTAACTGAAGTTTTTTCCACTAGCTGCAAACTGTGAGTTGCACCAGGGGAGGTTTTCTGACAGATATTTGAAAATACCATCACTTTTTGGGAGTACCTCTTATTATTGGCAAAATGATAGGTTTGTCAAAATCAAAAGAAAGCTCACTGTGAATTGTTCTCATGCTCACAACTACAGACTGCTGGAATAAAGTGTCATGCCGCTGAGCTGTGAAGGATTAGCTCTTTCTGTAGTTTTATATTTTACAATAGTCACAGTACAAACACACAATGTGATTATGTCACTGTTTGTTAGTTTATTCACAAAGTTTTCCTCTGGTTATTTCTACATGAAATATCCAATTGAGAAAAACTCCTTGCAGACGCAATATATTTGCAATCTGACCTCAGCAGTTTTGACCAGTATAAAAAAATTATGCTTAATGGAAATTGTATAAGTGTTCCCAAGATTAGCAAGAACATGTTGGGAAAATGGTTTCATAGTTGATTGTACAACACTTTTATTTATTTTTTATTTTTAATTGAGGTAAAAATGCAATGATATTAACGTAAGATTAACTTATTTTTTGGTGTCGCCCTGCTCACACTTTTGAAAAAGCATACTAAATGTGTCTTAAGGATACAATGGCATGTAATGTATTGTGCACCCAAAAGCTATCCTGACTACAGTGAAGACTCACCACACAACACAGGGGACTGACAGAAAGCTCAGACTGAGTGATGAGGAACAAGGACAATCACAAGGTGTATGGAAAAGCATTAAGTCATGGTGTCAAGCTGTGTGAGGTATAATGTTAATTTTAGATATAAGTCTCAATGAAATTGTAATGCAATGTGGGTATGCAAAGGAAACATATGATTGAACTGAATATTAATACATTGATTGGTATGACACTTCCTAAGTATGAACAATGCCCTGTCAGCATGTGTAACTCAGGTGCTGATGTTGATCAAGCGACGGAAGTTGGGACACTCACAAAATGTATAGCTTCCGCCTGCTCCATGTACGTGTACGGTGTCCAGCTTCGTTAGCCTTCATCAGAAGCAGTCTCATAACTTTTCGATCAACCCATGTAAGATCATTAATATGTTAAAAATTTACAAACGTTTATTTTACAATTTATTCCTTTGTCTATTTATTTAAAAATGATAAAATGCAGCTTTGATATTGCCTATTTCAAATTATTCAGAACATTAATATTACATTATTCAGATCTAAGTGGATTTTTTTTAACGGAAGTGCATCGGACCTGCTACTTGTAGATCTGTCAGACAAGAAGAACCACAGTTTACACATTTAAACTAGCACATATAATACAAACAACAACAACAACAACAACAACAACAAATAATGCCGACCAAATGAGCACAAGCTGACAGTCACTGGGAGTGCGTGTGCTATTCCAAACTGCTCTGTCTAAAGATATCTAATAGATAATGAGGTCTAGGAATCCAAATCAGAAAGCCAGTTATTCTTAAATAGCACATTGGCCTGTTTCATGTGCACAAACCGCCTCTCATCTCACCAAATTAAAGATGGTGGTATCATCTTTTCTTTAATCTATTGTGAATTTATATATATATAAAAAAAAAACAATTTCAGATTTCCCCCCTTCGTTCTCTCCTGAGCTTTGTTCGGCTCGAGTCATTCATTCTGAGGCCTCAGAGATTTTTCTAGCCTCCTCTGTACTTGTTACCCAAATTCTCTGCTTTTGTCCTGTAAATGAGATCTTCCATTTAATTTGGTCCCACTAGTGCAACGGAACCCTTAGTGACAGCAGATCATCTAAATTATTTACCGGCCCACTGTTGAGGAGATGTTTCTTAATGTGAACCAATGAGTGGTGCATATTAAATGGTCGTTGGATAGGTGGAATACATTTTTATGTTGACCCTGCGCACAGAGACGATCTGCCGGCACAGCCCCAGATAAGCTTTTATTTAATCTGTTTGGTGCCACCAGCATTACTGCTGCAACCCTGTATTAACCAATTTGGAGGCAAAGACAAAAGAGTTGTGTGCTGCTGCTAAAACCTTGCACGTTCACCACAACAACAGATGCTCAGTAGACCCATTTATACATGGATATGGATACAATGGGCATTTTCCAATGATTCATCGGACATTTCTTTTGTACAAAGATATTCGTTTGGCTAACAAGATAAAAAAAAAAACGAAAAAAAAAAACATGAGGTCTCCATGCACAAAGAAAGCATCGATATCTAGTGTGTTAAGCTTAACACATGCACGTTTTAGGATGTAGCATAGCATAATGAATAGCTAAGTAGCGAAGTAATTGTCCCTCGAGCAATTTCCTAGCTGTGAAGTCAGTGTCCAAAATCTCCAGCAAGCTGTGGGGAGTCAAGTCAGCCTTTCCACTCAGAAAGGCCAACCGACGCCGAGGGGTTGTAACTGAGGCCAGGCTTGCCCTGTGGGTGTTTTTAAATGGCTGAACCTTTGACCGGCATATGAGGAACCCGTGCTTTCTGAAGGAGTTGCCACCCACGGATGGCTAAGCCCATCCAGCGAGGCACCTTTGGGTGTGTGTGTGCTGAGGAGGAGTGTGTAACACAGGTCCCCCTGCTCATCTTTACGCCTCTTATTGTTTCTCTCCCGGGGAAAGTGACTGATTATTTTCTTGAAGCATGGATAAGGTTACTCCTAATTAATATGAATGTGCTTAATTGTTATGGATCACAACACACAGGAAGTCTGCATTTGACTCCACTATGTTAATGTGACCTTTGTACGCTATGCAGTTATGTTATCATATACTGGAAGTAACCATGAAGTAGGTGCCAGAGCAGGGCATTCATGTTCACACCTTAGAATAATGATCGTCTGGGCTGCTTTTCCATATTGATATTTTGGGGAATTCATTAAAACTGTAATTTTGATTTAAAGAAATTTGCAACTTTGTAAAATTGTACAAGTAGTAATCAATACTTATTGATATATACCAGTAAGTGGTACATAATGTGCTACCATTTATTTTACTTTGCTGAAGGTGCCTCACTGTTTATCATACTGAACAATATTTCTGAATGCAGAGACAAACTGCAGTAACGCTGATGTGCAGCCACAGCTGGTTACTGTCCCACATCCCGGTTCAAAGTGGTAACAAAACAGACACTATGAGTGTGAGTTTGTATAAATCTAGAGCACAGTATTAGTCAGTGCTCTAATTCCTCATACAATTTATACATAGAAAGAATCTGTCCGATATATGTCCCAAAATCCAGAGTAATGTGCAGTATACTCTGCCAAAGTTTTAGGCCCAAAAAGTAAACTGTGAACTTTTCTTTTATTTATCAGTTAACCTCATATGAAGTGCAATAAACAGAAAGCTGAAAACAAATCAATATTTCTGTGTGACCACGCTTCATGGTACTTGGCAGGTGTGTTGTTCCAAGCATCTTGGAGAACTTGCCTCAGTTCTCCTGTGGATTCAGGCTGTTTCAGTCATTTTGGGCACTTCACGTAATTCCAGACTGACTTTATGATTTGACCCTGTTGATTCTGAAGCTTACATGATTAATATTATTGAGCTGTCCAACAATGAGATGCAGTGTGTCCTTTTATTTTTCTTCTTCTGAAACTTAAAACTCATTCATACAAAATAACTAGTTTTGCGGTCTCTTTCTGTACACTTTGGAGATTTTAGACTTTGCTCAGAGTTTATTTTTTGATTTTAATCAAAACCACTATCCTCCCTCATTTAGTATGAGCCATAATGCTGTCTGCTGAAATGAAAGTCTTGCCATCAAAGTGTTGTTGCTCTTCACAGTGAGTGCTTACTACTGCTTTTTGTTTTTCCTCTGATGTTTGGGCAGCCTGCTAATTTGCTCCCACCGGCCTGTGTTTGTCTAATAGTTTAATTGGCTGGGCTGTGCACCTGTTTGGCAGCACAGGTGGCCACAGGGCCATTGTGCTGAGGGCCTTATCTCCCAGGCAGTCTCACACAGGTGTGTGGCATGCAGCCTTTGCAGATCCACCCACAGATGGCATTGCCTGGAGCATCCGCTGCCTTCTCTGTCTCCACTCTCTTCTCTTCAGCTGCCATGTTTTCCACTTCTCTTTCTGTCCGAATTTCCCCAGCCAATTATTTATTCTCTTGTTCATTCTCCCCCCTTTTAATTTTGTCATTTGGATCCTCGCTTCTTAATTTAGAAGTGTCAGATTGACTATCCACTTTTCATTAATTTCTTAATCCACTGACATGAAGTGAGATGCCAACTTACAGAAAATTACAACCCTCTTATTTCTCATTCTGCTGGAAAGACGTCTTGGGGTGTTTCAGCCCAACCTTATTTTTTCTCACTCATTTCACAGCTTCTTTTCTCTATTGTGCACATGTGGGGACATTGATAAGATCCATTAAAAATATATCAACAAATGTAATACTTCAGTAGTCAAAATACACTTCGGTTTTCTTTTTAGCCATCAAAACAAAAAGTCATCAGCTTCATATCATGTATGTTTAAATGTGTGTTTCCATGACCAGCCATATCCTATATTTTTGTTCAAAGCAGTAAAGTAAATGTTTCTCTGATCTAACCCTGCTGTTGCTCCATCAATAGACTTTCCAATATAGAAATAGGAGAGAGGTTTTGGTGAGTCTGGGCACAAGAGCTCATATCCATTGCCCAGGCTTTAGAGTTCCCTCTGTTTAGCCCCCAGCATTACACTATGACTCTGTCAAATCCCAACAGGGACTTCCATATTAGATCTGCTAGCTGTCAGATCCCTAAGACATATTTAAGCAAAATTGAACTGGGCTCCTAACTTTTCATTATATGAAATCTTCATGGTACAAGGCAGACATTACCTCTGGTGCATTTTCTTGTGGGGTCTTTTTTCCGGAGGCGGGAGGCATTTGCTGACACCAAAGTTTCTCTCTCTGTCTGTATACTTAAGGTGTGGGCTGTTGTGATGATCGTGCTGCTCTGCCACACAGGGCGTCTCTGAGTCTGAATCAGTCTCACCAGCTTTTCTCAGTTGAATGCTTGCAGCTGAGCACTAAGGGTTGCATGGAACAGTAGTAATGGGCTTTTTACGAGCGCTGGAGTTACTATGCCTGCTAACATTAAGTTGCTTGTCCTCTTGACTGTCTGTCCTAATGCCCAGCATGATTAAGCATTTAACAACACAGTGAGGGACACTGACATTTCAGCCAAGTACAGTGGTGATTGCTCCTCATATTATAAGTATAATACATAAGTATAAAAAAACCCCAATTCATATTCTGTGTGCAATTTTTGATTGTCATTGTATAATAAACCATTAAATGATCTGAAACATTATTTTGAGACAGTTAAACTCCAGTAATATTATACATTTTGATTGAAGTTGATAAAATAAATACTGGAACAAGTATTACTCTACTTGATAATGATTACATTTTATGTGTGTGGCAGAAACTGACACAGTAAAACAACACACTTACAAGGTGTCAAAAAAGCTACTCACTCAGCATGAAACTTTTAATAGTAGTAGCACGAACTGGTACTCTGATATGCCTGCATCAACCTCCCTTGGCCTTTTCTTTCTACTGTGTGCATAACGGCCAATTAACACCAGCACAGAGGAGCATATCCATCTGTCCTTCTGCTATTGTGACTGTTGAAACAAATATGAGCAACTGACCGTCTCACAGGTTGTGTATAACACCCTGGACAACTTAGGCCTGAAATCTTGTCTGGCACTGGCGCAAAGTGTGAACAGTGGCTCTCAATACAACTGCAATGAGTTGACACTGCACTGATGAATGACTTGCGTGAGGGTTTAGATACAGGAGACATCAATGAGGCCGCTCGGATTCCTCAGAGATTAATAATCGTTTCAACTCTGTCATTTTTTTATGTGGAAATATCGTAGTGAATCAGCCATAATTGATCCGCTTTGTTATCCTGGATAGTGCTTTTGTAAGCTTAATCAGACTTTATGTCGATTGGGGTTATTTTTAGAATAAAGCATTAAAAAAACAAAACAACAACAGATGTCCTCAGTGAATTTCAGGGGGATGACCTCTCTCAGGACAAACGACAGCCTGCCGCCTTTGAACTTCCTGGATCAAGGACCATTTTCTCCCTTCCCCTCACTTTGTAGAATAATGGCAGTTTGATTTCCTGCCATGGCGATCGAGGTTTAACATCCTCCAGGAAGGGATGTGGACGGATGGAGGAGAGACACAACATGTCCAAAAAAACTGCTGTTGCCGCAGCAAAGAAGCAAAGTGGGGGTTTAAAGCTTTGCAGTGGGGGTAATTTTCTTTGCATTTTGCAGCGAGACTCTGCTGTCTACACTCCCAGTGTTGTTACAAACCACTCTCAGCTACCCTCCAGTCCTCAGAATAGTTTGCTCTGCCACTCGCCGAGGAGAAACAAGTCGGGAAAGATTTTGAAAATTACATAAATGTTTGTTAGAGGTCTGTAGGCTAAGGCTTCTCTGGTCCTCTGATGTTTCAGAAATTCATTCATCAGTGGATTTATTTTTGTCTTACTTTTCAGGATGGTTCAATCATTCTTGTTTTAGAACAGCCAAAGAGTTTTATTTGACTGTTAAATGTGTCATGAATGTTATGACTGTCTTCAAACGGACGTGACAAGCAGTCAGAAATGAGCAAGTTAACTAGTTTTTACCCTTGTGGCTGACTTCAGAGCTGATGTTTGCCCTTCTTCCTCAGAGGCAGTGAAAATGATTTTGAAGGCATAAATGTCCTCAGTGTCTGAGTATATTTTAAGAGTGATGCCTATTTCATTTTATGACACCATCTGTTAACCTCCAAGATAGCCATATCTGTTACAGCCCCAGAGTGATGCATACATAATTCAGAAATATCTGATTGGAATTTTATATTGATTTAGTCGGAAATTATTTTGCCCCAGTATAGGAAATATCCGCCACGTATAGGAAATAACTGTCTTATAAATCTCTAATTATTATCATTTTTAGTATTTCTTATTATCCATTGTTTCCAGGCCATAGTTTACACGGTGTTCTGGAGCATATTATACCTTTGAACACAATACAATATCCATGGTGGATTTTTCTATATTAATATATATTCCACAAACAGTTTTTTGTTTTGCATGTGGGATGTAACCCAAAATATCATTTGACCTGCATCCATTTTTAACAAACATTTGAACAGGCAATCTGACCAATATGTTCAAAACAGTGATGCATATAACACTTTTATGCTCAGGAAAAAAAAGCATCTATCACCTTTCCCAACTAACAAAAGTCATTCTGTCTGCTCCAGAATTTCGGAGCGATGCGGAGCTGTCCCAATGTTTCACTCGTTCTCCGCAGATATCAAATAATAGCACAAATTCTGATGAACACAGTCTGGGAGGTTCACGCTGCCACTTACATGGATCTACTGTTAAAGGTGCCAGCAGTAAACGCTTGAATAAAATGGCACCATTATGGCTTTGAAAAAAAGAATCATTTATTTCAAAGTGTTTTCCATTTAATTTCCATCACCTTGTTGAAAGATGAAAGTCATCTTTACAGAAGCTTGATCATTTTGTAGATACACTGCATCAAATCTGATGATCAGTTTCTAATTTTCATGTTACCAATTAATAAATGGTTGTTGGGGGAAAAAAAAAAAAGGCCTTTTAGCTTAGCAATCTGCTGGTACTGCTGATTTCTGTTAACCTACAGTGAGTTGTTGTGGGGAAATTCTTGTTGTTCAGGGGATTAGACATTTCAGGAGTGTTTTGCACCATGTGGGGGGGTCATTTCAAAGTATGTATGAAGCATGGTGTGCTGTCAGCTCTCTGAACTTAATAGTTGATTTAATTCCGAGAGACTTCCACTCTCCAATCTCTCACACTCCTTTCATGCTCGCACAATAACCTTCCACATTAATTTATGTAGTGGATCTTCAGTCTTTCTTAAAGCCACATTTTGGAATCAAGCTGAGACTCAAATACCATTAGAAGTGCAAAGTGCTCCTTTTGAGCACTGCACTGTTCCCATTCCTGTGCTTGCTTGGCTACACCAGAAATCCCATTTGGGGAGTGCTGACTCCAGATATATTGTCCTCAGACTGTGCTACTCGCTGTAGTACCAGTATCAAACAACAGTACCACCCCAGGTGGTTCTCTGAATATCTCCTCTGCTGTAACTCAGTGAACCTTTGTGTTTTTGTTATATCCTTATGAAAAATAAGTTTCAGGAAAACTACTTTCAAACAGTTTATCTACACAGTGCACACAGCTCTTCCATGTTCACCGCTGTGGTGCATTACATTTAAGAAGTGTGAAAGCCAGCAGGAGCAAGAGACCGGAGATATTATCAGTGCAGCTTTGTGGAGTGACAGCATGGATGGACAGGGAGTGCATGCTAACTGGAGTTACAAGTGAAACATATCTGCTGCTTGTTGTTCTCTTTCAGGGTCAGCACAGGTCAATGATTTTGGCTTCATTTGGATGTATAAATGCTGTATGCACATTGGGGTCCATTATATTCAGTGCATTTCAGTTCCTTGGCAGTTTACCATGTTTCTACTAATCACTGATGTATTTGCGTCCTGTGTGAGGTGATGGTTTATATGAATAAGGGGCAACAAAATAACAGACAGAATAGTGTGGGTGTTAGGTTTTTAGGTTAACAAAAATTATGATAGTTTTTTAAAAAGTGTTTTCTAATTACTTTACTGCTATGTGTGTGTGTGTGTGTGTGTGTGTGTGTGTGTGTGTGTGTGTGTGTGTGTGTTTTTTTCTGTAGTCTGTAGTTCCTCCATTCATACATGTTGTTTGATTTGGACAGGATTAATTTATCAGCCTTTCTACACACAGCAATTAAATCATAACCACCTTGACAGCTTGTACAAATTCTGTATTGGAGAGTTGTTCATACTATTTTACATTTGGAAATAGTAGTTGTAGGCAAGCTAGCTGTGTGACTATGGAGAAATAGGTGTTAGTTGGTTTGTCCATGTAACAGTGTGTTGGTGCAGTGGCATCAGGTCCAAACCTTCAGTTCTCAAACATTCTACACCAATGAGCCAAACCTGACTGTATGCAAGTGAAATAAATCCTGTTGATTATCTCGTAACAGAAGCTCATTTTAAGGTCTGGGAGTATTTGTTGTCAATGTCTTGGTTGCCGGAGAAATGGTCAGGTGTAAAGACCTAAGGGACTTTGAGAAGGGCCAAGACATTATGGCCAGAAGGCTGGGTTGGAGCATCTCCCAAATGGCAAGGCTCGTTGGGTACCCCCAGGCAGCAGTGATGAAAAGCCACCAACAGTGGTCCGAGGAGCGACAAACCATGAACTGGCGATGGGGTGTTGGGGGATGTGCTGGAACAGGTCTGCTCCACAGCGGCTCCATCTGCTGCTAAGGTGGCTGAAATCTTGGTGCCAAACACCACCGGGCACCTTCAGAGGTTTTGTAGAGGCCATGTCTCAGCAGGTCGGAGCTGTTCAGAGCTGTTCAGGCCACATTCAAAGGACCTACAGCAAAAAAGGCAGGGGTGGTCCGTCTCATTAGTGTCTGTTAGTGGACACACTGTGGATGCTAAAATGCTCAGGGTAGTATGAAGCCCCAAGCACATGTGAGCCCATGTATCAAAAGCATTATGATCTTCTCTTCCACTGCTGTTTAGGATATAAGGAGAGAGCAAATTTACTTTTTTGGGCCTTTACTGTGTTGTGTGAAGAGAATTATGGCCTCATGGGTCCTCTGGCTTGGCTTATTTTTCTTTATTTTCTTTTTATATTTCATGGAACACTTGATAAAATGTAGGCTGAGAAAATGAATTAAGTATTGTATGCTGTGTTTTGTATCAGTGTTGCTGTAAGTTGCGTCAGCTGCAGGTCTCATGATGTTTGGGTTAAGAATTACCTTAGTTTGGACCGAGTATTGAACAGAGAGCCCTGTCGTCTGCTTTTAGCACCATTTAACTCCAGTAACACTATGATCGTTGTGATGGAAATCGTGGAGATGAGGTGAAGAAGGCAGAGGAGACCGTTTTGGGTGTCAGCGCAGTGTTGTTTATTGGCAGCAGCTCGTACGAGGAGAGAGATCACAATATGTGGCAATGCCTGGTTGCTACGCCTCTCTGCCTGTACTCTCACACGGGCTCAACTATAAGGAACACATTGTGTCCTTGGCCGAATACGGTGAGACAGAGAGTCAGACATGATCAACATGTACCAGGAACAGTTAGTTCCTGGGGTCGGGGTGTCCCTTATGGGACCTTCACCCCATTCAGGGAATCAGAGGAGTCTCATAATTTGTCAGGACTAAACAATAGAATTTCCTTGACAATTGTTATATATTTTACCTTTAGCAAAGTCCACAACTGTCAAAATTATTTTTTGTTGATTGTTGATTTTTAATTAATGAGTTAAAGGAAATAAATGTATTATTCTTCGGGAAGTGAGGAACAGAAATGTATATTTAATATTTTATATCTAATATCAGTCATCTGATATGCCCATTGCATTACAGTCATTTCAGCTGGCTATTAAATTGATCAGGGTGTAATGTAGCTCCATGTTTGTCATGTTAAATCACTAAGCAGGCACTGGTGGTGCTTGGTTTCAAGCTATATTGTTCAGACCTATTTGTTGCATGGTGCATTGGGCCTCATTTGGAATTCTGTTGCACTGAATAGGTCAGTAGTCCCACAGAGGGACAGTTGTATGGCTCGGCCTGTAATACAATATGAAAGATATCGTACTTGCACAGAAGCTTTCAGTAACAGAGCTCCCCACCTAACCCTGATAAAATAATAAAACTGGTCTTTAAACTGAAATCAATGCACGCACAAGCCATCTACACACGAGGCCAGTGATCAGTCAAACAGAAACGCTGCGACAGGATCTGCCTCTCACTGTTTCTGTCGAGTCACTTACCATGGCTGCTGATGCGCAGTAATATTTTCATCATGTACTAACATTTCCCTCGCCAAGTATTTGTAGAACTCAACACACACTTTACACTTTCTCTTCCACACTCTTTGCTATGACATTTCATCTGCAACCCTTGCAATATACAATGCTCTACACGCTGTAACTACTTCCCTTAAGCAAGACATTGAATACAGCCTGGAGTACCACTCTGTCCATGCTGGCATCACTGTGAGGTGACTAAAATCCTTTTGCAACTTATTTAGATCATGGCTCTTTGAGGCTTTCAGTGAAGGACTTTGAAATCTAGTTATGTCAGGACTGTCTGAATGATGGCACAAGGTGTGCTTGATGGTAATAGTTTTTATGCAAAGACACCCTCAAGTGAAAATCCCGTTTTTAACCTTGTTAACACGTCCATGTGGTGCTTTTTTGGGTTTTTTTTTTGTATTACAAGACATGAGTGAAATGGACCAGGTAGGGTTTCATACTTCACATACGTAAAGAACCAACCCCCATCAACCTGAAGGGCAGAGCTTTCCATGTCATCAAGCTGCCAGCTCGATATGCAGACAAGCAGTGGAGGGATGGGTGGAAATCGAGGCCGGGCCTGTATCCAAATTCATAGACCGAGGCTACCGAATGAAGACAAAGGTGTTGAGGTGCATCTAAGCTACTTTAAGACACGAAGGTTTTTTTTCTTGGAATTTAAAGGAGTCTCGCTACTGTTTAGCTTAAAAAACAGTACATATACAAACATAAATTGCAACACATGCCAATATATAAGGTCATATTTCCTCATGGTGGCGCCGTACTTTGCTCTGTCATTTACCTTACATCAGGATGGTCTGGGGTTTCTCCCTTTCAAACATGTGTTTGCTGTGTGATGAACTACTGACCTGTCCAGAGTCCTCTGATGGGCATGGGCTCAGACCCCTGTGACTGTAAGCAAGATAAGGACCATAGAAATTGGATGGATACCGTATTTTCTCATGCATAACTACATCTGTTATGGCAGTACATGTCAGAAAGTCAGTAATATCTTTTGATCTTTTGGGAAACAGATGTTGTGTGACAGGAAGACAGATGATCTGCAAGATATTTAAACTTTTTTTGTATTAGGATAACATCTTCGTTGAGAAAAGTCCGCAACATAATTAACTTTTGATGAAGCTGAAATCTTGTTTAGTGAACACACATCTTGTTAGTAAACATAATCTGTACTCCTGTTTGTGGGATAAATACATTTTATAACCAGTCACATAACTACAACATAACTGCCTCAAGCCAGCAGAAATAACACAACATATACAATAAGAAATTGCTTCCAGAAGACCGACCATGCATTTTTCATTTTTGCCTGCGGAATATACATGAGTGCAGAAAGTAACACAATTTGGTGGCACTTAACTAGAGGATTATATCCATCAATATTAGATGAACACGTTCTCCCCCAAGTTAATGAAATCCTTGGATGTATGTCCACATTAGGAGATGAAAGTGATAAGGAAAGGATTTGATCTCTTCGGTGTTGAAGTACCTGACAGTAACACCAAACATGAGCTTTGGCCATATCTACATACAATAAAGAGTTTTGCTGCTCTGCTTCCAAAATATCAAGAGTTGTTGAATGTTAAAAAAAAGAAAAGAAAAAAAGTTTCTAAACTTAATTAATGCTGATCATATGTTGGAATAAAGAAGCAGACTGGCAACATTATTATTACTACACGTTTTATAGTTGAAGAAGAATTACTACTGTTATTGGCTTCAGTAGTGCTATTTTGCTGTCCATTGAGGCAGTTTCTCTGATGAAGAGACAGGGGGCATTTCAAAGCCTCAGGACAAACACTACAGAAGTACCGTCTTTCATTTTCTTTGTGGTAACTTTGGGGACATTTAGAAGGCAAGCCGTAGAAGACCCAAGGGTATACGTGAGAGGACAGAAAATGATCGACAGTCTGGGATGTAGGGAGGACTCCAAACATTGAGTGCCTTAAAAACCTTGAGGAGGGCTGCATTATGTTGCAACCTGCAGCAAGACGCACATTTTTGATGAAAAATGTACTTCACAGACAATTTCACTCCTTCCTCTCTCTGTCTCAGTCAAACAATAATACACAGAAGATAAACACGGAGCAGACACAAGACACTTTCCACCAACACCTGTTGCAGAATTTCTAATTAGCATTCTCTTTTAATTAGCGTGGCTTCTCTGCGGAAGGTTTTTTATTAACAAAGCTTATTGACTTGTTTTGTGAATAGTTCTTGTGCGTTGTTTGTTTTAGATTCATATTCATTTGACTTTTCAGATCTCATTTCATGTAATAATTTTGGATACAGCATTTGTAATCAAAGTGTACCAGCCCTGCGGTGTGGATACCTGAAAACACGCAATAGTGATCACTATGTAAAAATGCGTCAGTATGCTCTGTAGAACTGAAAAATGGATCCTAAAAACAACAAAGTCTCAACCGGCTTCCTTTGAGAGAAGAGTTGAATTGGGGATTTTTTTTTTATAAAGTTGAAGCAAACAAATGTTAAGCATTTTATGTAGATGGATGGGGAAGTGAAATTTTGTCTCACTCTGACAGCTGCAGTGGTTTTCAGTCTGTGTACTGGTCACAGTCTGTCAATAAATGGCTTTATGTGACAGCATGTATGAAAGGTCATTTCAACACATAACAGATGTCCAGTTTCTCTTTTGTTTATTCAGAGCCTCCCCTCTGCTCTGTTAGGAGATGATGAGAATCTGGATATTATAAACTCAAACTTTTTCTGAACTTAAGTTGTATCTCCCTGTAAAACAAGATGATTCACTTATTTGTTCAAGAGAGTCCATTATTTGCACTTTATACAAAAAAATTGAGGTGATATAAAGAAAACAAACAAGCAAACAAAAATAAGTGGGTAAAAGTGTTGGGGTTCCTGTATTGTCATACTTAATGTGGACAGAATCCGCTCAACAAAAAGATGATCTGCATAATAATTACTCAGAAGTAATTAGTAAATACATTACAGGGCATAAGTAAAAAAGGGAAACTTTTTTGTGCCTTTTTCAATTGATGTGAAAGCAATGAGTGAAGATGACATCATTGTTAGAACTTTAATCAAAGCATAAATACTCATTAATTAATACATGCACACTCTTTTGAAGGTAGAGAGAATCATGCTATAAAAGCGGCACAACATTGTCAACATACTATACATTTTCACTTTGTTGACTGTGATGACCAACTTCAGATGCTAATAATTTAATTAAAACGTAAATCTATGCCCCGAAAAGAGCACCACCTTCATCTTTAGGCACTGAGGATCAAATGTTTTTCTATCCAAACAAGCCAGACGACAAAGTATTTTTTTTCCCCTGAATCTTTTTTCACACGTTGCTGATATTACAGTTCCACTGTGTAATAAACAAAAACATTTTTCACAAATATTGGTCCCATTTTCGCTCTCCGAAGACTGACATTACCATCATTACTGAGGAGCATAAACAAAGACTGTGGACTTTACTGCATTGTACTCCCTCATCCGTGTCACCTCCTCTTCCTCTTTGTTGTCCCAGTCTTCCATTTACTTGTACCACCTCTGTACCACAAATATATACAACTGCATTGTTATCCTGCAGTAAACTGTGCCAGTTTGTTCGTTCTCCTCTTTTATGGCCTTCAGCATGTGGAGAGTACATGCAGGAAGGAAACATTCAAATTGGAACGCTTTTGGTAAACAGACATTAGTATAGACATTCATGGACATTGTGATGTTTTGTTTTTATTAAGAAAACAGATCATCATTATACACACACACACACAGTAAATATGAATAACTTATAAATTGTCTCTGCTTGTCTGCTAATGAAATTTGAGTAATAGTAGGTGGGGGTTGTTGTGCATGCTAATTTAGTCACAGATCAAAGAAATACCTCACCTCATCTTCGCTAGTTGCCTCAGGCTAATGCATCTCATCCCTAATTGAGGGTCTCTTCTGACTCACTGAGTCAATACAAATGGCTTTAATACTCAAACCATTATTATTTCAAATCCTTGTCAAAAAGGCGGGATAAATCAGTGACTTATGCCCCGTTAATGTCACAAAATTGTTCCATGCATTTTGCGTTATTGACAGCTAGAGCCCTGAAAACAAGTAATGCTAATGACATAATCTGGCTGTGACCACACTGTCCCTCCTCCCGTCCCTCTCATCTACTTTCTCAGACAAACGGGCTCATCTGCACTGGATCATTTGCTGTCTCCTGATACGCTGTGGTTTATTGCCAATTATCTCTCGCGATCCATTATCGATTACAGTGTTATCTTTCTTGCATTGCTTAATCTTTTGGCACAGTAACACAGCGGCTCACAGGGGGGCCTGGAAACAAACTGCTTAGCGATGGGAACACTAGTTAAGATGGATGGCTGTTCATTTGCTTGTAAATTGGTACAGTTTAAATTCAAACTGACTTCGACTGTATTCAGTGTCGCGGAGAGGGCAAGGCGGGTTTTGATTTGCAACGCTCCCTGTTAGGAATTAAAAAACACAACAACAGTCAATTTATCCAGTTAAGTGTTAAACCTCTGGTATTCGTCTGGATGAGTGATTTTCTCTGAGGTTAATACAATAGTGCTTGTGCCTGCTTCTGAGAATCACCGTGGCTGATAGTGAACCAACAAGGCAATAACAATTCTGACTCAATGTTTGATGATTTGACTTTTTCTTTGTGTGTCTGTGTTTTCTCTCCAGCTGGGTTAATAACTTCGGTCATGAGGGTCTCGGCCTTCTGCTTGATGCTCTGGAGAAGCTGCTGGACAAGAAACAGTGAGTTAACTCATATGACATCACATCTCTGTGTTATTTCATAGTGCCGGGTTCTGTTGATGTAATCACGTATATAATAACTTTTCTGTTTTTTTTTTTTTTTCAGGCAAGAGAATATCGATAAACGGAACCAGCATAAACTTATCCAGTGTTTGAAGGCTTTTATGAACAATAAGGTTCGTATGAGTCAACAAAGAAAAGACAATCCACTTAATTACTTGAGCTTGTTTAATATCAAACAATGTTTGAATTCAGTAGTTAAATGGTAAATGTAATTTAGAAATGAATAAAAAGCATGGACAGAGGCCACTCTTTTTACAGTTATTTAAAACATTTTGTCTCTTAGTAGCTCAGGTGGCCGTTATACCAAACCTGATTTAAATCTGGACTCTGACAAGCCTGGGATAATGGGACAATGGGACAGTGAAGTGAAGCTAATTTTACCGTTTCAAGCCCACAGTCTCAGTTCTTTTAATTATCCTTTTTGAGAAGGTCTGGCTCATTTCTCAAAAGTGGCACACATTTCAAGGATAGATGAACTATTGATATTGCTTCTCTATGAGTTAATCCCCACACGTGGTCATCTCAGCCCATTCCTTCAGTTGGTGGTGGGAGAGGGGAGGGGGGCGGGGAGGACTAGAAGGTGCAGGAGACTATAAGTATTTGTCCCCATAGTCCTGTCCTGAATTGAATTAATTTATCATCCTCTCCATTTTCTCCAATGGCCTCGTTGTCCCTCCTTAAAAGAAAATTAAGGCTAACTATAACTTACGTACATTAGAGCTTTTTTGTGTAATTCATTTTTTACTTGAAGTGAAAGTTCTCCATGAATGCAAATGCTCTCATTAATTTATACCCAATGGACCTTTTCTCTGTCCTACCTCTCTTCTTCCTTGTCTCACAGTATGGACTGCAAAGGATCTTGGGAGATGAGCGCAGCTTGTTGCTGTTGGCACGAGCAATTGACCCCAAACAGACCAACTTGATGACAGAGACTGTCAAAATTCTTTCTGCTTTCTGTATTATTGGAGAGGAAAACATGTAAGTTGAATTTCATTTACCTGATCATTTTTCACTCATTTTTCTTGCACATGTGATGTGCAAATGTATCCTAATGAGTGCCAGCCAGCTTTGGTTTTATTTACAGATTCTCAAAATGGATGTGAATACAATTTGCGGAAATTAAAGCATGAAAAAAAATAAAAATATATATTTAAGAAAACAAAACTGTCCTTACAAAACAGTCTCAAACACAAACACAATTTGCGGACCTTGGTGTGCATCATTTTTAATTAAAACAATTTTGAACTGGAGAAACTGTCAGGAGGTTTCAGCAACAGATATGTTTGAAAAAAGTATCTGCATGGCTGGAAGCGGAAACATATGTTTTGGTGGTATAGTTGACCTTTTAAGTACTTTTGCTTAGCCTCAGTTCAAAGTTTTTATGTTGTTTTCTTTTAGTATTCAGAGTTAAGCGAGGAACACATTTTCCCACATTTGTCAGTAAATCATTGCTGATATGGAAACAGCACAAAACCTTTTCAAAATCCTGACGGATGACAAAACAAAAGTAATATAAGGATGAAAGACATATGGTCCATATCTGGTTTGTTTACACACAGTAATGTTTCTGCAGCAGCAGGAGGGAAGGAGAACATTGCATTATTAGTATTGCCTCAACCTTCTCCCACTGGGTGGCATGTACTTTTACAGAGATTGCACCCTGTGCATATATATGTTTACCCACTGTGAGCATATACTGCATTTAAAGATGACCTCAGACAGCATAGAAATCTGTTGGGTCACATGGTCAGATGATGCAGTTTAGTCTGTTTAATGTGCTGAAGTACTGAGTGTAGTTTGCCACAGACACAACCTGGCTGACAGCTTATAAATTGGATTTAGGGGTATGTTTTTTATTGTTTCCCACAGGGCCAGACTAGAATAACAATGGCACTTCAAAGTCAGTCTCTATGCAGTGGTGGAAATAAACAAACCCACAAATTCTGTTGGAGAAGCTGAGTTCAGCAATGTGTCTCATATCTTTAACCATCCAAATAGGGCTATGTGATTGTAGTTCTCACCCCTACTGTGCTTAGTTTCCAAAATGTTTTTTAAATTGCAGAACATCAAAGAGTTTAATCCAACTCATTTTGGATTTCAAGGAATTTGCTTTGATAGAATTGCCTTTTAATAGTTAGATTTACTTAGATTTTCAATAGGATTGTATTCCACAACTACGTTGCAGCTGTATCTATTTAACAGTTATTTTAGACTTTAACCTGTGGGGGAAACATGTTATTATCAGGTGGCAAATACAGAGAATTAAATGCTAATGTTTCTTAAGTTATATTCTAAATGTACCGTGACTTGATTTGCATTACTTTGCGCTCTGTGTTTTTTTAACATCTGTCAGTCAAACATTTACATTTAAGAGCGTACATCTCTCAAAGACATCTTTAGATAATATGTGTAATTGCATGAGGTCCACAGCAGACATTTGTCATTGCAGGAAAAGCACAGGTGAAGTTAATACAATAATTAATGACTCGCTTCCATCTAAGCATGACAGTAAACAATGTTACTGAGCCAAGATGCACAATATGTGGTTACTGCGAGTGATAAATCTATTATGAATCTCATAACCATAATTGTTATTGATTACAGCTGTGCTTTGTCGAATGTGATGTCAAAGTGTCCGTGTGGAAAGGTATTATTTTGGGGTCAAATATGATGAGGAAGGGAGGCATGCTGCATTGAGATGGAAATTATATTATATCCCCAACAAGTTTTACCAAGCCGTCGCTGCTTCTTTAGTAAGTCAAAATACAGACAGCCAATCATAATTAGTTTGATTTAAAGCAGTTAGGTAATGTAGATCAATGCTAGAGTCGTCTTGACTCAATTAAATCATGACTGTTTAAGACTGATGCACATTGATGCGTTGAATATTTAGACCCGTGTTCTGTTCAGTCACCACTTTAACGCTCACAGACATACTTCCTGCTTGCAAACAAACACACACACCACCACTATTTTAAGCAGATATTGGGTGTACAGGTACAAATCCTCCTTTCTCTGTATTTTTGTTCTCACTTTCTGTTTTTTCTCCCTCCCCCTCTTGTCACTCCAAGTATTCAAGAATAGGTTGAAGTAAACATGGAGATCTTTGCCATGATCATAACCTTGTATTAAAATGTCCGTATCCTGTCGAGATGACAGCCAAAAGGAGCTGAGGCGTCACTTATTTATTTATTTTTTTTTAGCTCAGAAACTTCTCTGCCAACCAGCGTTGTGACGCTGGCTCATGTTCAACACCCACTTCAGCTGACAGCATGAAAAGGGAACATGACAAGTTAAGCAGATCTATCTCGTCTGTTTTGAAGCGTCGTCTGAACTGGCTTTAAAGCTACTCAGTATGCGGCTCCCCGTGTTTGTCTGTGACTTCGTAACCTCTATCACGTAGCTTGGCCTTTTCATTTATCTCGGCGTGACGCTTACTCCACGCACGGGGGTTTCTATCGGTCAGACACGTGATCTCCCTCGCTCACAAATCAACTGGTAGTATTTTGTCATCCTGAACATGGTAACGTTTGGGTTGTTACAAGGTAACAAAATGATGTGATGTGTGTGATTACACATGTTTGTGCAGACATAAATTGATAGCGTGAATATTTATTGATTTAATAACTTTTTTTGGGGAACATTGAGTGCAATGTTCAGGCGAATAGCTCTTTTATACCCATGAGGACTGTTGAGGAGCAGTTAAGCTGTTCAGTTTCTTAACGGGTGGAGGCAAAATAGCGCCTATGGCCTTGTGACACAGACCACCTGTTGCCAATTATTATGTACGCATATTGTAAATCACTGTTCACATAACTGCTCATAAGGCATCAATTTACTTTTATTGCAGTCCCGCGCTGCACCGAATTTCTTATTCCTTCTCTATTTAGAGGTCGAAATTGTCCAATACCCTACTTAGCTGAGTGCCTTCAGCCCTTGCAAGTACTCTAAATTGCTTACCTTCTCAATTGGTGTATTTGAACATTAGTCTGGCAGTCCCTACAATGATTTGCAACTTTTTTTCACCCAGTCAAATACACTCTTCCACAATTGCTTTGACAACGGAACACATTTGCAGTAAAACCCTGTCTTGGTCTAGCGTCACCTCAGTAACAGCAAGATGAAGTCAAAATTGTGCACCGCAGCAATAATAGACCTGCTTGCATACAAAAAGATGGAAAGCAGCAGCGTTTGTCAGTGACCAAAGACTGGTCGAGTAAACGTCCTCACCAACACACAAAGGACGATAATATACATGGTGTTTGAGCTGAATATTGTGAGTAAATGTCCTGTCAGCGAGGTGATAAACGTGTTTGTTGACTTTGCGTTTGTGTGCTCCCTGTTCTCTGTTGTCTTCCAGCCTGGATAAGATTTTAGCTGCCATGACAATTGCTGCAGAGAGAAACAATAAAGAGAGATTTGCCCCAATTGTGGAAGGACTGGAGAACCATGAGGCCCAGCAGCTCCAGGTAAGAAATTACATACACACACATACAAAAAAAAAAAAGAGTTAACATTACTTATTAATATTCAGCATACATTCACTGCCCCTTCTATATAATTATTTCCTCTGATGGATAAAAGTGACCTTCATGGTTCAGTGGCTAATCCAATAACCGTTCGAGTGACCACTGATATTCTACAACACACTGTTATATGAATGAATACTGTAGTACTGTACTGTTATGTGGTGTTACAGTATGCTTTTCAGGATGTATTGTATAGTCATACACACTGATTTACACACCAGACAAAAAAAAACAAAAAAACAAGCAACTTACTATCAAAAGCAGGTGTTTTTGTCATGTACAGTGGAACAGTGTCATTCACACAAATTCCATTTTGTCACAAGGACCATGTTTGACGCAGGCGAGACTTAAATTGACAGTGGTGTCACTCCAGGGCCTCGTGTTCTTCAACCTCACCTGTCTTCGTATGCTTTTTGCTCTTCCTGTTTTCGTGTCCACTTGTCATCCTCACAGCACCTTGAGCACATGATGGTGATGTGATGGGAGGGTTATTGAAATGCACTCGGACCTCCATTGCTCCTGCTTTAATCAAAAACACCTGCTTCATTGAGCACTTCTACTGAATAGCACCACTTTTTTTTTTTTTTTTTTTTTCAGAAAAATGATAATAAAAAAAAGGATGTTGCGTTCTTGTTCCTTTCATTTTTTTCTTCCTCTCACTGCCTCGCTCATTTTTTTTCTCACATCTTACAAATACTTCCCCCTTGCTTTTTTCTATGTTGCTGTCAAGTTGGGTCTCAGAGGACTCCATGTGGAAGGGCAACTAAAGCACCACACCTCTCCTCATTTTCACTAGTATTCTTCAGCAGCGGGGAAAAACAATATAATGGCAATAACAACACCACTTAAAACGTGTTTTTTTTACAAAGCCAAAAGCAGGGAATTACTTAAGGAATTACTTTAGCTGCAGGGATTGAGAAGTCATGATGGAAACTGATGAGGCGGGTGGTGGAAGAGAAAGTAGATATTCTTTTATTAGGGCGCTGTTGTTTTTCCTTTAAATTTTGCCATTAATGAAATGAAGCTCTGCTAATTGTGATGTAAATTAAAATGCTTTGCTGATGCAGGGGGTTCAAGTAAATTAATAGACTTTTTATCCAAAACCTGGGATGGGCTAGAAAACTAAACTTCGCTAATGTGATTAAAATGTGTTTTACCGTAGTTCAGGGTGTACTTGTCTACTGAGCACGACCGAAACTCTGCATTTCAACATTAATGCCGTCCCGGCAGTGCCACTTTTAATTACGATGTTTGCAACCGCCCCCTCCCACCATGGCAGCATTGCCTCTCTCTAAACCTAAAACAGATTATAACCCCGACCCCATCCCTGCCGCTTCCTACTCCACAATACATGACTGAGGTATGTTTTGATGTAAGTATCTATCTGTATGCAGGAGAAGAGAAAGAATATTTCATGAGCTCCATGGCTTTCTTCACTCACATAAATTCTGTGAAGATTTGGTGGAGTTTCTTTTATGTATCTGGCCTCTGGTGGATACAGTAAAATGTCAGGTTTCAGCGCGCAGATCTTATTCGAGGCCCTCAAGCTTTCGTCAAATATGGAGGAGTCTGCCGTGTTTGTGGTGCCTGGCTGGTGGCACTGACTCAGTTGCGGTTTCCTTTCCTGCAACAAACTTGTGCTTTCTCAAGAGAATATACGGTATCGTATCTGTATCAAATAACAATATGCATCTTTCACCCCCTAAGTGGCTAAATAACGTGTTTGTTGTGCTGCTGCTACAACTTTTCAGCAACCAAAACTAGATATTAATGCTCTTCACTCCAGGTAGCTTGTGTTCTGCTTTTCACAAGACCAAAACACCCCCAGCAGATATAGTTTATTTGATTATAGCTCCAGTAAAAGATGACTTAAAATGTTGTTTGATTATTAAAAAAATCTGAAACATATTGGGGTCATAGTGGAGGACAATCAGTTCAAGATTATTATATTTTCAGTTCAGATGACATTGAATGAAATGATCAGTGTTTGCAGATTAATTTCCCCTCATCCAGGCATATCTCTACTTAAATCTATTGAGTTAGCTCGATACCTTTTTTTTTAAACCTTGAAAAATAATACATCTGACCCAGGAAACAACTCAGAAGCAACATTGTTGTGACTCTTATTAATAACACATACAATCCAACAGTACAGGGTCATGGTTTCAGAAGGCAGTGTTTCACATCGTCCATGGGAATCCTTCAGCCTGCTATCGATTGTCTGTCCAAGGAAAACGGTCTTATCCACGGCCTGCTCCCCTGAAACACCTTACTGCTCATTACAATTCATCAGCGATTTCCTCTTTACCGTCCACCCTCCCCCCCGACCACCCACCCAGGACGCACACCCACACACACACACGTACACACTTTGAGGCTTTTTCTTTACCAATAAATCCATCAATATTGCACATCTAGTCGAAAGACACACCAGGCTTGGACTTTCTACCATCTTTGTGTCTGCTCTCTCTCCCCTTTTATCTTCCTCTGCTTATCATTTCAGTGTCTTTTCTTTAATTTTGGTTTTGCAAAATAAATATTAAGAGCGGGCAATCGCTGCAAAACCCATATCTATGCTCCATCGACTGAACACGGAATAAATAATTAAATTACCTAATCTTATATTGATATGCTTTGCGAGGAATATCTCTTTTGTATCTCTTTGCTCATTTGATTTTCTCTATTTTTGTATTTGTCGTTTTCTCTGTCTGCACCACAGGTTGCTTGCATGCAGCTGATCAACGCCCTGGTCACCTCCCCTGAAGACCTGGACTTCCGGATACATCTACGCAATGAGTTTTTAAGATGTGGCCTCAAGAAGATCCTTCCTGTGAGTTACCAAACTATCAGAGAACACGTGGTTAGATTATTCACATGCATGAAAATAGATATGCCCCTCACTTTGTTCCAACAACAATCTAGCATTTAAATAATCCAGGTGTAAATTTGAATCCTTTTTCATTGTATGTAAGCTTTGAGGTTAGTGACATAAAATCACAAAGGCCAGACTTGCCAAATCATACAAATATATATATAAATAAGACTGATTTTTATTACTGTTTATTTAATTATTATTAGTAGAAGCCCTTGTCAAGTGTGATGCAGTGCTGGCACCTCATCACACAGGCATCATTATCAGCAACCTTACACATCTCCACATAAGCCGAAGGCAAACGAGCTCCAACTCATCACTCAAGCTCTCATTTGTCGCAAGTGGGGTGAATGTGTCACAGAGCCAGTTGTTAAAAAGTCATCCCAGCTGCTCCTGTTGATTATTACTGTCATTACTTTAATTATCTTCAATTCTTCCCCCTGATATGATAGAGTCTCGGTGTACAGTCATTTATGAATGCCACATTTACCGCTTTTAATGCCGACATTCAGACTGACGCTCTTTCATCTAATTATGAGTTATGCTCAGGAGCCTCTGTAGCTGTTGGCAAAGAAACAGAAAATAAAGTCCACTGACAAAAAGAAAGCACAATTTGTTTCGTTCTTATAGTCCTTGACGCATGTATTTGGCTCTACTCCTCTTCTCCTTCCCTCCTTCTTTTTTTTTTTATGCCATTGTGCACCTCCCTCTGAAGCGGTGTTGCTTGCTGAAGACAGATGGTGTACCCAAAAAAATGGTGCAGGGTGATTGATACCTGCAGAAATTGGGTTACATTTGGCCCTGTCTCCGTCTGTAAACTCCACTGCTCGTGATTCATAGAGAAGTGGTAAAGAGCACCTCTGTAGCCCCTTGTGACTGGAACAGGTGTGCAGGAATTGGGACCGTCTGGAATACTAGTGAAAGGGTTCAGAGCATCTCAGTTCCTGCTTTTCTGTACAGCTGCAACAGGGAAAATAATATTCAGGTGCTACAGATTTTGAGAATAGATCCATTGAACAAGATAAGATTTAATACTGCAGAGTAAAGAGTTGTAAATCGTTACAAACTAAATGTCACTGTGACTGTTTATTATAATCCACACTGCAGGATGACCTTCTTTCAAACTTTTAACACGTTATCAACCATCTACTGTGTGTCTAACTCATTCCAGGAGCTAAAAGAGACAGAGGAGCTCGACATCCAGCTGAGAGTGTTCAATGAGAACAAGGAGGAGGACTCGATCGAACTCTCCCATCGCCTGGATGACATCCGTGCTGAGATGGAATATCCTTTTGTCCTCCCTCTGTGTGACTATACAGATGAGCAGGTCTGCAGAACTAGCTGCGAGGGACGAGTATATATTCTGAGTTTGGTCAAGCTTTATAAGCCAAAGCCCCTCATGGCTTTGTTCATTAGAGAAGGATTAGAGGAACCAGAGCACAATATCTAGCGCCATCCGTGGCCAGGTATTCTAGGTAAATAACCCTGTCATCTTAACCTCTGACCTCTTCTCTCTTATTTTTATTTACCATTCTCTTCCTCCCCGTCTCCTCTCCTCTTCACTTTTTGTCTTTTAGTTGTGGGTTGTCAGACTCAAGAGGAAGAAATCAAATAGGCATGTGCTCTCCTCTTCTTACCACTTATTATGCACAGCAGACAAATACTATTTTTTATGCGGAGAGATAATGTATTTTACGGTGAAGGTATTGTCATTTCTTGTTTTTGTGTTCCACTGTAGAAAGGTAAATTTCACCTCTCTTATGAATGTCCATTTAACTCCAAGCATTCAGAGTAGAAGTTAATAAGGTGAGAAGTAATTTAGTCCCAAGTCGGAAACTTCTTCAAGCATCCCAGAGAAGAAGCCTTTAATAATTCACAAATCTTCTCTCAGGCTATGTATGAATGGCTGACAATGTGAGCAGACAAACCAGACTCTGACAATTGTTATGCAGATGTTCATTCCCTCAACCTTTTTCTTCCACCAAGTCCCACAGTTCCAGTGCGGGCACAAAGTGCTGCTGGGAGTGACAGTTTCTGTTGACACATGTAGGTGAGGGGAGGAGGTTGTGTGTGTGTGTGTGGAGAGAAGATGGAGAGGGGGGAAAAAGTGCACCTGGATTAATGATGTGCTTGAGCAGGTTCACAAATGAGAAGGCCCAATGTTTGTTTCCAAGGACAATGCGGTATCGATCTGTGCGGTCTGAGCATGATTCGAATGCCTAGGCTACCTTTTGTCACTTTTCCTGCGTAGCACAGACACAGACACATACGTGCATGTATATGCATGATATCACGCAGGTAGTACCTCTACTACCTGAGTAGTGCATATGTGTCTTGTTTCTCCCAGCAGTTTCATGAATATTAACCTGAAGAGGCTCGTCTCCTCTGTGTCCAGCCCAGGTCCAGGTGCCAAGGAGGTGACTCCAGGCCCCTGATAAATATTAATGAGCCGTGGAATGGTGATTGATTGACCCCACCACTGACTGGCCTACATCACACTCGACTGCCACTCATGTTTATTCATTATTTGGAGAGAGAGTGTAAAGAGAGAGAGACAGCGAGTGAGAACGCGAGCATAAGGGGGGCTTCCATTGAATGGATTGGCATTTTACATTAGGTTTATGTCTGCAGTTTAGTGATAGATGAAGCTAGTTGGATACATTCCCAGTGTGAGCTCCTTCTCATGTCCTCTCAAATGCTGCTGTGGTGAGGCTATAATTGAATCTCACAGGATTGCTAATTCTCCCAGGCTTCATACACAGCTAATGCAATGGAGGGAAGTAGTACTTTAGAGGAGCCTGTATTCCCATCCCTGGTTCTCTAAAAATTTGATACGAGATCAGAGTTTAATTACAGACATTGTTGAAATTAATAGGAACATTGTCAAACAGTATTTAAAAGAATTGATCTGCTCCAGCTTCCAGCATCTGCAGATTGTTTTGTACAGATGATAGCAAGCTCAGGCACCTAAAGATCATGAATCAATTTCTGCATACGCTCTTAAGTGATACTCTCTGTGCCGGAAGCCAAAGGGAGGAGAATCACAACATATGGTGCCACTGTGTTGCAAATGTCACTTGATCGCTTTGCAGTCAGTATGTTGCACTGTGTAAATATTTGAACACACTTTGCCAAGATCCACACTTTATGTTCGGATGACAATCAGATTTTTTTTTTGTTTTTTTTTTGTTATCTTTGCAAGCTTAACAATGCAACCGTCTCCTTGGTCTACTTTTTTCTGCATGTGTGCACATACTGTATCTGAGAGGCATATTCTACTTTTTCAGACAGCATGAGTCTCCATAGGGAAATCCTCCTTTCTCAAGCAAACAAATTAAATAGACTTCAAATCATGCATTTTTCTTCACTTCTCAGAGCTTCACTTTCACAACTTTTATTAGATTTCTGATGTTTCACATGTTCTAACTTCATTTTGTGCTTCTAATCAAATTCTAATGATGTTTCAATGCACATGCCCATCTTCTCCTGTGCTCTATGTTAAATTGTTCCTCCATTGTTTTTTTAAGTCAGTAACATCAGTATGAAACATGTTGTGCTTCTCTGAATAAGAGGCATCACAAACGGCTACTTTTTAAAACAAATAGTCAGCGAATATACAAATAAATGATCTTCAAACATGACAAATAAAAAGTGAGTCAGTTTGATTTTACATCTGTTTTAGATGTCAAAGCCATGAGTGTTTCCTCCTGGGGAAAGCAAATATAAGGCACATAATCAATAGCTTTTGCAAATTTAATAACTTGAATTTTTTTGCTCCTGAGTAGATGTCGGTTTCAATCTGGGAACTGAACCTCAGCCGTATTTTGCCCTGCGAATGATCGGATCCCCGTCATTCCTAGCTTAAACATTCAAAGCAGTGAGTTTCTTCCTGTAATTAATTTCCTCCATCTTGAAAGGTCTGGAGTGACAGGTAAACCAGAGGGAGCATTCTTCATTGACAATCTCCCTCCTCAAGTTAGCTGTTTACAATGTTTCAGTTCCCCCAGGAGAGAATGGATAAGAGGAATCATAGCTCTGTTTGCTTTTCCACAATGATACCTGTCAGATAAAGTGAGTTGAGGAAAAGGGGGAAATAAATGGTTCTACTGAAAACAAGAAGTCATAAAAAATTTAATGTTTACAGGAGTTGAACACACCTGGATAATGAACTCCAACTGGGTGTCTTTGCAAGAGGTCAGCCTTAACAGTTAACTTTAAAAACTAAAATATAACACTGTAATAGGGTTGTTTTCCTTAACCTTTCTCCTGCACTGATATGAACGAGGTGTACCATCTCCTGTCAAATATGGTGAGAGAAACCGGCTCAGAGGGGTACTTCCTGTCAATCCTTCAACACCTATTGCTCATCAGGAATGACTATTACATCAGGTAAGTTCTACGTGGTGTTTACATACCGCTGGCCTGCTATTGACTGATGACCTTGTAATTCGCTCTGTCAGGGTGCTTTTATAGCTTCCAGCCTTTTTTTTTTTTTATTTTTTACAAAAAAAAACAACAAAAACAGCGCATTAATCACACCGAACTTATTTATTAATACTTACAGGAAATATTTATTTCCCTCATGGGTCTGTCTGTCTGTTTGTCTTTGGCCATAATTGCTTTAAATGTAAAATCCAGGTTTAAAATTTTTCATGTGAGGAAACATCTTTCCAAAATTGAGAGCCAAATGAAATGTGAACAATTGCAAAGTTGGTGTTATTTACCTACAACTGTGAAAGCCTTGCAGATGCTGCATTGAACCAACATCTGCACAACTCTCTCAGTTGGAAGTACAGATGAGAAAAAAAGCTGTTGAAGAAAAAAAAACTAATTCTTCAGTTTATCTTATATGAAGAAACTGCCTCACTGGCCTCTGTAGCTTTTAATCTATACGTCTGTTGAATTTCTGGCCCCACCCAACATTGGGAGCATGTTAACTGTGCACTATAGTGCACTATGAAGTGCTCCGCTGCAGACTGAAAATAGCTCGTAGCTACTATTAGTCTGCAGCAGAAGAACAATTTTTAACTAGGTTGCAGTTGCTGTGTAAGAAAACACTTTTTCTAACCTTCTTTAATTTTATACACTAAAGTAAAAAAAAACATAAATGATCAGAGTAACAATATCATTTTGTTATTTAGATTTTTTTTTTTAAGCTGCACAGTTTGCTTTTTACTTTACCTTTGAAGAGCAAACATGTCTGGGAAGGAAGGTCACTACTCATCTGAATGGAGTGACACTGATAAATTCACTGCTGTGTCAGACCTTTTTGCAGAAATAAGACTTAAAAAAGAAAGTTCGAAGATGAAGGGAGGATGAGAGGAGGAAGATAAATTTACCATAGACAAGTTGCTGTTCCCTTGGAGTTATGAATTATGTATTCTTCATCTATTCGGAGGAAGTGAGAAATAGAATTCACATTAAGCATCTAGTATCGCCGTGTCCACCTCTGCTCCAGTGTCCACGTACGCCTCTGTCAGCCAGCAATGAGAACGGATCAGTAACAGTGCTCATAAAAAAAATGATGGTGTCTTTAAAAATATGTTTTTGATTTCTTTTTCCTCCAGCCTTCCAAACAAATGCAAGGAGAAATGCACACGTGCTCACACAAACATTAACACCAGAAATGCATTATGACTGAGGCCTTTTTTTCCCCCCATACATCACTGCTGTGGAGTTAGGATGATGGAGGATGCAGTACTACAGCGCATGCAGCTATTTCCAATAGATTCTGTCTGTTTTTTTTTTTTTTTGCAGTCTTTGCCCTCAAAGACCCCCTTCAATAAAAATATAGTTTTTAACCTTGTTAACATATCCATTTTGGCATTTTTATATGCTATAAGACATATCATGAGTGAAGTAAGTAGTCAGTGCCACGTCTGAGCATATCCACTTTGCAGTGTAGCACTCAAGGGCATAGGTTTGATCTCAACATTGGTAGGGACACAACAACCCACCCCCTGCCCCACCTCAAGCCCTGAAGGTCCAGCTGCTTCTCCTTTATCCTGCCCTGCCGCATCTTCACTTCCTTTTTGAATTTCCTATTTGTAATAAAATGAACCATTGAAGAATAAGATACATATAAACATATGGTATATTTTTGAAGGCAATTTTAGATATTATGTGAATAGCAGCTTTTGAAACTAACTTGCTTTGGTCTAAATTGTTTTTCAAAATAAACTCATGACCAAATTTGTTGACTTTCAAAGGTTGTATTTGATTAACATCCAAATACTTTTATACCGCTGTTGCTTCCCAATAATTCCAAACTATAACTCATAATTATACCCTCACCTGACATCCTGAACATGCACCTGTTTCCTTATCAGCCTGCTCCACTTTTCTAGCCTGCTGCTGCTGTTTCCTGCAGTCAAAATAATTTGTTAATGGTGACATTTTCATGGGAGTTTTAGGTTGAAATTCAACACATAATTTGATATATTCACCCATTTTATGTTTACTCCTGCTGGAGACCTGAATGCTAACCTGAAGATGACAGAAGCCAGGCTTAGCTTGGTTGGTAGTATCAGCTAACGTTATTGTCCACATTGGCTCCTGATGTTCCTTTTCTTTTTTGGTGGTGGTAGTACAAAATGTGTTGGTATGGACAAAACTGCATTATGTGTGCTGCCCTGTGCAGGCAGTAGAGAAAAGGAAGTAAGTAATATAAAATACTAAATTTGTGGCCTCGCTTGAGGTATGGACTGACAGCGTAAACTCTCGCTATTCTGTGTCTTGCGGTACAAAACAATATTTGCACCTGACATAATTCTTCAAATAACCCACGTTCTCTCAGCCCGTCAAATGCCAGCATGCCGAAATTAGCTGTCTTGGGGACGTATGTGACTTCTTATGTCACTCCAAAGATAATTGCGTTTGCTCAAATAGTGGTCGAGACACCTTTGTCATCCCAAAATAGGGACGTGTCCCTACTGTCCAAAGGGCAAGCATATGACCTTGGTACTACCCGCAGTAGAGGCTGAGGCGAAGACTATAGCATATTCAATTCATAGATCTTCCCGTACTGAATGAGGCAAAAGGTGTAGAGTTACACCGTAGCAATTTTAAGGCATTAGAGGATTTTCAAACCACCGCATCGCCGGCTTGAACACAGCCACTGGAGCTGATAGCTGCCATTTTAGACAATACTTGTGATTCCCCTACACATGCCGCATTTCAGCATTACTCCAGAAGTGGCTCAGCGCTCCGCAAAAAAATACGCCTGTAGTCTTTTTTTGACGGAATCCAGACAAAGGCCGTATCAAGCTGCACAGCGCAGATAAGCCAGGCAGGAAGTCAGATGCAGGAACAGCATAGAGAATCCGCTTAATTTTCACAATAAAACATCATGTGCAGGCTTCCAATCGATGTCTACCCCCCGGAATTTCAAAAAGGACAAGGAATGGGCTCTCCTAAAGCACAGTATGTTAAATAGTTATGAAACAAATATGAGGTTGAATGGTTTTTTTTTTTAAACTGTTTAAAAACAACAAACTGTATTAACTTTGTCTGGAGGCTACAGCACAACGTAGGAAACGACAACAATAAACACATAACTGTTAAACAAATAAATAAACCATTTCACAGTGTAGCCTGCCCTCCCACACTAGAAGCACACAAATCAAAGAAAAATGACCAAATCAGGAAATCAACAAAATCGGGCAGACAAAACACTTTGCTTCTGAAACGCTGCTGGTGGGGTATGAAGGCGTGCAGAGGACGGAACAAAACAGCAGTGTTAGGTGAGGTAGCGTTGTATAAAGGTTTGTGATCAAAGAAATGGCTGTGTGTGAATACTATTCTATCTGAAGTAAAAGAGATTAAGTTGTTTATGTCACTGTTTTTTTTTTTTGTGGAATTGAAAGCACACTTGGTACCTTGATTCTTTTGTCTAATAATAATGTGAATTGATAATTCATTAAATATTTTAATTAGTATTCTAATAATAAGACAGTCTATAGTAGGTAACTGCTCTGTCTACTGTAATTCCTCCCAACACAACATTAGTTGTTTTTCTCCCCTCCGGGGCTAGGTTTATTTTTGATAATTAATCTCTCACTGGAAGCCTAATGAATGGGAGCACATCAAACCCACCCAGTAAATATAGAGCAGATCTGCTCTTTTGGAGCCTGGTGATATGGGGATTACACTGGTTATGTGGAGCAGAGCTGGATCAAGTGGCTGGGGCTGTGCTGAACTGCAAGCTATCATGGGAAGAAATGAAGGTGCCAAAGTAAAAGAAGAGGTGGGGAATGATACAGGGAGCCCAGCCCTGCCCACTGTGGAGGGGCCTGACAGTTCTGGGTCACTCTCTCCGTCTCTAGTTATCTCCACCCAGCCCCTATCTGCTCGGTGGTGGCGGAGGATGGAGGACGAAGGGAAAATAGGGCGGCTTATTGAGATAATAATGTGGTGTACATTGGTGACAGTTGTAAGCCGAGTGCCACAGTGCTTAAGCCATGCAGGGCGATGTGCGCTTTCACTAGCTTGTTCCAGTCATGAGTGGGCGAATCCACCAGCTCAAGCTTAATGTATGGCATTTCATGCTTTCAAAACAGTGCACCTAAATGCTGATTTATTCTTATTTGCTTTGGCTCTGAATTTTGTGCTCTTTCATATTTCTGTTCATAACATGATATGGTCTGTCCACCCACAAAGTATCATCAGAACATAGGCAACAGTTAGACTTGAAGCCTCGGAAATAAACTTCTTTCCATTAAATGTTTTATAAAGTGCTCCTTACCACGTATGTCTCTTTTTACTCCGATATGTACTTTGATTATGTACTTATGTGTTTGGTATTTTTGGACACAATTAACCCACCTGGCAACAGACACTTTGTTCACAGCTCTGCTTGCTAAAATTGATTATTACATTTCAGTAACATTAACGGTCCCATCCCTTAATGCTTTAATGCGGAGCCTTCAGACGGGCAGGCTTTGATCAGACTTTCAGTTTCTTATCTTGATCAAAGTTGTCATAAAATCTCAGGCTTTTGGGCATCTCTTGATTTTCAATTATTCATTATATAAATTAATCCGACAATCTTGTGGAAGCTAAAAATAAAATACTCCAGTGTCTTTACCATTCAGGGATTTGTGGATCTTCCAGTGTCAAAACTGGAGGTTGCAAAGCCACAATTGTTTTCTAAAATAGGAACAGAATTTATGCAAATTAAAGAAACATCATGTGCCACTGAGAGCATATTTGGAGTGTTGTACTACTGTATATATTTGTGCTTCGTAACACATAGAGGAACACGGCTTTCATTCTGTGCCCACTAGGAATCTGCTTGTTTTTTAAAAGGAGGTAAAATTAATTATATGATTATTGAATCAGAGGGCTGTCCGTTCTCCAGCTGTTAATGCTGGTAATGTACCAGTAATGTATTAATTCAACTCCACCCCTTTTCTAGATTTCACAATGTTGTACCAGAGTTGTGATTGCTCAGTTCTTCACACAAATTAGTCAAAACAATTAGCTGGTAACACCCACCTTCACTTGTGCACTTGTTGTTTCTTTGTTTTGGGAATTGTAATTTTAACAAGGGGGATTTATGTGCATCGTTCAGGGTTTTTCACATCTAGTCTTTAGATTAATAAAAAAGTGTCTCTGTTGGGAATTTAAACTTCGACTTCTCGTCAACTTCATGCTTAGAAAATAACAATTTCTCAGTTCGGAGCTCATTTTAAGCCGATATTGTATTTGCTAAATGTCACTTGCAATTAAAGCAGATAATGTTACAGAGAAAAGGTCACACACACCAACATGTGTGGTGCAATTGGACTCTCGAGCTGATTCACACACCCTGCTTTGCAACGCCGGGCACTCAGTCACACTCCTAACTGGCTGACATGTTTTCCCGGTCATTGTGCTTTCAATTACACACATTGCACTGATTAGATTTACATTTCAGTTTTTATGGTTGCTCTAATTGGCATGGATGATTGCAAATTATGCAAGAGGGCAAAGCGTAGCCTTGGCTACCGTCAGTCACCTTGAAATGTACAGACTTACACATACTCGGGTTCTGTGAATCCATTAATCTGCTAATTTCATGATAGGGGTGAAGCAAGTGATCAAATTTAATAGTGGGCCTATTTTCTCCAGCAGCACCCTTTCTGACATGGCATTTTGTGACCTCTAGCTCGGATAAGAGAATCATTTGTGGTTAATTAGCCATGTAACGTTTGTGTCACTCATATCTTTCCGTGGCTTGTCTAATCGTTCTGCTTTGTTTCCTGGCCCCTCAGGCCTCAGTACTACAAGGTGATAGAGGAGTGTGTGTCTCAGGTGGTCTTGCATCGCAATGGCATGGACCCTGACTTCGGCTACAGTAAAAGATTGGATGTGGACTTCACCCAACTGATTGGTAACTTTGGAATTACGTCATCATTTTTTACAGTCCATGTGTTGGCAAAAGTCTGAATGTTAATTTTATAGTGAAAAAATTACAGTCTCTTATGCTTTGGTATGCTGAAATCATCCCCCTCTTTTTTTCTTATCAAATGATGTGCTCCAGGAGATATGTCACTGATATACATTAGGAAAATGTTTTGATACATCTCAGTCATTCTCATTATCCTCCCAAATCCCTCTGTGATTCCTCCGTCTGACATGTCCAGTGACCTAACACACGTATAAATTGTGGTCATTATTAATGACTAATGCATTTGATTTGGTAAAATGAGTACAATAAATTCAATCATTTTCAATGTTGTTTTCCTCGACGTGTTTGTTGAACCATAGAGGAAGCATTACTAATGGGGATTCTTTTCAAACAGAGAACAAAAAAAAACAAAAAAAAAACGGTATTTTGTCTCACTCGGTTGTCACTAACAGTTGTGTGACTTGCCAACAAAAGGTCATTAAAAGTTTCTAAACCTATCCACAGAGGACTGATGCAGTGTTAAATAAGTTTTCACTCACTTTACACAGATTTAATCAGCTGATAACAAAAAAAAGACTTGTAATGCTGTGTTTTGTTGAACTCACATCCACATGGGGTTTCCACTCTTTTATTTTGCCTTTTGTCAGTTTGTTTATTCAAATTCACATTAGGTTTTCATTTTCTAATGATGATTTTTCAGAAGGAAAATCTGTGATCTAACAATAATTTATACCTAAAACTTGTTAGTTCACTGTCTGCAATTGTTAAATGGCATTTTTACATGTACTCTAATAAAATGAAGAAAAAAAAGTGAAACAATAATTAGAAAACAACGTCCTAACGGAAACTAAGAAAAATAGCAAAAATATATACAACAGATTTGATCAGACTCATTTTTGTCTTCTCGTCTGAGACACACACAACATTAGGAAAAGATAACACCGTTTTTAGGTGGTGATTCCTCTTTTTAAAGGACGCCTCTGTGAAAGAAGGTAGGGTGAAGAGAAGAGGAGGGCAAGAGATTAGCATATCTGCTAATGGTCCAAGAGCCAGGAGTTTCACAGTATGACTCATTTGACTGTGTCAGGTAGTTATTTAACATATCATGAAAACACTTCTCACTCTTCGTCTGTTCTTCACAAAGATGAGAAAGCAGTTGAATCTGTTGCCAGAGCTGCACATTGTTCATTACCTCCAATTGATTACAATTTTGTATTTGTTTCATAATTAGATAAGTTTAGCTTTTCATACATCAATTTTATACAACCTACGATGTGAGACATACTTACACATGTAAACCAATCTGTTGCTAGATAGATGATCTATAGTATGTGATTATTGCCTGATGATTCTTAAAGTGCTCAGTTAAATGGTGCTACTTTTTTTCAAATATGACATTGCTAAGATCTTCTTGAGATGTAAACATCTCACAGACCTGATACGTCTTCCAAGACAGCATTTAAATCACACTCGCTGGAACACGCTTTGAAAACAAGACACAGGTCTAATTGTAAATTTCACCCGAGGAGTTAATGATGCACACTGCACCCAGACGTGCCTTTGAAGTATCTTGTGACTGTGGCCGTCTTGTCTTGCAGATCAGTGTGTGGATAAAGCCCGCGTTGAAGAGAGTGAACAGAAGGCTACGGAGTACTCCAAAAAGGTGAGACATTAATCACTCCAACAGCCCCCTTGGTTTGCCAGCTCCCATCAGGAAAGTTTTTTCTTCCTCAGAGCTCCCAGACAAGCTATTGATTTTCCATGCCCTGATCAATACCTGGCTGTGACGCTACATGATCCGTATCAGCATTACAAGAATCAATGCCGATGTTCTGATGTATACTTATTTGTGCACAGTGCCGGGGTAGAGTTAAGTTATTTGCAGAATCCTTTAGTACAGTTCTGCATTTTAATCTGGCCCTTTGCATTTGGATTTATTTTTGATTAACCTTAATTTAACTCAATTATGCTTGCTTGATTAAGCATATTTTGACTATAAGTGAGTCATAAAACTTAAAAACCTTCACTACAGCATGTTTTTTTGACGTTAAAATGTATTATTTGGAGCCTCACTGGCTGACGACACCACCAATGGGGTTCCTGGGAATGTTTCTTTCTTAAGAGTGCCGTCCCACCCTTGCACCGTGCGCCCTGCTGGGCCACTGAAATCATTTTAGTGACATGGCTTGGTTTCTGCAAAGGTTAGATCCATCAACATACATGAAAGCCAGACCTGAAACAAAGACAAAGGACAACAGGGCTCTGGGGCCATGAGGGCTATGAATAGAGCACACCATGTGTGTTTTGGTGTCTGTTGATGTGTCCTGTGGCCAATATCTGGAGACACCCTGCCGCTCACCAACCTGTGTGTGTGTGTGTTTACATCTGTGTACACGTGTTTGTTATATGCACATAGACATACTTGTATCTCTCGTATCTCTTTTCTTGCAGTTTGATGAGGAGTTCAGTGCGCGGCAGGAGGCCCAGGCCGAGTCCCAAAAGAAGGAAGAGAGAATCAAAGAGTTGGAGGGGAAGATCCAGGCCCTGGAGTCCCAGGTAAATCCATAAAGACAAATCCCACTGCTCTACAAAACACTCTTACATTCTCCTGAGATCTTTATATTCTCTGTTTCCCCCAAAAAAAGCAGGGAAAAGAAAATGTCCCGAAGCACTTTTAATCTGGTTTTTTTAAATGAAAAACTGACATTTATACAACGAAAAATGTTTGTCTTAAAATCATAGCATCGAAAAGTAAGTAATGGTGCCACAAGGAAATGGTTTAAATTTGGTCAGAAGGATGCTTTTCCACCCCACTTACAGATGTGAAGCTGCTGTAAGTGGAAGTTATCATCCATGCAGAACATTTGATTTAATAAAGGGTCAATCTCCTTCTTAAGTTGTAGCTCTTTATATGGGCGAATTGGTCTATTGAAGCTTTTCCTATGAAATTCTATCATCACAGAGATGGATTGCATTTCTTTTCCTGGCCTCCACATCATATCTTCCAGACAAAACCCTCCATTTTCAGCATAGAAAATGACTGCTATTTCCCCCTTAACCCAATTTCAAACACTTTAGTACTACCTTGGGACAAAAGGGCAGTTTGCCTCTCTTCTTAGAGAATTCAATATAAACCAGCATTGAAAGATGGTGAAGCTACATCCGCATCAGAGATGGCTTTTTCTTTCAAACATTCATCTCTTGTAGCTTATGTTGCCACTTTGCATAAACCACACCTGCATATACAGTATGTGGTCCAAGAATCACTGAGTGTTCACAGTTGTAACAGTGTTAGTTCAGTCCTTAAGTAATCCTTCTTATCCACAACACATTTTGTCACACAGAACGAGCTTTGGCTGTTGTCCTGACCAAAGTCACACAGTGGTTTCTTGATAAAATTTTAATTGTGGTTCATCACACTCTTTTCCTGATGTTTTATTTGGCTATCAGACTCTCACGCTCCTCCCCACCTGCTCGGCCTTTTCCTCCCTCACTCTTCTTTGCACCAGGTCGTGTTACCTTTGCGTGCCCTCTTTCCCTCGTTGGAGCTTTTCATGTTGTGTTTCCAAGTGTTTTTTTTTTCCGCTATAACACACCTTCCCCTCAGCCTCCCCTGGCAGGCCTGTGTCTTTTGAAGACTGACTGACTGACTGCGGTGCATTAGCAGGTAGTGTAGAGCAGAGAAGCCCTGAAGAGTCAAAGCCTCTCTTCCTCTGTTTGTCTGAATGCTACTTCAAAGAGCGGTTTCAGCGGGAGAGACGCACATCAGGAGACATTAACCTCAGCAGGGAAACATGTCATTTTTCTTTGGCACAAACCTGCATGAATGTGGCCATGCGGTCTTTAGAATATCCTTAATTCGTCAGAACATAATTACAGTAAATACAGTATTTATAAAATAGGACGAGACTTACTATTGAGCATAAAGAAACTTTATTTTTAATGTGAATTAATTTAATCTACTCATTAAAAAGTGAAGTTAACCGTCGCTGTGCCTTATTAATTTCAATGATTTGATGAGAGTTTATCTGGAAACTGTCTATGCTTTTTACATTTTTTTTTTTTTTTTTTTTATCTAAAATATGCAGGTTCTGTAATAATAACTCAGAGTTATCTCTGATTTGAGACAGGTGTTCACAGAGATTTCTACCTCAAGCAATGAACAAAACAACACTGACATTCTCACAGACAGTTGTGATTCTGCTACTTCAGGAAGCGACTTATTCCATGTTTGACTCAGCGCTGTAGAGAAGCCATTAACTGTGAGAGCGCAGAACCTTTAAATCGGTGAGAGGACACGCATTCAGCTTGTCCATCAAAGCTGCTGTACCATCGCTGCCGTTTTGCGGAATATGAATGAAGTGGGAGCTAACCCTAACCTTTCATCTCCGAGACTGAATTCCTGTCGGATATTAAAACACATGCATGCCTGAGTCACTTCTCTTCACCTTGTTTGTGAACCAACACATTTAATGAGAGTCTTTCTCCGGGAACTTTGGCATTGTAACAAGCAGCCTGTTTGATGTGTCTGTTTGATTATCTCCCAATTGAGTTGAGTGGAGTTTCTGCTTGTAAACATCAACAAAGGACATCGGAATCACAACAAAGTGAGACTCATCCACCCTTCCCCAAACCTTTGCTTGCAACCATTCAAGGCAAAAAGGGAAGCTATTCATTGAATTGGCTCTGGATGTGATGAATAATGTAACACTGCAGTGGTTCACTGGAACACTCTGCGCCATCCCATTAATAGGTTTTAACAAACTGGCGGTCTTGTAGCTGACCCAGCATGGCCTCGAGAGGAGATGGAGGTGTAGTCGACCATTTTCTCTGTCTTTTACCGCTGGCTGCCTTCTACCCTGGCTGATTATAGAATTTTACGAGACTGATAATGACAGCAGAACTCACAGTGTTGTAACTATTGTGTACTTTGCTGGTGTGAGGTAGACCCAATGAAGTTGTTGAGCCAAAAACACACATTTAAGTATGTCATACATGTATCCTACATTAACCATTTTGATAGAGAAACTCCACCTGGTCTTTAAAACTTAGATATCTCAATGTCTGTATCTTTTAATCACCAAGGAAATATAAAATAAAATGTCTCTTTGCTTTAAATATTGTACTTTACTACCATTTTCTATGATTCTCACAAAATTGAAGTTCTTTTTAAGCCACCCGAGTAAAAGTTTCCATCTCCTTTTCCATTATACACATTAAATATTTAGTTCTCTACAGTCCATAGTAAGAGGTGTTCTGTAGGAACAACTCCATAAAAATATCACTTTTGGGTTGCCGAGGAATGTGTTCCCATTCCTTTTTCTTTTGGCAAGGTTGCACACGGAGTGAAATATCAAAGCAAAATGGGTACATTTCTAAAACAAAGACTCTACAATGAAATCAATGCCCATCACACATCTAAGAGTGTTGAGTTGAAACGCATTTTGTGATGCCAGAGAAGGAGAAAAAAATGGAAATGGAAGAAGGGTTTTGAAGGTGCACCAACTGTCAGTGAAGCTGTGCCTCGTTCCTTTCATGCAGTCATTGCTCTACACTGATGTTCTTTTGAAGATAGATTACATCTTGTTTTAGGTGTAAAGTATAGTGCACGTCTGCACATCATATGGCTCATTCAGACAAAATGGGAATGCGACATTGTACCGCCATTGTCATTAACTGTGTAAGGGACATCCTCTTTGCCCACCTTTTTTCTGGCTTTATTGTTTTTGGTGTCAGTACTGTATCTGTTCTGGTTTACTAGTGTTCTTCTTCTCTGTCTATCTAACCCACCCCCCATCTGTACCTCTTTGTTGCTCCCTGTGTCTGTTGTGACGTGTGTGTTGCCATTGTGTGTGTGTGTGTGTGTGTGTGTGTGTGTGTGTGTGTGTGTGTGTGTGTGTCGGTTCTGCACAGTTAACTATTGAAAAAGACAACCTCAAAGAGGCTCAGAAACTCATCAGGGACTCTGAAGCCAAGGTGGGTCTCCTCTTTGCATGTGTGACCTTTGACATAATCCCACATTTAATCAACTGCAAATCCATGTATATATTAAAGAAATTCCATTGTGGTGCTTCAAATCTTCTGTTGGAGAAATCTCTCAAACTGATTAAGGGACTGATCTTTTGTCCTGTCTGTATGTTTGCCCTGCGGAATATTATGCAGTCCATCATAAAGCTATGTTTTGAATTACCTGTAAAATCAAGTGATTTCTGTGATGTGAAATGACTCCAGATTCCCTATGCAAGAAAAATAAATTATTGAAATGAGCAATGCATTTAATACAAATTAACACAATGGATGATGGAAGGTGTTGTCTCTTGAAATTACTAATATATAAAAAATTAAAAAAAACATAACTTGCTTTAAAAAAAATATAAACGTTTAGGATTTTTTTTTATCAAGCTAAATAATATAAAAGTTGAAAGTTAGAATAAACTCTGTAGTTGTTTTTAACCACACACATTACCTGCTTGTTTAATGCAATTTTCATAAGTAAACACTTCTGATTGAATTTCCATATCAGAGATGAGATTGGGGCAACGATTTAATCACATCACATTCAGTGTTAATTACCTGCCACGCTGACCTCCCCATTGAGTCCAGAAGAGTATAAATCCAAATTGGATGGGTTAGATTTCATATTAGCCTGTTTGTCTACTTTACACAGAGCTCCAGATGGGCCCTGCTAAATCATTATTTAAAAGATAACACCTTCACAAGCTGGTGAGCGACATAATTAAAGCATAGGCCTTCTACAAAATATTTATGTTCGTAATATGTACATACTGTAGATAGTGATTGGGGAAGTGATATTTTTGTGGTCTTAAAATGCATAATTAACTATATACCGTCTACTGTAAAAGATAAGATACATCTATCTCTAAATCTGAATATTAAATATATTTTCACATGATCATATCTATCGATAGCAAATAACTTTTGTTTGCTAGTTTGGATACTTACTCACGCAATTCTGTATCTCACCAAAGCGTGTAATACACCCTTCAGTCCTGTCGATGATATTTTGTCAGTGACGCGATTTCCCTCGCCTATGCGTGAGCAGCGAGGTGCCCTAGGTTTTTGCGCCAAAACCTTGTTTAATTTTAGAAGCAGATAATAGATTGGGTTAAATTCGACATTGTCAAAAACATGGTTAGGTTAAGGCTCAAAAACGACTTGGTTAAGGTTAGAAAAATATTGGTTTGGGTTCAAATACATATTTTTGTGTAAATAACAATACGTAAACTACTTTACTTACGCTATGTAAAGTAAATACGTTATCTAAGACACTTTCTTACGTTGCTGAGAAGACATCTGCGTAAACTTTTACTTGCTAAAAGACTTGAAAACCGGTGGTCTGGGTGAAAGTCCTGTGTTTATACACGCGTGAACCTTTCAAGTATGCGAGATAAAATGTGACACTGACATGGTGTCCTCTAGTGGACTGTCAGGTGTATTACACACCTTGGCGTGACACCAGGCTGATTTGTGTGTTTTGTATATGACATACTCACTGCACACGGATCATACATGGGCAACTTAATTACAATGCGTAACATCAAATCTGAAGATATCCCATCTGAATTCAGTATGAAACGGCCATCGTGATTCAAGGCAAAATACACTTTCATTTATAAACGGAACCGCTTTTTGGGGATGTTTGTTTTCATGTCAGTGAAGGAAGACGTCAGCGGCCATGGTATTGAATCCCAGGAGTTGCATGTAACACTGGGCTTATTATTACTGGATAGATAAGAGAGCGGTGGATGGAGAGACAGCGACTCGGAGGGCTCCTCAGTATGGAAACAACTGCGCTCTAATTTAGCAGCTAATTTACTTCCATTCTCTCATATTAATCTTAAAAGAGAAAACGGGCCACGGAGGGCCCGAGATTGACAGACATGTAATCATTGGATGTGGATTTTCACTTCAGAGCTCTGGGCGATCTGCGCAAGAAGCTCCTTGCAGAACACCTTTTTAATTTCGGCCCTAATAAACAATCCACCAATGCCATTATGTAATGAAACACTATGTAATGTCTTTAAATATGAAGTCAATTACAATTTATGTGCAATCAAGTGACTGGGGAAACTGCACATAGTGGAGAATTGGTTTTGGAAATGAGAAGTACAAGTGGAAATGCTTTTTGGTAAAAGCCGGCATCTAATCAGCTCTGAAGCTCAAACCCTGTAGGAGCTCCGGTGTCTGTAATTGTGATATTTGCATAATTTGTCTTCCTGTAAAACATTTTTCCACTGGCCTTACCCCCAACTATAAACAAGTATCTGTTTATGTGCAATGTATGCCAATAGTGCTGACATATCAAAGACCTGAAATACTTTATCATATCAGTCTCAGGTCATAATTACATCCCTGGTTACTGTTTGATAGCCCACCACTGTCAGGACTCATAATGAAACTTCTTATTTCCAAATTACTCACAGGTTTTCCTCCAACATTTTACTTTATATTTACATACATATCCATGTGGATTAATGAACGCAACACAATCTTTTGGTCAATTCGCAAACTCTTCATATGAAGCAGCATTTTGTTAGTCTTGATTCTAAAACCAGATTAAGTAGTTGTGTTTAACATCATTGGTGTAAAAATGATTTATTCATCCAGTGGGCAAGCACATTAGTCCGGCTGCGCCCACCTATCGCTCACAGCTTCAGTTTTTGTTGTGATTATATTCCTGAAACTCTGTTAGCATTAAGCATCGCTCAGCCACTCAACGACCAGTGGGATTGGCTCAGTGCGATGACGTCAAAGTCAAGCATTTGTTATATTTGGCTATATTTCAATAATATATATTTTAATATATTTCAATGATTCAAATGTGTCAAGGTGTCTCACAATTGACTTTTACTTTTAGGGGAGATAATCTGAGCGCAAAACAAGATGTCTGGTTGTCAGGGGTTCTATGTAAATGAGGGGATTGATGTACACAATGAACAAATCATTTTGGTTTTTAGTCCCTTAAATGTCTATTTTGCACCTGCCTAATAATGCAGCCTAGAATAACAATAAAATACTGTGCCCCTGGCATAAAAAAACAGGTTTTGGTTCGTCAATAATAAACTTTTATTTTTTTATTTTATCAATGGAGCGATCTCTTTCCACTGCATCAAGATAGCAATGCGCCAACAATGTCCCTGAACAAACCTCATTTTACCACTAACACGCACATATTGTAGGTGCTCAGATGGGCGTAGGCACGCATGTTAACAACATGTGCGCTCAATGGAAAAATGGAAAAACTGCCTCGGTCTGAAATGAGTCCGACACTTGCCTCATTCTTACCGTTACTTTTTGCACGGTGTAAGATAGAGCCCATGACCTAATGTTAATGTGGTCTGAACGAGTTTGCTCAGAACCTTGTAACTTGGCGTAAAAATCACTGCAGTCATTTACCGTTATTGGCATACACAAACACACACACACACACACACACACACACACACACACACACACACACACACACACATATACACACACACACACCATTACATTAGATTACATTTCATTTAGCTGACGCTTTTATCCAAAGCGACTTATAATAAATGCATTTCAACCATGAGGGTACACAACCCAGAACAACAGGAATCAAGAAAATACAATTTCACCACTGTCAGCCCACAGTCAAAAATCATGCCAAATCCCTTAAGATATTAAAAGGGAGCATTCGCTAAAAAAATGTTTGCCTCTTTGATGGCCTCGTGTCTTTTCCTCATCTGAAACATCAGTTTCAGGTTTGGATTGAACCAAAAGGAGCCTCAGCCAATATGTGGAAAATCAGTGACTCCGCTGTTCTCTATTTGCAGATTGCAGCAGGTCTGACCGCACCTGGAGCACCACCTCCACCACCACTACCAGGGGGTGCAGCAGCTCCCCCTCCTCCTCCGCCCCCTCCTCCCCTGCCTGGTGGCTGTCCCCCACCACCTCCACCTCCACCTCCTCCCCCTGGCCACGCTGGCATTCCACCTCCACCTCCACCGCCACCACCCCCGGGTGGAGGACCTCCACCTCCCCCACCACCGCCCGGCTGTGGGCCTCCGCCCCCGTTCGGTGGCCCCGGTCTGCCGCCACCTGCTTTGCCTGTCATCAAGCTGCCTTATGGACTGGAGGCCAAGAAGACCTACAAGCCGGAAACTGTGATGAAGAGGGTCAACTGGACCAAGGTATTGTAATCCGAGTATTGATTCACTGTAATGCATATTCTCATATTCCTTGATAATGTTATTGATTTGATAATGTAAGGGTAATAGTATTCCACTTTTTTTTACATTAAATATTGTGTACTCTTTTTACAATCACATATGCATACATTTTGCACCAGCCTTTGTTGAATTGTAGATCTTTAACACCTTCAGTTGAAGGTTCAGACCGAAAGGAGCTCTGTTCAAATGCACCCCACTCTTAATCTAGTCAAACAACCGTTCAGCCACAGGCCACACTATTCCACACTCAGCAACCTTTTCAAAGGATTTAACAGTAAACAATTTTCAATGCTCAAATGTCCTTGGATTTGCACATCCTTAGCATAATTGAATGAAGACTGGGTTTTGTAACGTTCCATCACATTTGAATACAATTTCAATGGGACATTCTCCTGCATCCGGGCCCTATTTTACCATAGATAATTTATCCATTTCCCCAGGGGTTCTCAGCATTAATTTAATGGTTTCTCACTGATACTTGTGACCTTGCGTTTTAGTCTTCAATTACTGACTGCAAACAAAATATCAGACTATTTTTTTAACATCATGTTAGTTGTGCAAGTTATATTCAATGGTTTCAGTGGAATGTAAATCTGAAGGCCATCGTAGTTCAATTCCTAAATAATCTTTGTCATTTTAAAATAAGTAAACAAATCAGATATATTTTTCTTTCTGTGATACATTATCTATCACACAACAGGCCATGTAATGACATAATAAATATGGAAATACAGATTTAACATGACTACTGCATTGAAAACAGTATGTTAGAGGTTGAATTATATTTCACCTCACGAATTATTTAAAATGCCGAGTATGCTAATGCTTGACTGGCTTGAAATTATTAAGTGTCTGTAGCTGTATGGGATATCATACTCACTGTTTACACAGTAGGGAAAACAACAATTATTTTGTTTTGTTTCTTGATACCAGGTGGGACTGTTTTTATGTCTTTGCCTTGAAATTTTGAATATCATCACTCATTTCATTGTGCAGTATCTATGTTGTTTTGCATATATGATTCCTGTCCATGCAGCGCAGTGCAAATACCCATTGTCTTGAAAGTGTACAGAAACAGGTTAATGTGCAGGAGCATTAACCTTGCCTCCACAGGAAATGTAGTTTGGTGATGCAAATGAAATTCATAACCACCTGAGGAAAAACAATCTGTGTCTCTTGTGTCGATTAAGTGGGACATGAGTCGTCTGTCTTCTCTATGTGCAGCAGATGGAAGTATAGGAGCGCCAGGAGCCAATATGGTTGTATAAAGAAGAAACAGGAAATAAAAGATAGTTTTTTTTTTTTTTTTATACCTACATCCCCTCTATCCACTCTCCCGTACATTTCCAGCAAGAGTGATTCACACCGAAAAAGATGACTTTTATATTGTTAACAAAAATAGTCTGCAAGTACCGCTGGAGCGTATAGCTTGACATGAAAGTAGTAGCAGCTAATTACATTTTCAATTACAGCAGAAGTCCTCCAGTTAAGCAAGGGATGTGGCGGCAGTGCATTCTTAGCCGGAAGCAGTAGAACAAGACACTCGCATGGGACGGGCCCAGCACAGACACACAGAGGGAAATGTCAGCTTTGTTTAAGTGCTAAATGAATTTTACATCACTTGTACTTTCCTGCATGTACTTCTATACTGGTACAGTATTTCCCACAGAAAAAGATTGGTGAAGATTAAGTAGGGGACTGAGCAAACGACAAAACAAACAACACACGTCAAATGTTGCTCTAGCTTCCATTTCAGCCATAAGTCCAAACCCATTGCAATTGTTATAATTATATTTTAATCGTGATACATTACTAATTAGGAATATATATGTTAGCATATAAGAATGGCAGAATAAAAAGAAACATGGATACAATAGGATGAAGAAAAAAAGACTGCAGCATGAGACCGGCTCATGTTTACATTACATTACATTACATTAGCTCATTAGATAAAGTTGTAACAGATGCGTTGACTCGAACACAGATGCCATGTTTACTCTGCTCAGGCCCATCAGAAAAAACTAGGGGTCACTCACTGGAGTTGAAAATTATAGAATAGAATATGAGTACAGTTAGGAAACAAACTAGTCTTCATCCAATCTTGTTTTAAATAATGTTAAGAGTATTTTTTTCCCCCAGTTATGAGCAGATAATGAACGCATAAAATAACAATCCACTCCTACGATGCACATTCTTAAATTATGCTTGCAAATTATATTATATCTTGAATTTTAGAATCTCCTTGGAGTAGGCCTCACAAAAATCTATGACTAATCCCTTAGTTTGAAGTCACCTCAGTGCTCCGTTTACCTCAGATTCAGGACCTCAGTAAAGAGGAAGATGGTCTGTGATAAAGGTGGCTTAGACTGTTTTGTGTCATTATCTTGACTTAATATCACCAAGTAGGAGTTGAAAGAAGGTGCAATTTTGAAGGCATCCTTCAAAAGGGACGTTTACAGTTGATTTGTTGTATTACTCACCCACACACTAAACCTTTTAAATTTCAGATATTAGTTGAGAGATTTGTCTCTCATTGTTATGTGGTGGGACTGGATAGGACCCAAATGCGGACACAAACTCGAGTTCGGGTACAGAACAGACTTTATTTTCTGGTGGAGGATGAGTCCGAGGCAGGCTGGCAAGCTGGATAGCGTGTGTGGTCTCCAAAGGTCCAACACAGGGCAGCAGGCTGGATGGAGTGTGTGGTTTCCCGAGGTCCGACTCAGGGCAGCAGGCAGGATAGAGGTAGTCCACGGCAAGACGACAGAACAGGAACGATGGTTGGCGACAGGTTGCGGGATGAGTGGACGTCGCAGATAGTATGGACCAACACCCCAGGACTGCAGGACCAGGGTTGATATAGTGTTGGGAGGTGATTAGTGGGATGTAGAACTGGTGTGTCAACCTGCTGGATTGTCAGCAACTGCTCAGAATGATCAGGGGCGTGGCCATGGGAGATTTCTGGAGACAGGAAGTGGAGAGACACAGACCAAAACACAAAGCACATGGGACACCACAATAAACAGGGGAATGACAGCACAAATGAGGAGAGGAGATATGGGGAAACAGAGGTCAAAACACGCAGGGTCAGACAGGGATCCTGACACTTATCCCTAGTTGTATTGTTGGGGGGAAAAAAACATTTACTGTCTGTCACTTAGAACTTTATGATAGCAAATATGAATTTACTTTTTGTTTAACAAAATCATTGTGTTTTATGTGTGCTTAAAAAGCCAATTTTCAGCTTCCATATCCACGAGACAGGACGACAATATTCTTACATTGTTAAAATCATTTAAAATATCTTCTCAATTTCTGGATGACAAGGTTTTTCGGGAGAATACAAGCTTTTGTAATGTTGTCTTGCAGCAGTCATTGAATTACAAAGAATAGTGGTGGTGGTGATGCAGTAAAATATGTAAGGTATGAATCATTGGATCATTGAATTTTCTCAGCATTTCCTGTTTCACTTTTTCTCTGAATTAGGCCATCACAGACTTGACAGATTGAGTTCTAGGACTCTGAGTGGGTTGTATGAGAGCAAATAAGAGTATAGAGGCAGTTTGTTATCGACACTCCACACCAAAACGAGCTCATGTTGAAAGTTTCATAAGCCTCCTTTAAAGTACCTACAGACTCTGCGGCGCTGTTACACTTATCACCGATGCTATATGGCCTTGAGGATGATTGCCCAGTATCAGCTGGAATTCTGTCTGTGTTGCATAAGTGTTGTGCTTACACTTCTTTTGCTATGTAATTACTGTGGTTTTGAGGAGGTTAATGGCAGAACTACAGTAGGTCAACTGCTCGTCCAGGCCCTCAATATAAAGCCACAGCAGCAGTACTTTTGGAGCTCTCACTGTAGCACTTAACACAATATACGGTAGAGGTAGTGTAGTGTCACACGTTATTAAGCAATAATAACTGCAACATGTTAGATGGGTTTGTCTATGTCTGAATCTCTGTTCACTCCTGCTGTCTCCTGTCTGCTGAGGGGGAGGGAGGAGGAAAAAAGAAAGCATCCCTGTGGCCTGCTATCATCTCAGCGGTGCTTGGTTGCTTCTCAGAGGCTTCCCTGCTTCGCCCGCATCTGTGAGGAATGTACAAATAGGGTTGTTAAGATGTGGGGCTTTGATGTGTCTGGTTCACTCGTGATCTATGCATACTTCATCCTTAAGCATGTCCATATTCATGGGATTTATTATCACATGAAACATCTATTTTGTTTGCTACTCAGGTTCTAAGAGTGCACAGGAGTGCCACACAAGGGCATGCTCGTGTCCACACACAGAAAAACACTCACAAACCCCATCTCCAGTGAGAAGAACTTTTTGAGTGGCAGGTTGGCGGAATGACGGTTTCTGATTGTGGTGATAATGGAATCCTTGTGTCATTGCAGATAGTGCCTCAGGAAATGGCAGAGAATTGCTTCTGGATCAAAGTCAAAGAAGAGAAGTTTGAGAATCCTGACCTATTTGCTCAGCTCTCCCTCTGCTTCTCCTCACAGAGCAAAGGTAAGGAGGTGTCATCTCTTTCTACCGCCGTCTCTAATTAATCTATGCACACATGCTTCATTTAGCCTCTCAGGCAATAGATGCCAAAGCACTTTCATCTTGTGACAACAATTTTTCTCACTGAAATGTTAATTATCTTAAAGTTAAGCACTCTTTTCACTTTATTTGAACACCGGCTCTGTGCACTCAATTCAGATCTCTATGCCAATTAGGGATACAGTGTTCTTGTTGCATTGTGTTTATGTGTCTTTGAGAAAGCTAGAAATGCAACATGGGTGCACTTTCTATTTGTTCTTTGAGTAGTTTAAGATCACTGATTTTTCTTTTTTTGGAATGTGCATGTGGATGTGCACAAACTTGAGCTTGTACATGTACTGTGTTTCTATGTGTGCGTCCGTGTGTGTGTGTGTGTGTGTGTGTGTGTGTGTGTGTGTGTGTGTGTGTGTGTGTGTGTGTGTGTGTGTGTGTGTGTGTGTGAGAGTGTGAGTGTGTGAACCAAGAGCAGCTATGCTTGGTTTGCTTCTTGCCTTTTCCAGTCCAGTAGACCAATCCTCCATCAGGGAAGATGGGAGGCTTTGGTGAAGGAAGCTCTGGGAGTTTACTTGTCCCGGCCAGTTTGTTTCTCAGTAACACAACCTTGCTACCTAACTTGCTGATGAATAACACAAGCAGTGCAGAGCAAGTTTGTTTTTATGTGGAAGAGGGTGTGTGAAGGCACTTGATGTATTCCTCCCATGACAATTTGAGAGTTTTCCACTTCTTTGACAGTGTGTGTGTATTTATGTGTGTCTAGCACACCCCTCTAATTCTAGCAGCAGTGGGAGGGGAGAAGTCAAGAGTCCTGTCAAGCGCAGAACAGTCAAATCGGAGCTCTGTCTGCATATGTGGACATAACTATACAGAATCCTCCAACTTTTCCCATATACCCACCGTCTGTTTGGATACCAGTCATCCTGCCAGCAGCCTTTTGCTCTGTCTCTCTCTCTCACAGCCTCCAGGTCTACAAACTAGACTCATCTCTTTTTTTGTACTGCGAAATAAATAGCAATTTTCCCCCGGCTGCCACGAGGTGATTTGCTAGCATAATACAGATGGAGCGAGAATGTAGGTTGGAAAGAATAGTTGTTACAAAGCTTAATGAAGTGGCATGGATGGGCCTGGCAGTCATGCTACTCTTTTCTTGTCTTCTGCCAGACACTATATTTTTTAACATGCGACATTTCTGTCGCTAGAGGTAATTTTTTTTTGCAAAACTTATTTACTGTATTTTTTCATTGTTCTTTTTATTTTAACGATACGTTGTTATTGACGAAGAAAATGTTAACATTAAGTGTGAATAAAATACATTTTCAGATATTTGCAGTTCCACATACATATGGCATCAGCTTTAAATGTCCTTTTAAATTCTTTATTACATTCACTTTCTCACCCAGTGGGTTTAAAAAAAAAAAAAAAAAGCTCTATAGATAGTCCATGGTCCCGCTGGCAGGGTAAGAATTCATGATCCAGCATTTCTCCCGGGAGTTACCTTTGCTGGATCCCTATCAATTACCCCTGCAGCAACTTCACTGAATCAGCTCTTTTCCCTCTATTGTTGAAACAGAACATGATTTGCTCATGAATGAAAAATGCTGTTTAATGTTTGATATCTACCCCCCACCCCCTTCAGTGAAGTTGAAAGTCAATGAGAGGGGCTTTGATGTAGATGGTTTTGCAGAAAAGGTGCTAGATGGGATTTTCCTAAAATGAGATAGTAGTTCATTTGTTTTCCTCTTTTCCCGTGTTTCATGATTCATACAGTGTAGTCCAACGCATTTCATCTGAGAATAAGTTTGCTTGAACACTAAACATTTTGTCAGAAAGATCTGCGCTTTGAATCTGACCTATGTGGGTGTGGAGTCTTCCTTCATCTCAAGTCCAGTTGTTTATCTGATGTTGGAGCAGTTTAAAGCAGTTTTGGGGGTCCAGGTGGTCAGGCCACCTCTTGCAAGATTAGTTCCTGAGGTCTTGTACTCTCATTGTAACTACGGACCATAAATCCTTTGTGCTGATTTGACAAACAAGTCACAGGCGAAAACGGACTTCATTTGTCTGGGATATTGCTGTTTTTTTTTTATTTTTTTTTATTTTGAATAACACACACACACACACACACACACACACACACACACACACACACACACACACTTGTTGGTTTTTCTTTTACTTCTTTGTGGTACCTCCATCTTTGCCACAAGCCATGGATATTTATAAGTAAAGCACACTTAGGGGGCCTAGTGTATCGTGAAAGATGAGGCAAGCAGGTGTAAATGCCTTCCCTGCAGAGCTGCCCTCGGAAAATGGTGCAAAAAAAGGCTTCTGTTATCTGCACGTTCCTTGGGATTCTTGCTTGTTACTTGTATTGTTGAAGAACAACACTTTGGCAGTAAAATAAAAAAAAAAACACTTTAACAGCCCCCAATTTTCAGATGCTTATTGCGCTCAGAGGCCTCTAAAACAACTGAGAATGCAAGACTGTCATCTCCCCTGCTGCTTTTATGAGTCTTACTGTTTAATGAGTTTTACCAAGAAAAGGAAATGATAATCAAGAGGGATTTCAAGCTTGGCTTCAATCTTCTAAAAGTGGCTCTTTATTTTTTTTTTTTCTTCATCATTTATTATGAGACGGTTCTTTGGCCTGATTGAAAACTCAACACAGAAACCAGTCCTTTGGTTCTTTGAGGCCGTAGACGGATAACTGATTCAGTCATACTGGCAGCATTGACTTGCTTCACACTTTTGAAAAATTCTCATCTCTTTCTTCTTCTCTCCTTTTTTCCTCCTTACCCACATGCTTTTTGAAAAAATACCCCTTTCACCCATGGTATTCTAAAATGTGTATTAAACGTAGTGGAAATAAAATCACTATTGTATGTGACCAACAATGTCTATTTAATGCAGCTGGTTAAGGTTAAACCAGGAAGTAGCTCTGCAAAACAAGATGGTGATTTACAGTCAGCAATTTAGAAAATTATTTTAATGTTTAATTTGAAGGTAAATATATAATATATGATGTATACATGGTATGTTTAGTTTACATATACATGCTGTTTTGCCCACATGTTTCTAATGTTTATATTAGAAGTATGAAATATTTGCATGAAAACATTGAGAATAAAACATAATTAGAAAACGCATTAGATTTTATTAATTTTGATATAATTAATCATTACATAGAAATAATTAATTGGACATTAACATACAAAGATCGCCACACTTTCGACAATAAATCCAAGGTTAATAGAAAAACCGGACTGAATTAACATTTAATTCAATTGTTACTCCTCTTTAAATGAAGGTAACAAATGTTGACAAATTGAAAGGAATTTTTTTCTGCCAGAATTTGAAGCACATGTGGCCATTGTAAACTAGTTATTAGAGCTGTGTTTAACTTCAGAGTAAGCTGTCTTCTTTTGAATTTTTCCCTGATATAGCCTTAAAAGGCCCGTGTTTCATCCTTTAAGTTTAACATAATGACTGACTGAAAAAAAATGACTGTGGGGTCTCGGTTTATTCAAATCACTTCCCTCAGCTGTACATGGTTTTATTGCTTCTATAAAGGAAATAGCATTAATCCTGTATTTAATATCAGCCTTATTCAAATGACATGCTGCATCCCATTTTACAATGGGAAGAAGGTAGCACCTTTTTTCTGAGTTGGAAAAAGTGCTACACTTAAAGGTGCTCCTCAGTCAATGATGTCAAGGCAGGTATTTCACTTTTGGCACCAATGTGTGCTTTGTGATCAGAAAATTGTTACCACCCAAACAAAAGCTTTTATCACAGAGAGACATTTCTATTTTCGCTCCGTCACCCCCCCGGATTTTCACATCTTTAAAACGTGTATAAGAGAAATTCAATGGGCTCAGTAGAACAACCCGGCCACGCCAAAGACTTATTTTATTTCCCATTCAAATATTTTTTTTCCCTCTTTTCTTTCTTTCTTTCATCTTTTTCCTTCTTTTCTGCCTTTACTTGACTGTATCGGCTTTTCCTTCTCTCTTTACACTCTCTTCCATTGACTTGGCTCTCTTTTTATTTTATTTTACTCTCATCTCCCCTCAGTTCGCCTTATCAATCAGTGGGTTGTGCCTTTGTACGGCTCTTGGGATCAAATCAGATTCACTCTGGGATTGAATGTGTGTAGCCATGGCCTCCTGCATTTGAAAGGCAATTCATTCAGCTGGAACTTTGCAGTTCAATTTGAAACAAGATTGATGTTGGCAAACTTCACACCCCCTTTCTTCCAAAATGTTTCCTCCATTGCCCACATCAATTGCTGACGGACAAAGGGCATGTGCCACTTTGTAATGGTGATGTTGGGGCTTCTCAGCAGAAACAACACAAAGAAAGAAAGGAGGTCACTTGACAACAAATAAAAACCCTGAGTATACTGTATATTTCAACATGCAAATTTTAAACCGCTTCTGTTTATTCACTGTAGTAAGGCATATATATTAATTTATATATGTTTAGAAGTTACAGTCCTGCTGTAGTCTTGACTATATCACACATTTTTTAAGGTTTCATTGTAGCTGTAGTGTAGTTCAGTAAATGATCACGCTCTTGTTCTTCTGAAGACAGAAAACAGGCCAAATGAAGACGTATCTACATCCCAAAGGAAGCCTCGGCTACTTTTAACATGCTAACCAACTACCTTTGGTGAAAAATGGGTTAAAGGAACAAGGACACCAAAACACACATTCTTTGGAAATAAATCTAAAAAAAATTAGTTAAGAAACGACATAGAGGGAAAGACCTGCGTCAAGGAGTGGTGTCATAGAGTACAAATAAATTCTATCTGTGGATAATTTTAAGCAGATTTTTTTTTTCACATCATGCTCAGTATTTAAAGTTGTATTTATAATAATAAACAAACCAGAAGTCTCCCTAAAATCCAGTCCAATGTATATCAACTAATTAGATGTATTTTTCTTTTAATATTTCATTATGCTCCATCGTGTGTTATCACTTTAAAGGTCAACTCTGGAAAGGTAACTTGGTTAAAACCTGGCTGCAAGTGATGGCTGCAGTCCTCCTCCTGCTCATCACAAAGGATTTGATCAAATCCTTCAGGAGTTCTCCTCACTGTGACACCCGTTTTCCTTTACCTCTGTCCCTGAGCCAAAGTGGTGTGCACACCAGCAGATTCTCAATCCCTGCTACAAAGCCCCAGCAGCAGGGTGGTAATGACCCGGCCACAACGGCAGTAATGATGGAATCAGTGGGGGGTTTAGCTGGCTCTCCGACTCTACCTAATAAGTCCCCTAATAACTCTGTTAACATCGGGGCTGACCCGGCCACCGGATCAAACACACTCACGCATGGTCGGCCACCTCACATGACACTCGGCAACCTCTCAGACGAGAAAACTGTTGCTGACCAGCACACTGTGTGCTTTGGTCCCTACAGTGCTTGTTCAGTACAAGTCTACGGACACAAGTTTTGGCTCAGAGAACACAGCAGCAACAATGAGTGCTACTCAAAATATTTTAATCCTATTAAGCTGTATTCATTCCCCAACAATATGTCTTGTTGATAGAAAGCTTGTTACTCTTGAAAAAAAAAAAAAAAAAAAAAAAAAAAACACATCCCAAGACTATTATTGAAGCTGTCTGTTTAGATACTCGCAGAGTAATGAGGGACTTTGTCTAATGAGTTAAAGCTCGACTCAAGTCACTGCAGCCCACTGTGGAATAGTCTTATATTAATAGTGCATGCACAAAGATAAGCTTTTGATATTTTCTATGTCAAAGTGTTAGGAAGTCAGTCTTGATGTTTAGGCATGTTTCCTTGGAGAACACAGCTGTTTGTTGCTGATTGTGTTAATTGAGAGGAGGGATCATCCACCAAGGCAACCTTCCTCTGTATCTTTAACCTAGGCCTTTTCTTCACTTGAAATCTCTCCCTTTCTCTTCTCTTATCTTGTCTTTCTCCGCTTGCTTCTGAAATCATCTCTCCGGACACGATGGTGTCTATCTGAAGTCAGAGCCTGCTTAGTGAAAAAGACACCCACTCTCACTCTCATTGTTTAACAGCTTCAGTCTCCCACAAACAAGATCACAATTGGCATTTACCACATACTCATTTTGTAAACTGTCATCGGTGGTCTGAGTGGAGTGATGCTTCCTTTTGGTGAATTGTTTTGACAACCCGAGACCTTTTCCTCACATCTCAATCACTCATTAAATATCCATTATTACTTGAAACAAAGAAAAGAGGATGTCCTCCCATTTTGGAAAACAGTCGGCAAAAATTGTACCATTTTCTGTATTTTAGAAGGGAGGCCATTAATTGCTGGTGCAGGCAGAAGACATTTGTCTCAATAAAACACAAATACCCCGATGTTAATTTCTCTCTTTTTGAGGTAGTCAGCCTACTGTGAATATCTCAGGGTCAGCCCTTTTCTTTGCTCATCCCTGCACGTTTTTAATATATTACATATGAATGGAAATTAGGTCCTTAAATATTAATGACAAGTAATTGGTTTATTGTAGGAGTCTATATTATGTGTGTGTGCATCTGTGTGTGTGTGTGTGTGTGTGTGTGTGTGAGAGAGAGAGAGAGAGAGAGAGAGAGAGAGAGAGAGAGAGAGAGAGAGAGCGCGAGCGAGTGAGTGCGCACGCGAGAGAGAGAAATTTCCTCTCATTCCTACTTCATATTGCATCGCTGTGATGTCCCACTGATTTTAATCTTCTCTTCTCAGATGAGAGCCATTCTGGCTATCACAGTGGACTTTAACTTTAGCCCTCTGAATATTAGCTTGCTTTGATACTTGCCGCTTACAGCATCCCAAGTCTACACCCTGCTAACTTTTATGTGCCTTCAGGTACAATGTAATGTTCATCAAAAACGGTCTCTTCAGAAATAAATATCCCTCGTGGAACTAAATATTTTATTTCTTTTTTTCTCCGTGCTTCACTCCCCTGGCACAATCTCAGCTAACGCAAGTTTGGGATATGTCAATTTTTCTGCGTTATCTTTTTAATCTAGTTCTCCAGTGCTGCACATTTCTGTCTCTGTTTGTTTTCATCTTATCAACAACATAATCCTCTTTATTTAACTTTTTTTTGTTGTTGTTTGTTGCTGTTGCGCAATCATTCTATTCCTTTTCATAATACGTTTTTTTTTTTTCTGTCTGGAACTGTTACCTACACAACTCATACCTGTATCCCAAGTGCGCTCACATACTGAATAATGATACGTCTGGAACAGAGACAGCAAGACAACAAAACTCTGTAAAGTACAGAAGAGAAGTTTTTGAACATCATACTAAATTAATTGTTAATAAACCCAAGTCCTTTTGATAGTTAAATGTTAAACATTCAGTTATTTTTGGGCTCTCTCCTATTTTTTATTTCGCTTTCACATCATGACTTTGAATATCTTAGCCATTCTCCCCACACCATTACCATTACATGGCATTTACTGATATAACTGTATTTGTTTTTATGACACATAAAAACAACCATCCTTCCCCATCACCCCAGGAGATTTTCATTTGTTTCACTGTAATATATTCAAAGGTGATATTTAGTTTCAAACAAATGGAAAGATATGTTTAGTTTGTGTGTGTTTCGTGAGATGTGTGCAGATGTGTGTCTCCCAGTGCGTCATTCAACATATCCACTTGTGTGCGTGGCAGCCTAATTGAGTGATCTGATGCTTATTAACAATGGGACTTGCTTTTAAAAAGAGGACAATGTCAGCACTGTCACTGGAGCTTTTCACATGGAAAAGCCCCGATGGAGCTTCATTAACTCACCCCCATGATCACAGACAGCAGAATACGGAGTGCATATCTAATCCAGCTCAGAAATATAAGTACAAGAGCAGTGGGTTTTATAGGGAATACTTGATGTGTGATGGTTCACTGTTCACCGTTTGAATGGCCTGCTGCACTCGACGGACCATTTATGAGTAATATAATGAAGGAATTCAAAAGTTGTGCAGTTTTGGAGGGCAGTAGTGCTTTTACAAAATAACTGTTAATATAAATGGGTTACAATGTAGTGGTTTGTCAAACATAATATGGCAAAAATAAAAAGCATATATCTTCAGTATTTTTCTGATAAATTATACATTTATACAGCGGCAGCCTTTGCACAAATGTCGTTCGAGTTGATTCGTTGACACTCAACGTTCTATTAGCAACTTATACAGCTTTGTTTTCACTCGTCTTGCCAGGTATTAATTTCAGGGGTTGATAGCTTTTGTTCTACTTAAGCAATGGTTGGTATTTTTTTCTCTGATAGGCCTGTAGACGGAGTTTGTTTTTCAAGCTGTTACAACTCAACCACCCGCTGTATTTCATAATATCCTCTTAAATGAGATAGAACCCAATCTCTGTCGGCCACGCAGTTAACTCAGTTAATTCATCAGTTGTACATGCAAATGTTTTACTAGTATCTCAATTTTACCCCTGTTGTCTGACTCCGACTTTTCAAAAAGTGCTTTGGATGTGGCTCCACGTTGACTCTTGATTTCCATACAGATCAAAAAGTGCACCAAGGCCCCTGTTTCTCCGCTGGCTAACACAATGCCTGACAGTGCACAGTAGCCCGCTGAGTTTGTTACATGGCATTAAGTTTAATTTGTCTTTGAGCCTCTTTGGTGAAATTGGTTTGTGACTGCAAGTGGGCCAGGGGGTGACACTCCCACAGACAATCTGGTTGGAAAGGGACAGCGAGGAGACAGAGCAGCACAGGGGGGGAAGAGAGCAACCGTGATGTCACACGCTGGATAGGTAAACAATCAGAGTCTTGCGTGTTCAAGATGGTGCACCCTTGAATATAAACAATCATGACTTCTCACGCCATGGCGGGGTAAATTACTGCACAGACAGAAAAGGTTGAGATGAGGGAAGTAGAGAGTAAGGTTGACAGACCAGCCTGATTACAGATTGTGATCCACAGTCACCTGAAAAAGGAAAAGAAATAAACCAAAAACAAAACACTAAAAAACACTGACACTTAATCGAAAATGTTCAAACTTGGGAGCACTGGAATTGAAAACGTTATGACCTTCGTAACAGTTAAAGACTGCTTTTGTAGATATTAAATGAAGCTATTTCTAATAAATATCCGCTGCAGTAAAATTGTGTTGCTGTTTACTTATAATAAAACATACTGACTAATGGTGCATCAGAACAAGACAGCTAATTTAGAATATACTGATGAAATATAAAATAAATTCATAAATAAAATAATTCAACAGTGCGCTGCTGCTAGATTTTACAAATCGGACCAAAAAGGATAACATTCTGATTGTGAATTAGTCATTTCCTGAGTCTTGTGATGCTCAAAATAATTAATTGATTGTTTTACTGCTACAACAGCAGCAACAGAGTAAACTACAGTAGATAGGCAGCGTTTTTGTAATTACGTTCACTGGCAGAATAAAGAGACCTGAGTTACGTGCTGAAGGTGAAATCGCGGCAGTAATTTCACCTTTACAGAGGTCTCAAATGTGACATTCTAAATAAAAAAACATTTCCAACTTCAAACAAGCGAAATATCGTCATCCTTTTTCTCATTTTGACGAACACCCAATATGTCTATCACAAGTCAGAAAGAGGAGACTAAAACACATCAATGGAAAACACCATTAGAAGGAAATAATGCAATCTAAGAATGTTCACGGAAATTAATGTTGAATTACGACACTTCTGTACATTCAGCATGACATAAAATACGTTTTTCTCTGGCCTTCTGAAGGACTGAGCACCACCTCTCCATAGCAGGCACATAAACTGCCCATTACACTTTTCCCAGTTTCCCTTCAGGATACACACATTGGCACAGTTAGCCTTTATTTTTTACCTTTTATTTTATTTTATTTATTTTCCCTTTCTTGTGCTTACTTCCCTATCCTCTCTCTCTCTCCAATCCTTTCTGTACACTTCAAAATCTTTCCCTCCCTGTCATCTCCCTTGAACTTATAGTCAGTATCTTCCCTCTTTTTCTCTTATCATTGTCTTGCAACAGTATCCACAGCATACATATTTTAAATCTGTCTGTATTTCATTGTCTGTATGAGTGTTTGTCTCTTTCTGTTTTCCATCTCAGTATCATTTTTGAATCTCCTCTTTTTATTTTTTAAGTAAAATATGTTTTTTTCATTTTTAGTGCTACTGTCCTGAATTCTTCCTTTCTTAAGTGACAAAGTATTGCAAAAAAAATAACTTTCAAAGCTTCTGCTAATGAATCTATTCATCTAACAAGCATGTCCTGTTATTTTTGAACAGCTTTGTTTTTATTTTCCATACGTGATACTTCCTTTTTGTCTGTTTCTTGAGGAGATGAAGATGAATAGACCACTTAAAATGTGATGTGTTAAATCAAGAAAACAAGGCATACAGGTACTGTTCTGGGCAAATGAAGTCATAGATAAATGACATAGCTCTGCATTTTTTATTGTTTCAGTGTGGAAACCTTGTAGAAGGGGGATGCTTTCTCTGAATTACAGATTGTTTCCTTATTTGTTGTCTCCTTTTGACCATGTTTTATTGAACACACAGTTCACTGTTGGAACACCGCAGAATAATCCAAAGCGTGATAAATCTGCAGAAGACTGAACAAGCGTGCTGTAAGTGTGAACTATTATTTTAATGTTGTTTTTGGCTTGTTTTTTTTTGCCTTTGGTAAGGCCTTTGCCTTCGCAAGCAAACCAAATTCACAAACTCTGAGGGTGCCCCAATTTTCTGTGAGCTACACTCCGACTTGAGCCGTGTTAAATTTTAGGTCTTTCAGTGGTGTTGCACTGTTATTGCACCTTTGCTCCACCTACACATGCAAATAAAATAGCAAACTCCATCAGAAACACTTCACAACAGAGGCACGGCCATGGGAATTCTGCTTTTGCTTTTACGGTATAGATGAGCACTTACCGCACCAAATCAAGCACATTTAGCTGCAACGTTGACTCAGTTGACATTAAAATCCACAGTGGGCGGGCAGGCCACTGAACAATCTATTCCAGCAGGTGTTTCATCATCTCCACATTCTTTCCAACCCTTTGACCCCAGTTGCTCATCGCTAGATGGGGGCTGACTGATGTCAAGCCCATGTATAAATGTTTTGCTTCATGGAAAGTACAGATCCGGCAATGGTTGGAGACTGTTAAGTAGGAGAGCTGGTGGTTTTAAAGACTTGACAGATTACTTTGACTGTGTGGATTTGCATTAAGGTGTTTCTACTCTCCTGACCTTTCTTTTCACCTTTCCAAGTCTCCTCCAATCCAACTCCGGCTGTGGTAAAGCAGCTTATTAACCTTTCTGAGGCCACAGGCATCCCAAGGATGGAAAGACACCACAGACGTACAGTGTAAGACAAATTAACCTGAGAGGATTGATATGCCTTGATTTTAATTTTAATCACACTAAGCTGTGAATTGCATTGGATATTGTACGTCTGATGCGAATGTGAAGAACATATTACACTTTTTTATTCAAGTTCAGCTGTACTGAAATGGAGAATAGCAATGGGAACATTTCCTATTTTATGGATACAATGCCAGTCCACATTTCTGTATCCATCACATCCTGTTACCACGATTTGCATTTTTATAATTTTCCCTACCATGTTTAACACAGAAACAGATATCTTGATGTTATTAGTCATTGTTTGCATTGTACGTTTCATGTTGTTGCGTCAATGAGCTGCATGTCTCCTCTATTCCTTGCAAGTGATGGCTCCATTTACCAGCCACTCCTCACAAGTGCTTAAAGAAATGACCATATTATCTCTATTACACAGTATTCTACACTGTGTTACATTGAGGCAAACACAACAAAGCTCTCTACACAATTTTTCATACATTCACGCTCATACCCATGCTGATTGGTGCCTATGTGGCCAGCGAGTTCAGTTTAGAGGTATTCCCTTCTCCCACCAGTTATCTGTCCCGAATAATGTGGGGCAATTTCTCCTGAGGGAATACTATACATCTTTTACAAATCTGCTACAGCTGTATCTATAATTGACTATCTATAATTGAATGTGTGAAGCCCTCCTGCAATGTAATTAGAGGTCCCGCCGTTAGGTGAAAGCGAGGGGACGACAGGTGCATACCGGTCACCTTGTAGCCCATTATTCTGCCCATAAAATGGGTGGTCCTCCCTCCACGAGGGTGAAAAACATGTTGCCTCGCATAACTCTCCTTCCGTCCTCCCCAAAATAGCTTAAACTGGACGAGAAGAACAAATAGTAGCATTTGTTGTTTTGTTGGGCTTTTTTCTAGTTTAAATGGCTGCACTGAGTAGCAGACTGTAATGAGCGCTGATAGCAGGCAAGAGAAGAGGGCCAGTGAAAATACTCTGGGGTTAATTGTTGTGTGTCATGATTGCAGCGTGCCTAACTCTACTGGCATTAACCAAAGCGTACACAGTGGTGAAGGCAAAGGCCTGTGCTGGATGTGATGAGCTAGCGGTTGTAGTGGATGACTAAGCAGGGCACGCTGGCCGCTCTTGGCCCACGAGTCCCTCTCTGAGGCTGGTTTGTTCATTATAGGTGTGGGAGACGGTTTGACCTTAGGCAAGTCTGAAATGACCCCACTCTCTGCAAATGCTTCATTAGCTCTGCTTTTCCTTTATTGGACTGCCTCACTTAATCTATGCTTCTACATACTCCACCTAAATTGTGTACTTAGTGTGTTTGTGTGTGTGCTGTTGCATGGGCATATTTGTATGTGTGTTAATGAGGGCTCCTGGTGGTGTGTAATTAACACAACAACAAATGTCCCCAAAGGGTAAGATTAACGTTGAACACATTAGACACAATGGAGCTCGGGAGAGACTTTTTTTTTTGGCAATTAAATGTTTTGTGTGTGTGTCTGTGTCTGTGTAAGTCAGACCATAACTCATGTTGGCATAACTGTATTGCTGCCATTTCTGTCTCCGAGACGCACGCACACACACACACACACACACACACACATGAACACACGCTCATACAAAGCCAGCAGTCCCTCTGGATTTGCGGGCTCCTCACATGCAGGCTGGCAGGATTCTGTCTGCCTTCCTTTTCCCGACCGCCTCCTCCACACAACCTGGTCCAACAAAGATAAACACATGCTGGGTAGATTATTAGAGAAGTACCAAGGGCCCCACAGCAGAGCAGCTAGTGCACCATTGTGCTTCGAACACGGTGGTACCTTGTAGAATCCGATGCAGTCGCCCCCAGGGTGTTCTGATACATACTTAGACACAGGTGGGCGCTGATACCAGCATGAGAGCTACAACAGACTCCAATGACATTTCATTGTCAAAGGAAACTCCAGGCAAATTGTTTTCACTGATGGCATTGCTGGTGGTTTCGATGCTCTCGCAGCTTGATGTGTAGGAATGGAAATGTGGCGGTTGTTTACAGATATATTGTACAAATATGTAGGACTGGGTGTCATTCAAAATATTTTTGATACTGCTACAGATACCTTGTTTTTGACACCGATGCTTTAAAAAAAAAAAAAAAAAAGTATACCAAATTCATAAAACCCATTCAAAGTAACGGAGAATTACATTGAAAGTTACCGTAACAAATCTTTAGTTTTCATGTATTTTAGAGGGGAGAGTGTAACCCAGATCATTTTTTGGAGCTCAAATTAATAGATGTCCCCAAACGCCTCACATGAGAAGCCTCCTGTTACTGCAGCACACGCAACTCAGGTGCGTGGCTTGACATGTTTTTGAAAAGAGTCAGACAAGGTGTTCTATTGTCAGATTTATGCCACAAAAGTGAAAACCCAATGATTTTTATCTATGCTGGCGAGCTGCCCGAGTAGAGCCTATGCACTGCTGTTTCTCTCTAACGCAGATGAGAGTTACTCCTGTGTAAACAGAGCACATGTTATGTGTTTAAAAAAAACATGTAGCATGGATGTAGCAAAGGTATTAGAATTTGTTAGCAAATGATAAGGCATTTTTTTTTATGTTGGATATATATATATTGGTTTATTAGTAGACTAACAAACCAATTCGGTCGGTGCCATACAAGTATCTCGACCCTACAAAAATCTAAATGTACTGACAAAGCACATTTTGGGATTCCTATGATAAGGATGAGTAAACCACATTTAGTTTGAATTTTTAGCCGTATCAGTGACTGTGATTGTGAGTACCTGAATAGCCTTCACTGAATAAGCATCAACGGAAGCAGTCTCCATCTGCTTTGACGAGTTTTACTTGGTACAGCAGGTCTCAGCCAAATGAAAGACACAAATATGCTTTTATGCACCTACCTGTAAGTATTTATTACCATTTTTTATATTTTAACATTGTGTTATTCTTGAAATGCTCCCTTGAATTACTTTTTTGGTGTTTTTTATTTGACATAATAGAATACATTTATCTTCCTTTTTTTTTGGTGTGTGACCATTTCATACTCCACTTCTTTTTTCATATACTGTGTGCCGGTACTTTTTAATGATTCTATTTTATTTATTCTTAATTTCATCAAAGTACTTTGGCAACATGATTTGAATTAAAACTTCATGCTCGCAAAACTGTATTGACTTGAATACAGAGAGAGAATTAGCGAGTGGAAGTCAGTGTGTGAAAGAGTGAGCGCAGGAAAAGACAAAAAAAATAAAAAAAAAAATGTGTTGGGGGCAAGAAGACAGACGTAGATGGCGCCCACGTGAAAGAGATGTTTTAAGAAGTGTAATATTTGAAATAAAGGGAGTGATAGAGGGAGAGGGATGTGATAAGTACACCGGTGGAGGCTGTTATTGCTACTAAGGAAAATTATAACATTTCTCCGTAGACGATTTGTGTGTACAGCACCTCTCTTCCGTTAACTTTATTGCACCAGGAGTTAACTGAGATTTCTAAATTACCTTCCTGCACCGGCAACAAGACATTACTCTTTTATTACTTTGATATTTTTTGATTTCATGGATATGCGCCTGGGAAAAAAAAATATCAGGTCTTTAATAGGTTTGGTAGAGTCATGAATTGACAGCAGTGGCATCCAAAGAAGTACACGTATGGGCATACATGTATTGTTGTGCCTCCTCTATGACACATGTAAGGCCTGAAATACACACTCAGACATATTAAAAATGACCTTGAGAGGCTCTCCGAGCTAATATCATTGTTCTGTCTGTCGTAATTAAGGAAATCATGCTGTCAAACCAACAATAAACATTGGTTTAGTGGTGTCAGATTTTTTTTTCTCTCTTGTTGAATGTGGCTTGTTATTGTCCTCCAGCACCAAGGAAATCCGCCCCAATTAACGTGACACATTTCTCACCTGAAAATATGAATAGCTCTTTGCTAGCAGTACCGCAATTCAAGGTTTCTGAAGCGCTGATCAGAGCTAGCAGGTCAAGGGGTGTATTGCTGCCTTCCAACAATTATCATTTAACAAGCTGCCAAACCTGGAGGAAAGATATCCCAGTGCTACAGCAAGTCAGCACAAGCAATCTGTCCCCTGCAACATGTGATCTTGTCATTTATCCGTTTTGTTGTGAAAAGAGCGCCATACATATGCAGGGAGAAGTGTTGATGTTTATTTAGCCCGGCAGGAAAAGTTTCAAGGTGTTAGTAATTTCAATTAAAGCGATATCAAATGCTGGCAAGTGCATATTACAATTCTCACCTGCAATTCTTTTTTTCTTTCATTTTCTAGAAAGCAGCTGAGGAATCCATATTTATGGTACTGATTTTTGACAGCTTTATTCCATAAACTAAAGTACATATTTATGTTTATAAAGCTATGGCTGGCAAATACTTGAAAATATTTATTTGAAAATGTGTTTGATTGCCTGTCATCCACCAATTTAATCAAATGATTATGTTGTTAACACTAATATGTATGGAAACACTGAGCATTTGGTATTTATGTTTCTGAAATGGCTTGCAAAAAGCAGAATTTTACCCTCTGAACATGATGCATCATTGTTGAGACCTGAATCAGACATATGATCACAGACATAATGTTAAACTTAATACACACCATGTCTCAGCGGGACTAACGTCGTAAAAATGTCACTGAAAAAAATATGATTTTTAACTAGATTTAAACAGCCACAAAACTAAGTAATAACCCCAATACTTAAAAAAAAAAAAAAAAAAAAAAAAAAAAAAATCTTAGATCTGAAAGGTTTTCCACCAAAACGTTGTTTTGTAATTGTTTGTTAATGAGATAACCTGATTTAAACGGCTCAAAAATGAACTTACTGATTGAAATGATACATCACATCAAAGCTTTAGGGCTTTGTTATGGTCTCAATTTTTACACTTTTTCCTATTAATTTTAAATGAAGCATCAGTTAGTTTAGTTAGTTATTTGCATGCCATAGTCCTTGTCTTGATTGCAATAAAAATGTGTGCTCCCTGTCATCATTCCACTTGACGTTCTGATACCGGAGATATTTATTCTGCCAGTAGGGGGCACTGTGATACAAGCCAATTGCTGAAACGTCTCTGAGGTGTGGATTTGTGGTTAGTGGAGAGAAGTCTCCCCCGGCCTTTTGTAAATCACAGCTATACCTATAGCGAACACAACATATCCACCATCAAAATTTCATCAGATCCCACAGTGAGGGGTTTTTGTATGTTGTGACAGCGACCGGCCTGGATGTTTGAACTGTGTCGATGTGAACTTTTTTTTTTTTTTTTTTTTGAAGGATGGACAAAGTATTAACTTTCCCATATTTCATTTCCCAAAGGAGTGAATGTATTTCAATACCACAGTCATTTTCTTTTTTTTTTTAATCCAGTCATGGTTTGTGTCAAGACGAGGTGAACCTTTTCTCTCAGGAGCTTGTGTCCGCAAATAACATGAGTTTAGTGTTGAATGTCATTGAGAAGATAAAATGTGTTTGCAAAAAGAAAGGTTCCCCCCTTTGCTTTACGTGTGGAGACAGCTTAGAAAAACAGACAGTTGAAAGAAAGGCTGAGCTGCTCCTTACAATGTCGTGCTTGTGTCTTGACATGTTCAAAGGTGATGTTATACGCTGAGCGAGGTTAAGAAATATGTGCTAAGACAAACACAGGAATGCCTTTTTAAAGCTTCATGAGATTTATTAGGGCGGCAGAGAACATGTTTATTTCCTCAGACATGCTCCTTGCAATCAGGCAGGCATGTAACAATCCGACACACATCTCCACATATAAGTCCCCTAATTATTTTTTTTAATACATGCATAGGATCTTAACGATTACACCATTTTAGTGTTGTCATTCATTTGTTTAGATTGTTTTACCACTGTCGATTCAAATTCTCAGGAGACACATGCAGACAATATTTACACGTCAAATTAAATGGTCTTCAGCTTTGGCTTTGGAATAATGAAAATAACAATGCTAATATTAATAATGACAAAACTGTTAAGTCCCGGAAAGCTTTTTTTGACCACTTTAAGTAACTGGCATTATGCATGGGAAGCCAGTGGAGTTGCACGATTAATGACTGTTGTCATTGTCTGGGATGAAGCACACAGTTGCATTCATTTGTTTTTCTTCTTTTTTTTTGACAGATAAAATGAAATGCCTATTTTAAAATGTGCATTGAACATTTCAGTTAGCCTTGTAAATACTTGGCATGCTTCATACGGACGTTGCTCGGGGAAACCTAATAACCATGATCAATATTTTGCTGTGTTTCACTCTGCGCTGCATCTCATATCTCTCACATGTTGGTGTGCCAGGCCTTTCTCCGAATAGACCAAGAGTTCTCACATCTGCATAAATTATGGTACGATACATATCATTATCAAATAAACAATTGCTTGTGTGGCATAATGAGGCAGCCAGTATAGCACAGCTGGATTTCATACACTGATGCATAATCTGTTTCCCACTTACTGCAATTTAGACGTCGTGCAACAGTTTCTTGTTTGATGCAAAGATGTTTGTTCTCACTTCTGCAACAAGCTACAGTTTGTAGTGCTGTTGAACACGGCTTTTTAATTTAAGGAAAAATCTGCGTGGCTGGTTGATTAGGCTCCTTTGTTGAATGTGTAAATCCTCTGAGTTGTAGCTTTGTGGACGTTCGGAGGAAAAGAGAAGCACCTTAAGGGTTTTCGTCCCCTCGTTGTTCATTTTCACTGATTCCCTCTTTCTGTCTTCCCTTGGCCAGTCATCTCTGTACACACTACTGAGCATTGCATTTCCTCCTCTCCTCTCTTCCCTCCTCTCTTTCTTTCTTTTCTTTGTCTCCTGCTCAAAACCCTGAAGACATTCTTTGTCTAGACACGCGTATTATTTATCAAACATGCGCATGAGCCAGGAAGTGCAGTTTGCATGTCGTCTGAGGCACACCTTGCATTCAAATAGAAGAGTGCACCTTTCCTTCTAGCAAGCGAGAGAGGAAAACACAAATGGTGGGTAGAGATCTGATGAGTGTGGGCGCATTTCGCTACATTTGTTGAAGTTCACACAATTTGAGAGGGTTAATTTTGCATGGAAAATTGGCTGCATCTAAAGATCAGTTGCATATTCTTTCAGGTGTTTAAAGGAAGCTGTGAAATAGAAAATGTAATGAACCTGTATTATTTAGTAGTCAGTAAAAGCAGCTAAATGGTTGACTCTACAGCACAGCCGATACGGCTTCTTTGAGGTCAGATAATTGATATTTGGGAGTTTAAAAGATCAGATAACAGTATAGTAAAAATATTGAAATATACATAAGAAAATATAAACAAACAGCCTTCATACGTATGATATAGTGAGCTGAACATTTTACACAACACCATATACATTGATGTCCGAAAGGTAAAATATGTAATGCTGTTTTTTTTTTTTTTTTTTAAATACCTCAAATCTACTTTGGAATTTTCTTATTGCTATTTTGTCAAGAAATACAATGATAAAGGTACATCTGCAATAAGCTAATACTGTCTGATCTATCAGTATAGACTGTGTCTGTGTGAACATTGAACTGGAACATGGATTTGGACCTTGGTTTTCATTCTGTTGTTACTGCACTGTGTGTTTGTGTTCTGTTGAAAAGAGACGTTGATGGTGTGCATTTGGCTGTCACTACCTTGGGATGTCAGTGCAAGCTTCAGACACCACCTGCTCTGCTGGGAGTGTGTGCTGCTGTTTTTGTTACTGTAACATCTTTGGTTGGTTTGTCATGTTTAAGAGTGAGTGAAATAAGCAGTCAATACCATGGGTGGGCTTTTTCCCACCGGAACTGCAATGACAGTCAGACACCCTCACAAACATGGATTCCGACAGCCGGGGTTTTATACGTCACATACCGAAGGAATCAATCCCGTGAATGTGCATGGTGGAGCTTTCCATATCATCGTGCCGGGAGCTGCAGGCGGTGGTTATAGATAGATACGGAGGCTAATTGCATATTGATAGATCAGCAAGATTTTGTTTTCTGTAAAAAAAACTTCTGAAATATGTAATTTGGATAGTTTAAGATGTGTATTGTCTGTTTTAATCTATGCCAGCAGAGAAACCTATAAGGCTAATATATTTTAAAATATTTGTTTCTGTGAAATATTTTTTTTTAAATCTGTTGAAAAATAAACAACACCTATTATTTTCAGCATGCCAAGGGTACATATATTACCATTGTGGACCTTGCCTTTTACCAGAATGTGTTGCAATTAAGGCTGCATTTTTTTTTTTTGTTTCACTCCCTTCAATGAGGTTATGATTTCAATGCGGTTTGTTGGTTTGTTTGTCTATTTGTCTCAATAAGAATTATTTAAAAACAACCGGATTTTCATTGAACTTGGCGGAAGGATGTTGCATGAGCCAAGGAGGAACCCATTATAAATTTTAGCAGATCTGACCCACGTGACAAATTCACAAATTATTTTTTCGCTTTCATTAACTATGCCATGCATCTTAAAATGCAATTGATGGTGGTAAAGTTTAGTCGTGACAAAACATAGGCCATTCTATAAATACAATGACTCCAAATCACATGTAATACAACAAGCGGTCGTTATGAAGCGCTCTGGTTCGCTGATTTCATTGGGGGACAAGTAGAACCAGTACAACATTGCCCCAACTGGAAGCATCCAGATCTATTTGGCTGCAGTTCCAGATTTGAAGAGCATAGAAGAGTGAACTATTGGCCTTAGTGGAGGTCTTCACTCTCAGAGTTAATTATGAATTATTATTATTATCAATACTAAAACAGTTCTGATACAGTTTGTGAAACTCAATGAATTATAATAATGCCTCTACAGAAGCTGTTTACAGAACAGCTAAAAGGGTGAATATGTTGCAGTGTGCTTTGTGGCTTTTAAACTGACCTCAAAGAAAGATTCTGTTTTTATTTAAAAAAAAATACAGAATTTATAATAAATAATTTCCAATAATACAAGATGTGATGATGATGTGATCCAGAGAGTGTTCTTGAGAAGAAACTGATGAGGCTCGATAAATAGGCATTTCCCTTTCAATCTGTTGAGGAGGCACACTTTGCACATAACTCCTCTCACGCATGGTGTATCTCTGGTTTTATATAGGCAGTATGTGTAATTACAGTCCTTCAAAATAAAACTCGGGACTACAAAGCAAGTGATTTTTTTTTTTTTTTTTTTTTTTTTGCCTCGTTTACTAAAACCTTGTCCCTCCTAACCTGTTACCATGGGCAAAGTACTCTGGGAAAGACAAACTCCAAAAGGTGTGGATCATTTTACAATATGGTTACCGAGGCTACTGGTGGGATTTCCAATTAAGATCCAATCTGTTATCTGTTCCGACGACTAATAAGCACAACAAAGCCATGGAGGGGACCCCCTGGAATTCATATCAGACCACTCGAAATACCCATCAAGCCCTCCTATCTGATGCACTGCCAATACCTGCTCACTTTCCCAATTAAAACCCCAGGCAGGTTGTTCTGCTGTTAATAAGGAATGTATTAGGGCTACTGTCATTGTGACATATAATGGGTGGACGCCAGCTAACTGTGTGGGCCGAGAACATTTCATGTTGTTTATGGGGTTCTTTTTGTCTGAAATCAATGTGTGTGTGTGTGTGTGTGTGCGCACCTTCACGTGTGTGCACAAACATAGCTGCGTGCTATGAGGGGCTACTGTGGGTCAGCGCTGATGTGTTCTTCTGTGATAATTAGGACTGTGGTGTACCCAATCAGATGCAGAGACCACCAGTGAAAGCACAGCATTGATGACCTTCATTTCATGATAAAGCCAATTACAACATGAAAAGGAGAGGGAAAAAAAGGAGTGAAACAGTTATGAAAATTAGTTGCTAAGGAAAGAAGACAAGGACACATTTTCTCCTCCTGTTTCACTTAATATTTTCTTTTTAGCATTTTTGGGGCCTTGTTACTGAATGTGACCAAAGCCTTCCAGCACATATTGGAGCTCAGTGTTACTTCAGTTGTAACTTTGATTTGGTGTGTGTGTGTGTGTGTGTGTGTGTGTGTGTGTGTGTGTGTGTGTGTGCGTGTGCGTGTAAGTGGATGGAAGCAGTTGCCATGCAATATATGTAATCTTTTTTAAACCCACGATGTTTACTGTTTCGTTGGCGCTATGCAAGGAAGGTATTGATCAATATAGGATAATCTTTCAGGCTGAAAATTGTTTTTGCATTAAGTCATCTAATGCTTATTATAAAGTGCACCTTACAGCTATGGTAAAATATGGATTAAAGCACAGCTACAGCCTTAAAATTAAGATATTATTTAGCTTGTCCTTTGTGCATGTCCAATTGTTTTTGTCTGCATGTGTGGATTTCCTCTAAACCAAAGGGTATCGCTGACTCGGTAGGGGAAGACATTTTCTAGCTCCATTGAGGGCTGATAGACCCACATACACATATCCCAACAGAGATTCTGCACCATGGACAGGCCTCTCCTCAGGGCAAATGGCAGCAGGTGGAAAATATGTAACATCTAAATTTCCTGCCTTTCGTCAACATGCACAAAAGCACAACCACTCATTCGGGTGCACACATGCAAAGGATTGTGTGCACCAACACACACACACACACACACACACACACACACACACACACACATACACACAGACCCACGTGCACTCATACCGACAAGAGAGACAGGATCCAGATTGTTTCAAGGCAGGATGGGGGGAGGGGGAGGAGATAGGAAAGGAGGGGTGGGGGGGTAAAAGTAGAAGCTGTACAGAGTAGTAGTTTAATTAGGCTCTGACAGCGCCCACTGAGAACTGCTCCTGAGTTTGACACTGTTTTTCAAATGTCACCATCTAGTGCTTTACTTAGAATGAGATGCAAGTCATTATTCAGATTGTGTCACGTACATGGTGTTTTATTTTTTTCTTCTTTGGTTTCTTTGGAATGGCATTGTAATTAGCCGTGACTTAATAACCATGTGCCACGTGATGAATGCAGTGTGATGTTACTTTAAAATCTCTTCAGAATGACCTGTCAGCGGGAGAATCTACAAATACACAGTCAGCAAATGAGAGCAAATGGAAACAAAATGGCTGATAGCTACTGATAGACAACCAAAACAATGGCCATAGCAATTTGTCATGATTTTTCTACTTGTGTATCACACAACTGTCAGCCTGTAGTTTTTAATAGTGGCTGTACAATGCAGCAAAATAGTTGTTGTTTTCAGATGTCACCAGAATAACTTTTTTTTAAAGCAATATATATTTATTTTCATTCATATATTTATCATTGTATCAGCAATACCGTATTATTCCCGCAGGGGCATTGCATGTACAAGTATTTTTTTTTTTTGACTGCTTTGTTCACAGCATATTTCAACACAGATAGAAAATCATTGACCTTGTCACTGCTAAGCACAGCATTCATATCACTTATGAAAAAACTGTAACTCACAGCCTATTCACATGTCTTTAAAAAGAAGAAAATACACCTTCCATTAAAATATTTAAATAAATAAAATAATTGTTTGTATTAATAAGCAAGCTTTAATTATTTCTAATAAGGGAACTGTCGCTCTGCACATGTTGTTATTATATTATATTTTAAGATAAATTCTCAAAATGGTAGATCTGAAACTTTGTGCTTTTCACTTATTATAAACATTCTACAAGTACCCACTCTTTTTAGGTTTTGACATAGTCAGGCATATACACATACAGTATAGTGAAGTGCCTCTAGTTTGAAAGGACCCCTTTACTTACTTTAGGCTACACTAAAGGACACCAGCCTATTTTCCATGGTGCTCAGATACCGTATATTCCTCTGAAGGCTGCTACTCTCTCAGTGTGCACTTGTGTGTGTTTTCATGCTCTTCCTATGTCTCCAATTCACTCACTGTTTGAATTCCCTGATAGCCAGGGAGTTTGGGCAGTCATGTCAGTTGGGCAGCACTGCGTCTGTGCCTTTAGCCTTCATCTCTGAGCACAGAAGAATCCACTGTGATCAGTAGAGTCCATGGAGGATAATTTATCAACCATTATAGTGCTCGACCAGATATAATTCTCCAGCCATGCTGGAAATGGTTGGATTTTTTACCAGGGCTTCTCTCCCTCAGTGGAGTCTAAAGTATCATCCTTTGTATAAAACACTGTACAGTAGTGATATCATGCGCACCTTTGATATACCTCTTTCAGGCCTTTACAAGTCAAACTTTTCTTTGCTAAATATGATTCTACAAAGGTGTTTTGTTGAAAGTAAGTTGTGTAATTTCTTTGAATGTTGTATGTCTTTTCATAAAATTAAGTATGATGTCTTGCCTGCATGTCAACCCCTTGACATCCACCATTCTTAATGAAAATGAAAATTCTCATCATTCCGCTGAACTATTTTGAAGTTAATTTGCGAGACACATTTTCTCTTTCACACAAAATCTGCCAGATATACTGGAAAATTCATTTTTCTTGTTCTTTTGTCAACCACAGCTACAAAATACATATGTGATTGTTGTACTAGCTTATATTTCTTTATCTGGGCTCCTTAGTTACAAAAAATGTTGATACTATTTTATTTTATTTTGTTTGGCACAATACTACAGTGTTAAAACAGTAATAATGTAATTATTTAATTTTATTGTTTTTTTTCTCCATATATTAGCTATTAGCTATGCGACACTGTCATGACCTATACTCAGTCAGAGGTTTGTGAGTCATTGTGTTATTGTACGTTGGCTCAGATTGACACACATTTTGGCAATAGTGAATTTGTTGGAATTGGACATATCTTTTTGTCCATGTGTTATGGTCCTGGTGGAAACAAGGTAGTGTTTTTGACTTAGTGAGGGCATTTATGGAGGAGTTAAGTGTTAACATTTTTAGGGATATAGTACTGTTATAAATCTGTTTTAGGAGATTGAGGATAAAGTGCAAAACAGACTCAACTAATCATCACTAATCATGACTATGAAATGTCCTCATACTGATATATGTACAGTGAAACATGTGTGGGTGGATGTAAAGTGTGTGTGTGTGTGTGTGTGTGTGTGTGTGTGTGTGTGTGTGTGTGTGTGTGTGTGTGTGTGTGTGTGTGAGAGTGAGTGAGTGAGTGAGTGAGTGAGTGAGTGAGTGAGTGAGTGTGTGTGTGTGTGTGTGTGTGTGTGTGTGTGTGCGTGTGCGCATGTCTTTGTGTATATATATATATATATATGGGTGTGTAGTTGTATGTCTCTTCTGTGTGCTGGTCTATAGGCTCCCCAGGCTTTGTAGTGGTAGCCACCATGAAAGGTGCAGCATAGCACTGTGAGCAACCCACATCCATTTGAATTGTTTTCATTGCACCTCAATGGCAGAGCACAGGACTTTGTTGAAATTTTAATGGATCTTTGACCTAGATTTGGTGTGCGCGCGCGCGTGCGTGCGTCTGATATGTGTCAGTCTCACCACTGTCAGCTGAAGAAACACATTTACCATTGATGGAGCCGAGCAGAAATGTAGTGCTAGCAATAATTTTCTGTCATACTGTCTTGTCTGCATGAGCCTGTGTTCACTCCTAAAGGAAATAATGAAGTTAGAAAAAGAAACCGTGCTGATGAGCATGTGTGTGGCTGCACTTTCAGAATTCAGTGCTGTGCATAATAATTTGCCCCTCATTTATGCATTTATGAAAGAATCACCCGTGGGGTTTTGGGTCGACTGCAAAAGCTGCTTTATCTGAAGAAGCAAAGGGGCTGAAAAGTCAGACAGACAGAAGTAGAAAAACGGAGGAGTCATCACTGACAATCATGCCATAGCTTAGTGTATGCACTGACAGGGTAAAACTGAATTATAGCTTTCTTCGTTTCAATTTGGCAGTTTGGTGTTCTCTCCCAGCCACTTTGTTTTGTTGTTAGTTGAGCAAAGACACCTCTTAAGCAATGTGAAGCGTGTTCTGGGAATGAAGGAATGAAAGGCCCACTCTAGTGTAATCATCTTCCCATGACATACAATCTACATCTGCCATCCTTTTCTCAATAGGATTTGGACATTTCAGATTGAGGCCATTTTAGCATCAACTGAGACTTCTTGATAACATTCGTCAGCTCGTACCTGCATATGTCATATTTGACATGGTATAAGAGGAGAAGAAACATGTATAGTACATACTGTAGGTGTATTAATTAAATGGCCACTACTTTCGTTACTCCTTTTAACTGACCAGTGATTATACTTAATGCTCAGTATTGCCTAAAACTGTGTTTCTCATGAATGACGAGCCTTCTATATATGATTAAACTCATTAAAGTCATAATGTCTTTTTAATTATTATCTCTGCTGCTGCTGCTTTTTTTTTTTTTTTTTTTTTTTTTTTTTTTTTTTTTTATATTTTGGTTTTATATTTTGAGTCCAAATGAAAGCTACTTCTTTGTATCATCACATACCATGTCAAAGGTCAGAATCCTTCTGTAACAAACCAACCCACCACTTAATTAGTGGAGCTGCCTGCCAAATACGCCGTTGCATGGTGAATGTGGACCCTTGACTGGAACTGTGAGTAAAATTAAACCAGGAATGAGGAGGTAGAAGAGGATTCCTCATTGGGTGATTAAAAGTAACCTTTAGAGCTATGGAGAAGCTGTTAGCCATGCCCTTTCTTTTCCAGCAAATGCCATCTTAGAACTCTGGTCTAATGATGCAACAATAGTTTCAAGGCAATTACAATCCCTCCAAATTGATCCCAAAGCATTGGACTTGTGCGTGGGAGAAATAAAGAGGTAGCGAGGGAGCGTAAAGGTAGATGTCGATCCAACATGCAGGTAGACAAGCAATATGCAAGAGGCTTGAATAATGTAGCATCATTAAAATTTCCTGATTTATAGCCAGAAGCTCCTTTTAGGCTATTAGACTATACTAACCAAAGAAGTTGCTTGGTTTATTGCCATTTTTAAAGCTATGTCTATTATAGCATAGAATGGGATGCCTCAACTATTCAAGCAGGCAAGCAAAAGGCAGGTCAGCTCTCTCCTGCCCTTCGTATTAGATAAATAGAGCAGCTCCTATGGCTGCCTCCAGGTATGCTAGCAGCAGGGGAGCCTTTACCCCGCGGGAGCCTTGTTTTGCCGTAGCCGTTGTCCTCGTAACCAAGGGAATTCTGTGGAGCCATGCCAATCATTTCAGGCCCAGCTTGGGAGGAAAAATATATATACTTCTAGACTTTAACTGAGAAATGTTTGGGTGTGTGTGTGTGTGTGTGTGTGTGTGTGTGTGTGTGTGTGGCATTGGGACGATAACCTTTGAAAATGGGCTGTAATGTTATTACATCAACAGTTTGTGTATCTGTATCACTGTCTTTCTTTGTCTAAATACAAGACAAATACATGCATGGAGGAATTTCCATCATCATGGCTCGTAAGTTATTAAGCATGTTCATGTTGTCTTCATAGTTGTGTGAAATTAGATTAATTAACTTATAACTGTCCTTCCACAGCACAAAGCACACGCATGTAGTCAAATTGTAAATATTGTGATCATCATTGACTAAGAATTCATTTTTCATGACTTCATCAAGTTAGTGGCCCTCAGTTTAAGTGTTGGATTGCTCCTTTAGGACTTATATATAATGTGTTGTTAATGATGAGTTTGTTAAGAATATACATTGGTTAAACATTGGTACTGTAAGTGGCAATACCACTCTGTGAGCAAAACGTCATTTAAATAAAGTAAAGATTAAGTAGAAATATTGTACAACTCGTGGCCTTGGCCTTTTGCTTTTATGACAAAAACAAATCCGGTAAAGTAGTGAAGTGCCCAACTGCTATTGAGATACTTGATAAACAACATAGTTTGCATCTCAACATGAAAATGAATACTGTGTGTTAAAGTGTTCGGAACATAAAAGCCACTTTGCTGAATTTGCTGACGTACTTCAGGATGATGCTGAATACACTGAGTGACGCTCATTTATTATTTTACACTTTCAGGCATGCTTTCAGTCATTTAAATGCATGTGCTTCCCGGTATTCCTGTTTTGTAGTTCAGTGATGTTTTGTTTTTTTCTTTATTATTCCTCCCATACGTATAGAAATAATAACATTTAGAAAATATAAAAGATATGAATGGGGTTAAGGAGTTCCCAATCTATAATAACACAGACTGCCGCTGTGTCATTCAAGACACCTCCTGTCTTCTCGCTGTAATGACATGATATTAGCCACTGGCTCATTCAGAGATGCTTACAAAGCATTTATTATATTTTTTATATGATTATTTCCACTAAACTTCATCAGGCGATATGGGGCACCGACCACACCTGTGCTGTTTATTTTATCTGTTGAGGGTTCCCTCTGGAGTTTTCTTAAAAACAAAGTGTCTGGTTACATTCAGCTGTATGCACCTAAATGCTTTGTGTTTTTCCCTGAGGTCTAGCAAAGGTGTTGTGAAATGACTTTATTCCTTGTGTTACGGAAGATAATATCTTCCCAACTGGGTGCAGGATCCAAACCCAACTGTTACATATGTATTGCAACATGTGTGAACACAGCTCTCCCACTGCTCTGCCAACCAACATCTTTTATTAATTTGTGCTAAGGCAGGTTCTGTGTGAAATTTAGACTTCAACGGGGGGTGAAAATGATGACAATGCTGTGTCTGTAGAGCTCATGAAGTAGGGCAATAAAGCAGACATATTGAATTAAAAGGACAAACTGGCTTAAAGTAAAAGTAAGTGTGAAATTCACTCTGGGAGACAGCAGGCTTTATAGTGAACGCCTGTGTACACTTTTCTCACCTTAGGGAGTCTTAAGGCTCATAATCACAGTCCAGCATGAGTAGGCAGATGGCCTCCAGTTATGCTGTGACCTCACCAAATCTGCACGCATCAACTGTCTCTGTGTTCGGTGGAAAAGACAGAAGACGGTTTTGGACATAGTGGTCTTGGATCAGCTTTCTCTCCAAGTCCAAAGTTGGGGCTTAAACGTTAAGAAGAGTAATTTCCAATTTTCACACCTTCTTTAAATCTTTTAGCCTGTCTAACAAGTGAAGTTTGAAAGTGGGGGAGATGGAGAACAGGTGCACGGTGATTGGGATCAGTGTAGCAGAAAGCTGGGGGATTCAAGAGACCTGGCCTGACAGTTACAGTATGCCCCTCTCTTCTCAACTCCCTGCTACGCCCCAGCTGAGGCCATCTGTTTGGGTGACGCTGCTTGCCCAGACGGTCATGGCCATGATACACAGTATGTTTGATAGATTATTTGACTGTCAGCAGGGAAACTGCTTTTCCTGGATAAAATAAATAAATAAGTGCAGCAATGATACTCATGATATGAAGGATAGTCAGCATATCTATCTAGTGAATCCCAATTGAAAATTCCTATATGTAGTGCGATTGTTTAATAGTCAAAGGAGTCAGGTTTCGACCGGTTGTTTTCAAGCTAGGATATTGTGTGCTCAACTACCACAGATGTGTCATTTTCATTAAAATTGTGGATTACTGAAGAGCTCATGATATTTTCTGTTAAACACAGAGTTTTTAGTGAGACGTTAGGTTGTTGTGACCCTGGTTTCCATGGCTGTGTTTCAGGTTGGTAGGCCAAAGAATAACTGCGTCTTCCTCACAAGGATTTTTTTGGGTACACAAATTTACCAGAATTATTTTTCACTCAATGTGTTCAACTCCTTTGTGTAAGAAGAACAGTGTGCACTGGTAATCTTTGCCAAAAAATTGACGAAATGTTTTTTTTTCAAAACATCTAATCGTAAGAGAAATGTTGCCACTTTTAAATATATATCGAATCAGTGTTGATGGTAAACATCAAGTGAAGCAACAAAGTCCTCAATATATGCTATATGGAGTTTTCCTGCTCATGGAGCCGTGCCGACTGCTGTTCCCACACATTAGAAAAAAAAAATCCCCCAACAACAACTGATTATGCACTTGCTTCCCAGAGACAGAATTTCCCAGGAAATTTGCTTTGGATAAAATACAGTATAATTGGGTAGTCACACAACTACGAAGGTCCAAAGCCTTCCCAACTGCGAACATTCTTTTAGCTGTCCAAAGTTGATCCACCCATTGTGATAAAAAAATGTGTCACCTCTATAGCAGGCAGCACCACAAAGAATCAGCTCCCTTGGATTTGAACATCTTTCACAGCTGTCACAGGAGCACCGTTTGATAAGTCTCTTGCCCCATCATGCCTTTGAAGTGTTGGATATCTTACCTCCAAACGGATGAAAGAGCTTGCTTTGACTACAACTATAGATGTGTACAAGTGTATGCAGTCTTTGAGCCAGTCACTGACTTTCCCATTTGCATTGACTAAGAATGGTCATCTGAACTTGTAAGTTTTGCATGTCATTCACTGCCCCTTATTGCCTGTTACTGTTCAACAATGTCATGTAATTGGTTGTGGGTTGCATATTCTGATTTATTTTTGCAGCATGTTTACTTCTTCTTTTGAGGAACTTGAAAGTTGTGTCTGGCCCCACTGTCAGTTGCAAGCTCCATCTGGTATGGATGCCATTCAATGAACAGACATGCAGTGCATGCGGAAAGTATTCACAGCGCTTCACTTTTTCCACATTTTGTTATGTTACAGCCTTATTCCAAAATGGATTAAATTCATTTTTTTCCCTCAAAATTCTACACACAATACCCCATAATGACAAGGTGAAAAAAGTTTGTTTAAAATTTTTGCAAATCTATTAAAAATAAAGAACGAAAATATAACACGTGCATACGTGTTATGTACTGTAGTGAGTATATTGGTTGTTGCTCACAGAGCTGCAGTCAACAACAGTCTGAGAACATGCCCAAGCTGGTTTTGTTTTGAATAAACTTGTGCCTCTATTAGCCTCTTTAATAATATATGGACATTTTCAAATCATTTTAAGCTATTTTTGAGTACTTTGGGTAATTATATTATTTCGAAATGTGCTTATATTCTCAAGAAAAATGTATCATTATCATTACCTCATTTAATTTTGTCTTTGTGAATGATGGGAGGAATCTTTATAGTAACATCATTTTCTGAAGTTGTTGGAACATACTCTAAAATAAACTCACTTGCTTAAGTACTTGGCTTTTGTAGCACCAGAGTATATTACTGATTTTCAATTTTTTTTTAACATATGTACTACATCATGAAATCTATATGTTATGTGGGATTAAATGTTATTTTCTTCTTATCAATTAAATCATATTATACTGTATATCAGAACATAGCAGTGCACATTTCCCTCTGTAAGCACATGTGTGCTATGGTTACAGAGCTACCGTATATTTACGTTAAATTTGGCTCAGCTGCAGAGTTTTGTCATTTGTAATTCTTGGTAAAAACTTGCTGGAAACCCATTTGTTCAATCAACAAACCACACATGAAAGGAAGTGCCCAATTTGCAAGATTGCTCGAGTTGATGTGGAACTGAATTACTGCTCTCCCACTTCATGCTTGCTTGATCAATCAAAGGCAAGTTCCCTAGATGTGCTGTAGTTTGTATAGACCTGCAGGGTTTCCAGTACACGAGTGTTCGTCAACAAAGTTTCAACAAAGAAATATATGAAAATAGATCACCACTACCCATCCCCACAATTTTCACTTGACATCACAAGGAAATTGATGATTATACCTTATTTTTTTAAAACACACTTGGAACTCCACATCAGCTCTCTCTGACAAGGAGCCTTCCTCTGTAGCAGACACAAAGTGATTCAAGGTTATTTTCCATCTTGCATGGCTCTGTGGCGTTAACCCTTTCCCTGCGGTGTGCAAGGCTTTTGGTTTGGAAGGAAATGTTGTGTTAGCTGAGCCTTGTGACATAGAGTGAGCTTCTGGTGGCCTCTGAACCTGAGGGAGATATTCCTTATCTTCATTGGTTTGTTGGAGGTGTTCGAGTGGGGCTCTGCTGTTTCAGAGCCTCCCTCCACATTATATCTGGCATACAGCTGCATTCCCATCCCCATTCCCTGACTAACTTCCTGCATACATGCATACTTTCTGTTTCACACACAGCCTGGGCCCACATCCACCTTTTGCCATCTGACTACCATCACCTCCCGGTTTAATCATCTGGGAAAATATTGGTCTGTCATCATTACTTCCCTTATATGTTGATGATATTGTCTTTTATCTGCACATTCGCCCCGGGTTTATCTGCCTTCAAGGTGAACTATATGGTCTGAACGCGTAGATTCCTGCTCGGGCTTTAGTTTATAAACCAAAATGCATACTGTGCCACTCTTAAGTATTGGCAATGTGGAATGTTTTTCATTGTTATGGCTCTTCTGCTGCGTTCTGGATTTAAGACTATAAGGTTAAAGTGCTGACTTTCAGCTTAAGGCTATTTGTGGATGTTCACATCTGTAGGGGATAAACAGTGGAGGTATCATACTCTTCTTTAACCCTTGGGGCTTATGTATAAAGTAGTAATATTGTTACACAGTTCATCAGGTGTTGATGTACACTGCACATACTCAAAATCAAAGGTGGTCAGCACATTAAACTCATAGTCCAGGACCTTCAAAAATATTTGTCACTGATGTAAAATATATACAGCATGTGATATTTTGTGGTGTTTGCAATATTTAATTTGATCCAGATATATTAGACTGAATCTAAAACTTTCGGTGACTTATACTAATGCTGATTTTAGATTCCAGTTGTTTCTTCAAATTTCTAAAGCTAACTTGGATGCAGACTTAAGCAGATGTGCTTGTCCATGGCAAAACAAAACAAAAAAATGTCTGCAGATGTCTTTCCTAAACTCTGTAGCAACTGCAGTTCTCTGCAAACTTCTTATTTATTCCTGGTCTTTAATATGCAACCATCTGAAAGATAAACTTTTCAGGATCCAAGAGCATATTTTGACGAATGAAGGTAGGGATTTTTCCCTTGAGAAAATCATTATCATTCATCTGTCAATTGAAACTGGTTTTGTTACGCGAATCTCTTTGCATATGGCGTACATGGCGTACTTCATTGAAATTAATTTACCGTGGTAGAATTTGTTTTCATAAATTTAAAGGTGACTCACTGCTTGGTGTATGCTACTTTTTTGCTCCAGTTTCATCAAACAGCATTAACGATATCTGTGTTGCCAAAACTGTCATATATCTTAGAATTCATTTTTATCATCTTCCTCTTTTACTGCTGCTGATTTGCTATCCAACCAGGTAGTTAATTGCATTCCCCTTGCAGCCCTAGGTGTAAACCTGTCCGAGGGTTGATAGCCAGAGCAAACACCATTGAGGCCTACTGATCATACCCCTTTTTCTCTGAACCATCTTTGTGAAATCAAATGTTTTTTCCTTCTTAAGAACTGCAGCCTCTTACAACTGGGACAAAAGTTGTGAAAATTCAAGCGCCACCTTATGCTGTTTTTAATCCTATGAATACAAATGCCGAGAGCATCACTGTCGCCTTCATGGAGCAGCATTTTAAAAAGATCTGCCCCTGTGTGCTCTGTGATCAGCACTGCATTGTGCATATCCGACATGTCCTCAAAGTGCTTCAGGCATTGCAGTCTGACTTATTTCCTTGAGTGACTTCTCCCCTATCAAAATCGTCTTACTCTAGTAACATGCTTAGTGTTGCTTGCCCACAGAAATAGCATCCAAAACGAAGGTCGCTGCCAAATGCCAAAGTCTTTTTGGAGGCTTGAAATGACATTCTCATTTTTTAAATCAATCCACTGTCATCGAGCAGATTTGTCACCAAAGGAGGTTGCCAGTACCATAAACACAATTTGTGCATTCAAATACACTTCAATGCAGCTCTTGATGGCCATCCTCATAAATATAATACATTTTGATACTTATATTACATAGGCCTTAAATTTCCCATATTCAACTATTAGTATGTTAGTAATTGGATATATATATATAGGAGTAAGTACAGAATAATAATTTCTCTCTCACTGAAAAGACTCAACACAAAGCATGACCATCCAAAACCCCAACTTTCTGTATAAAATGGGGTTGTATGTACTTAAAATATGTACACTCACTTCTTTACAACTGTACTACATGTCAGAGCCCTGTTTGCACTGCCAGGGCTTAGTACTAGACAATGTTCTTAGCTCACAGTACAAAATCCCACAGCTTGAGTCAGAGTGCTGGCCAAAGTGACCTTTCAACAGCTTGTTTTTTTTAGATTCTCCTACTTAGACAGTCTTTTTATTATTTTTTTGTAACTCGGATAACTGGGCCACATGTCCCCACAGGTGGGGTGGGGTGGAGTCACACAGTATTCACAATGAAGAGCAAACACATGCAGCTGCGTGGGTATTTATGCTCGGTTTCAGACTTCTTTGATCTTCTGCTGCCTTTATTGTATTAAAGATGTTTCCATGAAGCTCTCATGTTCATCTCTTCAAAGTCCAGATAGCCCAATTAATCAAACCTCAACATGTCAAACTTCATTCAGTTGTGCAGCACAATGAAAACTCATCAGTTACCAATCAATAAATCTGTATAGCTTAAGTCAGATGTAGCGACGATGAAATATGAATTATGAGTTTGCTGAGGCCTTCTTTTTTGCAGACATCCATCATTGTCAACAAAATGAGTCCAGCAAATATTCAATTAAGACCTCAGGGCTCTGTTCCTCATTCATTATTCTGAGGTTAATTTGCAACTGTAGATTTGTCTTTTGTCACTTTCAGGCCAAGAACGGATGGTTAAGTAATTACTCTCCCCTCATTTTCCTGCAGTCAGTGGCAGGGACCTTTTACTCAGTTTTTACCAAGTTCTTGTGAAATTGATAGCATGTAAGTTCCTGTAAGGATGGCATCTTTATGGACTCGTCAGTATAATACCACCACCTCTGGGTTCTTACCGACAGCGTACTTCATGTGGAGGTAGTATGCAGATAATATTTCCCTATAGTTTTTACATTTTTCTTACACATTCCAGTAGAATGATAAACAGGTTTTCTAATGTTCATTGTAAACTATCTATTGATTTTGTTTACTGAATTTATCATTAAGTACATCTTCTCAATTGCACAGACATTCAGCTTTTCTAAATGGCACAATTTACAGTTGAATATACAGTGTATCAAAAGTTAGAGTGCATGCAGTATATTTGCAGTTTGTGATATTCATGCATGTGTGAAATTGTAATTGTTAGTTTCAGTTGCACCAATTCACGTATTAATTTTCACATTCACCGGTGTTGCAGTTGGATATTTTCTGTGCTGCTTCAAGCAAGCAAGTTCTCAGGTGTTGTCCAACCAAGTCTACAATTTCTTACCCACAGCGCCATCTCACATTGAAAACTCTTGACTGCAGAATTTTTGGCTCGCCTCGGGCTACCGTGCAGACCGGTCCAGCTCACTGATTGCCTTTTCATCAAGAGGACGGGGGTGTGCAGTGGGGAAGAGGTGAATGTCGTGCTGAGTGGCAAGTGGTGGGGGAGCAGTGGGTGAGCCATTGGCTGAAAGGATGAAAGTTAAACACTGGCCTGCGGTCTTGTCTCACAGCTGGAGTCTGCTTGTTGCCTTGGGGCAGGGGCCCAGTTTATTGACCAAGCTGGTACCCCTCAACTTCCTAGTCCCATATTTCACATGGACTTTCCTTGGTCACAACCAAGACTTAAGAGATGCCCCATGTGTTATTGATTTAAATGTTCACCTTTTCTAGCCTTCCAGAAACGGTATTCTGCTTTTCAAATTGACCACTCAGTTGTGGTTTTAAGGTTTCTTGAAGCTGAATTTCCATCATCACTTCTTTCATCCCAAGCCAGAGTGACCTTCAGTCCCAGTAATCCTCATTCTGTGATTAGTCCTACCAGGATCCACATCAATCCCATGTCCAGCCAGGAAGAAAGGTCACAGCTTCTCAGCTCAGCTTCTTACTGTGGATATGTCAACAACTTTCATTGGCAGTCTGGGGATGTTAAAATGGACAGTTTGCATGCCATTCACTCACTGTGAAATCATTGTCTTGTTTAGCTTTCAACACATCACTGCTCGTTTTCTGATATAATGTCCTCAAATAGATGTATTTATCTGTGATCCTGGGTACCCAGCAAAGGTTCAATAACCCAAAGCTTGACTCAAGTGAATCAGTACATTATTCACAGCAGTGCTTCCAAAGGTTCCCAGTTGTCAATACATGCTAACATTTGGATTGCAAGTTTGAAGAACAACAGGTCAAGGACACTCAAATGCCCATCCTTACATCCATCCATTCCTGCATCTATCCATGGGAGAGACCTTGTAGGGGTCAGCCATGGCAACACTGCAGATGAAGAGGCACATAAAGTAGTATACACTCACATTAACTCATACAGAAGTCTAACTTGCATGGTTAGGACTGTCGTGATGACATGTCCACTCACAACGGCCCCATCCAATCCCTTTGAAGAAATTGTATTTCCTTGATTCCTGTTGTTCTGGGTTTTGTACCCTCATGGTTGAAATGCACTTATTGTAAGTCGCTTTGGATAAAAGCGTCAGCTAAATGAAATGTAATGTAATGTAATGTTTTGAGTTCAAACCCATGATCATTCTTTATTTTTATGTGCCATATCAAATTAGTAGTATAACGCAGCTCTTATACTACTGTCTCGCAAAGTGCTTGCAGTGTGGACATGACAAGTTGTTGTGCTGCTTTCAAATTTAAAATATTGTCTCACTGCACACATTTTAGCCACACATGCCACCTGCCAGAATACTCTGTATACTTCTGTATCTTGCCACACATTTTGCTCTCTGTTTGTGACACCCATCCAACAGCTGATGTGAAACAAAAAATTGGGGCTATATATTGTTCAGTATAATTGATACTGGTCAGTTACCTGATAGCTAAGTGATAGCGATCTTTGAGATTGGATCGGGACATATCCACAAAATAACTTTATATCCGAGCGCCGAAAGTGAAGTCCTCAGAAAGCTGGTTTTGACTAACAGTCCAAAAGCCAATGATATTATATGGATCGTGATCTAAGACAAAACAACAGTAAATCCTTATATTTGAAAAGCTGGAAGCGCCTTGCTTTAAAAATCACAGAAACAGTTAATCAATTATTACAAAAAGGTCTTCAGTTTTTGTTTGTCTGTTGTTTGTTTGATTTCTCTTTGAGGCCTTATACAACACTCGTGTCGCTTGGTCCTGGAAACTGAACCTGTTTGCAGTAGCATCATTTCTAAGTAGAACCAAAAGTTTGATGTGTATACTGTATACTGTATATGTGTTGTTGAGTTTTATATTGTCATATCTAATATGTGGACAGTGTGAACATATTACATGTATGTTTGCAATATTTAGTTTACTTTACATTTAAAGGCTACCCATGCTTTGTCTTCTCTACTCGTGAATTGTTTGGTTGGCTGGTTCCCCAGTTATTGAACTGCATCCCTTTGATATAGTTAAGCTTGACAGTTCAGCTGAATCCACGACACTATTTGCTGTGTAAATGTTATCTGTAGCTGTTTCTACTCATTAAATTAGACTGGCCATTATTTTATACATGTTCACAGTAGATTTTCATGGAAGTGGAAAGAGTACCAACATCTCTGCTGGTGCAGGGTCTATTTATTACCTCTGGACAGGCATTGATGGAACAACAGTCTGGTCCCATTGATGAATCTGCATTGTCATCTTATTAATACCCCGACACGGCCTGGGCGGCTGCCATGGATTTTCCATCTAAATGGATTAAGCTTTCATTTCTTATCCCTAATCACAAAATAGAGAGGTTAGGGATGAAGAAAACTTGAGATAAAGGCTCCTGCGTACTCACAATCAGTCCGTTACGTCTCAGCCCTATTCAGATTGACCGCCCAAGACAAACACACACACACACACACACACCTTTTATAGAGCTCCTGACAACGGATCAGCTTGTTTTGAGTGAACGCTATGCGTATATATGGGGGCTTTGTGTCTTGTGTCTATGTCCCACTTTTCCTACATATTTTATTTTTGGGGAGGCTTCCAATGAAAAACCCTAAAACAGCTCAAAATATTTTGTATTGTTTTAAAAAGGCTCAGACTTCGGCTTGAGACAAGAGACACAGTTTATTTATGACAAAATCAAGAATTACAGGCATGTGCCAATTTGTGAACACAGAAGCGTTGTAATTATAAAAACGTGCTGAATTCAATTTGCTTCCAATTTGTTCAGTTGAAGTTTGGAACCATAACGAGTGCATTACTTTGTCCATCCTATGTTTAGACAATCAATCGGTCCACCAACTCAACAAAAGTACTCTTCTATTGGCACATTCATCACGGGGAAAGTGTGACAAAGTGTGGCTGGCACACTGCAGGTGGGGGATAGAACAGACATGAACACACTACATTCACACAAGAGCGTTCAGCTTGACCTCTGCAATGTCACATGTTGTCCCGCACTGAAGGGATTTGTGGGTAGAAGAAGAGGGATGGGAGCTGGGGATACAGATAGGTTGGTGGAGTCAACCCCGGATTTATGTGTCTGTTACAGAGCCATTTATGAGGAAACAGTGGCCCCTTTTCTTCAGGGGGAGGTGCTTGTTTGCCTCAGAAGCTGCTGTGCAAATATTGGCTGTCCTGGTGCACCTGCTGCCATTGTGGAATTGTCTCGCTCCCTCCACCCTCTATCGGTATACACTTCATTTGTCAAACACACAAAGGATGACAGACACACAATAGAGGGACATTTTAGCATTGCCTTGGCCCTGCATTTGTGTCCTGACACGGGGTAAACAGTAATATGACCTCCCATCCCCCAGGGCTGGTGCTGCACTCTTTCGATCTGGGGTAACAGGCGTTCTACGCAAGGATTGGTCAATTACAAGCCACTATGTTCACAAGAAGCTGACCACTTCTTACCAACCCCACCAACCTCATATACATATGTATTTATAGCTCCTGAAAGATGCACCAGTGTCAGAGTGCGAGGGCAGTAGATGGCAGTATGTATTTATGTTGATGGAAGGACTAACCTCATTGTACCCTTATCTAAAGAGTTTTAAATCCTGTTAATTCCTTCTTTTCTCATCCATATTTATTTTCCCCTGTTGCATAAACTATGCTGGCTCTGCGTTCTCCACTTGTGGACTGCTACGACTCTACTTTCCAGTGTTTGTTTTCCCATGAAAGCCAAATTTAGTTTTGATTTGAACTAAATCATTTGCAAGCAAATTAACATGGAAATAAATTATTATTCTATCTTTAAAAATACTTCAGCTAACTGCATAAATTGAGGCATACTTCTTTTGTTTAATCTCATTTGTTTTGTTCAATTTTTTGTGTAATCTTTCTTTTTTTGACGAATAATGGTTAATTTTATGTGCACTCATTGTTCTTGATTCAAGTAAAATCAATTAAAAGTAAAAAATTAAGTTGAAGGCCTTTCCTTTTCCATATATAAAACAGAAATATCATTAATTTAAGTAAAAAATTGTTATACTTTTTTGCCATCTTGGAAAATAAACACAATTAATTAATTTGTATTTTAAATTGATTCTAATTAAGTGGCATTTTTTGTTTTATTGGAATGGTCCAAGTGGAATTAAGCTAATTATGTATAGAGTAAAGAGAGTATTAAAATCTGCATCCTTATTAATAAACATTAAAAGTAAAAAAAATAAATAAACAAATAATAATAATATGTTAATGTCTCTGGGAACTAAACCAGCACGAAAACCACCAATATGGCAAACACATGGATATACACAAAATACAAAAAAAAGGCCAACTTTAAAAAAACAATACATAAAAATAAAATTGTAAACTGTGTTGACATTTGAGGGAGTAGTTTGTGTGCAGTCTTCAACTCAATCTGTCCAAGTAATTTTGATTGTAAAGTTTGTTCACAGCAAACATGGTAGTCATGGGTGTATATGTAACAACTTTAGTTTGTTCCAAGTTAAAGAAGAAATAGGTTGTGTCGTTTCAAGTTTACAGCATTGTGGTTATCCTTGACAACCTCGGTTCTTTAAAACACTTGTTCATTATAAATTTAAATGGGATTTTGGTGGAATTAGAGGAACAACATTACTGTTGTGTCCAGATCCAGGTCAGTTTGAGTGATACATGTTTGAGTTGCACATTCTTGCTAGTGTTACACACACAATTTGACACTTTAGTGTTTTCAACTGCTCTACAATATTTCTCCGCATAGATGTAGATTCGCAGGTACGTGGTTTTCACAGTCTCAGTATTTTTAAACATGTTCCCAAATGTCAATGCTGATGTTTTTGTAACGTTGTGTTGCCTAATGTGCTTTAAAATCTGTTATGCAATCAACATGCAACACAAAGTGTTTATAGCCAACTTTGTTCCCTTCAGTCGCACCCTGTGTAGCTGCCCCGAGTGTGCCCTCTCTTCTTTTAACATATTGCCTTCCGCATGTGTCTGATTTGTGTGCGCACACACACACGCCTGTAAAACACAAACACCAGTTTCCTCACAACCACACACAGAGGGGGGTCCCTGGAGTTGGACACAATTACTGTGGATATCGTTGCTTACTCATTATGTCTGACAGGCCACACTACTTCTGCTCTCCTGCTGTCTCCTGCGCATTGCCTCCTACATCATCCTCCTTCCCAGTGCAAGCACACACACACACACACACACACACACACACACACACACACACACACACTGTGTATGGTGGGTGGGTGGGTCAGTGGTTGTGGGATGAGAGGCAGTGTCCATTCATGCAGGGCTTCAGAAAACCTCGCAGGGTGTCAGTTTGCCTTTTGCTCCTCATACTTACCATGTTAAAGCTTTTTTAGAAGCTCATTGCTTTGTGCAGAACATATATTGTACCCATATATAGTATTCACTAACTGTGGCTCAGAAACCTATGTATTATACTGTCATTGTACGCCGCAAACACTTAGTTTAGTGTGCTGCATTCACTTTTAAATATCAAAGGACAATACAAGTCAGTTTGATTCTAACGTGTTCTATCTTTTCTTATGATGGCTATTTGTGGTGAGGATATCTCATCATGTGCTTTCCCTGCCAGATAATGGAAACAATATATTTTAGATAGCTCTATGTTCACAAAATGTGTGATCATCTATCTGCACATGTTACTTGACCATAAGGGCTTTTTCTCTTGTGCTTAAATGACCGACAGGCCAGGGAATCTATGAAAGACCAGTCATCCTTTTGATGGTAGACATCCCTCACATCTTACCTACATGTTTTATACACATGCGGCAATCCCAATAGTTTTAGGGCCCTCACTTTGTTTTAGTTCATTATTAACTGTTTCACCCACCTTCTGGGCATTTTACTTTAATGGACATAAAAATTCATCCATTGATATTCTGCTGCTTATCCAGAGTCCCGTCCAGAGGTTAATCTCGGTATTCCAGACATCCCTTTCCTTAGTAATGTTCTCCAGCTCCTCCGTGGTGATACCTAAGCCTTCTCAGACAAAGCAAGACATATCATCTCTCCAGCATGTTCTGGATGGGTGCCCAGGATGTATCCTGATCAGATGCTAAAGAGCATCTTAACTGGGCCTTTTCCACGTGTAGGAACAGCAACTTTACTTTGAGCTTCCTCTGGGTGTGCTTACCTCGTCTCTTACGGTGAGCTCAGCCACCCTACAGAGGAAACTCAATTTGCCCAATTCTATTTCTGATCTTGTTGTTTTGTTTACAAACCAAAAGTCATGACCATAGTTTGGATGGTCAAATCTTTGCCTTCTGGCTCAGCTCCCTCTTCACGGGCTGATACAACACTCACGGTTCTGATGAGACCACACCAATCCACCTGTCAATTGCTCACTCCGTTTTACCATCACTCAAGAACAGGATCCAACAATACTACAACTTCTTTACTTGTAGGAGCAATTCACTCCCAACCTGAAGGGAGCTGTCTAACATATTCTGGCAGAGAACCATGACATCATACTTCAATGTGTTGACCCTCATCAAAGCCACTTACACTTGGAAATATGTAACTACTTTGTCTGCAAAGGACAGAGAGGGCATTCTGAGGTCCCCAGACTGGATGCTCTCCTCTACCTGGCTCCAGCTTGAAATCCTGTCCTTAGAGATCACAAATAGAATTGTTGACAAGGGACAACATACGAGGAATGGACATCGACTGGAAGTGTGTTGGACTTCCTGCTGAGTCACACTGGTGGCTGCCTGCTGTGCAGTTACAGTGTTTGAGGATATTAAACTACATTCTAGCATCTTAACAGGCACTTTTAAATAGCTGGTGCAGCCGGGCTCCTTACAATTCTGGATTACAAGTGCAGTATTGCTTCTGCTTGCAATATATTGCCTGAAGCTAATCCCAACACGCTTTTGTCAAACAAGGGCAAAATGCAAATGGGGAGGCAAGACTCCAATTAATTGGCCAGAGATATGCAGCTACATGAAACCATTATTGGGGAGGAAATGGTTTTAACTTTGTTTCTAATGTAATATAAACTTTAATTAATAAAGTGTGTGATGAAGTGGAAGTGGAGACTTATCAAACAAGCCCTGTGTCCATTAAAGGCCCTAAACCCTCACAAGGCAGTCTTATTAAACCCTGTTTCCAAACGTGTTTATGAGCCCCATGGAGAAAAAACAGGAAGAAATACAGAGACATGAGGAAAAAGGAATGGGTTTGTGTAATTAGTGAAAATTAAGAGCTTTTAATCCAGGAGGAGGGATGGTAGGCAGGGAAGTAGAGAGGAAGACATAGTTAAGAGGGAGGTATTGGCATGGTGAGATGGGTGGGAGGGACTGTGGAACTAGTGCTTAGCTTACTTTTGTTTGCCCCTGAAGAAATGAGCGAGGACCCAAAAGCACACACCTAATAAAGATACTCATAATACAAATATGGTTATTTTTTGTAAGGGGCTTTGGAAGCACTACATCCTTCACCTAGAGGAGCTCTTTGTTAAGAAAAATAGGAGGCTCTTGCACTTTTTTGCACCCGTCTGCGTGGGTAGAGGCAGATTCAGTTTCATTAGGTAATTATATTTGGACACGTGATTTGATATTGTCAGCTTATTCATCCCTTGGATTTGGAGGTTGAGAATGTTCCCATTTCTTAAACATATCCAGCTAAAAGTCATCTGTTTTATGGACCACATTTGGTATTTGTGTGTTCTATATTTATTTCATACATCTGGGTGTCTATACCACCCATCCATACCTTTATCTCAGCAGACTGTTTCTCAGACTTCATATTATCTACAAAAATGTTATTTTCTGGTCTGTCTGAGGGGTGGCATTTCTTTGCTCCATTTCTTGACATACATCAAGACAACTTCTACTGACAGTTTCTGCTTCACTAGCCTTGACCTTCTAAAATGAATCCAGATGTTTCGAGTGATGGACAGAAGACGTGAGGACGGAAGGAGCAGCCATGTTCTGGAGACAGGGTGATACTATTACATTAGATGGGAAAGTACAATCATTCCCCCTACAGGATTTGCAATGCCACAGAGCAGAAAAATAATGCAGACCCCATTGCATTCGTTCAGAAGTGCAGGCACTACATACATGAGTTAAATCACTCTTGGTGTTCATAGCCTTGCAAGTCAATGAGGCCAAACAATCGTCTGAGGAATACAGGCCATTTGAGGTTTCAGTTCAGCAAAGCAGTTTTCACACCCAAGTGGAATATGTTAAGTAATTTCCAAACACTGTTTCAGGTAAGGACCCCCTATTGTTTACAACAGAGACGTGAGCCATTTTAGCACGCTTTTGTTAGTGCCAGGAGCCATGCAAGCGATTGTTGTTGCCTATGAGCTCACTTAACCTCTCCTTCCTGTGGAGTCTCTCTGGAAGGAGAAAGACTCCACTGTTTGTAATGGTTGTTATGAGTTCATCGAACGCCCTACATTTGTCTTTGAAGAGGAATTACAACTCTCATTAAAAAAGAGGTTCATTGGCACCTGAATGTTTCATTACTTTGATCAAATGAAGAAATGCAACTTTCTTTCCCGTCCTTAATTTTTGCTTTGTCTGGTACTGAAAAAATGAGACCGCCACCCCTCTGTTTTATGTCAGTTTCAGTCCAGCATACAGCAACAGATGGATGATAAACACAGAGTTGACTGCTGACAATTATTTCATCCAGCATCTGAGAAGCACAGCCAACACATATTCCTGTTGAATTCCTGCCCAGGCTTCTAAGTGCACAGCGTTTTGATTGTCATGTTGTGATCGTCCCGCCCTTTAAGCAACCAGCAGCACACAGCAGAATCCGAGTGTTTGTTTTGAATGAAGACTCTCAAGAGAGAGATTAATCAACATTAAATGCAATTTGTGTGTGTGTGTGTGTGTGTGTGTGTGTGTGTGTGTGTGTGTGTGTGTGTGTGTGTGTGTGTGTGTGTGTGTGTGTATTTATGTGTAAGCAGTATTTCTTTTCTTTTTTTGTATCTATATTTGGAGGAATCACAATGACAATCCAATGGCACGTGTTTTTCTGGAGATCAGTAGTTCCACTGTACTGACTTGGTGATGAGCAAGCAAGATATGCAGTACAGCATTTTTGTTTAATTTGTTCTTCTTAGAAAATATAATCAGAGACTTACAAGTGCCCGATTTATTTTGCTGTTAGATAGATTTAATTTTGACAGTAAAACTAAGGCTCTAGTTCAGAAGTCATTCATTGCTTGACGTGATTTCACTCTAGCCTTTCTTCCAAAAGACGAGCATTTATATTTGTGCATTTTTATTAAGTGAAAACAACCAGACCTACAGCAAATAAGTTAATGCTGAATGACAACCCAAAATGTATTTAGTGTTGTTGCCGAGCTAAAACAAAGGATTGACTGATTTTAAAGCCGGTGCAACAAGCAACATGGTCTGCCGTGACTGTAGGCTGACATTGTAAGTGACAGGGATAGGGGTACATGTAATTTATCCACTACCTTCCACTATGCACTTTGTTCTCCTGGGAAATGAAGTCAGTGTGGGCTTTCTCTGCTGCTTTTAAATCTGTGGGGTCCCATAAGGCAGAAGCCCATGAATGGCCGCTGGGAATACTGTGTGAGCTTCCAGCTCTGATAAGAAGACAGCTACCGCCAATGGAGGTAGTGGATGGACAGAAAGGCTGAGGTTGGGAGGCAGTGTGGAAGAGAGGAAGAGTACCACAATTAAGGGGATTACTTGACAAAGGACAGGTGAGAGTACCGGTGTTTGCCGCTTTCTTTTAAAGATTAGCCTCATTAAAATGAATAGTCCAGTAGCCTATTAAAATCAGGATGGCATGTATCATGATGATGCAATAAACATGCACATGAACAATACTTTCTTTTTAATTTGATCCAAGAGTTTAAACACAAACTATTTTACACACACACACACACACACACACACACACACACACACACACACACACGCAAACACTATAAACCTGAGGGAATATGGAAACCACTCATCCTCCATCTGATGAAATTGGTAGGCAGAGAAGGTGCTCTGTCCTTCAGTGGTGGCCTACTTTGAAAGTAAAATAGCAACTATTGGAAAAATAGAATGCCAATACAGTACTTAATATGCGTGCATATCAGGCTTGTGCAATTCTGTCGAGGTACACCTGAGAGGAATATGAAAATCCCGGGCCAGGTGCTTGGTTCCCCGAGAGAGTGGGGACGGAAGGGTTTGGAGAACAGAGGGGGTGTTTGAAGTCCTAGAGGACACTGCTGATTGTGGGTGGTGTGAGGAGTCGTCAGTCTCAAAAACACATGCTGCCACCTGCTTGTCTGAAAAAGGCTGCCGTGCAATTATCTAGGTTTTGAAATGCATGTGCAACTTGGAGGTACTGCAGATTTATTTTCTGTGTACTTGTTTGAAGTTGTCGTGAAAGAGGATGGATGTTCTGAGACTGAGGACGCAGCAGAATTGGCACTATACTGGATTCATGCTAAAGTGAAGGAATAATGAATCGTATTTCCATTTTCTTTTGGCTTGGCTTTTAAATTAAAGGATGCTGAATCTGGTGTAAATCGTAGTTAATGCCAAAAGCTATCATTTACACAATTCAGCCATGCATTTGTCAATATTTTTGTCGACAAATTCATTTAATTATTTCTTGATCTATAAATACAAAAATAAACTAAGTTGCTTAACTGTGATGAGCCTACATATGTATTTTTTTTTACATTTAAAGATAAAAGGGAAACTTCTTAAATTAATCATCATCTTGAATTTTAAGTCATTATTATTATTTTAATATAGTTGGATTTTTTTTATTTGTGAATGTCAAGATTATTTTTGACAAGTACTGTGGAGGTGTGGTCCATGCTATTTCTTTGTGCATTTGGCAGGCAACCTGAGCCCACCAGACTCAATTGCTATCACAGATAACAGCTCCTTGGTTAAAAAAGATGAGGCAACAGGGAAGCTGTCGATCAAAATGAGCCTCCAATAGCCAGCACACAATCCAGTTTTGCTTGCATACAAATATACAATACATACACACATAAGCAGACAATTCTGCTTTACACAAGTCACGAATGGCTGGCAGGAGACTATCGAATATCTGTTTCAAGATGACTCCTTCCCCTTACTTCCACCTCCTCCAAAAGAAGGCTTATCCTATATCCTGTTCTGTGAACCTCTCCTCCTCTTCGGTCCCAGCACTGCTGCGAGGATCAGTGTGAATCAAGTGAAGACATGCTTGGAAGGAGAAAAGGGAGGAAGGAACAAGGATGTTATCGTGGCACACTTTCTTTTCACATGATTGTGGATCAGTGGTACTTTCAAGTCCTGAAAGTGTTTATCCTTTTGTCTGTTTGACTCCACAAATGTCTCTAAATTCTGTCATGTTTTTCCACATTGGCTTTGAAATAAATGTATCGTGGCACAGAGCACACTGTAATATAAACCAGTCGTACAACCCAGCACTGTGAAGTACTCGTTAGTGCCTATTTTGCTGCAGTACGTGTTGATTCACATGGACATATTTCTCAGGTGGAGCCCATCAGTTCAGAGGCTGGTGCTTAAGAGAATGACAGCAATAACCATTCAGAGCACCAAATTGCTTAAGTGATGTACTTACATGTCAAAGCACCACAAACCTGGCCTTTTAGAGCTGTAATGACAGTATTTTAGCTTGTGTGGTTTCACAAGAGTGGTATCTTAAAAGAATATCAAATGTAGAAATGTCATTTATTTAAGGCAGTAGGATACAGTACAGTGCTGTACAGTTCAGTATGTGTAATTGCCTGGCAGCTTTCCCCTGTTAGACAGTGATGTGCTTGTGTGGGGAAGTTTGATTTTGTGCTCTCAAAAGGTACCAGCACTTTTGGCAGCGTACCGGTTGCTGCATCTGCTTTGCTGTGTATAGTACATCAGGCATTTAAAAGATGCACCGTGGAATAAACAGACCGTGCGCATTAGAGTGTATTGTCTAAATGAATGTGCTCTCCCCACCTTTTCTTGCATTTCAACCCAATTCTGTCTCCTTGGCAGTTGGAGGAATGTCATTATGAATTTTGTTTTGTTTTCTCTTCTACGATATGTCTTTAACGTTTGTGCACTTAGGCTTTAATATGTCAGAGGGAAATCGGAACGTCTACGAAATCCACCTGACAACTGACACTTGGCTGGAGATTAAACATCTGGTATTAGCACAGCCTGTGTTTATCTGTTGTTTATGGCTGTTAAGGATGAAACTGTAATTGGGACTGGAACACTTTGATATCTCACATTGATCTTTTGTTTTGTCTTTTGTTTCCTCCAGAAAACTGGATTGTGTGCTGGCTATTTATGTGCATTTATCTGTGTGTATCAAGTGGCAACCAGCAACGATGTCACCCATCGATTTGTGAACGAGTGTTATGAAGCCTCAAGTTTGGAATTTGGTCAGCGCCATCTTGCTAGTTCCACATCGGCCTCATTTTTCGAGAGACAGAAGCTACGTCCACTCAGACTCAACTTAAATGTCATTGTGCAGATTGTACAAAGCTAATGAAACACATTTAGCTTTTGGCCAGAAGTGCAAAAGAATTGCATTATTTACAGGTAAATGCACGTATAAGTAAATCTTATGTATTGTGTCTTTGACAATGAAGAAAAAACACATATCCAGTTTATTATAGACAAAAAACATGTTATACATGGGTGTGAAGTGGTCAGAGTTGGAGAGAGGAGTGTGCACATATAAGGGGTACATGTACAGTATGGAATTTTCTTTTACTTTTGATTGTACAATATAAATACTTGCAAGATCTCCACATTTCAGTAATGAGGGCAATAATGCTTAGTGCTGTGGTGTGGAGTTCAGCTGGGTCACAGTTTCAGGGAGGAAGCTCATCCTGCGCCTGTTGGTGCAGCAGTGGAGGCTCCTGGAACACTTGCCAGATGGGAGGACAGTAAAAAGTCCATGGTCAGGGTGAGATGCAGCTTTGATAAGGCTTTTTGCCCTGCTAAGTCAGTGTTTATGATAAATGCTCTCAATGGTGGGCAGTTTTCACCACCCTCTGGACTGAGTTAATCACTTATTAATGTGATCCAGGACAGAGCCGGTATATCTAAGAGTCTGTGGTGGCACGCGCAGCAAACACAGTCTGTGTGCAGGACTTGGTGCTGAGAAGCAGAGTCAGCACCTTAACCACACCAAATCTTGTTGGTCCTCGTGGTGAGTTTCTCACTTTTAATGACTGCGCTGTTAACTTGTGCATATTCTGTATATGTGTGCAGTTTTGTTTGTAGTGTTTTGTTTCTGTCCGTCACAGAGGGAGTTGTACCGGGGAGTCAGATGGTCTTGTGTCAAGATCAAGCCCTGTGTGTGTGTGAGTGTGTGTGTGTGTGTGTGTGTGTGTGTGTGTGTGTGTGTGTGTGTGTAAGAGTGAGAGAGAGAGAGAAAGACAGTTAGAGATTGTTGTGGAGGATGTCAAATAAATTCAGGAGAGAATACACATACCCAACATGATCTAATGCCACTGGACATGTATTTGGCTTCATGCAGTTTCCCTTCATCTATTAGTAACTTCTGAAAGGCTTAAAGCAGCAGAAGCATGTGTACTTGCTTTTGATCAGGGCACAAAAGCAACTTCTGTAAAGTACAGCGCTTGTTTCACCACATGAAAAAGGGGTTCTAGAGAATCCACAACAAAGGTCAGTTTGTGTGTGTGTGTGTGTGTGTGTGTGTGTGTGTGTGTGTGTGTGTGTGTTTTTTGGTGCTTTTTTTTTTTTTTTTTTAATAACTGAGATGCCATTATGTTAGTTGATGGTGTCTTCTGTAGGGAAACTTACTGAAATTCTTGGTCAGCAGTATGGTATGTTATTAGTTTCCCCCATTTGGTCATAAGGTCATAAAGTGCTCAGTGCCTCAGCAGCTCTTTTATTTCCATCATGTTAATTCAGAATTTAGAACTTAAACACATCATAATCAGTCCACTAAGAGGCGGGTTGCACTTAAATGGTCTGTGTCCCAATTACCATGGGTACCCCTAATCCCACTCCAGTCACCCCGCTGCGACTGGAGTCTTCATGATTACAGTGTCACAGACAATAGCCTGCTTTACATTTAAGGTTTTGAACTCCTACGGCACAAAAGCAATTCTGTCATTATCACTCATTAAGACTGACTAACCTGTTTTTGTTCTTGCTGACTAAACAAAGGAAAAGTAATTTCAGGATTTGCAATCTGTACCTTGCAGCATGCAGTGTCAAAGGCTGCACTTTAATAAGACAAATTTTATGTAATTACAGGTTAGCTGTTTTTCATGTTCCCTAAAATATGATAAAGGACATTTAAGTTGCACAGCAGAAGCAGAAGAAGGCAATCAACAGTGACGTCACCCATTGGTTTGTGAACGGCCGTTATAAAGCCTCGAGTCCTGATTTCGGTTGGCGTCATCTTGCTTGTTTTGTCACACAATTGTCATTTATGCGTCTTAAAAAATTCCACTTGCGGGATTAATAAAGTATCTTTATCTATCTATTTATGTATATATTAGTGGCCAATGGCGTGTCGTGATTTTTTTGCAAGGTAGTGTTTGCGAGTAAATAGGTTTTGACACTGGTTTTCTGAGTACTAAGAGTACTCATGATTTATTTGTCCCTCTCCTGTTACTCTGTTTTGCTGACCTCCTGGACACTGCAACCATGTAAAGCACATCAGTACTCAACACCTGCCAGCACTCTATCTGTTAAAAATGGACATGAATTTGTGCATAAATATATTACTATGAATCTGTACTGAACTATATTCTTCTACCGTGAAAAAAAACCCAACACATTTTGTCTCAGTATATTAGTTGTAAGGTTCCTCTCACTGTATTTACAGTCATACACAATGGATTTCTATTAAAGTGTTTGCTGTGAAGTAACATGTTAACATGCAAATAGTGGTTGACCGTAGCTGGAGGGCATTGTAATGGCGTAATGGTCACAATGTAGTGTTAGCAATTAAGGGGCTACTTGGTCATCAGAGGTGTGAAAAACAGCCATTACTAATGTAGAGTATCAAGAGAAATCCTGATTAAAAAAGAAGGAGATAGAAGAGAAATACTGCTTGTTAAGATTGAGGCAGGTGAGCAGCTCAACAACTTCTGCTGTTTTGGGAAATAAATGGCGTTTACGAATGAGTGCCTCTCTTTACGCTCACATTCTCCTTGCCTTCAACTCCATCCTCAGGTGCTGCATGGTGCATCTTTAATCAGGGCATGTGTGCTTTGACGCCTTTATGTCACCAGAACATGCTCCTCTGCAGCTGTGTGAGGAGTGGTCGCCGGGGGGGTGACATGATGGAGGATTTAATAGCTTCAATCAAACTGCAGGACCAGCTCCGGCTTTTTAAATGATGTGCATGTTTGTGTGTATTTGGAAGGGGACATGCTACACATAGCACCAGCTGTCTTTTATGTAGCTGGTTACTTACAATTATACTGTATATAGCTGTTCCGCGTGTTGATTGCCAAGGATAAACCTATTGCTGCTAACAAGCATGAAGTCAAGCTGCCAGCAAGAGAAAAAGTCACTTCCCCCTCCTCTTGTCCTCATCTCTCAGCAAACCTTGACATTTTCCAGCACAGAAATGTGAAGTATTTCTTAAGTCCTTTCACGCCTCAGTAGACAAATTGGATCAACCTATCGGTTAACCTTCACAAGAAGAAGAGATAATACTTGAGCACATTTCTTAAAAAATAAAACATAAGCGTGTATGTCTTTTCCTTGTTTGACAACCTTTCATGCACCACTCTTTTTACCTTTTTGCTTAGACACACCTGCATGTTTGATTTTTTTTTTTTTTTAAAACTCGTAGTGGCTACACTGACAAGTGACACTGATGTATTACTGAAAGTTATTATTACTACTATTAACGTCTTTATTGCATCTCTACTAGCCGAAAGTTGCACAGGAATTAGAAAAAAAATAAGTATCCACGGTGCCATGATATACAGAAACATTAAAGTAACCAAACATTAGTAATGCTAAATGTCTTGTGAAAGAATGCAAATAAAAATTAAAAAACAGATTTTTCTGCTTGCTGAGCATCTTATTTTCATCCTGATATAATGAACAAGCGATCAAAAAAAAGAAAGATAATTTAGTTCTCATGTTCAGAGAGAATGGGGTGAAGAATAGAAGTGCTCTATAAAAGAGAGGGCAGATTATGTTCTGTCAGCTGACAAACGTACAAAATGCAACCCTGTCGAATACACTTAAAAGTAGGACAGTCACTGCACACACAAAACTCAAGCAGTTTTTTTTTTTTTTTCTGAAGCAGAGAGTATAAATGACACCCAGATCATGTTTTGCCCTATTTTAACCGTGTGTTGAAAGGCAGGGGACGGGAGAGGGTTGACGCTTAAAATGCACAACTATTCATTGTCACAAGAATTTCAGCATTTTGAGATATATACTAGCTTACTCTCACAATAAGTTGGATGCGAAGAACATGATCAATTTCCTCTCTTCATTGGAGCGTTTGGTCCATTTTTGTTGTTGTTGTTGTTTACTTAGCTTGACACAAAGGAAAGTAAATACACGATCATCCATTTAAGGAATAGAAAAACAAGCATTGTAGTTTACATTATTATATTGCGTGTTAAGCTACAATTGTTTATTTTTTTATGTAAAACACGGTAGTCTTAACGTGAACATAACAGTTTACAAGTTGTCGAAGCCCTGGCTACTTTTTTCCTGCCGTTTCCAGTTTTCTAGCACTAAACTACGCTGGACAGATCCCTCTGAAGGCACGGCAGTGAAACGGACATCCAGATTCTCATGTAGCTCCCAGTGAAACAGGCCACACACATCTTTCCCAGTATCACCTTTGAAGGTGACCAGCTGTACAGGTGCACGTCTTAAAACCTTCAACTGTCTCAGACTCTTTAAGTATACATGGGAGTCCCTCTCTTGGCTTGGTCCTACGTAGCGTGGTACTGGGAGAGGTAATGGAGACCACAGGGACACGAGTAATCCTACCAGTTGTCCAAGGAACAGCCTCAGCCTCAAATCTCTGTTCTTCATCCCCTCAAGGTGACACAAGCCCAGCTCCGGCGTCGTCCTGAATGCTTAAGGTTGGACTGCATGGCAGGGTCTTAACGGACGCCAGGTGCAGCGGATTGGACCAGCAGCTAGTGTCTTCCCACCAGCGCTCGAGCGCATTGGGTCACGACAAGCTGCCCTGGCACAACCGGAGAACGGTTTCCTAGAACTGATTGGCTGTCAGGCTCAATCCATTCGCTGCCCCCAGGAGCATATCTCCATGACCAATTTAAGAGGCAGAGTTGGAGCCTTCCCACACTCCCTGCCACTGAGAGAGAGAACAACAACCATGTGTAGATGTGGGCAGATTAAATATACTTGTTAAAAGGCTGTACCGAGCCCCAGGTCATTGACAATGCCCCAAGTTATTGATTTGAGGGATTTTTCTATTTGCCCGGCATTGTTGTGGATTCTCTTTTAGGTGGTTTTTTTTTTTCACTGTTTGTTTTGATCAAATGTGTTCTATGTTGGTGCAACAGAAAATGTGTGACTTAAGAGATACCGCTCTATCATGGCTCCTCCCCTCACAAGTAAAATACTTTGTGTATTAGATCTATCGATTGTGCTAAAGTTTGTGGATGTTCCCAGTTTTGATTAGAAATGAAGTAAATCTCCCCAACACTGCATTTCTCTGGATTTATATTTATTTTCAATCTTGACGTTACCCAAGAAAAAGAGAAGAAGCATACCACGTATAATCGTGATAAATATTGTTGCTCCGATTCTGCTCTTTTGACAGAAACTTACCATTTTCACAAGAAACGTTAAGGGTTTGCAGGAGTCCCTCCCCCTTCCGCTTGGAATAGGAACAGCGGGGTCACTGAGGGAGAGCTGTGTTGTCTCAATTAGAAGAGGAGGTGTTTTTCTCACTGGGCTCGGCTCCAGACCCAGCTGTGTACCTTCTAGCGTGGGCTGAACCTCTCCCCGCATACTGAAAACATTACTGGCCACAGGTCAGAGTGGAACTCAGTGGGACTTATCCTGCTCCCTGTACACACACCTTTTTATTTTTGTGATCTTGGATAACCAGATCCAGATGTTTTTAGATGGGAGGACAGATAACATGTTAGTTTAAAAACTCACATCATCATACCTGGTTGAACTGTGGCATACATATTTTTGATACACAAGTGGCCTCAAACTAACATTTAACAGACTGTCCATAGTTTTCATCATCATTATCATTATCAGCCACTTCCCTCATTCCCTGTTATCATCAAACATGATGATGATTGCATGGTTGAGAGCTCCATGCCCCCTCCCCCTCCCACACTGCAGCTTTATTCTTATGGTTCACCTTGAGCTGAGGAGTGTTTTAGAAATACTGAGGGGTGTTTCTAAAAAATCATCTACAACATTTTTGCAATGTCAAGGGTAAAGCCTGGCAAAGTACCACAACAAATTTGAAGGATGTTGTTGTTGCTAAGAGATATATTTATTTTTATTTATTTTTACAGTGAGACATTCCATTTATTTTGAGAGAAAAAAAAGAAGAGTGGAATGTATGTCCCCTCAAATACCAAGTTTCAATAGGTGGCTGAAGTCACATATTATTATATTTTTGGTATTCAGTTTTAGCAGTGCTGGTTTGTTAAGCTAAAATAAAAAGAAATTATTTCAAGTCTTTGAGTCAGAGGGGAAGGGATTGCCTCTTTCTGAGTGGGAGCATGCTGTTCAGATAAAAGACAGTGAGAGGAGTGGACAGAGGTATGTATCTACTCAGTAGATTGTCTTTGACGTTAAGAATTAGAACTCTGTTTAGCATTAGTGAATGGGAAAACATTAGTTCGCACTAAATGTCACTGGTAAATACATTCTCTATTTTTCCATATTTTCTTCTCAATAATATCTATCTATCTATCTATCTATCTATCTATCTATCTATCTATCTATCTATCTATCTATCTATCTATCTATCTATCTATCTACCTACCTACCTACCTACCTACCTACCTACCTACCTACCTACCTACCTATCTATCTATCTATCTATCTATCTATCTATCTATCTATCTATCTATCTATCTATCTATCTATCTATCTATCTATATATATCTACTTTTGTTGATTTATACTGGACTTCAAAGAATATTTGCTGGCCACTTGATGCATGTGTGTATACTGTGTGTATGCATAAATACATATATATACACACAAACAACACTTGTGCAAAATTGGTATTTCTATAGCTGAGGCCAGTGACTTCCTCAGAATCCATCTCCAGGCTGGCAGCCCTCCAGTAGCTCAATCCTCTGTGTGAGTCCCTGAGATGGAGGACGGAGCACATGTTTGCAGGCAGATTGCACATTTGAAGGAATAAATTGCCTTGTAGAGGACCAGACTTCACATTGTCTGTTCCACTCTGTGTTCCTTTGCCTTTAAATATGTTTGTTGAAGACCTGTCTTCTGCAGTTTTCTGTTATTTCTTTTCAATGCCCGCTCATTTTCTGGTGTCTGGTGGCGAGGCTCAGCCGGATGGTCTGTGTCCGGAAGTGAACATGTGGTAGTGTTTAGCTTTGTAATGCCCTGGGTTTTATAGACGTCTTGAGGGAGATATCACATGGAAGGCAACCAGGATAGGGATTCTGGGCCAGCAAACAGACGGGATGTCCAAGTGTTGGAGAACTCTTGTTATCACAGAGATTCCCAAGGGTATACCTCAGTCCAAGGCCCACAGAGAAGACTTAACATGGATGCCAAGTCATCCTCAGTCAGCCAAATCTGTTTTTTGCTCAAACATTCATGATTTTTTCATTGAAGCCTCCATCAATTTGGTGACTCCTTCTGGCATGGCGCAAGCTTTAACTCCCCCTCAGTTAATATAATGTCTTACAATTATGCTCACCAGAGGTTTCTCTTTATGTGGTTATATTGGCTCCAGTGAATTTTTAATGTTTTGTTTAAACATGATTTTGAAACGCTTCCTCCCTGCCATGCTTCTCAAAGCGCTTCACCCTCATAAGTTAATATGTTACAACAAATCAATGTGAAATACTATTCTTAATTCAGTGGTACATTCCTCCTCTCAAACTTGAATCGCCCATATCATGTCAAAAGTATTTGACCCAATTATTTTTCTTGGAGGACCATCTAGCCCATGAATCAGCTTTGTGAAAGTTGAGGTCTACATAATGCAGTGGGGTGCGAAGCTTTGAAGACATTGTCCATATTTCAACCGGTTTTATTTTCTCATTCTTTCATGGAAAAAAAAAAAAAAAAAAACATTCCTATTCCAACATCTCACTTAATAGTACCCAGCAACAACTGATTGTGCTGACTAGATTAGCTCTTAATTTGGATTTAGTTATCACTATGTTTTCATCTGACACAGATACAATGTATCTATGTGATAGGACTCCATTGTACACAATAGCTTCAAGGAAACCGAGGAGCTGCCAAAAATCCTCCCACGTTGTTCTCATCACAAATGGCTCTTCACTGCATGACTGCTTGAGAGATTCCATTAACAAATATAACTTTATGCATGAGGGATGGCATTGTTGTCAGAGTATTATATTTTAGCCACTGGGCAACTCATAAAACACGTTTAAATATTGGCAAGGACTTTGATCAGCTGTTGTGGACCTGTGCTGTTGGACAGGTTAAGCTTTCTTGGCAGATAAATTCACATTCCAAAAGTTGCATGTCAGTTAGAAGAAGGACTAAAACTTTTGTCAAAATTCAACTTGCCCGAAGTCTAAAGTTGTGTAAAGGCTGGGATTTATTTGTGACTACCCGCCAACTCCTGTGTTTTGGATAAATTTATAAAAGTTGCTTTATTGTTGTGGCCAACCATCTGGTTGTATGCCACCTATAGTCATACTCTCCACACACCTGGGACTCCGACTAGTGTGGCAGCTTGAATGTGTGCAAGCCCTCCAGGGCCCATCAGTCCACATGCAGTGCTCAGAGGAAACATGTGACATGTGACATAATTGAGTCAGCCAGCAAATGCTGTAGCAGAAATCAGTGTACTAATGCCACCACTCAGTGCCCAGCAGGAGAGCTCTGAGCTGTATAGGATGATATCAGAAAGAAATGTGCCTGTTTCACATTATTAAAGGCACTGTTTTTCTGTTTAATTTGATATAGCATAGGGCCCTTGGGGACAAGAGCGAAGACAGCTCAGGCACTGGCCAAGGGGCTGAGAGCACCCTGCTGAGAGTGTAAGGTACCAAGGTGAGAAAGTCAAGTGGCAGCAGAGACAAGAGAAAGGGGAGGTTCAAGAGAACCATTTGGTACCAAAAGCTGCCAAATTCCCCTCTCAGTTTAATTTGCTCTCTGTCTGTGGGCCATTCTCAGAGGGAGATCATTGTTTCCTCATATTTTATTTTCGCTGGCTCTCTTGTTACTTTGTCCGAGGCTCTTGCCACATTAAAAAAAAAAAAAAAAAAAAAAACCTGCAATACTCCTTGGGCCTCCATGCTTACTGACTCAGTATTTCAGTCAGGATTTTCTAGATGTGATGTTGGTTACTCTGGATTTATTTAAGAAGTGATTTAACATGTATTGTGTGTCTATTTTGTTTGTTGGGTTTGGAGTTCGGATAGAAAATTGCTGACTCTGAAACATAAAAAGTCATGTATTTTTCACTCTTGTAAAATCAGTGGCATTAAAAAGCTTGGCAAGGCAAGTTTATTTGTATAGCACATTTCAACAACAAGGCAATTCAAAGTGCTTCACATAAAACCATTAAAAGCATCAAAACATCAGGCAAAGGAAAAGCAAATTTAAAAACAATTAAGAACATTGATCGAAACATTAAAAACTGTCATTAAAACATTAGACAAGCTAAAAATAGAATAAAAGTTGCAATGTAGTTTAAGAAATAAAATACATTAATAAAATGCAGAAATGCAGGAAATTGATCAACATCCTCAAGTCTGGTTCAATTGAAGGCAGCAGCAAACAGAAAAGTCTTCAATCTTGATTTGAAGCAGCTGAGAGTCTCAGCAGACCTGCAGCTTTCTGGGAGTTTGTTCCAGATATGTGGATCAGAAAAACTGAACGCTGCTTCTCCATGTTTAGTTCTGACTCGGGGGACAGAAAGGAGACTCGTCCCAGATGACCTGAGGGGTCTGGAGGGTTCATAAGGTTGCAGCAGATTACAAATGTATTTTGGCCCTAAACCATTCAGTGCTTTATAAACCAACAGCAGGATTTTAAAGTAAATTCTTTGTTGGACAGGAAGCCAGTGTAAAGACTTCAGAACTAGAGTGATGTGATCCACTTTCCTGGTCTTAGTGAGGACTCGAGCTGCAGCGTTCTGAATCAGCTGCAGCTGTCTGACTGACTTTTTACAGAGACCCTTAAACACACCGTTGTAATAGTCGAGTCTACTGAAGATGAATGCATGGACAAGTTTTTCCAAATCCTGTTGAGACATAAGTCCTCTAATCCTTGATATATTCTTCAGATGATAGTAGGCTGATTTTGTAATTGTCTTGATATGGCCGTTCAGGTTGAGGTCTGAATCCATAACTACACCTAGATTTCTGCCTTAGTTTCTGCGATAAGGTTTGTTTTTTTGCAAATTGACAAACACGTTGACATGACAACAGTCAGCAAATGAGGGCCTATGTTGGTGTCAGTTATTCTCTTCACCCCCATTGACTTGCAAAATATACCTTTGCAATATTTTGCACGGTACATCCCACCATGCTTGGAAAGTAACTTGACTTCAACTTTTGTAAAGCCAAAGCAGATGTATTGCATGTTTCTACCTGTAGTAGATCATTAGTCACAGACATTGTTGTCATTGACTTATTTATTGGAAGAGTCGTAATGTTTGTGTTGATGAAATATTGTTTCTGACAAAGATTGAACAAAAAACACTGTGAAAATGGTGAAACAAGCTAAATGTATGTAGGTTATTTCTCTCAGGGTCATGCGATGTTCAAACAACTTCATATTAATAATTAATCTGCTGATAACTCTTACTTAAATGCATCTTTCCTCAATTCCTTAATCTCACCATGTTATTAAAAAAATACGTTTTGAGTATGAAGGTGATACAACCTGTCGTGTATTACATTCCCAGTAGGCTTAAAGTTAGACTGCTGAGTTTTGTAAGCTCCTAAAGGAACGTCCTAGTATTTTGACAGAAAATCAAACCATAACACTATGTGTAGCATTAGATTATACTTACACCATTTTACCTCTACTTACTACAGTAAACAACTACATCCCAGATGTCATGTGTTGACAACAAGCACTGGAGTTAGGCACGTGCCTTCAGCATTGCTTCTTCCGGCTGCCCAAGAGATGTTGCTTCTTTGATTCTTTCTTCAAATATGCAAGCCAGCACTGAGGGAGCAAATTGTTTGTTCTAGATTTCCTGGGAGACTCCCACCTTGGGCCTAAACAGAGCAGTTGTGATGATTAGCAACAAAGTGTGCTGCCTCTCATAAACCATCAGGGGAGAGGGAAGAATCTACAGCAACTTCTTTCTCATTTTGCTGCTTCTTTTTTTGTGGAAAATACAACTCTCTCTTCAGCACTGTGATTCCGATTTAAACCTTTTGGTCTGTACATGGACGGGTGTGTTGTCAGACAAACTTGATGTTATTGCAGTGCAAATAAAGAGAAATGCATGCTGATATGTGGCGGTTCCCCAGTGTGCAGACTCAATAATGTCTCCATTATGAAAGCAAAGGTCTCTTCATTCTTGGACCAATTTGTCTATTGTGTTCAGTCACAGACTTAATGCCATTAACTGGAATTTGTGGGAGGTAACACAATTATCTCCTTGGCTCGAGGAAGTTGACAGACAGGGCCTAAGTGAAGGAGCTGTGCTTATCAACCATCTACCCACTGTCACAATGACAGAAGTGTTGGTACACGCAAACAAATAATGACAGAAAAGTTGTCCACAAGACTTTCCTCTGATACTGCAGATAATGATATTGCACATTTATGTTAAACGGTGCTTCCATCAATCAAATATGCCTCTCAAATACTGCATGTTATACAATCTGCGCTGTGGACTTATAGATGTAAGGCTGGACAGAAATAAAAACTATCCAACCCGCTCAGCTCCAAAGTTGTTGCTTATTTTATAAATTTGGTACACAGCAAATTCACATCTTTAGAATAAACTCTGAGTTCAAATCAACTCTATTTGCTTGTACATGTGATACCATTGAATACACTCTCAAGCAGAGTGAAAGTAACTCCTTTCTAGGAGTTATTTTTTAACACTTTTCAGGAGTTGAACTTGAACTCTTTGGCAGTTAAAACGTGACTCCCATGAAGAGTAAAATTGTACTTTAACCTCGAGTTGTTTGAATGTGAACTCTTTCACAGTATTAACAGTCAACACTTAAATACCTGTATTATTCAACATTCATGGAGTTCAAATTTCAGTTCAAATTTCATCACACTGAAAAGGTATTACTAAGACTGACTACAAGATAACATGTTCATCACAAATTTATATTTAACAATTATATGCAGTGTGAGTATATGTATTGTGCAACAATTAATGTTGCATGAATACTTTGTGTAACAAGTTACACAGTTCATCGCCTTACCTTGTACACTTATGGTTTTGGATGATTGCCCCATTTTATTTATCATTATGTCTTCATTGAAATATTAATAAACAACATGTTTTAACAAAGCTAAATATACTTCCTGCCCATCACTTAGATTTAATTTGGTTGCTTTATTCTCAAAAGTTATGAATAAATAACTAAGGCATGCTGGGAAATGCTAATACGGCAACAAAGCTGCGGAGTAGTGTTGAATCATGCTCCTCAACACTCAGTGAATGAACACCAAAATATTACCCCACCAGAGTAATACTGAACACAAGCTGTAGTCTAACTTAAAAAATAAACTCCCAAAATCCAACTCTTTGTTTAATTCCAGGATATTACACTCCAGAAATTTGCTGTGTAGATGAGAACAACTGTTGTCTATTAAAGGACTATCTGTTTGATGTAACACATTGTTTAAGACAACTCATGGAGGGAGGCATTATATAATTTCAAATTATAGCATTGTATCAAGCATATATGACAAAGCTGATGAGTTTAATTGTCTGACAATTATTTCAGCAGTAGCCGTGTGTTTGTTCCTGCCTTTTATTAAGAGTGATATCGAACAAAGCTGCTAAACCTTCTTGTATTGAAGCGCTGGTTTTTAATTGGTTCATGCCATCTGTTGGCGTCTTACTGATCTTGGCCTGTCAGCTCACTTTTTAACATGCGCAAATGTATTTGCATTCAAATATATGTAAATTAATTATTTTCCTTTGTTGTGCTAACAAAGTGTTTTTGAATGTGATTTAATACATTCTTTTATACAGTGCTAAAAGCAGTCAATGTCAACATTTTGATTAAATAGTATGCTCTAAAGTCTTGTTATACATTATATTATTTTCAAATTGAAAAAAAACAATATTTCTAAAAATGTTGTTTATGTGTTTCCTACAGTGCGAAAAGACTTGAAAGATGAGACGGATGACAAGACACCACAATTCAAGAAAAAGGCGAAAGAGCTTCGCATCTTGGATGCTAAGACGGCACAGAATCTTTGTAAGTAAATGTATTCTACCGCCAGAAATCACATGTGTAACACGTGCTATATCCCTTTTAAACCAACACCTTTTATGTCATAATTACCAGTGTTTTCCATGATGCTGACTTTTTCATAATGCTAACAGTGGAAATTCCTCAGTTTGGCTCATGTTTTACTGAGCCCTTTGGCTATTTTTTGGCAATTCTAGCAGACACCACAAGTACATATATACTGTGTCCAAGCTCTGTGTCTGTAATAATGTGTAAAACAACTTCCTATCATTACTGATTACTAAAGCTAAATGAAGATATGTTGAATCACTCGCAGCTTAAGTGAACTAAATGTTTAGTTAATGCTGCTTTCTTTGCCACACCACTGCCAAGCTTCCCTTTATGATGCTGTCCTTGATCATAAGGTTTCTTGGTTGGGCATCATTTCAGTTAAGATGCAAATGATTTAGAAAAAGTCCTCCTCCTCTTTAAAATGTGTGTGTTTGTTTTTGTGTGGCTGGGTCTGTGTGAATTGATCATACGCAGAAATCTGTGACTGCTTGAAGTCTGGTTGTGATTGGTGGATAGATCATATCTTATTGTTTCCCTGACTCTTTTGGATTTGATGTCCCTTACCTCTGAGAAACACTGTAGATGATAACACCTCATGAAATATGCATGTTAGCTGGAAAAACTACAGGTCACCTCTCTTGCAACTCTTTCTCTTCCCTTCGTTTTATCCATGCCTTTCTCGTGTTTCTTCTGAATGCAGTTGCCTACTGTAGAGTGGGATGACTGTGGGTGGATGAATTCCTGAACACTAGGTTAGGATTTAGAGCAAATGGTGACATGTTTTCCATCATCAGAGGCAAGATAAGTGAGGTCATAAGGTAAAACATGTGGCATGAACATAAGGATGGTACGTAGAACCGTGTGTTTGTGTGTTGCAAAAGTGCTATTGCACATGTCATTGCTCTTGTGTACCGGCTGTGACAGTAATGATAGGTGTCACTGCCATCTTTGATTACGTAAACCAGCTGACGGGATTTTTTTTGAATTTAGCAGGAAGCAAAAAAAAATCGGTGTGGAAAACCTCACCCACAGATTGGCTATGGGTGGGACGCATGTGGTCGTACACACAACGCAGCTCTCCTGAGTCTCCTTGACACATACTACAGCATCATAGATCATATTCACTGCTTGCCAACGAAGCCTCTAAACTCCCTTTTCAGTTTTGATGCGTGATAGTATTGAAGGTTCAGTGACTGGGATGGGTAGTGGAATAACATGAGTGATTGTGATGTCAGCACCACTTTATGTATTATGCTATAATGATTATACATTCCACTCTCTGATAAATTGTCTTTCTGCCTGTCTCTGAAAACCTTTGACCAACACTCTCTTAGCTGCAGGGACTTGTGGCTAATTCCTAAATAAAGCAAATTACAATTGGCGACATTAGAGAGAAATGGACTACTTTCTTTTTACTTTTATGATATACTCAGTGATTAAAATGAATACATGTTTTTCCTTTAATTCTTCTGTGAGAATAACTAAGTGCTTCACCCCTGTTACTTGACTATCTAAGAAAGCAGTGGAGTAAAAATATATATCTCGGTTGTTGGAGCTTTTAAAGAATGTGAATGTTCTGTAACATCCAGCACTTCTGAGGAGCAAGATGTGAATCATATTAAATAACTACATAGAAGAGCTAGGTAAAGCAGTAAGAGCCCTATACGTAGTGAAAACCCGTTTGCTGTACAGTTTAATTACAGTGACCTCGCTATTGTAATGAATGCATACTTGAACTTTAGAACAATCGTCATTGAGAAAACTACATGTAGAAATGTTACGTTAAATTGAAATATAACTCATCAATCATTTTGACATACTGTAGGCTTATAATAGTTATAATTATCAGAAAAGGTTATTTATAAAGCATTAGGCCAAAAGTATTGCTTTTGAAAACAAAATATGTATCTATTCTTAGTTTGACGCAAGTCTTTACAGAATATGTGACTTCATCGGAAATTTTAAATAACAGTAATAAGGATAATACTTAAAAAAATGCATTATGCCAATGTCATTTCATTATTCTTAAACTAAGGGTTGTCGACGATTTTATATCAAAGCCATAATGCCAAGGTAATGCATCTTTGTACAAAGTCTAGCAGGTGCACATTATACAGTACATGTACCCTGGTTTAGAATTTTGTTAGTTAGCTAACTAATTGTAAACACAGTAACTTTCTAAGGCAGCCCTTTACAACCAATGTAAACTGCAATTTGTAGTATTATACTATTTTATTTATGAATCCATCTAATCCTCAACTTAAAAAGCATTTATATGCTACAGCTGTGGAGATGCTCTGTGTCACACAGCTTGTCTTCAGAACAGCAGCTGTTAAAAAAAGGAGGCTATATTTGCATAAACAATCACTAAATAAATGATCAAAGGAATACAACACAGTACATTTATTGTGTTTCGATTAGCAGGTACAGACATGCCACGTGAGGGTTGAATGCTAACAGAGAGTATGAAGTCCATTTTGTTTACAGTGTTCCTTAGGTAGCTCTGCTGTGCACTGCCCCAACCTGCAGCCACAAATATAGTTCAACATCTAAGAGCCAATCCTGGTGGGTGGATGTGCAGTTTTTTTTTTTATTTTTTTTTTAATATTATTTATTTTTTGCTAAAGTGTGCACCAACATTGGATTCTGCTGCAGAATCAGCATCAACACACCTACACCGATTTGTCCATTTTGGCTCAGTAAGGTTTGTGTACAACCAGGAAATAATCAAACAGGTGCAAGCTGATGGCACCAAAGATTGACACAGAGCATACAGCAAGGTACAAATTAAACAGCTAGGTGGCACCAGTATTTGGATTTTCAGACTGTCACGCTTTAGCTGCAATCTCATCTACACGTACGTCTCTTTGTAATTTATAATATATCCCAGTATTACTTTTGACAGCTCACCCTCAAGAGAACCTTGTATATCCAGCTGTTGGCTTATTATGGAGACAAAAAGAAACATATAACATTTCGACAACAAACAAGCATGACATGTTCCACATGATAACAATGTGTCCCATCTTGATAATGTCAAACTCATGAAAAACAAAAACACATAAAAAAAACAGATCACCAACAGAATAACAAAATGTAGTAGTCTGTGTAATAAATAGAAACTGAAAAAAGAAAAGGATGGACTTCTTCTCTGTTTGTTGCACGTCAAATACAGACATCAGGTCCCACTGCTTCAGTAGCATAGCAGCTGTTGAGTGACTCTCCTCCAACTCATTACCAAACCTCCACCTGTGACTTCCACCTGGATACACCATCAGCTCCAATTTCCACTGTAGCCACCCCACCTGGAGCGCCAAACACCCACAAGGCTTTTCCCTGAGGCAAATTCAGTGTCCCCCATTCTACCCACCCAAACAAAACCATGCAGCCATTCCAGATGACACCATTACAGCTACAACTAATAACATGTTGTTATTCCTCTTATTATTATTACTGCTGTGATTTTGTATGGTTCACTTATATTAACAATCGAGCAGAAATCATGGCTTTGGTACCTTTCACTGTTCTTGGTTAATCTTGATTTTTTTTTTTTTTTTTCCTTTCCAGGTTTTGTCAGGGTGACAAAAACTATCCTGTTGAGGGGCAGAAAGTGTATTAGTTTTTTCCGAGTGGCAAGTTAGGTCTGTGGTCATTTTGTCTGAGGAGCAATGAATGCTGAAATGTCTCTTTGAACCCTGCAGTCCAATACAAAAAAGGAGAGGAAATGACTCTCTTCTCTCTACATCACAACAGCTATTTTCTTGGGCTCGTTCCGGCTGCCTTATGAAGAGATCCGGGACATTGTGCTGGAGGTAGACGAGGAAAGACTGAGCGAATCACTCATCCAGGTAAGACTGATGTTCAGTGTGGTGTGTTAGTTTTTTTTCTTCTCACACACTTATTTTTACCCTCTGAAAAATTTGTGAACTTGAGTGTGTGAAGAGCATGTGAGAGAAAACAAAGAGAGGTTTCTATGTGTTCATGTGAAGAGATTTTTTTTTTTTTTTTTTTTTTTTGTGGAAATTCAGTGCCGGGTGGATAGCCTGGTGAACCCGTTTTAAACCTGGTATGGTCCGTTTTTGGCACAAGTCATTCCACCCATTCTTATTTGGACCATAGAGACCCCCCGCCCACCCTCCCCCACACCCATTCATCCTTTTATAATGGATGATGAAGGACAAGTCTTGGCAAATCCTCCTCAACTCCACCCTCCTTTCCACTTGCCTTTGTCTTAAACCATGATTGATGAGCTTCCTAAAGGCTACTTGTTTTTGCTCCCATTTTATTGAATTGTTTTTTCCTGTCTCAGAAAGCATTAATTGAAAACAGGGCAGGTGCAACTGAGGTGTAGATGCAACCCTGGGCAGCATGAGTCTCAAAAATGTTTTCGCACTGTCCCTGTGACTGAAGTTTTCTTTTTTTGTTTTTTTTTGTTACTGTTTTATTTCAGCAGAAGGTGTAGACCTCAGATGTGAATAACAGATAGAGGATATTATTTTCTATTTAATATTATCTCTTTATGTTTTTTTCCGGCCAGCAGTGAGCATTGTTAAGTGTTGCTTTCAAGTCCAGAAGTCTTGTCGGAAAAAAGTCAAAATATTAAATTTCTCCTGATATATACTGTGTGTCCTTTCCCACATGACTTGCACAGCAGATAGTCTGCTTCCTCCCCATTGTTTGCAATGAAGACACTAGTATCAGGTGAAAAGGCAATATATATTCCGATGGGATTTAAACAGCGAGCTGCCCTGCTGGACTATTATTTTGAGTTCAGATAACCTTTAATTGGCTGGTAATCTAGCAGAAGGTGCAGAGTGTACATTATGAGCTGGCACAACCCCCTATGCTTTGTGAAAGAGAAAAGGAAGTTAAGGTGTTGACCTTTTCCCACCTTCAGCCTTTCTGTAGCAAAATAGTCTATATCTGCCAGCAGTGCAGCTGTGTCCCTGGCCAATCCCCAACAGAGCCTTGTGTTGCACACAGCACCAGACAAATGGATAGACTACTGTGAGGTAGTCAGCTTGGGTTACAGGGGGAAGAGGGACTCCATCTACTATCAAACGCCTGCCATTAAACTGATCCTGACTGAACTACTGACCGCAACTACACTGGTAAAAGCTGAACAGTTCACTGGTATCACTTGAACAGTTTAAACGCTTTTTCCACACTTTCAAACCTGTTAGGTAATCTCAAATGTATGCACACAACACTGAGCCAACGCTGATAAAAGACTGATAAAGAAATAATGGACAGTGTAACAAAAGCACCATTCTCTGTTTCCAGCATTTATGCAGTTATTGAGATACTCAAAGCTGCTGTAACCTCCAAATTCATTTTTTTTTTTTTTTTTTTTTACATTTTAAAAAATGCATGTAAATCATCGACGTTAAGGCCATATCAGGTGGTTGGTTACAAAGATGCGATGTTTTCTGTTGTATTCTGCTCGTCATCCTATTTGAAAGACCTTCCACTTTCTCCGTTATGCCCACCGTTTCCTTTAATAAATGTGAAGTAGGACAGTGAGGCTGTTAACAGAGCGGCGGGCGTGACGAGGCTCACAAGAGCAAGTGGATGAGTCAGCATAAGCATCTGGAAAACAAGCTAATGTCACAAAGTCCAGGGGGAGGCAGGAGGACCAACTGAGTTAACTTATCAGGGCAGAGGGAGCCCACATCTGGCAAGTGTGTCACCGCTGGTTAGATAAAGGTCCTCAAGACAGGCTAAAGCCTGGACTGAATAATTAGGATGATAGTCAGAGAAAAAAAATGTCCTTTGCGTCCAGTACACTATGTCTGTGTTTTCCTTGGTGCATATTTTTGTAGTTATACTTGCCAGGTTTACTCCATTATTCACCATTAACCTGTAGTGTTTAGAATTAGTATTATATTTTCTTTAAAGAAATTCTAAATATCACAGTTATCTATAATTCTACATTGTTATACCTGTCTAACAGCGGTTGTACTTGTATTTTTTAATATTGGAATGATAATGGATTTATTTAATAATGTTAAAGGGATTGAGTTTCCAACATGAAATGTTTCAGTAGTAGTTAAACTGGCATCTTTCTCTATTTAATTTTTTTAAATTAAACCATTCACAAAATAATGATTGTGCCACATTAAGGTACACAGTCGTTTATTTGATGCCATGTTGTTGGTCTGCATACTTAATTCATTAACATTCATATTCAATATGAAACGCACATTTTTATGTAACACATGATTGTGTTATTAATTATTCAATATATATGCCTTAAATGAAAGCTGATGAATTTATTGATTCAGAGTCACATGCATTTTATTAATTTTTGTTTGAACCAATAGACAAAACATCCACTATATTCCACCAGTATGTCATATTTTGTGTCCCGTTTTGCATTTTTGTATTTATTAAGGTTAAAGGAGGTGGAATCCACAAATTATGTTTGACTGAAAGCACATTTTTCAAGAGGCAAGCTTGGCAGCCGTGAGAAGCAAAACTCAAATTAGTAATTATTAATAATCAATAATTATATACATGAAAGTGTCACTAATTGTACACTAAGGTAACCATCCTTGTGAAATAAGATTGAGCTGATTAAAAAGCTGAATCATGCAGAGATGAGCTCACAAATTAAACAAGGAAGCCAGCGACACATGCCCAAGAAATACAGTTCTAGCTATAGTTAAAGCTATACAGAGGCACTGAAGGGGAGCAAAGCGACTTCCTGCTGGGTGACACAGTCCTGAGTGTGGGCTCCATCTGCACAGTGCTCATCTACGCTCATTATGCTGATTAATCACTCCACACCACCCACTTTCAGCCACACGCCAATCACCATTTATCCACACGGACAGATGCACACACATACTGAGAAGGAAGATGCGTATGCGTGGCTCGGGAAAATAATAAAAGAAAATGCATTTACCATCTTGAGAGTGGTGGAAGGAGTGGGTAATTTGTTCACCTAAGATATAAGCAAATTAATAATTAGGATGAAATGCCAAACAAAGAGTGAGGATGTTTTCAAATGTATTGATATGAATAGTTTTTATATATCAGTTGACTTTGTAGAAAATGCAGTTAGATAGAAGAGACCTGAATCAAATCAATATTTAGTGTGACCACGGTTGACCTTTGAAACAACACCAGTTCTCCTTGGTATACTTGCACACAGTTTATTGAGATACTTGGCAAGTATGTTGCCAATAGTTGCCACAGTTCTTGTGTGGATTTAGGCTATCTCCCTTGCTGTTATCTCATCCTTGTTCTTGTTGCTGAAGATAGTTTATTTGTTGGAGTGTATAGTCGGGGTCATTGCCATGATTGCAGACTGAATATGGGACCAGTATTATGCCTCCTAGATGTTACTTGATGATGTTTAAGCATTGATATACCTGAAGTGCCTTAAGTGTTTGCACAGTACTGTATATTCAAGATGAAACCTATATTACCTTAGATCAGCCCTTGTTTAACTATGATTGTACTCCTGTAACTGCTAGTCACTGCAGTTTATGATTACAATTATTTATGGACACAGATACTGTTATAGTTGCTAAATATCATTATCTATATTTTTACCCATTTTATTTACAAAGGCAGTACGCCTGCTGTTTGTTTGATATCCATGCTTTCTCTTTCTGACTTGCTTTTTTTTTTTTTTTATCAGTTTATGCAAGTTGTTAGCAGTAATGAACCTTGAAAAAGTGAAAACTGAAGTGGGAAGTTTAGCTGGCAGCTTGCCTGTATTCAAGGGCAGTGAAGAAGACCTCTAATAAATAGCGGCTCAGTTTTTACTGGTCCTGTAGCACTTGATACAAGAAGACAACAAACCAGTCCAAAAATCAGTTCTCTTCAAAATTCAGCCCGTGACAAGCAAGCAGCCAATTGATAAATGGAAGGAATCGTGAAAATGGAAGGATTCAAGGAAGCAAGAGGTGTTCATAATGCATCTAAAACTCTGTAACTCAATCTTATTATCTTCCTTCTCCGTCGACATGTCTAATGTAATGATTTGTCAGCAGGATGTGGCATTGCGCTGGCCTTGAAGTACCCCTACAATGTGTCACCCTGGCAGAGTGGATAGATAGAAGTTGATTGGCTCTCCTTATTCTGCATTAGGCCCCATCAACGCCTCAGATATGATGTACACATCCCTGAATTCTGGCAGACAGTCGTGGCTCTCACCATTCATCCATGCTTTATATGAACCCTTGCAATTCCCCTCTTATTTTCATCACCATGCACCCAGTGTACAAACATACGGACAGTACATGCAAATGGGTAGACAGTGTCAGTTATCGCCTTTGTCTTCTGGTCCCTTTACAAATGTGTCATTTATCATCCAGCCCAAAAAAAAATGTGTGTACGGTCCTTGCACATGTGCAAACACACACTCTTGCACGCAATCTATCTCTCTCACTCTTTGTCTCTGTTTTCTCCTTTCCCTACAATATTCACAGTGCATAGTGGACGAAGGTCACTTTTATCTAGCAGGTCAGCATCATCAAATGCAGAAAGACATCCGAGTTGCCTCATCACCATAACCTGTGTTGCAATGAGATGAAGAGGACAATGAGAGACAACAATACACGTTGGCTCAATGAAAACAGGTTGAGCCTCAGAAAGCCTGGCAAAGGTTTGCCAGGTTTGAAAGGGCCGACAGCACGACAAACCTATTCACCGCTGTTGTTGGCGGGCAGTAGAAGCAGCGAGGGAAGGGTCGTGTAGACCTCGTTTGTGTGGGAAAGAGTCAGGGACATGTGCTCTGGGCTTCAGGGGCCTGGCTGCATTGTGTTTGTACTTAGTTTTGCACTACAGGACCGCTCGTCCCCTCTCCTCGTTCTTTTTTGTAACACCCTGGCTAAGTGCACATACTTCCTCACTTGTATTGTCTAAATCATGACGTGGCTATGCCCGTGACCTTGCAGTTATTGACTTAAGCTGGCTCCCCTTTGCTGTTTTAATTTCTCCAAAAGTCCCTCACAGCCTCTTTGCCCCAGGGAGAAGGCTTAAGTGGCATAATGATTGTATTTGGTCCCATGCCCTCACACTTCTTGCCAATGGAAACTAAACAATGCCCAGATTATGAATAAGCACTTGTAAACTTCAACAGTTTATCATGTAATCAACTGGTGCTCGTACTCGCAACGGTTGACTGTCGAGGCTACAATGGTATAATAGGCTGAGAGGATAATCATACAATGTTTTATGACAGCTATTCATTATTTACCATACTACTTGTATTATTGTGTTATTCCTCGAGAGTTTGGTTTTGCAGCCCCCAGAACTTTGGTATATTTTGCTCATGTTTTATATTTTTAAGTCATTATTTCCTCAGCAGTTTTATTGCGGCTGCACATTACTGTAGAAGCACATTTCATTGAAAGATGGACAACAATTGTGAAGACGACTGGAAGTAGCACTGCGGTTAAACAGTCATCAACAGCACAATAGAGGTAGACAGCAAAGCAAATAAATTAAAGACATGATTATTATTGTATTATCATAAACTGACAGCCTGCTATGTTTCACAGCAGAAAAGCAAATTTTGAGGTGTCTCTGTTTACTTAAGTAAAGTTCAGTCAGAGTGAAATATTTATGTGAATTCTACTTTGAACCAATTTCACTGTCTGGTTCAGAGACTTGAAGAAATGTTCTTATTCAGATCAAAAATAGTGGTGACAGTTTAGACCAAATTACTGACAAACTATGTATTTTGTTGTTGACTTCCTTTTCAAAGTGGCTGAAAATGTGTTGTAAATTCAGCCATCTCCCTTATAAAACACTGCAGGAAACCCCTTCCATGCCGTGATATTCACTTGAAAATTGCAAAATAAGTTCAAGTGGCTGACAATGTTGTTGTTATTGCATTAGACACGGTTTGCAATCTCTGTGAGGGACTGTGTCCAAAGGCGTTTTTAGGAAGCTTTCTTACGGAGAGTAGGAGGGATTAAGTGCTATTGGTTTTTAGGAATTTAGATTAATGCTTAGCAAGTATACTCTCCAAGCTCTCACTGCTTCTTCTTTTGTCTTGCCACTTTTTCCTTTTATTTTTCTTGTACAGTATTTCTGCTGGACTACCGTGAATTCCCTTGTTGCTTAATTGGCACATCTTGGCAAATTGTTCCTTGTGATTACATTTTATAAATTGTTAAGTTGTCTACAACACATGCATACCCACGTCTAATGCTCCCTCGGGCTAATGTGAGCTTTTCCAAATCCAATCAGCTTCTCTGCTTCCATCAAGCAAAAACAGCCCATGTTTCCTCATGCACTATAAATAGTTTAGCAGTTGCAGACTCTCTGTGATGTCCAATTGTGGCCCATTTCTTATTTAACCATGTCACATCAAAGCTCAGCACTACATTAACCTCAGTGTGTTAGAGTTAATACACAATCACAAAGGATTTAGTTTTGGCAACTTTTGTCAGCTACTGAGGCTCAAAAGTTACATTAAACTCCACATGGTTATGTTATTAATTTTCACACTTTACCTGCACAGGTATGTAACTTAATTTAAAATAAAATTACATATTTTTGTCAAGCTGTTTGGGTGCTCGGTGTACTCAACCTCTATATCTATATAAAACCTGTGTTTTTTATTCTACCAAAACTTTGTGTTTTGAATGCAGAAAATAAAAGAAAATGGTACAAATGCAATTGACAGCTACTGTTGGGCCAAAGTTTGATCAACCTGAAAAAATACAGCCTTGACTAGTTTTTTTTTTTTTTTTATCAAATAAAAAAAGTGCAGTAAACAGAAAACAAACAACAACAACAACAACAACAACAACAACAAAAATAAATATATATATTTGTTGTGACCATTCGTCTCTTTAAATCAGAAGTTGAGGTAGGTGTAAGGTAGATAAACTTGTGCACAGTTTGTCAAGCTACTTGGTGTGTTTGGAGATTGTTCCAACTATCTTGAAGGACTTATCACAGTTCTTTTTGGGCTTAGGTTCCAGTATGTCAGTAGTTTCTTTTTCTCTCAATGCAGTCCCACACTGACTAGATGGTGTTAAGAACCTACTGTTTCTTGTTGCATTTCCTGTCGCTAATGATAGTTCTTTATGACCTGTTTGAGGTTGTTGTCACACTGCAGAATAAATCTGGGGCTGATCAAATGATGAATAAAAGTCTGCACATCTAAATCACCTCCATTTTTGCAGTATTGTAAATTGAGAATTCACTCATCAAACAAACTGTAAGAACAGTTTTTGGACTGCTGCAGAGCAGCTCTTTTTCCCACCCCTACTCAGTACTTGCCATGTGATCAGGCTGCTTGAAATGAGGCAGTCATCACTAAATGTTTCAGCACGCCCAGTTTTTGGTGTGTGTGGTAAGCTAACTCTCGTCAGCGGATGATATGGCCCTGGGGGCTTGTTTTGCAGAATATCAGAGTGGCTTCTTAATGTTTAATGTCTGCCAATGTATTTTATATTACCCCATCTTCTTTTCAAAAGGAAAGGCTAATGACTAACACTGCACCACTGCTATTCATTTGTAATTAGTATTGCCCTATGTTGTGTGCAAATGCACTTGTAAGAATATAAAAGGAATGCAGAAAAAGTGTCCAGCATCTCTTGTATTTAAACTCAGCATGTCCTAATAAGTCAGTTTGTGCACATCATCTCTAATACTCGTTGGTTGACATACCAAGCCTTTTAAGTAAACATTGAGAAACATTTGTATTCATTGTATGATGTAGGGCGAGCAGTAGAATGTTACACATGTTGGACCCACATCCTGATTTAGCATTAAAAGCCATGTCAAAGTCAAAATTATACAACACCGCAATGTTAATATAAACAGGGACAGAACAGGAATCAGTATCACACCGTCTGTCCAAATATAAAGTCACTTTGTAATTTACATATTATAAATTCAAGGCTCAGACAGACTTCTCTTTTAACATATATTTCATCATCCTGACCCGTGAGTTTCTATAAGCGTTGATATACATGGGGACAGAAAACAAAACAGGCTGATCTACGTACTGTATATGCATGTTATTTTGTGCCGTTTTTGTGCCATGTGCACTCATGTAATTTAACATATATGTACTTCTAATGAGGTGCAAATGATTGAGTTTTCACCTGCCTGTGCCATCTCACCTTTATTAGCAGCAGGTTCACATTTAATTTGATCACGATACACAATGACTTAAAAAAAAAAAAATGCATTTTTAAAAAAGAATTTGACCTTAAAATCAAATATTATTTATAACTTTTTGTTTTGTCTCTTCTGCCTTCTCTTCTGCCAGGGACAATAAATGTGCTGTTATTGAATATATACACATATAAATCAATTTAATTTTGATTATTTTTGTTAACAGATGGTCATGTTTAATATATTATATGTTCAGGCTAATAATCGGTACCTGATAAAGTGGTTGTCATCACTTCAGTTCAACATTAGGCAGCTAAGCTTGAGAAAATGCTGCCAAACACTCTTGGATGTGTGCAGTGACTATTTTGTTTTTCCAATTTAGTCTTATGAATACATATAGGTAATGGTTATAACACATAGATGTCAGACCTTTCACATAAACTGAAGGTTGTTTTTCAGCTCTATTTATATAGGAAAGTAGTTAGGTTCCATTAATTTCAAATTGTAGCAAATTACACCATGTCACATAAAATCCCAACTCACATTGAGTAGGTTTTCTCACAGTAAACACCAGCGTTGTCGGCCTTTGGCTTTGCACTACTTCCCTTCACCTTGCCATGGCAACAACCTTTCTGCCAGGTCTCACAGGAGTCTTTCGAACTAGCCTTGCTTGTTATTATTGTTTATCTCTCTTGTCAATCACCCAGATCACCACCATGCTCATCCATATGCATGGGCCCATCATTACATGTGGTTGCTCATTGGATGCAGGGTCTGGCAGTGCCCATGTCAGCCTTTGTTCACTGCTGTAACAGGTGATTGTAGTCGACTGGCACATTGTATGGCATCGTTTTCATGGTGTAAAAGTGCACATGTGGGGCAAGGCGATAAGTATGGGCCTGTTGGATTAGAGCTTAAGCAGGAGAAAGGCGTCCCCCATGGGCTTAATTGTGGTTTATTTTGGCACACAGCACATAACTCTCTTCTGCATCAAATGCTAATTTAACAGTAAAATGTGAAATACATTATTCAGTTTTGGTAGGCCTGGAAAAATAAGACAGAAAAGTAGGGGAGGTTTTGAATAAACAACATAAAGGCAGGGGAAAGAGAGAGGCGAAGCTTGGTTTGGTGCAATATCAAATGTGCTTCAGAAACTGATGGCCAGGACCCAAGGCACTACATGTAATTTCCACTGATCATCACTACGCTGCTGATCTCTAGCCACGGGGTCCTGTCCAGGTACTCTATCCTCAGGTTGAATATCGATTAAAAACACAGTCACACACACACACACACTGAAATACATACACACATGCAAGTTCATGCACAATACAGAAAAAGAGTTAAATGTTGATTATGTGCAGTCCATTCAGCTCCTCCTCTGGCATGCTGGTTGCTGTATTTTCTTAACCGAGTAAAAATTTGTTTTCTGTTTTCGCTCTCCAATTCTGTGTCTTTGTTTCTGTGACAGATGGCACATCACTCAAAGAGACACTCTCAGACAGCAGACTCCACAAACAAATTAATTTCTATTACTGTTTTGCATGCTGGCTCTCTTCTTATTTGATTGACAGTCTCGTCGTATACCAGCTCTGTATTAGGGTGACTATATGAGACACTGCAAAAGAAGAATGTTCACAAATGAGAGACAATTCCGGTGCAGTGCACTACAGTTCACTCGTGTTTTGCCACTTTGACAATTTATTTATTCGCAAACGTTCTGCAGTGTTTGTCTTTGTGTGATGGGTAAACATAGTTAAAGTACAATGATGAGTTAGCATATGTCTATTCACATTTGAAAGCAAAGTCCACTGCCATTTGGTATATGAAAGTTTTATCTCTATGTCCTGAGGGCTCACACATATAGAAGTAAGGGTGGATAAGCTTTGAGAAACATCTTGTTTATCTCTTGTTTTTTTTCTTCTGTCTGTGTAACTCATCCCTGTCTGTCTCTTTCTTTACAAAATTCCACCTCTCTGGTTTTTATCTTTGTCTTTCTCTGTGTGAACCTGCATATGCCTTCTTAGTTTCACTCGTAATCCTACTTACACACCTTGTGTGGTAAATCTAAGTGCACAGGTGTGCTCATGTGAAAAAAAAAAGTGCCATATTTCATTCTAAAAGACAGATTTGATGTCACACCAAGTCAGTCAGGTTTTCCAGCCCCAACCCTAAAATTAATCCCTCCCCCCATGTCTCTCAACCTGTTTTCCTCTCGCTCAGTGTTTGTGTCTTTCTCTCAGACTGAATTTCTCATTTAGTTTAATGCGATTTTAGAATCTGTCACACTCAGTTTGTTGCCTGTCAATCTGTCACTGTAGCTTGGCCCGCGGTGAGATTTGAGGTGTTTGTGTGGTTTGGCAGGGTGTAGATTCTGTAAATGCAGCCCGTCTGACTGATGTTCATTGTTTAACATATTTACCTCTGAGTCCAGATTTGCCATTTCTTGTTGCTGTTGGTTCTCTGTTTTCTCTCGTTAGTTGCTCCTCTAATGTTGGGCTTAACTGTTGAAACTGTCAGCGCACACTAATGAAAGTTTCATAAATTAAAACCACTAATGTAATGGTACATGTGTGACATGTTGTTTCAAATATAATGCAATGCTTTTTGAATTTATTTATTTATTTATTTTTTTATAAAATGTAAAATATTCAAATTAGGAATGTTACATTTAGTAGGCACTGCACTTCATTTTGCAAAACATTATCTGTCAAAACAAAACTGTACCCATTCTCAAACAAAAACTCAACTTGATAGCCTTTGTTCCATATATTCAGTTTCCAGTTCTGTGGTACTAACCTTCTGTTTGAGATGGATGCTGTCTACACCCACAAAGTATTCTGAGAAGTTACTTTTTTTCTCTCCTTTGACTCTCAAGCTTAGTTTGAAAAAAAAAAAAAAAAACACCTAAAAAACTAAACTTTGCATGTCTTTTTATTCTGAACTGTCAAGGGTTGGTTTTAGAAGTGAGGTTTGCTGAACGTTGAGCAGTCTTCTTGTCTGTTGAATTATTTTGTTATTGATTCAAACTGAAGACTTCACTGATGAGCCAGGTAGGGAGCCTGCTGAGGGGTCACGGCAAGGAGATGGCAGTCCCGTGTTGCTCTTCATCACAGAGCACGGGCAGAATGCTACATGTTTCCCTGTCTCCCAAAATTGAGGAGAAAATCAATTAAAAGGAGAAAATCACATCTGTCAAGAACATGGCAGACATGGCTCCTCTGCTGTCTTTGTTATAGACCTCCCATAGGCCTTTTAGAAAGGAGCACAGTTTACTCAGATCATCTTTTTGACAGCAGGTGATTTTCTCTCTTTTCTGCTTTATTTAACCCAGGTTAATAACGACTTTATTGCCCTGAGAAAAGCTTTATCGATTGACGTGTCTCAGGCTGTATCTTAAGGGTTCGGAGACTTCTTTATCATTTTGACAATACTGTTGGGAATATGGTTATTGTGCTCTTAGTACGTTTCGTGATGTTTGGGTCGTAAAGTGAGTGTGGTAGATTTTACAAGTCAAAGTTCAAAGTTGACAATTGAAGTTGACTTTGCAGTATTTTTTTTTTAAACATAATATTTACTGAATGGTATTCTTGTTGTCAAGAGTATATTGTTGATTCCATATGTAACAGGAAATGCAGAAGGTCACTGACACAAATTGTATCACAAATGTCAAAGCTTTTCAATATTTTGCGCTACGTTTCCACCTGTTTCTTTTTTTTTTTATCAGCATGCATTGGTATTTACTGTTTGGCTACGTTTATGGACAATACACACCCAGTACCACCCTTTAAACTATATTAACTTGGCATGGGTTTGCGGATGCTGTGAAACTGTGAACTTGATTCACGGGAAGCAGGCTGACAGCTGGAGAGATCAAAGTACAGAAGTGAAAGCCCTACAGATACTGTCATCTTCTACAAATGTTTAGTGAACCGTAACCTGTATCTCATTACTTTTACACTCTCCTTTACCCTCTCAACTTCTTCCATTCCTCAGGTTCAGACCTTTCACAGTCTGGGTAGCAAAAGTGGAATTATTTTCCCCAATATGTACCACTTCTTTTTTTTTTTTTCTATACTGCGTATGCAACATAAGTATATAATTCCAAATGACTGAGGATAAAGATACCAGCAACAGTGTTGTGAGGCTGCCTCTCAGTCCTTGAATTGACCTGCTGTCAGTAAATCTATAATAAATTGATTGAGTATTGTGTGCAACGATATCCTAATCTGTTTCAGAATTGGAATAACAAGCATAAACAATTCACTGCACGTTAGTGTTATGGTTATTCTACAAATTGAAATGTAACACACTTTGACAGACAGGAATGCATTGTGTTTTCATACTGATGGAAATAAATTGTGCAAGTGCATGTGCTACTGGACTGCTGCTTTCCCAGGCAAAGATGAATTGATTATGCTTTGTTAAATTGGGGCACATGGTTGATTGACGGTTGAAACACCTATTTTCACGAGTATAACAGGGACTGCAATTGACATTTTTTTGGAGAGACAAGTAAATATATGCATCAAAAATACAATGCATGGACTGTGACAGTCACCAGTTATGATACATGGCTAAAACTGTTATGATTGTTGGGAGAATATGGGTTTAAAAGTGCATGATATTGCAGTAGAATCTGTTGAATGTTTTGACGTGAATCTTAACTGGACTGCATTCAATATATAGTTTCTGTTCACACATGAATTCATACAATATTGGCAGACATGTTCTTTTTTAATTTTTTAACTAAAACTGTCAGAGGCCGATTCAGTGAAGTCATCACAACACCTTTACTGCAACAAAACATGTTGGCAGTTTAGATCTTGTCATCTTGTTTTCCACTCACATCAGTAGTATAATGCACACTATCACTGGAATTACCATGACATTTTCCAGCGAATGTTCAGTATCCAATTACTACTTATTGAATATATTTACTTTTGTCATACGTTCAGTCTACAATGTGTCTTCATTTTTGGCAGGATTCATGAGGTTATAACCTAAACAGCCAGATTTTACCATTTCGTTTCCTCTTTTGCCGCATCTTGGCACGTGAGCCGATATGTAGCGCCTTCATCTTCGCCCACGGCAGTAAATTAATGTGTAGTGTTGCTAGCATACCTCCAGTAATCTCTCCTAGACTGCTGTGTGTGTCTGGTGGCCTGTGGTGAGGAGTCTGGCCCAGCATCATCACCCAGTCTCCCACATTGCCACACATATGGTGCTGCCTTTGTGTCAATTGTACTCTATGGGGTTCCTGATAATTAACAAGATGACAGACAAATGAAATGACAAGCACAAGGTGTATTCGATTTTCCACTACCTTGACTTTTTTTGTGTGCAGATTAAACATTTTGAAATGTTTTTGATTAATTTAACCCATATCAAAATAATAAATCCATAATGTAATTACAATGCTCCCCACTTTGAAAATGGCAAACCAAAGAGTAATTGTTTTTTGTGTCTATGTTTTGTATGTTGTATGTTGCCTTAGATTTGTGTATGCATAATCACTGAATAAAAGTACAGTCTCACTTAAGAAAATAATGTACAACATTAGAAATGGGCCTGGATACATTCACCAGCAAAGTCTGCCAAGGACACTTTTCCATCATTTCTATACTGTGCCAAACCAGAGTCAACTCAAATGGAAATGCATTGTTAAAGACTTACTGTTTGAAGATGAAAACATACCCCTAATTGTTTGCCAGAGAAGAAGAGTCAAAATAATCGGATTGGCCACAGTATTAGCAATAACTGTTGCAGGGAATGAATGATTTGCTTCTGTATTGATGTTGTTTTTTTAAGAGCCAATGATACATTGTCAGAGCACTTTGTTACAAATCCAGCTGCTAATGTCTTTTAGAGTTCAAGAGAAGAACTTTATTCACACTGCACTGCCTTCTCCCTTTCTCTCCCGGTGGATCATTTTTGTTCATTTGGGGTTTGACTTAAGTCTGAATAGAGTCAATCTGTGTGGTTGATTGAAAGCTGGTTCCTGAAAGCCTGTTACACATGCATTTCGGACAATAAACAACTTTTCAACTTCACATAGCCTCCTTTTCTAAAGCAAAATGAGAAAGAAAAGTCTCTGTCTCAGAATTAGGTTAATTTCCCTTTGCCATTCATTTACGTAACATCATGAGGGAGAGTTTCTTCTTTAGAGGTCATAAGTGAGTAATTAGCAACATTATAGCTGTATACTTTTGTCCATTCATTGCTCTGAACCCAAACAGGAAAAGGTAAAACATGTACTGAGTCATCTATTAGCTTCAATAAGATCCTTTCAATTCCAATTTCACAATTTTCTTGAATATATCGTAAACAATTCTTTCTGCTTCTGCTGATATGATCAAAAGCCTTCATTATTAAGGCACCATTGCTTGCTGCAGACCTTAATTGGTGCTTTTGCAATAGCAAGCAACATTTGATTTTAATGGCTTCATCCCAAACAGAATTGCATGGCTTGCATTATGGCTTACTTTTTTTTTTATATCGCTAAATTCCCTGAGGGAAGGACAGAGATGTCATCATTAGTGGGCAGTAGACTCTGGCCGTGTTGTCTGTGATGGCTGCCGAGGTCTATAGCATGGTCAGCCATGACTGTGGCCCACTAGCAGTGTCTGCTTTGTGTTTTTCCTGCCTGGGCTCCCATCTGGCCACGTGATCCTACGCCAGTCTGCTCCTGCAGAATACATTTGGGGAGCTAATGAGGAAAGAAGCTTTGCGTAGACCTGGAAAAGGGCACCTCTCCCTCTTTTTCTCCTCTGAGAAAAAGCGGGGAAAAGTCACTGTGGTCAGTTTTATTAACTTGGCTGACCTTCACACAAACAATTAACATTTACAGAAAATGCAGCTCCTCCCATTATCTCCCTCATCTCCATCTTAATCTTCAACCTCATGTTTTTTTTTTTTTCTCCTTCCACAAAGGAAATGTATCAGACAGTAACAAATTAATGGCAAACCCGTAGCATGTATTTTATAGACAACTGCAAGGTGACGTGGATTATGCAGGAGAAGCTCAGGCTATCTGAAGGTCCCTGACATGTTCTGTAATTAGCTAAGGGCCTTTACTCCCACAGTAAAGAACTAAAAGTGAGCAGTGATTAGGTGACCTTATATACTGACTTTTCCTCTACAAAGCAAACCTCTGTGCTTTGAGTGAAATCTGGTCTATTAACGAGAAATATATAGGATAAAAATGTTTTATTCTAACAGTTAGAGCCCAAATGAAGTTTTCCACATGACCCATGTTCATTTACAAATGTATGATAAGCATTACATACAGTACAAAAGTGCATCCAAGGGAACAATTGCTTAAACACCGGTACGCTTCATATGAATACATTGTTTTTTAACCATTAATAACCAGGTAAGTTGAATAGGAATAAACGCATTGCTTGCGTAGCTTCTTTTTTCTTGTCTTCACCAAAGGTAGACTGTCATTCTTGTCTCTGAGGTGATTTTTATCCTGACGTGGACAGAAAACAAAACTCGCATTAACAGTAGCTTCATGTGTGTGATCATGTGTTTGTGTTTGCATGTGTTCTTCCATTTGCAGAACCTGATAAAGAACCTGCCAGAGCAGAAAGAGCTGAGTGCGCTAGCGGAACTAAAGGGTGAATACGAAGAGCTCGTGGAGTCAGAGCAGTTTGGCATTGTGGTGAGTATAATTTCCTGGTGTCTGCTGGATTCCCGCAAGGGAGCACACAGTATACACAATCTTACTCCCTGTCTGTTACAGTCAAACACTTGGAAGTATGCTCAGTTGAAAAATTCAAAACAAAATTACATTGCAAATTCACTGTTGGGCGGAACTACCGTGCTTTTGGACAGTGGTACAGCTCGGACCAGAACATTTTAATATTTAGAATTTAGACGGATGCATCCTCAAAAGTTGCAGTGATGATTATTTTAAACATCTAAAAATACTGAAATTTGATAACCCAACTTCCAAATGATAGAGGCTATGGTTTAAAAAAAAAAAAAAAAAGTTATTTTGATTTAAGCAAAGAACAGTTCAGTCATTTTTGATTAGAATTCAGCATCAATAACTTAGTGAATGTCATATTTTGACATCAACTGTCAATGTTATGATGAAGCCATACCCTCAGGCTATGAATCCTGTCTGTAATAAAGTTCTTTGAAAAGTCAGCCTCTGTAGTCAACCAGCTTGGTGATGTATCCCAATACTCTAATCAATTTACCATGAACATCCATAGTTCTGTCTTGTGCAGGGGTGAGAACAATAATACTGTGGGTAAGATATTGTATACTTCAATTTTAACCCTCGACAAATAATCATCATTTTTGGTCATCACAAAAATAAAGTTTAAAACGGAGGATGTAACCTTTTAAAAGCCCAATTTGGAATATTTCCACTATACATATTACATTAGTAATGTTTTTACTTGATAATAAAGAGAAATACGTTTCTTATCAACTGCTTGTGCTACACACTTGCTCAGCCTTGCAATTTACCTGCCACCTTTTCACACTTGACTGGATGTTGACTGAAAAGGCAAGGTTGAATTGTACTGTAAATCTATTGTAGAAGAGGGGAAGTACATCATCAGGCTGCTCTGACCTTTCCACTTAGTTACAGCTGTAATTACTTTTTAATTAACTGCTCTTACCATCCATTTACCAAGTGAATACCGAGCACTTTAGGCAACTGTAAAAGGAAGTGTTATCTTTAAAGTTAACTTTTCAGCAAGATCACAGAGATACATTATACAGTTTTACAAAATACATGTTCGGTGAGACCCAAGGGTCGCAGACGTGCTCCATCACGCTAGTTATTCTCTTTACCCATTGAAGGCTTTTTACCTGTCTTTTAGAAGATGTAATGAAGCAGGAGGTGGCAGTTTCCCTCGTGATCTCACCAATGTTGTGATCATATACTTCCCCACTGATGAAGTAGCTCCTCATTGCAGAGATGTTTTGTTCCCCTGGGAAATAAGCCATGTTCAAGCTTTTCTCTGCCAGAGCTGTCAACAACGTGCTCACATTCAGTGTGATCTCTACTTATTCTATACAAATCAATTCAAGTGAGAGGGAGGGGAGGAGTGTGTGGCTACGCGAGTGCGTGCAGACAGCCATGTAAACAAGGACTTCAGGTGGGAAGGATTGTGTGTATGTGTGTGTATCTTATTTGTTTTATTTCCCTCCCATATTCATACAGCTTTCTATGTTTTTGCTATTTTGCATCAGCGATTTCACCCTGAAGCCCACAAGTATTGATTGGGGCTATTATATTACTATGACAGATCTGTTTAATAGGAGATTCCTTTATCCGTATAAAAGTCAGGCGGGACGTGGGAAATGGGCAAATTCCATTTGCTAAAGAGGGTAGTTGATTTTCAGTTTATTAGCCGCAGCAATAATCACACTGGAGATTCAACATGATGGTGAAGGCAGGGTGGTATGACTTTATCGGATTCCTTTTCTGTCTTTGCTTCCTCACCTCATTAGAAGTTATTGTAAATCACAAAATTATTTTCAAATATCCCCAAGATTGTGAGTAGCAGAATTCATGGTGGAGAACTAGAGAGTTACATTTACCAAACCTGTTATATCTTAATGCAGAGCCTCTCTAGTCTTAGATAAATATGCATTATTTTTGTTAACTAGTATACTGACCTGTAAGTACAGTTTGCCAGTGAAGGGCATAAGTTCGAGGAGTGTCGTAAGAAAACTGAGTATAAGAGTTAATTATTGATTATTGAAAATATACCAACCCACTTTTTCCTGCTCTGCACATAATATGGATATTTACTATGAACATTTTTACCTTGATTGTGGGTGACAAGGTTGGGTTGTTGTCACTATGGCAATATTAGGGAGAGTTGATGCAAGTAAGTGTGCTAAGAATGTGCAAGTGAGCTTCACAAAATGATTAAATATAAATAATTGTTAACCAATACTGGAGAAAAACAGAATGTGGGACTTTCATTAAGCTGAATGTGATTTCACACACATAATATGTAAATTATTATTATTAGGCCCAGGCACGTTGTTTTTATACAACAAAAATAATTTACATTCTTTCTTTTTACTTCATTTCTACCCTCAGATGAGTTCTGTAAAACTCCTACGGCCACGTCTCAGCGGCATTCTGTTTAAACTGACGTTTGAGGAGCAGGTGAATAACATCCGGCCGGACATCATGAATGTGACATTCGCCTGTGAAGAGGTGAAAAAGAGTGAAGGCTTTTTCAAACTCCTGGAGCTGGTATTGCTGGTTGGCAATTACATGAATGCTGGCTCAAGGAACGCCCAGACATTTGGTTTCAACATCAGCTTTCTCTGCAAGGTAACGCACCGCTATGACAGCTGAAATCACAGATGAAAACCACGTGGTGAAAGTGTCCAAAATGTGAACTGACATTAACATGAAAGTGATACATATCATGCATATCATTCTGAATCCATTTTCACATTTGTTTTAATCTAATATTTGATAAAGCAACAATCAAATACAAATATTTCAAGTCACAAAATATCACAAACATGACTAGATGTGGAAGCGCCAGCAATTGCAGCATCTGTGTTCACTGCCAGGTGAAGTCACAGCATGCAAAGGTGTGAAAAAGATGACTGGCAGCCATATGCACACAGCACAACTAAGCTGTCCCCCCCACAGCAGATCAAGCTACAGTTAGTCAAGGTAAAAGGAAAGCAGGGTCTCAAGCTTTGATTTTAAAATTAGACCATAGAATAAGTTATAGCAGTAAAGTCCTTATTGTTTATTGATTTACATAAATTAATGTAATGAGAAATGTTTTTTCTGCTCATGTATATTAATAGTGTAGGTTTTAAAACAAATGTAAAGGCCAAAAAAGGCCTTTACATCGACTGAATCTTTAAACGTACATACTTCACTGTGCAGTGATAAACAGACATAGCAACCAGAGGATTGTCAATATGATTTTCTTCATTATTGCATATGTAAATTGTCTCCACATATTTGGACACATTGTATTAATCTTTCATTTCATTTCAATTCAATTTCAATTATTTATAGTTTCTCAAACTTCATATTCAGTGGTTATTTCTTATGCAAGGAAACTTAACATTTTGAAAGTTTTATAAAACATGTCAATATTCAAGTTGTAGAAATCACATTTTTGACAATTCTTTGCAGTAGGATTTTCTTGTAAGCTCCCACTGCTGCCTGTGATTGGCAGTCAAGCCGTGGTGATAAACACCCAAAATAGGTTTTTGTTTGTTTATTTTTGCATAATCTGCTGTTTATAAGCGGAGCTATTGCTGTACAGAAAAAAATGACACAAGAAAAGATCAAAACCTAGTACATGGGTGAAACGTATAAAATGCTAGCTTTTAATTTGAAATGAGGGCTTTTAATTTGAAATGGATACAGAAAGTCATAGCATTCAGCTGGCCAATGGAGCCTTCATCAGTCAGTCATGTGGCAGTGACATACATTCACACGAATAGAGCTGTCCATGCTGTTGTCAGTCGAGCCTAGAAAATATGATCTTTCCTGAATGGTCATGTCAAATGAAACAATCATAGCATAACGACATAACAGTGTCATATGAAAACACTCAACATAGGATGTTTTCATGTGTGACTTCTAAAAACAACAACCTTCCATACATATTTGAAGCCAGCAATCTTGCAGGTACCTTTTAGATGAAGGCCTTTACTGTGGTGAATGTAGTGTACTTTTGGTATTCCTGCAAGCTGACTGACTCATTGTGAAGTGTCAGTGTAGAGCCTGGTAATGCCTCAGGGGGCTGATTGGACCATTATTGATGGACAACGAAAAAAGTCTACTTTCTCACTTTAGTCAATCAAGTAAATGGCCCCCTGGGTGGCAGGTCTAGGGTACCTAATGGGCTCATCAGGGAGGAGGTTGATGACGGGAATGAGCATCAAAGGGAAGGGCACAGGCTGTCCCAGTCCCACCTTCGCCTTCCAAACTTGAGCCCTGCACTACAACCCCGTGTCCTGTCAAGGACACAAATCTCTCGGGAACCAGTCTGGTCACATATTCAGCAAGCTGAACTTGCAGTGTGGCAGGATAAGATGTACCATATGCACGTAACATATGAAATGAAGGAATCATTTTTAAATATATTTTTCGAAGAACATCTACATTGTTTACATGCTTAAAACATAAAAAAAAACAAGCATGTTTCTTTTTAAGAATACAAAAGAGACTGTTTCTGTAATTAAATATTTTTGGTCAATGTATAAATTAATTTGCTCTTTGGTTCAAAAACAGAAATATAACTTGTCATTGGTTTTATCTCTGACTTACTGAGGGATGAACACACTTACTGGCTCTGCTTAATAATTAAAGGCTGCATGGCAATGATTCTTGTTCAGTTTAAGTTTAACAGAACAGGCTGTCAATGAGGTACTTGAATTGGTAAAGGTAAGTCATCTACACAACAGTAGTGTGACCTTGTGTCCTGCTAAGAAAATATAGCATTTTCCATAGCTGAAATTACCATCACAGTTACTCGTGCTATTATACATAGTATGTTCAAAGCACATCTGTTTGTCTCTTGTATTCACATAACTTATTGTCAGCAGTGGTCTTGTGATTTTACATAACTATACTGCATGTACATTCCTTCTACCTTTCCTATGAGTCAGTGCAATTTTATGAGCAACTATACAATGTGTTTGTCCTTTGCTGCTGCTCCATCTGAACAAGTTAAATGGAGCAATCAAAGGCCAACAATACTTCTGTTAGTGTGTGATTTCTTATACTCCCACCGCCACTTCAGCTATTAGTCGATTTATCTATTTATATATTTATATATATATATATATATATATATATATATATATATATATATATATATATATATATATATATATATATATGTATATGGGAACTTGTTTGCTCGTAATATATCTTGCCAATCTTAAATCTCATATATAAGAATGTATTGTACTAACTTGGGAGGGATTTGGAATAATACTACCTCAAAGCAATTTATGCTATGAAAGATTGAATGATATCACTGTTCAGAATTTGCGTTCAGTGACAGAGTAATGAAGCATTGCTTTTTTAATATACTTCAGATTTGTTTGAAGTAGTAACATTTATATGCAGTCTATCCAGTTGCCCCAATATAATAAAATGGGATAAGACATATGACAAGTAGCTACTTTAAGGAATGGCAAGATGCATTTCATGAGTGGTTTTAAAGGAAAGATCTGAGGCAAACGTTAAGGTAGCCTAAGCTCTTCAAGGAGAGCATTCCTAAGTTTAGGAGCTTTGGCAGTTTTTCACTTTTACCACAAATATTAAAATTGCCAGTTCGTGGGATGGATTGAGAATAAAATGGCCCTGAACTTTCACATAGACAAACTCAATTCAACGTGTGCCCAGATACTTCACAGCCATGGGCCAAGTCCTCACAATACCTCAAAGCTGCATTGACTGAATTCCTGATGTAAAATAGTGTTGAACTAACACAGGTACATTGGGATTTATGTGTATTCCTGCTGCCCTGACAGAGACCCTCAACATGATGTTACCACTACCAACAACACCTCATGCTCTCTGTAAAGGTCCCATAGTGTATACATTCCCATTTATTTATTTTTATTACAAATACATTTTTGGTGCAATACAACAAAAACAAATTAAAGTATCAAAATGTTCAGTCTATGAAGAAATGCCCACGGCCTACATTATGTTTGTGACATCACAGACTCACCCTCCTTAAAAATGGCATGTTATATGTCCACCCTCATCATGGCCCACTGTTCAACCTTTTAATGTAGAAGAAAACACAGAGCTAACAAGCCAAAAGACAGGAGAAAACCTGTTGGCCTGGGCATGGGTCAATCAGAAAAAAAGTTAACCAATTAGAAGAGAGAGTCATTGCCATCAATGCACCTTAAAGACACAGATGAAAAAAACAAAACAAAAACAGTCTGTTGTTGGTAGAGTTCCAGACAGGAGATCTAAAACTATATTGTGGTGTTTTTTGGTATTTACAACCACAAACATATTGTCTTATGGATATTAAGAAAGCCAATAAAATACCAGAAAAGTGTAAAAATGGCCCTTTAAAATACAGTAAATCTGTTACTGCCATGTGCACTAGTATTTTCAAACTTTAATTATCTAAAGTATTGACCATCTCAAGTGATTCAATCAACATAAATGCAATGCATTAAAATGCTTTGTTTGTCACATATTGCTACTTCTGTCTGTAAAATGTAACTGATACAGTCCCAGACTTTGTTTAAAATTGACATGATAAATAAAGCCCTTATTTTATTGTGCAAATTACTTCATTAAAATTGTAAACGTAGAGATTTGGGGAGAGCAGTTAACATTTTCTGTTTATGAATTAGTGACATTGCACTGGCATTGCATGCTCTGAGGACTCAGCACAGTGTTATTATCGCAATAATATTCACCTCACAGTACTAACATGTTTCCAGTTTCATCAGGTAATTGTAATAGCTACTGTCTTACCTGAAACCACATGGTCTCTCTGTTTCCATCCACTGCACTTAATGAAACCCCAGTGTGCCCATCCTCCTGCCCTCTGAATTATTAGCACTTTTTGCCAGCAAGGCTATGACCAATATGCTATGATACGAAGATGCAGTATGCTGTTACTGTACAACTGTGTTACATGATTTAAAATTATTGTTCCAGTAAATGTGCTGTTTGTTAACATTTTCTAATTAAATGATTTATTACATTTTACTAAAATTAGTTAGCAGATGGAATTACTGCTAAGATATGCACTTTTTTTGTACGGTAATGACAGTTTGGGGTTGTGGTGGCCGTGTCCTTTTCATTTAAACTGTGCCATCTTAATAGGGCTCCGCTTGACTCACATGTTAAACCGGTCCAAATCATAATGCTGCAGTCGCCGATTCAGTTGTTTCGTTTATTCTCACATTAATCAAAAAAAAAGTTTACAAAACATTCTCGTTGTAACGTGAGGTCAGAGACTACCGATGCCCCTTCCTCACGTTTCCTCCGTGTTTGGTGAAGAACAACAAAAAACTCAGTCCCTTTTCTCCCCTATCACAGCTGATAATCAGCTGACAATCATCTGGTCAATCACAGCTAATACATACTAATTACTCAGCATATTCATTTCATCTTATTTCATAAGTCAAAAGAAATATTTACATTACCTCAGTAAATAAGCAAATTCTAATATAATTTGTTATCAACACAAAATATGGCTCTAACAGGGGTATAACAATAAACAAATTCAAATTTAAAATCCATGAAATTAAATTGTGGTTACCCAACGTGGGAAAACATCCTCCTCTAATGAAAGTATGTGTGTTTTTGAGTTGGTGTGTGACGGCATGCCTCTGACTGCTTGAAACAGTTTCAGTTCAATATCGCCTGAGCGTGTGTGTGAGAGGAAGTACACACGTGTTTGCATGCCTACATGTGTGGGCATGTCCAACTGCAGGCTGTTGACAGCGTGGATATTATCAGTATGAGTACAAAGAGGTGGGTTGTGCTAATTAGCTTTCCCAGCATGCCGTTCGAACAGCATGGAAATCACGGTGGGGAATGAATATGGAACAAGTTTTCTATGCACTGATGTGAAGAATCCCAGCTTCAGTGTATGAACACAGATACACACACAGACACACTTACTTGGCAAAGGCAGTACAGTACTTTTATTCAAACTTTTCTGCCCCAGTGCTTTTTTTCTATGGGGTGTATTATTTCCTTTTGTGTAGCCATCAGTAATTGGTTGTGGACTTTTTGTTAGACCTTGTTTTTTTCATCTTTTACTTACATACTGTAAACGGTGTCACATGGAGTTTCCCAAGAATTTGGGTGGTATTTTCAGCTTGTTAGGAATTAGTTTCCACAGTTGAACGTATAACATGAACCCCCAGAGAAGTGCCATTGCTCTTACACCATGCTCTTTGTTCTAATTATAACTTAAACATATTATAAAGTAGGTTGAGGTTCAAAACCGGTAGTTACTTTTTTTCCTATGTAAAGGAAATGTTTCCTGCTCTGAAAAGGTACAATTACATCACAGCAGTTGTTGCTTTTTAGGAAATAAATTATTGTTCATTTGGAAATACTGTACTGTAGTAGGTATTGTATTTATACTGCAAGTGGCTTCACTTAGTTTTACAGTATACTCATTGACAAAGTGGTTGCATTTTTCTAAATTTTTTGATAATTTAACTAATATGACTTTTTTTCTGAACAACAGTTAATAAACCACTGTAAAAAAAAAAAAAAAGTAGTATCGTAAATGTGTGAAAAACTCTGGGTTTATAAATATGTCTATATTTTGTTTGTCATTTCAGCTCCGAGACACTAAATCCATCAGTCAGAACACAACACTTCTTCATTTCCTGGCTGAGAAGTGTGAAGAGAATCACCCAGAGATTTTGAGGTTTCCAGATGAACTGGAGCATGTGGACAGTGCCAGCAAAGGTATGTCTCTCAACCTTTACCTCTCAGGACGGTCCAGTTGCATGCAATGTGGTCATCCTAATACTGTAACATATTCGCTGTGCTGCTATCAGAGGACATCTCTAAGTGTAGTTCAATTTCTAAGCCTATATTGTGTTCATTTATTTATTATAGCTTATTTTTAACACTTCACTTACTCCTTTCCTTTGACAACAGCTAACACTCTTTGTGACAGGAATAGAGTTGTTTGTCTGACCACATTGTCATTCAGGCTGTCAATAAACTAATTCCATTTTAATTCTTTTCTCGAGCATTTGGTGGAATCCCTGCAGGCTTATTTACTTTGTTAGTCTTGTAATTGGTTATTTAATCTAATTCAACTAATTATGCACTTGACTGAGACTGCCAGCCATTGTGTAAGTGGACTGAATAGTCTTCATATGCTGTATATATTAAGTTGTGTATATGCACACATTCAGAATCGTATCAACTTTGTCATTTCATGGAAATTAATTATTCAAGGTGAATTACTGAGATTACTGAGACAAGTAAATCAATTCCTATTGCAAAAAATATCAGGAACTCTGTCAGAAGTAGGGAAGCAAACATTTTATGCTGCACCATATACTTTACATGCTGTTGTTTCATTGATCATCACATATAATTGCACTGGATTTTCAATGGGATACTGTACTCTTCCTTTTTACATTTTCAGACACCAAAAGTTGTGAAATGACTACATGTTATTTGAGTTTAATTAGATGATTCAGAATATTATGCATTTTTTTTACTCACTCATGTTTTATTTCATACATTTTACAGCATCTTTAATTAAGGAAAGCCAAAAATCTACACTGATGATCATCTAAAAATTAGATGTGCTTTGAAACAGATCACAAAGGAACATAGTCGTGGCTCATTAATTGCTTAAATATTCACCACGAGCTCCAGATCCTTTACAAGCTCATGGTTGGTCTTTCAGGCAAACTGACAAAAGAAAATAAATCAAAGCTACTGTTCCACCTTAATACACTGAATACACTGTACACTCTTAACATAAAGTCAAAAACTACTTATGCATGATAGTTTAATATAGCTTAATAACTTTATATATACATATATATATATATATATATATATATATATATATATATATATATATATATATAATTATTTATTTTTTTTATTATTATTTTTTTCCCCCAATCGATTGAGGTTTCTGTTTGCAGTAAATACAAACTTTTAAAATTATTTATTTGTATGAGCAGGCATAGTTTGAAACATTCATATTTTTTTTTTAAACCCACAGACTGTTACAAGAGCTCCCTATTAAACATATGTTATGATTAATGTTTACCCATTGACTACATCATGAAAATGTTTACATCAAACTCAAAGTACAACAAACCAATCATATGTAATATGGTACATACAGCAGAACAGTTGACTATAAAACCTTCTTTCTCTCATTGGTAAAAGGATAACAAAAAAAAAAAAACACACCATATGGTCACACTCTTCTTGGGTAGTAAATCTTATGTGACCAAATCTGGTCACCCAAGCATATGATTTCTGATTGTAGATTGTCAGGGGTTTGTGGGGGAGCGGCTGACTTAAAGGGATCCTGAAAGTAATGTGGGACATTCAAATGTAATTAAATGGCAATCTGCAATGACTCAACGTGGTACAATTAATACACCTTATTGATAAGTGCAATCAGGCCAGGATAATGTCCCGAGGAAATCATAATTTCCCCTGCTTTGATTGGCTACTTCAGAGTTCTACAGTGCACAATTTCTCCCAGAAATTGCTTTGCCACCTTGCTATTCTAGATCTTTACAGTTTTATTTGACCACTTTTCACCATTAAAAATGGTGCACATCTGTTTCCTGCAGTCCTACAATGATTTAAAGTTCTTCAGCAGGCCTATGCATATTTAAATAAAGGCAATTGGTAGTTATTGTTAATTGTATCATTGACAATTAAATTTGTTGTGTCCGACTAGCATTTAGTGATAATAGCTACAGGTAGCAACAAAAGCCTGTTTTGCATGCTTTTAGAGTTAATGGATATATATATATATATATTACTATCTCCCTATGCATCTATCAATATGACCTATATTTATGTATTCTATTCATTCACTAAAATGGCCCAAATGATGTTTTGATATTATGTTGACCATGATGTATTTCATATCTGTAGCATAAATTAGGTTCACTGCAAAGAGAACATACGTAATTTCAATTATATTATATTAATTCTGATGGTTCTTTTGAAAGCCTTGGTTATGCAAAATAAATGAGTGCATTTTATTATGTAAAAAATCAGTATCCTCAAAGACTAGTCTGTGAGCAGAGGAGAGTAAGTGTCCTGGTGGAGTCTACAGGGTAACAATAACTAAGACAAGTCCAGCACATGTAGATGTTCCCTTAGGAGGCTCCCCAGTCCTCCTAGGATTCAGCTATTATCAAAGCCTACCTGTATCAAGGTCAGTTTTAATCAAAATTCACATGATTATGTAAGAAGGCAGGGGCAGCAATCTGTAAATGTTCCAGATAGCACCAGGAGAAGGGGAAGGACCCGTTTAGACAATGCACGGTGGGCATAAAATACTTGTATATAATTTAAACATACTCGCTTGTGGCTGAATATGTAATTGTTTTATCTCGGAATTAGCTGTTCTCTGTTCAGCAAATTTATTTTCCAGATATAAAAGAAAGCAGAAAAATGGTTGGCCTGTCGTGCCCTTGGTTTTCCTTCCTAAAGCATTGAGTAAAAAAAAAAAAAAAAGATTGTTGAATCCCTGCTACCTGAAGTACAAAAACAAGATATTGACTGTATTTTTCATTGCACGTAGAGATCTGCCAGAGACACTACACTCATTTCGCATTAAAAAAAAAAAATATTTTTTATATGGGTATAGATTTGTGGCGAGACATATTAGTCTATTACAATCTTTAACCTTGATGCAAGTATCAAGTTTAGTCTTGACATCCACACTACCAGTTTTCATCATTACTAAGGTAACAATTGGAAACACCAATGTGACAATGTATATTTAAAAAAAAAAAAAAAAATAATAATAAAAATTGAAAAAAAACAAAACAATCCTGTCATGTACAATGTAGTGCTGAATGAATGGTGTTATTGGTAAGTAATTATAAAATGCCAACTTATGAAGTCTGAAACAAAATATCTTCAGGTATCTATATTTGAAATTTTTCTAGGTGGATAGGCAATACTTAGTCCCTTGCCCTCAAAGATGCTATGATGTATTTATGTGCAGGATTAACTGAAAAAGGATGATAGCCATTTGTAAGACATCAGGGTTGTTTTCTGATCCAAAAGATCCTTCTGCAGATTCCACTTGTGGTCATCCCTTAAGAGTAACGTTTTGCCTTTATTGTTTGCTTAGTATTCAAGCTACTACCTTATTTCACTGTGAGCTCCTACTTTGGATGAGCTGGGGATTGGTAGCCTCTCCTGTCACCATGTCATCTTGGATCTCCAGTGATAAATCACTTTGGGAGGTAAAGGATTGGAACGAGGTGTTGGTAGCTCAGAGGGCCTCTTTGAAAATGCTCTTTTTTTGCATCCTCTTCACTCCCAAAATTACTACTCACAACCAGTAGCTCTCTGTCACCACTTCAGTTGGAGTTTTCAAAAGTTTTAGGAAAAAGCAATTGACTTAGATGGTTATTTTATACCTTCTTCATTAGCTTGTAAATAGTAGACGAAGGTTATCCAAATCGTGAAATATTCCAGTGAGTAATATGTATGTTGTTAAAGAAAGTGACCAATTTTTTTTTTTTTTTTTTTTTTTTTTAACGTGGGAACATTAACTGTTGCATGATTAAACATTTTTAGCAAACATTTTCTAATGAGCCTCAACATGAAATATAGGTTAAAGAAAAGTCATAAACTGAAGGTGAAGGACAGCTAAACTAAATAAGATGGGGTTGCTAAAGAAGTGACAGTTTTGTTCGAAAAATTTTACACCATGATTGAGCATAACAATTCAGAAGGTGGTCATCTTGCAACAGCAAGGTCTCTTACTGGCAAGTGCTTTTATATGGGCTGTCCAAGCTCCTCTACAAAAGCACAATGAAACAGGAAGGCTAAGGACATGAAACACAATAGTCAGCCTTGGAAACTGAGGGCCACTGACAAAGGACACATCAAGATGACTTCCCTTTGAAACTGGAGGATGTCCAGCAGCTCAGAGCAGGCAGAAACCGGTGGAACCTGGGTATGCCCGCCTGTAGTCCAGAGAAATTGGGTCAGAACTATTCTTTTTGGACAAGGCCATTTCCCCATTGCCATTTCACCTCGGGTGCAGGGAACCAGAATGGTGCTCTGGACTGAAGAGTCAAAATTTGAAATAGTAGGATAACCAAAGGGCTGGCAAGCACATGAAGGGTAGACTCTCTGCAGGCAACAGTGAAGCATGGGGAGGGTTCTATGCAAGTTTGCAGCTGCATTTCTGCGAATATTTTGGGAATTTGGTCACAATTAGTGGTCTCCTAAATTCTAAGGAGTACAGGCAGATTTTTATCCATTACACATTGCCATCAGAGAGGCATCTGGTTGGTCCCAAAATCAATCTGCAGCGTGACAGCAACCTGATACATACAGGTTCTAAATAATGATCTTCAGTACACAAGTAGTTCTATAACAGATGGTATGACCCCAACAGAGCCCAGATCTCAACATCGAGTCAATCTGGGATTACATAAAGATTTATGGAACAACCAACCTGCCAAGTAGAAAAATGTGTGCAAGGGAACCTACAGTATGAGCATTTATGCTATTTCCAAGGCGTTAGCGGGTGTCTCCAAATATTGGTTTGATATAGGCTTTTTTCCATTTACTGCACTTTGTATAAAAGCAACTAATCAAGAAATAAACTACAACATGAATGCACTATTTTTGAAATACCCCTCATTTAACTGCATGTTTTGCCTAAAAGTTTGTACATTATTCTTTTACATTCACTGATTATGTTAGTAACATCGCAAATCATGAATTGCATTAAATTCAAATACAGAGAATTAACTGAAGTACTTTCTCAATACTGGTTAATGTGAGCAATTAAATACAGTAGGTCATACAATCCTGAAACATTGTATTATTTAGTATTTTACTCCATAATATTTACCCTTAATTTGGCTCAGGTTAAACATTGCAGGTGGTACAGCAACAAACTGGTGTGAGATATTCCAGATGACGTTAACTACTCATTTCTTCAAACTATAATTTCTAATTACTGTGTCTGATTGATGCAGTAAACTGAAAGTCCCATATTTTTCTGCTTGGGTCAGCATTTGTTTTAATAATACATTTCATGTCCAGGGTGATTTCACATGATCAAGTCTGTTGCATTTGATTCAATGCATAGTCTTCATTTAATTTAGGGTAAATATGATTTTGATATTAGAGGCCTGTGTTTAAAATTCTAATATTCGATTTCTCAAAAGTTTCTCCAGTACACACGTTTGTTTTGTTTGCACAAACAAATACTTGTTTTCATATTCTGCTCACATTCAGTGCTAACCTGATGGAGGTGCTATGTTTGCACAAAGTTTGGTAGTAGTCCCTGCGGACATCAGCAATCATACACCATCATAAAATCTGTTTAATGAGATGCTTTGATTAGATGAGTAATTAATGCAAAATGTGCTGGTATTACAACAGTGAATGGAATAGTCTGTGCTACGGTGTTGTTGTTATATTTCTACTGTCTTTGTCAAAGAAGTTAGCTAAGTTAAAGACTTATCCCAAATGAATTGGCCATCTGCTGCACAAATCAATTGATACTAGCCCCAGTCAGCTGCATGTGGTGTAGAAACTGCAAGTTGTGGTGGGTACATTTTTTTCCAACTGTGTGAAATCTCAGCAGGCGCGCTCACATTTCAGCTGTTGAATGCATTCAGAGGAAACACTGAACGTTCTTTAACTTAGAGTAGCATTTTCTGCACACCTTCCTTATTCATCTTCTGTAGCATGATGTACTAGTGAATTAGTGTATAGTCGATACTGAACATATGCAGTATGTACTCTATAGCCTACATATTGTATGTGCATTAATTCATACATTTACGATAAGACATTATGCCTGTAATCATTTGAAGTGTAGTCATACAGTCTACTATTTTCATACCCCTGACCTCATCTTAATAGTAGTGGCAAACCCTTGAGAGAAGTGTCATTGGCCAATTTGCTTTGTTAAATTCCCCCCAGAGACGAATATGTGGGGCCCTGACAATGAGAACTAAGTCTATGTGGTGATTCCACTCAATCAGTGGTGCTCTGACAATCTGTCTTGACAATCCGGGAAAAGAGGAAATATGACACAAATGTTCTCATAAATCTATTTAGTATAAGGCATAGCCAAGGGCAAAGTACTTTGGAGCCTGAGAGAGGGAAAATGGAGAATGAGCGGAGAAAAAAAAGGATGAACTCTGAGGATATTAATACCGCTGTGAATATATCTATTATCCACATTCATTTCAAGGCAGTGCAGCATAATGAAGCAGTGCCCATTTCCCATTTAAACTCCAAGCAGTACTTGGCTCTGTATCACGTAGACAAAATGCCTTTCTGGATGGGGTGGGACACAAAAAGGACCATTTGTCTTTCGGTTTCACAGGAGTTGCATGAAATCATGGGGTTGAGAAGATATTCCCTCATGCCTGTCCAGGGTGGGGAGGGTGTCTCACTGTAGTGAGCTACAGAAGGAGGAATGTAAAGAATGAATACAATTCCAGCCAAACACCTTAGCACTGCTGCCATAGACACACTTTTTTTTTTTTTTTTTTTCCCAAAGAGATGCACTTGTCTTTAAAAATAACTTGCAATTTACTCATATCATCCTCACGGTGTTATATTTCACACTTCTCCCCCAACCATTGATCACAACAAATAAAAGCTTTTATAAATTATTTTTTTGGTTAAGCTGAAAAGCACACATACACGGTATGTGCTTTCATTGCTATTGTTAAGTTGGTTTGTAATCAGTAAAATGTATCACATCAAAATTGTAGTTTCTCTGGCAACAACGACTGATATAGACCTAAAGTACATTGTGAAAAGTAAGGGAGAAAAAAATGAGTTGACAATATTAGTGGAAAAGGGCAGCTATAAATTGCGTTAATCCTACTTTGGTGTGTTAATTAAATTGAAATCAAATGAAATGTCTGTCATTTGATTTCATAGTTTCTCCCGTTGTAGCCTCATTCGTTTTTAAAAACAAACACAAATCCTTTTTAGAGCTCTATAAAGTATGTTGAAAAATGTGTCTGCACTTCCTGCTAATTTCTATCAATTCTTATCAGCTGTTTTTGTTTGTGTTTTTTCCCCCTGTGGTGCAACGTGGCATCTTAAATATAACTGACCTATGCTTATTTATAACTATTTTGGAAATAGGGAATTAGTGATAGTGAAGAAACTGCAGTAAAATGTTTACTTATCATACCAAAAATCTAGGCATGAACAGCTTTTTTTTAATTATTTGCAAAAAAATGTTTGAAATGATGAAGTGGCCCATAAAATGTATAATTTAGTAGACTCCTGTGTACACAAGTAAAGGAATGGCCTATTTACCTGGTTTTGTGGCTTCATCCATTGCCAGGTCTTTCTCCCTCGTGGATAAGGGCACCGCTGATGAGGCACTCCAATTATATGTGGCACTACTCTGAGGAAGTAGGCTGCAATATCACCTGTGTCCACTGACCTCCACCTGCAATTCCTTGGGTTTTTCATTGCACAGTAACAAGCTTATTGCCATCAAGTTTGATATGTTTCCACTTCTTTTTCATTTCTGTCATGGTTTGGTTCTCTGAATTAGCACTGCTCACTCCAGCACTTAACATATTTTTATCAAAGTGGGAATGCCTATGAAACTATGACCGCCAACAATACCTACTCAGCCATCTCAACCTCTGCAAAAAAAGAAAAATAATAATAACAGCAATGCTGATAATCTGTTTCACACACAGTTAAATTGTCCTTCTTAGATTTGTAGTCAAACTTTTGCATTCTTACTTAAAAGTAATTGAATGACTTAGGTCCATAGTAATTCCATTTGCCTTTTCATCATGGTAGTTAATGCGGTGGGGCATGAGGCACATGGATGGGCAGCATTTCAACTTTATTATGATTGATAAAGTGGGAAATTTCAAGTAGTTGAATGTAAAGGAATGTTCATTTTATCTTTTGTTGCACATGTCATGTATGTGACATCTACCATAGATCCCAGGCACTGTTCATTCCGTAGCTTTGGTGGACTATTCATAAGATCACACCACTGGGACGCTTCAAGCAGCAGAGAAGCTGGTCATGATGATGAGAATTCACAAAAAGACAAAAACCTAATCCCAGAGGGTACGTAACTTCAGACCCCGATGGAGATTCACCAACCAGCGGTGCGTTGACCTAGACTGAACAGCTAAAACAACACTGGAGTGGCTTTGTCTCTATGTACTTACCAGTTTCAGCCAAAGCCTGGATTTAAACCCCCTTGAAAATCTGTGGAGAGACATTGAAAATTGCGGCTCACTGATGCTGTCCATCCAATCTGACTGAGATTAGAGGGTCTGCAGGGAAGAAGTAGAGGAAAAAGCCCTAATCTAGACTGGCAGAACTTGTAGAAACAGTGTGCCCAAGACGACTTGAAGCTACAGTCATGCATTTTTTAAATCTTCCACAACACCAAAAACAACAAAAATATATCCCTGTTTTAGAAGAAACACAAATTTGCTAAATCAGTCAGATGGTTGCACTAATGTACATTATTTTTTTGAGCAAACATACTACAATTTTAATCTCATGATTTAAACTGTTTTTCTCCCAAGTTTAAAGCTTGAGTTGAAATATTTAAAATATTTATCCACGTTAAATCAGTAGGAGTAAGTGAAATAAGATTCACGCAGACGATGCACTCAAAACTAAAATATTTATTCAGATCAGGTTGAATGGAGGGAATATAGTTTATTTACAATACAAAACACTTAAACATTCCCATATCAGTAATTGGATAGGATTTTGGTAGAATCCACTGACTTCCACATAAATGTACTCTTCTGTTGAGTCCAGTTTGGTGTTTATGCAATTTCTGGCTATCACACTGTTGGTTAAATCATAAAAAGTTTGAAGTGATGTAAATAATAGTGGGTTTGTTTACATTTGAGTGCCTTTTATACTAAATCTATACCTTACCATCAATCATTTTGTTAGTTTCAGTGCCTAAGCACGTAACAACTCTCCTCTGTGTTTAGGATTTCATCATTTATACATCATAGGAATTTGGAATGCTTGTAATATTGAAGCTACAGTCTTCAATAATACACAAATTATGAGTCTTGGGGGTCCTGAGACCCAGATTTTCAGTTGATTTGACTGGACATTTTGTGCACTGTTGCATGTACAGATTCACATATAGCAACCAAAGTCAGGAATGATTTCATTATTTGCAAGCTTTAACTATGGTTCTCACACCAAACTCATTCTGTGAAAGGCAAAAAAAAAAAAAAAAGGAATAGCTGACACACTTACAGATTTGAAATTGCTATAGTCGGCTGGATCACAAGTACTCAATTCAAATATTTGTGTTAAGCATGTGTTATACTCACGTCAGTATAACATCAAGTACACTTGACTAGTAGTCATCTTAACATTGTCACCGTGGCCAGAAATGGAAACAATTTCCTCACTGGTTTCTTAAGGTATACTCATCCCTGGATCCTGAAAGTAATAGAGCAGGATCAGCGGGGCCAGCAGTGTAAATGGACAGTCTGTCATGAAGAATATTAGGAACAGGAAACAGACCTGTCTAGCTCTACCAGTGCAGTATGAGTGATGAGCTCTAGAGAGTTTTCTTTTTCTTTTTGGCTTTTTTTTTCTGTACTCACTTCATGGTGGATGAGTAGTTCATTGTGAGACCAAAACAACTATTCTCTTTCGTTTTTTCTCTCTTTTCTCTTTTTGTTCTGTTTGACTATCTCCCTTTCCCTCCACCTCTGATTTCTTACATCGCCACTTTGGCCAGACAGTATGAATGTAGACAGAGATAGACACATGCAGGGAGGCCAGCAGCCCTGGTTAGCATCAGGCTGCAGTCCGTGACAGCAGATTTCAATGAGAGTTGACAATGGGACCAGGAATGAGAATAATGCTTTTTGCCAGCCTAGAAATTCAGCCTGTCACAGTGGACCATTTCCCATGATGGGAGTGTTCCATGAGCTGAGGTGAACAAGAAAGCTCCATTTCAAATGTAACTCTGGTTTTCTATACCAATTTATAAATAGAACCAATCCACTCATCCAGATTAAAGTAATAGGGGTATTTCCAGAATTTATTTTTCTATTATCTAACATAATACAACAATTATAATTACATAATTTGTTCTCAAGAAATGTTAATAGTTGCTGTTGGACTTTTTTTTGTAATTCATTTAGTTTGACATTTTATTTATTAATTTCATGTCATTTGACAAGGAATGAATGTACAACTTGGTGAGAAAAGGGAATACTTGTTCCCAAAGTAACCCTTCAATTAATTTATCTATTGTCTTATTGCGTGGAACTGCCAACATGTAGGAGTCAAACATATATTTACAGTGCTACCGGGTTCCTTGGTTCTCTAGTTTTTAGCTTTGCATATTATAACTTTGCTTAATATTTGCTCAGGGCGTTTATTGATAAAATCATATCTTGCTGTGTGGGGCAGACCTGATGCCTTTGCTCTTTCATTACAATAGTTGAGCAACAGAACTGAGAAGTCATTGACAGGACAGTTTACAAAACATTAGGGAACTTTAAAGTTGTTTTCAGGGGAGACTTGTGATAGCGTGTCTGTCAGGCTATTCTTATAGGTAAGATAATGATGATGATTGTTGTATAAATGAGCAGGAAATTGAGTTTTCTCTGAGGTGATCCCTGCACCCTCTAGATAAGGCCATGTTGAGACATTACAATAACAAGTGCAGGGATTTGTGATATTGACTGACTGAAAGAGCATAATCTACAGTACACTATGCCTACCCTATTCAGGATTTATGCGGTGTGCTTGAGTGATGGTTCAGTGGTGAGATCTTTATTTAGAAGGCTAAGCTCGCCAAATAGGTATTATACTACTGTTAAATAGTAATTTGAGCATTAACCTGTAAGTGCTCTTCCAAGGTCCCGAGTCCACTTGTATTATTTCTTTTCAAATCTTGTAGAGATGGGATATGACATTTTATTTGGGGATCCAAGGATGAATCGTTTGGTTTTGTCTGATTTAATTAAACTTCATGAAATGGGCAAAACACTGAAACAAATAAAGAAACTATTAAACTGACCAATCCTGTCTTCATTAAAAATATATATATATATATAAAAAAAAAAAATCATCTTACTCATCATCCAAATGTCATCTGATAAAAAAAAAAAAAAAAAAGTTTTTTTTTTTCGTTTTATTCAACTATTATCTTTACATAACTTAATTATAAGAATGTTTTTATATAGTAGAAAGTGCCACAAAACTAGAAAATGTAAAACAAGACAGCTCAGTGTTAATATAATTAAATAAAGGCAATAACTGTAATATTAATGAAATAAAATAAGGCAAAGGGAACAGGAAGCACGAAGAAGGTCACCCCAGTTTGACTGATGTTATGAATGTCAGAACACATTCAGGTAGTGAGTGGTAAAAATCTAGACTGAAGCCCAAATATTCACTGCGTAAGAGAAGTTAAATATTCAAATCACTTCTACATTTGTGTTATCCTTTTCTCTGCCTTGGAAGTGAAGACTTAATTCTCTTGTCTCACCATCATGTAGGTAGAAATGTGATTTGATAAAGGTTTTTTTCAATATTTTTTTCAATATTAGGCCCTGTGTGTCTGTGTATTAGTGGTTCTGTACATTTAGGTGTCACCTCTCACAGATTTATAGTCTTAGGAACAGGGACCTCCTGTACAACTAATACCTAACAAAAAAAAAAAACAGTCTTTTATGCCATTATTAAATAAAAGGAAAAATTGATTTCAAATCATACTCTTAAGCAGGTTTGAATTATCAGTTGGTGACATTTTTTCTAAATCAGCAGAAAGGAGCCAAGAGCTATTGTTATTTGTGCCAGTCCTCGTTCTGTTTTTCCTTGTTGTTCCATGCACACAAATCACACCATGTCATGGAGAAAAATACACATCATAACAGACATGCTATTTACACAGAAAGGCGACAGATCATTTACCGTCTAGGTGGTCATTGCGGTAAAGTGCCTCTGTTTTTCCTCCCCATTCTTTCCCACATTCTCTGCCTCTGTTGACCTCTGTTTGAGAAAACGTGTCTGTGGATGAAACGCTATCATAAGAATCGGGCCAGCTTTCGACCAATCCTTCGCGTCACTGAGGGTGGGAATTGATTTTGGATATTAAATTGGGTAATTTTTTATCATGGGCTGTCGTCAATATATAATTTCAAAGCATGGCTTGAAGCGAGCATGGCAGTGCTGCTCATTGGACTTTTACTGGGCCCAGGGGAATACGCTCCCCTGTGCCCCTTTCAGTTAATGCATGCCACTATGTGCGAAGATTCCACCATCACTCATGATTTATACCTCCGAGAGCGAGCAGAGACAGAGCACTACATAGACATTCTCTGCCTGTATTGCAACATTTATATGGCACTCTTAGGTTTTTTTCAGGGTCTGTCAAGACTATGCTTATCTTTATCTGTCATCTTCCAGATGGTTGTTCTCAGAATGCCCAAGTTGTTTCTTTTTTTTGTCATTTCAGTAAATTATGCATTGAATTACAAAGTAAGATCAGCTATATTGTTTTAAACTCGTGCATAATTATTGAACCTACAGTAGTGCCATTATTTTTCTCAAGTATTCTCAGGGATGGGGTTCTGAAAGGTTATTGGGAATGAGGCAGAAGGGTTTCTGAAGCCAAAGCTTTTTGGTCCATCACCTGTTTGTCTTATCTTGGTGTGTTTTGGAGTGTAGGATGAAAAAGTACCTTTGTTTATCAAACACTAGCCAAACCCACCTTCACATCAGAAAGTGCTTCCTTTGTGTAGTACAAACCACATTGTGTTTGTTTGCCTTTATGATGCAAATCATACTGATCTCCTCTAATTTTATCCTCAGGCTTTATGAAATGAGTTTAATTTAGCACCCAGCCTTTTATTTCCAAAATATATCTAACAGGTCCTGACTATGACCTTTCTCTTACATGTAGATGATTTGCATTTTCCACCTTCTTTTTTTTTTTACAGCTTTGTGATATGAAGTCACACTGTGTGATCCATATTCAAATATTATTTAAATCAGTTGCACCACATTTGCATGTGAAATTGAGGATTTGAAGCCAGGTCGCCTGCATACTGATCAGAGGAACAACTTTCATTGGAGGGGGGGGTATATTGCAAATAAATGGGACAGGGTATTAATAATTGTCATGAAAGGGGTGTTCTATATTGCACACTGCCATAACAGAGTGTTTTCCTCCCATGTAATGAATCTGATTTCATTCTCAACCCCTCTGCTTTCAGCTCAGGAAATGATTATACTTTCTTCAAATTGAGAGACCGAGGCATTGTGTCACTTTTTTTTAGGACAAAATTAACCACAAGATGGCGGCTTGTTCACACACACTTGCAATAAAAACGATTTTTCAAATGTTTAGTCATGCGTAAAAAAGACAAAGAATGATGTTTCCCCAATAGTTATGTAACCTAACCATTGTGCTCTGCATGCCACATGATGGTAAATGGCAGTACTATTTTGATTTGGGAATTTACTTAGAGAGGGAAATCAAGTTAATAAAATCACAACTTTTTGAAAGCCAATCAATATTTAGTGTGAGCAACCAGGCCTTCAAGAGCACCTGCTCTAGTAGCAACACTTGTGCACAGTTTTTCAAGGCACTTGGTAGGTACAGTATGTTTTTTCAAGCATTTTTAAGAACTTGCCACAGATCCTCTGTGAATTTAAGCTGTCTCACTTGTTCTGTCTCTTCATGTTATCAGACTGACTCCGTGTCATGGATGGAAGTTGAGATCAGGGCTCTCTGTGGGGGAAATACCATCTTCTGCAGAACTTCTTGTTCTTCTTCTCACTTAAGATGAAGTTTTGAGATTGTTTTCTAGTGCAGAATGAATTAGGGATCAATCAGATGCCTCTTTCATAGTATTGCGTGATGGGTAAAAGTCAAAATACTTGAAGTGGTTAAAACCTTTGTACTTTATATTAGTAGCCTATTTTTTATAATTGACACCACATAATGATTGTTAGTTTTGGAGGGTTATTGCTTTTAATAATACTGTGGTAAAAACAGCATCACATTGTATATTCAATGCCTAAATGATCAGCTCATCGCAGAGTACACTCTGTCGCCATAAATAGTGCATGTCATAGTTTAAATACAAAAAAAAACATATGCAAAAAGAGCTAACCAACACATATGCATTAATTTGATTTCAACTAAGAGTGAAAGAGAGGTATATCATACTACACCCCCAGTTGGCATTTAGTGGGGAGTATTACCTGTAAACTGTGAATTCATCCACACAATGGCACATATTTGATATTAATCTAATCAGTAAATTGTCATCACTGTGATGTTTCACTTAGTTTGTTCATGATCATTGTTGCGACCAACACAACTGAGGTAGCGAGCACATTACAAATGTATCTCCAACTTTTCTTTATACTGCAAGTGTTGGTGGATTTACAACCTTCTGCGCTTCATTTTCTACACAAAAAAGTTTGTGGAAGGTGGCTGATGTCTGCAGCATTATCAGGACCGCGTAATAAGGTACTGGCCTTAAAAAAAAAAGATACTCTGCATGGTATTATAATCCAAAGTCATGTTTAACATCATTGTTATCAATTATTTCCTTATTAATTAATTATTGACTCAAAATCTAAATAGGTACTTACAGAATATAGAGGAACAACTGGGGACTCATTTGACCTTTTCTTGCACAAATGACTCTTTGGAAATTTGCTAATGTTTATAACCATTTGCATGTTTTTGCTTTAATTTGATTTATGATGTGTTTTCTACAGGTGAAACGTACAGTATCTTAACACACTACTGCTCGTTTCTGTTTCTTCATTCGTGTATTTCCACTTATATATAGTTTTCAAAATTTGTATTTGTTATATACTACTGTGCCCATGATCAAAAAAAATGTGCCAATAACAATATGTGCATCAGTTTTATATTCAACCACAATTCAGGTGTCTTGCTATTGCTAGTTTTCCTCTTCCTTACCTTGACATGGCATACCAGCTGAGACTTGCTCTTTACCGAAAAGGTCTGTTTTTATTCCACTGACTGAAGCAGAGGTAAGGAGGGACAGAATCGATTGTTGCAGGCCAAATTGAACCTGTGTCGAGCTGCAGGCAGCCACGAGATAAAGCCTCTGACGCTGTCTGCTGTGTTTATCATCAGGTGGCCTTTTCTGTGTGCTATGCTGCGATTTTGATGTGTTAAGTCATAATAGGGGAGCCACCATTCTTTGGAGGGGCTGCCAATAAAATCGCAGACAGAGGGGATTATGTTTCATGTCAGCCCATTATTGTTTCCAGCTTCCCCTGTACACTTTCTTTTTACCTGGAGAGGCCTCAATTTTGCTGTTTTCTATCCTGCTCCAGTCCATTTTTCTTCATATCTAGATGCAAAGTTTTCCAAGCGATGCTCTTTAAATAGTTTAAAATTTAACTGTGGGCCCCCATTCGTCCACATAAGTCTCCCTGTCATTATATTGACCAGCTTGGTTTAAATGTTTGAAAACAGAATCATCTATTTACTCGCTTGACTTCATCATATGTACACAAACATACCCAAATAAACAGCATGTTTTATGCCTGCAGAACTACAGCCAGACGCTGCCATTCTTCGTTTGGACCAGTTTATGACGTGTTCTGCACAGTGTGACTGTCAGCTTAATACACCAATTTCCTCACATACAGTTGATATACTTAAGTCATCTGGAACAACTTTATACGCTGCAGCAAAATTGTTTTATTACGACTGAGTCTGTCCTCAGGAGGGATATTTTGCCTCTGTGCTCCTGTGATTGTAAAACCTTGAATATGCCCCAGTCTTTCCCAGCTTATTTGACCCTTGTTGTGGTCTTAAGAATATCTGTTCCATGAAAGCCTCCCCAACCAGCATCTGATATTGAGAGCCACCATCACATAGTGGATCATGCTCACCCTGTTTCACCAGTTATCTGGCATAATCATGGATGACCAGCTAAATACTGCCTGCCTCTTCCCAATGAAAGTTGGCGTTAGCCACGTAGCTAATCAGGCAAGCCATTACCATAAAATGAAAATGACTCAAGTCATTTTATAGGTACATTTAAAGCTTTCCTTTTTGCGTTAGACAATGATAATCTACTCTTTCCGCCTGTGAGCTCTAGTTTCTGAGCTGATTTAATCAAGTGCAGAATATAATCATGCCAGTGATTATCAAGCATCTAGAATAGATCCTCAGGAGGTCTTTAGATGCTGGTTATCTTTTGGCCCACTACACCAGTATAGACCACTCTCGTTGGTGGAATGTATGTATTCAGAAACAGTTTGACTTTTATGGAAATAAAGCAGCATTGACATTGGCTATCTCTGGCCAGACAATCCCCTGGTTGTCTGTCAGGTTTTATAAATTCCTCATGTTCCACTTTACCTTGAAGGGCTGACCACCTGCAGTCATCAATGGTGGAGAAATGGTACATATTTGTGAGTGCAGCTTTAAGAGTCTCTAGTAATAAGAGGATAATTGTCCCTTCTGTCCACATTTTCATATATAAAAAAGACTGAAACCTTTAATAATACGGTTCCCAACTCAGAGCCTTCAACTGAGGGTCTGTCAAGTATCATCATCCTCCTTATATGGTTTTATAAGGACTCAACCTAATAGCTGCCCAAATAGTGTGAAGAGAGGATCTTTTCACACATGAGTCTTCAGCATGAGCCCTTTTTGATTACAGAAGATCAAAGGAAGTCTAATTATATTTCAACTTTGACCATATTTGCTATTCACAGTTCAAATTAGATACCATTGCGACAAATTGTCTAAATGCAGTATATAACTGAGAAAGTCCACCTTAAAGCAGCCTCCAGAAGAACCTCTCTCCCGAGTAACTGGAATCATTTTGTAATAATGATTTCCCCAGGATATGTTTTACAGACATGTTCTTGGTACTTTGAAGGTTAAAATTTCATTTTCTTGGTGACCTATATTCATGGAGTAGTACTGTACATTCAGGGCAATAACAGCTTTCAGCAAAGCCTAAAGCTGTTGGTTATTGCAATAGGCTGACTGGCTGCAAGCTACAAACCCCCCTAAGTAATGGCTAAATGCACAATGTAGCTGCCTTGGGCTACAATATAGCAGCACAAACACCCCAGTACTGTATGTCTTTTGCAGTTCTAGGTCCCATGTGTTTTTAACTGTCTTTTGACACTTAGCACCTGGAATAGTCCACTCATAACTGCTCCTCTTAACAAATGCTTCTTGTTATTCCATTTTCTGGGATTGGTTAAAAAGACAAGAACAACAAAAGTGTTTTTAAAACATCCAAAGACATATATTAGTAGGAAGGAGACTGAGGTAAAACTATATCCATGTGTACCATGGTTGTGATTTATGAAAACACTGGGGCACCATCCACTGAGAAACAGTTTGGCTGTCAGAATTGTTTCATCATTAATGCTAAAAAAAAAAAGTTATTTGTGTGTGTGTGTGTAGCCTGGAACCTGTGCCATGAATTGAGATTAATGGGTTAGCCAGCACTGTCCTTAACTCAAGTTTCCTTGTATTACAAAGCTTGTTAACTTTAAGCGTGTTGGATCTGTTGCCTGCTGCCGAACACATTAACTTCAGTGGATCCAAATCTTCCGACATTGATAAGTAATGAAGAGCAATATTTTTTATTGCTCTTAAAAAAAAAATATATATATATATATATATATATATATATATCTATTACAGAGGTGTGGGTGTTTGAGGGTTCTGCACAGTATATTGGCTGTTCTTAGGACTAAGATCATATGGACATGGACCTCAGATGGCCTCATATGTCTGGAATCTGCCAGAGCCACTCTCCCTGCTTAGGGGTTAAGGTTTGCCATTTCCACATATTTTTCAGTTGTTCCTTCAACCCCTGGTACTTCTCAATCTTCACATCCTCCTTCCTGCTGCTACTGTCACCTGGGATTGCTGGGATTACTGCTTGTCAGTTTGAAACTGGAAGTCCCACCAGATTTTAGCTTTGCTGTTGTCAACCACTTTCAGTGGTGTGGACTTCAAAGCCATACTTGGCACAGATGTTCCTGTACCCTATCCCAGCCACTTGGTTTTGTCTCATGGTGTCTGATGCCCCAGCTTGCATCTTACACACTGCTACTATGTGCGACTACTTTAAGTAAATAACCAGGATGTGACGCCTATCGTTACATTATTGCACGAGGCCAAATTGAGTAGGTACACAGGGAACATAATGTCACACTCCCTCGTGTTTTGGTCATTTGTGTTGCGAGCACCTACTACATGCTACACTGTAAAAAGGTACATTTTTCCATGGATGTCTTCCGGTATGATTGTCGGCTTACGTGAATGGCTTGTGTAGTATAATTCGGCATTTCGGCAAAAGTTAATTCTGGTGAAAGTTCCCTTGCTTCATGCTGCTGCATTTCTTTTTTTCCAGCCCCCCCATGTTGTCCCCACTCCCGCAGCCTTAACGCACTACTGCCATTCAGATCAATGGGAGGACTGACATTTTTTCCTGCATCGCCTGATTTTTTGTGAGTGCAGCCCAACTCCGTCTGTTGGCCTTAGGAAGTTGTAGACTGCTGTGTGTCCTCTTCAATTCACATGGAGTCACCAGCTGCTTCTTTTCACTTATCAGTGAGATGTGGTAAATGGACTGCACTATTGTAGCTTAAGGGAAAACACACTTTAAATTTGCCTCTTATTCACACACCACTAAGACACCAATAATGGCTGGTCAGTTCTTTTGAGGACATACATCCCTCCGAATTCCTACGAAGCCCTAACCAACCCAACATTCAACCGCATCAGACATGCCTAGGCAGCCTCCAATCCAAATATCAACCAGGGCCAACCCTGCTTGACATTTGAGATTTAACAAGATCCCGTATTTTCAGGGTGGTATGGCCATAATGTTCCCACCCCTCTCTGTAAATTCACCCACATGAATTAGTAGATGTCACAAGAGCAGCATCAATACCATGGTCCCTCACTGGGTTACCGCGTACAGTCCTGCCCGTTGCACTTAGTAGAGCAACTTGCTAGTCTAGTGGCATGACATTTTGCTTTGATTTTCTCATTTGTTTCCCTTGCTTTATTTATATTTGTGTGTGTGCGCGCATGCATGCTTTACATTATAACCTTCATTGCTGGCGTGCTGTTTTTCATTTATTGATTAATGCTAGAGTCTGATTGTCTGATACTCCTGCAAAAGCCAATGGATTTTCTTCCGTTCAACTATATTGCTATGTGTCCTGGTCATGCCACATATATCACAGTCCTCGATCGCTCGCTCCCAATGCTATATTCAGCTACTCTGTATGGGGGAGGGGAGGGTAAAAACAAGAAAATCAGCCAGTTAATTCATCTCCTAGCTCGAAAGTCTCATTACCCTGCTGATGAGTTTAAGGATTGCCTGAGGTGGAAAGGGGTTGTGTTTATGGCTTGACAATCGTGCGTACCGAGTCCCATCTCATGTGGATAGAAAACAAAAGACATGTCAACGTTCAAGCCAAATGAATACTGAACACATCCCTGCTTAAATACTTCATGATTGTACACTTAATTCAAACATGTGTTCCTAAAGGGATGCTATGTCCTCTTTATATGGTGGCTGCTAAATGAAGACAGATGTGGTCGGTGGAGGAATTGATCTGACCTTTCTCACCACGTAAGGGATATGAATCTCTCCACATCTACTTTATTAGCGTGATATAGGGACACAGGGAATCCTAATTTAGGCAGTTACATGTGGGTCATCGCGCAACCACAAGTAGAAGTAGAACAAGTATATATAACTAAACTATCTAGGCATCTATTTTAACAAGCAGTTAAGACATATACTGCACATGTTTTGACATTACTAAAAGCTGTTTTGAGAGTATAAATATATTAAAGATGAGTTAAGGAGCTAATGTGAAAATTGTGCACTTCAATATATTCACATCTTGGCATATTTTTCCATGGGTTAAGCGCCAAGCAGACAGCAAAGCGTTGCTGAGTTTGATTCACAAGATCACACGTTGACTAGTGTTCATTGGAGGCTGCTTGGTCATGTCTAGTAACTGTAAACAATAGGTCATAAGAAACTACTCAAAATGTGGCCTTTGACACAGAAAACATCACATTTCCAAACAGAGTCTCAATGCAAGTGTTGCTGTGACAAAACGGCTGTCAAAGCGCTGACATGCTGACTCATGAACTATGTGAAAAGTGGCACAAACCCTCAATGAAAAATAAGTATTAAATATCATTATTTTGGTATAAATTGGTAGTATTTGTAAGAACAAATATTTAGTATAAATTATTTCAATTACAAGACAAATGTGCACTTATAGTTGGGTCAGTGTGTTTGTGATCTAAAACCCTCATGTATTAGTTGCAAAGGTTAGGTTAAACACCATCCCTCAAACTCTGCTGCATTTAGATTGAAGACTGTACTTCTAACTGAATAATTCAAAATGTGTTCCTGCTGCCACTGCCAAATACCTTGTACCTAGCTCCACATCTTGTAGTCAGTTAGCCACTTTAATACATTCAGTTACTTTCCACTGCTCTGCTTCTGTTGTTAAGGAAACACCATAACCAGTCATCTGCACTGACAGATAAAACCAGTATGCTGAGGGAATGTGACCTACCATCTGACAGATGCCTTTTCAGTATGACTGCTCAGCTTAAAGCCAATCAAGAAGACCCTGGCTGTCTTTTCTCCTCCAGTGAATACATAATTTCCATCTAAATCTCATCAATAATCAGGGATGGCAATGGCAGCAATTGGCATGATTACCAGACTTCTCGGTGCAATAATATTCTTAGAGAATGTAAACGATTGATGTCTCCGTGGATCTGTGGTGTAAATCAAAAACAGAGTGATTAAGGGAAAACACTTCTTGAACCACTGGTATCCTGCGTTGTCGGGTCCACTGGGGGCCATGACAAGAAAATTATTTTCAGCAAACTGGCCTGACATTTTTAATTTTCCTTTAAATCTAAGCTAGAACCAAAAGTTATGAAAAAAACAGGAAAACTAACAAAGCTTTAATTTACTTTATGTTGATGTTTAAAATATGAAGACATTTCCCCTCGGGGATTAATAAAGTGTATAAAATTAAAAAAAAAAAAAAAAAATTATATATATATATATATATATATATATATCAGCAATATGGTAATGTAGCTTTTATAGCATTAATTATCAGTTATGGAAGACATTAATTTGACTTTTCTTCACTTATTCACGTGACATTTGTCCTAGCGTAGCGACTTAGTTTTGTTCTGAAGCTTGTCTCTGTCTGATTGTTTAAAAAAAATGTTTACTAGCACCTCTTCAGCTCAGAAATGAACGCTTTATATTTGCTTGTTTAAACAGTACAAAAAAGACATCTGTATGTGTAGAAATTGTTTAGCACATAACGACCCCTAAGAAATACAACTTTTTAATTTTTTTTATTTTAATTGATTAAATAAACAAGTCATCACATGTTAATTTGTAAGTTTTAGAGCGACTGACAGAAAAATAGTTTTCAACTCTGCAAAGAACCAGTTTTCTGATAATGAATGGGCAAATGTATGCATAATATTGATTTTCTCATCTAAATCTTTGTGAATTTATAATGTATTTATACTTATACTTTTTATAATTTGAATTGAATTTATAAACACATTTCCCAAATTGTTCTCTTCCTGCAGTTGTCGTATTTGTTAAACATGAGACTATCTGCAGACCAAAAGCAAAACAAAATCCCTTCCAAAAAAGGCAAAAAGGAAGCAAGATGTTTTCTGTGACAAATTCTGAGTAATAATCTATGTTATGTTTTTTCTGGGCAAAGGCAACAGTATTAAGTAGTTGAGGCTGTCAATTTTATTTGAATCATGTGGTGATTGAAGGAACAGATATCTCTACATTGCTTCATCGACAAAAAGAACAAACACAGAACTTGAGTCATCACCCACCCTCACACTCTTCCCATGAGTCATACACCACAGCACATGTGCAGACGGTTAAGCATTAGGAAATCTAATTTCTGAAATATGCTCAGTGGTCAAAGTGATAACAGACACATATTTGAACAAAGGAAATACACATCATTTTTGGTAATTGAAAAATATGTCTGTGCAGGGTCAATGACATTAGTTTAAGGTAGAACGAATCCTCATAAGGACCTTTTAAAAAAATATATATATAAATCATCTAGTGCATAAATACTGAATTTGAATGTTAGCCTTGTAGATTAATATTTTATTATTTATTGTCATTAATGGGACTCTATTTTACTAAAATTCTAAGTCACTAGTTTCAGTCAGTGAATACATATTTTTCAGACGCCCACACTGTATTCACAGTCATAAGCATTGCCACATCTTATATTCCTCATCACAAGAACAATATTGCTCAACAAAACATAACTGTTGATTTAGCTGAAACAGGCCATTTTTTTATCTATCAAGTAACTTTCTTTAGGAACTATAAAGAAAAGAGTCAAACTTGGCTGCTTTCTCAAAAAAAAAATATATATATATATATATATCAATTAACTATAGTAAGGTTTGTGTAAATATGCCTATATAAAGAGTTTCCTGTCTGGCAACAATATATCTCACAGAGGGAGCTCTTGCGCTACAAATGGGAACATATGAGAGAGCCAGACAACAGAAGGGGAAAGAGAGAGTAAAGACGAGAACTAAGAGTGACTAAGATACAGGATGAGGGAGAGACGGGGGAAACAAAGCAAGATGTTTTGGAGGTGAATGTGTAACAGAGCAAAACTGAAAACGATGAAGACTTTTGGAGACAATTAAGCAACCCACTCAACTTAATTTACTCCCAGGCAACTGACCTTGATACCGCTGTAATGAAAACCCACCATTAGTGCCCAATGGAGTTTGCTTAAAAAGTGTCCTTTTTTCAGAAAGCATGTGCTTAAGAATACCAAATAATTATGACAAAACTAAAAGTTAAAGTAGTAGTAAATCGGAATGTATTATATACCAAGTTGTGCGTCTAATGTAAGACATAAATATTTGCTTCATGGTGAGTTGAGTCTAAAATACAGGCTTGAAACGACCATCAGAGTTCAAGTAACTCCCACCTCTTCCTCTGTGGCGAAGTATAACTAAATGGAATCAGGGTTACTACAAATCACTGTGTCATTACTATTGCTAGAGGTCTTTTGCACTGCTTGTGGTCGAACCATACCATTTTTGTGTTAATAAGTTGTACTTTTCTGGCCTCCATGGTCAATGCCATGTCAGGATGGATTAAGGGTGAATATTTCTTGGTGAAAAATGCTATCAAAAGAGTTCACTCAACCCACAGAAACTTTTCACTCAACTCTCTGTTTAGCTTTTTTCAGCAGGTTGTTTTGATTTTCATTTCCCAAATTTTCATCAAACTTGTTTTTGAACAGCGGCAGACACCTCCAGACTACTCTCAAATGAAAATTTATAAATATCACCTTTAGATAATATGCTCTTTAGACTAGCGCAAGGTGATATTGTTCCAAATCTCAAATTATAATCTGATGAATGTAGAAATGTTTATATTGATCCTATGAAGCACACCTAACACTGCACTTAACAAAAAACATATTTGTGCATGATATATTATGTATATAGAATGTATAAGAAAACAGCATATGTTTTTATTTTTGTTTCTTTTCATATGAAGCATGTTCTTCACTACTTATTTAGGACTACACTCTAAGAACATCGTTAACCCTCTCGTATTCAGCTATGATTACAGAATTGAGACAGTGTTTGACATATAAATACAGTTGCTGATGGCAAAGATGTTTGCATTCAAATTGTTCAGAGCAAGCATACTTAACAGGTATGTTCTGAAGCAGAAAGCAAAAGCATGTTAGATTACATTGGTCATGTTGCACAATGTTTCTGTGAGGCAGAATTGCTCTGTGTGATTGCTTAGATACATATATCTGTGTGTGTGTGTGTGTGTGTGTGTGTGTGTGTGTGTGTGTGTGTGTGTGTGTGTGTGTGTGTGTGTGTGGACATGCACGCACACCCTAAGGTTTACACCCTGGTAATGGCTGCTTGCAGCTGCTGCATATTAATTGATGTTCTTATACTTAATCTTTAAATATTTAAAAGCAGCGTTTTTGTGTTTGCTTCATATAATATATATATATATATATATATATATATATATATATATATATATATATATATATATATATATATATATATATATATATATATACTTGTTTTGCAGTGGTAGATTTAAAGGCAGTTTGTCCTAGAGAGTCACCACGTAAAAATGTGATTGATCCATTTCCCTGCCCTGCATTTTGCAGGTCTCAGGCCAGTCAATAAGTGAAGTGAGGTTTTGGGTTTCTTGGATCTAGAAATGTCAAGTAAAGTGTGTCCCTCAGAGGTGTCGGGTGAAATAGCCTCGGCTATGTAATAAGGTGCAACTTTGAAGTTGTGAATGAGGTTAGAGACACGAGTCAACCTCTACAGGCTATTATGACCGCCACACCCCCAAAACGCTGGGCATCTTTACTGTCTTCTACACTCACACAAGTCATGTCTTTCCCCAGCCTCCACAATCTCTGTGTCTCTAAATGCAGTCTGGTTTCAAGTACCTGATGGGATGTATTTTCATATAGGTGCAAAGCTGGTGCAATCGCAGATTGAAGTGCATTTGCTTTTTGGTATCGCACAAGGGGCTTTTTTTCACACTTGCCCTGAGTTGTGGTTCAACATATCACTGGCTGCGCCGAGATGGGTGAACGGTGTAACAAGGGGTGTGTCGGTAAAGATGCACTGGTGCATTGCAATTTTGGTGAGTCTTGAGATGACATTGCACTTGTGTGCAGCGCAGACGACAGAAGGCTGTTTTCGTGGCTTCCGTGGGTAAGAGTGTACGTGAACAGACCTGTCTAAAAAGTGTTTGGTGGATGTCCTATGCACTCACTTCCACTTACATAAACAATTAAAAGAAGATTTTTTTTTTTTAATTTTTAATTTTTTTTTAATGCAACCTTCCGACCTTCAGTCAATCTAACAACGAATTCAGCTGACTTTTGTCTATTGAATTAAATGTGAATCAGGCAGTTGCGTACTACACGATGCAGAGGCCAGTCTCAGCTATAAAATATATGTCAATTCAGATAAATGCTTTGCAATAAGTTAAGCATAAAGGGGAAACAATTCCTAAGCCTTTCCACCTACTCATCTGGTTTAGTAATCTAGCCCGCCATGCAAGGCCACAGAGTGTGAAACTGTTCCATTTACACATGAAAAGATGGCAGCTTAGACCATTTCATTAATGATTGGAAAGTAAATTAGCCACACTCAAAACTCCTGATGCAATTATTTTATCAACATCACAACATCAGTGACCTTTTGATTATGTTGCTTTTCATCAGTAAGGTTGATACATGAATTGGTGGAAGTATGAATTGAGTATGCGTAATTATTTTACACCTACATGCGCTCCCACTTGGAACTTAGACCTGGATTCACAAACATTTAGCAATTATTTTTTTATTGTCATTATTTTGAAATTATGTCTGTTTTGACTTTTCCAGTTGAAGTTGGGAGATTGTGTATGCATTTTGATCAGACATTTAGGCACTTGGCAATCATTATTATTTTTTTTTATTTTTTTTTTATTTTTTTTTATTTTTTTTTTTTTTAATGAAATAGTTCTTGCAGCATGTGTGGCTTTTACTACTTTGCATCCGTTGATTTAGCTTGATGAGTACAGAGCTGAGATTTTACTCAAAAATATCCTCCAGTTTAGCCATTTAGTTCACACAACAGCTCACTCATTTGAAAAAAATCCAGCCATTGGTACAAACACGCAAGAGACAACACACACCTGGCTCCTCAGTCTATGGCTACTCATCTCACACTAGTTTCCTCGGTCTACCGTTTCTAAAAAAAAATGATGCACCACAACCATCCAGTTGTATACTCCTACCTCATAATTTTCTGTTGTTTGCTTGACACTAGAAATATATCATAACAATATCACAGAAAAATATAGTATGTCTTGGCAAACAGAAATGACCATCTTCAGGTAAGTGCATGACAACCATTCAGGTGGTTGGTTGTCGGGAAGGAGGAGGTAAACTATTGTGCCCCTGTGAATTGAGGTGTTTTTTTTTTTCTTTTTTTTTCTTGCCTGCAGTAGGCAGAGACTCACATATAGCACGAGCCCATCACCCTGACTGATTTCCTCAGCACTTCCCGGGGAATTGTCATCACCCCAGGTCAATGTCTAAACTTTCCCATGCATCAAAATATATTGTAATTGACTCCATTTGTAATTCCTCCAGAGATCTGGCACCGGGCTACAGCTTTGATGGCTGCCAAAAGCAATAAAGTCTCACAGACCTGACCCCCATTGTAAACAAGCCCACTTTCTAGAGTGTGAGGTACAGTAAAGTCTGCATGGGTTTTCTTTTTGGTTGTCTGGCCATATTTTTGCTCTTTGGCTCCAGCTCATACTTTCATTGAGATGCTGTAATTTAAAAATTATGTAGTTCTCATGACATTTTTTATTCTTCTCAGGTTAATGCTTTAGTGCTCCCCTCTTTTCCATTATAGATCCTGTCGTTTTAGATTATTGGATGACCTGATGTTGCAAAAAAGAGGCTTTTTTTCTAACATATTTTTATAGATACATTATGAATATGCTTCAATGCAGTGTACTGCAACTGTAATAATTAATATTCTAGTAATAAATATAGTAAAATTTGTATGTGCTATAAGTAAAACATGTATATTGATGTTTAAAATCATATGACAGTTGTATCTCAAATTGTCTATCAGTGTGGTGTTTAGTTGTACACATTATATTAATATTTTTCACTTGAAGTTTTCGCATATCACAAAATATTCTCTCCGTAATATTAATTGTATTGATGTATAGATAAGACTGTGGTTTGTGATCGTTGCTGCAGTAGGGATTTGCAGATTAACCATTACACATTTTAACCTTATGGTTGTCCTTCAGGGGGTCATCAGTTCTAACCAGACAAACAAACAAATCCTTCATTATGGTAACAGTTATGTCACATGAAGGGTTTAAGGAAAATGCAAATTAAAACAGGAAATAGAGCAAAAGCAAAAAGGATTTACCCTTTTATGTGCATGCAATTACTGCAATATTGATGGGAAATTACAACTGTGATTGTTTGTGCATAGTGTGGGTTTTTGTCCTCTAAGTAAAATGAATTGCATTGTCTACCAATGAGGTTCTGTTTTCTAGTATGATGTACTAGATTTATTTTATCTACAAGTGTGTAATTATGGTGGATTCAACATTAACTTGGGCTTTTAAATATTTACAAATTGATAAATAAGTTAAACTAGTAACAGAAACAAACCTTTTTTCTTAACAGAGCACAAAAAAAGGAAATCAAGGGTAGAATTTGCTTGTGGCCTGATAACTAGAAACTGTGCCATAATGTTTACAGTTAATACTGTGCCACGAGGTTTCCTCATAAACAACTCCTTTGTCCGTTAAATGTCCTCGTTTGCCTCTTCCTCCCGCCCGCTGTTTTTTTTTTTTTTTTTTTGTTAACATCACCTGATCCAAGGTAATCACAATATGACTGCTTTGTCACAGCAACAATATCACTTTCACTGTTGCGACTTGAGCTGCTTTGATTCCTCCTGAAAGGGGAACACATAGAGTTGTGTTTATCCTCTTGTCTCTTTCCTCTGCTGTACTGTAGTCTGCCTCCAACGTCATCTCTTCACTTTCAGGTGTCACCGACAGCTAAAAAAAAAAAAAAGATAGAGCGTGACTTTTTTAAGGAAAACAATATTGTTTTAAAATGTGTGGGGTATTTAATATTACTTTAATTTGTACCAAAAAAATGCTAATGAAGACATAAGATCCATCATTGTCTTGGTATTATTGTGGTAATCAATAACCAATTTTACCCTGATGTGATGAACATGCCCTTCAGCTGACATTATGCGTATCTGGTCAGGTGTAGAGTTCCCTGAAGGTCGTCCTCACTTTACATCTTGTGCTGTACATGCAAAGAGGTTGGGAAAGGAGGCATGAGGTGGAAATAATGAGGGGAGCAATACTTCTCATAGGGTTCTTCAAGGTTTTAACATCCAGGATCTCAAGAGCTTGGACGACCTTTTACACTGTAAGTGCTGACCTTATTATGGTCACACCCCTCTCAGCCAAACATATTTAATTTATCTGTAAATAAATAATATATATTGGAAAAAAACAATCAATGGATGTATTCAACTGATGCTGATACAAATGATCTGCCTATAAGGTTTTCTTGTTCCTTTATTGGGTCAGTGACAACACTTAAGATATAAAAGATTGTTGACAATAAATCATGTAGTCTCTGTCCCAGTAAAGCAAACTGAAATAAATGTAGGTATTTCATCCATTTCCCAGTGATGAATCTTTGTCCCAATGACAGAAGCAGTTGACCTTGTCCTGAGTTACCCACATTCCTGAAACATTAATGCCCCGTTTTAAAGCTTATGTGGGTGTCAAACTGTTAAATGGTACACTAAACAATGTTCAGTATCTGAACGTCCTACTAATTATGTTTTACAAACTGTACACATTTTAATAAAATGACATCATTTTGAAACATGATTTCTAAAATAGTTTAGACATAGTAGGCATATTTCTACTATCTGTTTATTCATCTCTTCTGTGTTTTGTCTGTCTGGCTTCCATTGTCACTCACAAACATACACTTACTTTGTTCTAAGGTGACAAATGCATTTATGAATGACCTTCTCTTTTGGTTTTATGGTGCATTTGTGTTTGTTTTCACAAGTGGGTAGATTATTTAAGACTTGATCTTTTATGCTACGTTGGCAGCAACGTTCAAAATGAATCTCAATTCCATTTGTAACCTTTGGTGGCATTGCAAGAGCACTGGCTGAAAGATTGGTGTTATTTGTCTATAAATCAGAATGAAAATTGCCCCCTTTTACAAATTACTGAATAGTGGGTTGACATATTCACATTATAGCGCTTGATTTGGTATTGAGAGCTACACAGTATTTTTTGTTTTGTTTTATCCCCTGGCAGTTTATTTGAAGGAAACAGACATGACATATTAATGACTTATGTTCCGTCTGTCTTCTGTTCTTGGGAATGAGTGGTGCTGTCAATGACCAGTATTACTGAGCTCATATCAATAAATTATGTTGACCACACTTTTTTAGTTTTTATTTCCACAAGTTAGTCCTGTCTTTCAGATGGCTTTTGTGTTTCCTGAACTCTCTCTTGTCCCCCATACGTCACTCCACCCCTGCAGTTATTTATCTTGTTTGATAATAAAGATACTAGCAGGTCTTCCTTGCAGCCATTTCTGGAATATGCAACCCCCTCTGTTTCTCTGCTGATCCACTTAGAATGCGTTTTTAGTAGATGCCGTGTGTTGCTTTGTTTTGTCGCCTGAAAATAGCAGCGTTGTTTTTGTGGTAATTTTACTAATGATATCCCTCAAAAAATTGGAGCTGGATTCTGTAGACACTAGCATATCAGAGCAAAGAAGGGTAGTAGTATTAGTATATATGCATATACTAAAAAATTATTTTGTTCAGTGTGAAAACTGAAACAACAAATATGCTTCAGCTGCTGTGTTTACTGTATGTGTGTCTGTTTCTCTGAACAATATTCGGTAGTCCCATGGCATCACTCTGATCCTGTCAACAGCAATCCCTGAAACACCATTGCAGTTTTCTTGAGCCACTATTTCGTGGGCACTGTGGTTACTATAATCAGTGTTTAAGCCAAATGATTACCCAATAATATCACTCAAACCTCAAGCAACTTTCATAAACCACAATAAGTGACAGAGACCTTCCCATGGCTCGATGGGACTGTATTTGTTTCTTCGCTTGCATCACTGTCCACCTTCCTCACTGTTCACTTTCCTTTTTCACCATTAGTGAGGCTGAGATCACAGTGACAAGAGCATGTGGATCTCAGTGGCGCTATCAGTGGAGAAACAGGCTATGTGATAGTTTGGTTTTCTCACTGTCATTCCCAGGAGGCAGTTCGGTGAGAATTGAGGAGGCGGGATGGTGGATCTCCCAGTCTGTTTACCCAGCGAGTAGTCTGAAAAGTCTAATAATGACAGTGACCTCACCCCTCACTCTTATTGTATTGCCTCGAGGCTCATCACAACAGGCAGTTTGTGTGCATCTATGAGGGTGTGTGCGCACGTGTGTTCTAGTGGGAATGCACATAAATACCTTTGTATTTGTGTTGGATGTTTGAGTGTACGGGGAGTGCATGTGATCCACAATATCTCCGCCCAATCTTATTGTCTGAAAATGAGACAAAGAGCAAACTGAGGCTGTGGAACTAATCTAAAGCAAGACAAGGTTAACCCTCATGTCACTGAGGCCACATTTGATGACAGCTTGTCTATTACCCCGCTTCTCACATGTACCACTTCAGTTACTGTGAAGTGGATGGACTAACCTTGCACATGTCGATGCGGTGTAGGTTAAATAATACATTTTGTCCAGGGCTCTCCTTATTGGTGCCTTTTTTTTGGTATTTAATCCGTGTTTGAAACAAATCCTAATGACTAGCTGCAAAGTAAAATGGCTTATTAATTGTTGTGAGTGCATGATACAAATTCCTGTCCTGTTAAAAGTCAGACATTCATTATCTGTTCAGTTAGTCTAATTCAATCGACACCAGTGATTTCAAGTAAAGCACAGTCAACCATAACTACTAGATATCGGTGGACTACATCACTCATTCAGCAAAGCATGTTTAGTGCTTTGTTTGTCTGTTCACGTCTGTCAGGTCGGTTGTTGTCTGATTGCCTCGATCCGTCTGTTTGTCTTAAACCAACCAAGGTTGGACTTGGATGAAATTTGCTCTGCACGTTAACACCCTCAAGAGGAAGAATCTTAGAGGTTTATCGTGACCCCGTAACCTTTACCGCTGTATAAGTCCAACCAGTGAGTTTCAAATGAATGTTGTTCCTGACTCACACGGCCTCAAAGGGGAAGATAAACCTACTTATTTTGATGACCTCATGACCTTTCACCTTGCTTTTCGTTTATGTTCGTCATACCGACCACCTAATTGAGTTTGAAATGCTGCCTGTTCAAATACATTTGTGGTTTGGAGTCAGTGTGCAGGCATCAGTCATTTAATATTTCACCTAGCTTTACCATTAGCCCAAATTACTCCTTTTCTCAGTACACAACGATGTTGGCTTTGAAAATACAGAATTAAGAAAGACGTGGCCTGAGTGCTTTCTTGTTTTTGTTCTCTTTCTGTCTTTTATCTATTTGTGCCTCAAAGCCCAAAGGCTTCAGCTGTACAAAATCAAGTGGGCTTCATACTAAAATCAGCCAACATTTCAGAGAAGGAATGAAGCCTTTGAAAATATAGAAAATGTATATCTATAATTCAAATGTTAATGACATGAAAATGTATCTTTAAAGAAATCAAGGTACATGTTTTGGCTGCTAACTTTTTGCATAGCTTATTTTAATGTTTTTTTTTTTTTATCTTTTCTGAGAGGGAAACTTTGAAGCGTTATGTACGTTTATGTGTGTATGAAGGAGATTGTGTGTGTGTGTGTGTTTGTGTGTCAATAAGACTAAACCCTAAACATGGTACTTCATCCATGCTCCTGTCCCGTCCCATCCCTTAAGACCCTGCTTGCTGTTTGAAGTCTCTACTTGAAAGGCCTGATCTGAATACTGTGGATTCCACAGCAACTCTGCTAACAGTGATTACAGACTGATTAATGAGCCACAGCAGACACACACATACTGTATACACACATTCAATCATGCTTGCCTTCTAGGCCAGACACAAATGGATTTTGCAGAAGTCAGTAAGTCCCAACATGCAAGGTCTCACTCGTTCATCGCTGGTTTTTTTTATTTTTATTTTTAAGTTTTTAGGGATCTGCGTTTGTTTGTTTATTAATGGATAATTACTTGTTTCTAATCTCAGATGGAGTCTGTTTATACTTAATCAATGTATAATGTGTATTTTTTGTTGTCCTTTTTCAACAGTGTCTGCTGAGATCTTAAAGAGCAGTTTGACCAACATGGAACGTCATATTCAGAGGCTCGAGAACGGGATTGAAAACTTCCCCAAAAAAGAAGACCAACAAGATAAGTTTGTGGAAAAGATGTCTATATCCTTTTTATTGTGGCCATTTCAGCACCGCGCACAGATTCATGCTTCCATTTTTACTCTTCAACGACATATGCATCGAAGCACATTAGGACATTATTTGTCCTACTTTGTCTACAGCAGTGGCAAAGGTTTGTGCTGTTTGTGTTCTGCCTGGCAGTGGAAAGCAGTTTAAGTCACTTGGTGTGATAGGTGGCACCCTGGGGAACTTAGGGAATGGATCTGGCTGCCTTGCTGTGAGATGTTGATCAGATCTCCCTCTTCACTCCTCCCTGGGTCCCAAGAGTGAAATCATGCCCGTGGCTATTTTTACTGCACTCTGCCACTGTTGCCTGTCCCCTGGGGGACTCTAATAGGGGCTCTAGCCCCTCACACCAACTTATCACCCATTTCTGATTTCATCTCCTGCCCGGCCACAAGCCTCTCCACACAACTATACGTGCACTATCTTTTCTCATGGCACCTCTCCTGTTTTGATAACAGAGTGTTTCACTTAAACCCAAGCATCTCTGCTCCCAAATTGAATTAGCCGTGTCTGTGCACTTTCTTGAATGCCCGTCCTGAGAGGAAAGGTCCTCACTGGATAGGTTTGATCAATGGTGAAAATCAAGGCTGTTGTCAATACCCTTAGGCGAGGGTGCCTTACATGGGGGAAAAAAATATATATAACAACAACAATGAAGAACTCAGCATGATCTCCTTTGTTTGTCTCACATTATTAAGAAAGGAATACTCCAGAGTAGTTTAAAGTGAGTAGGTGTCTCCATATGCTAGGTGTTCACACAAAAGGCAGCATTTAACCTGATATTTGCTTCCTTTTAATTCAGATTTATTATGGCTGAGTTTGCACATCGGGTGTTAGAGGAGTAATAGCTTCCTAACACATTAACAATCTGCTCCCAGTCAAAGAAGGGCATATAAATTTGTATAATTAAAAAAAACTGTAGCAAAGACCTCCCTGGTGGCAGCTCGGAAGCAGAGCAGGCAGGCAAGAAAACTGCTCTGCCCCCCAATGTCAGTATTGATTCCCAGGCTCCTTCGAGAACTAGATGCTTGAGTGAGAGGAAATGGAGAAGTGTAGATATACTGCAGTATGGCTCTCGCTCGCTGTCTGGAGTTCCTCCCCAGAGAGTGGCAGAGAGAAGCCGGCTGGCCATGACCTGAAACACCCCACTTCCTTCTGTCTCCCCATCTCACCTGATCGGGTTTTAGTGCCAGGAAGGAGGCTTAGTAGGATTTGATAAGATCTATTCTGGCTTTTGCCTTATTTAAAGTAGGCACCAGCAGGGAAGCACCGTCTAGTATGTGTCGTTCATTATCCTTGTGTGTTGTTGTGCTCCATTTTTCATAATGGTTAATGGTACAGTAGTTTCCTTCCCCTTGTTGTATACATATTTTTTGAGATGCTGACATATTGAAGCACAAGGATGTGTCAAATAGTGCTTGTTTATTCTCTTAGTAAGCTCCCTGGAGTGTTTGATCTGTATTTCATCTCCAGTGTATAATAAAATGATGGAATTAACAATAATGTAATTGTAACAGCAAGGTGTCAGGACAATTGTACTACCCTACTTCTATGTGGTCGTAGGTTGTGTATTTGGTGCTGTTTTTTTTTTTTTTGCCATGTTGTAGAAAAATTGTCGTTTCTCACTGTGTTCATTTGCTTTGATGTTCATTGTACAGTTCATAAAACTAGTAGTATACAATCACATTTGCTCAATGAATGCAGAGCATTAGGGTGGTTTGGGTTTGTTTGTTCCATTAGGAGGTTTGTGTATCTATGTCTTCATTTAGCCCAGAGATTTGTCACCCGGGACAATTTGTTTTTAACCCCTTTAAACCTTCTAAGATATCAGATGTTGGGCTTCTTTTTTTTTTCTTTTTTTTTTGACAGCGAGTATGGTGATGGAATGAAAACACATACACGTGGAGCAAACAGAGAGATTAAGGGATAGAATGTGGAGACTGCTTGATTTGCTGAGGTTTTTAGTACCAGTGTTTGCAATGAGCTTAGGTAGCACTCTAATCTGTGTTGCACAGCTAAGTGTTGGAACAATGACAGTGTGAAATACACTGCTGTATATTTTGGGTTGACATTTCCTTTGGTACACATAAGATAGCAGAGTCAAGGCAAACATAGCTTTTTAAACTTTATCCTGGGATTAAAAAAAGGATGTTGGTTCATTGAAGCATGACAGATGGAAGAACAACAACAGCTAAAAGTCATGCATTTGATGCTTGAGCAACCCTGAAAAAGTTAAGTGAAGCTCTGTTGTCTTGACTGTTGGGCACTGTGATGAATGAGTCAGTCTGTGTGTGTGTGTGTGTGTGTGTGTGTGTGTGTGTGTGTGTGTGTGTGTGTGTCTGTGTGTGTGTGTGTCTGTGTTAGCAAGAGAAGCAGAGGGGGGTGGGGGGGTAATTTACAGTGCATGTGTAGGTGCCTCTGTTTCAGTTTGACTCCTGTCAGTTTTTGCTGAGATTAATTTCAGCAGGCCTTGGTCACTGCAAGGTATTTTAAATGCAATATGTGCCCCAAAGCAGCATAGTTTTAATTAAGCCTTCAACAATAAATTATGTTTTGTTTTTTTGTTCACATTTATTTTCACCACGCATGATTAGTGTTCCTAATTTGTTATCGGCTTCAGAAATTTTAGATAAATTTCGGATACAAACAGTTGAGAATTTTCCATTTCAATCAGTCATTGATTGTTTCAATTTTAGAGGTAATTATTGCATTTAACAATGTGGCAAAGAAAGAAAGAAAGAAAGAAAGAAAGAAAGAAAGAAAGAAAGAAAGAAAGAAAGAAAGAAAGAAAGAAAGAAAGAAAGAAAGAAAGAAAGAAAGAAAGAAAGAAAAAATATAGAAGAGGAAAGAAGAGCTTAGTGGAATCACTTCATTTGGCTTTATTGATACATTTTTCTCTTTCCATTACTGTAATGTATGCAAATGACTGAATGGGGTGTTTGTTCAGCAGTTTAGTGATCTCTATCTGTCAGAAGTAATGGGGGCCCACAAAGGCTGTAGAGTTGAGGAACAAGCCCCCAGAGAGCCCTATTTCACCAGAGAGGCTATTGCTATCACGTACACACATGCACACAGACACGCACTTACAGGCACACACGAGCATTTGCTGCTGGATATGATAGAATAGACTAGAGTGGGACTCTGCATACTTGAATATTGATGTAGTGAGATGGCCTGATCGGGATGATGAGAGTCCTGACTGAACCTTGATGAATGCCTGGACATGTGCAATACATCTCCCTGTGCTGTGCTCAATGACTTAACCCACCCGACTGATATTTAGCTTAACCTTTTATTTCCCAGAATGCCACAAAGCACGTCATTTTCTTCCTTTGTCACACGCCGAGTGACGAGGTGCTGCCAGCAGGGGGCAGTGTCATTACGACATGTCAGACTGGACATATAGATGTTGTGAGTCTTAATTTTTCTATTAGAAAAATTGAATGTTGGTAAACAAAAAAACAAAAAAAGAGATATAAAACTAATAATGGAATATTAAGGCTTTAAGGTTAGCTAACCGAGCTGCACCCTCATGTTGTCATGGTAACAGTTAGTGACACCCACTTAGAGTTTGCATTGACAAAAAAGAGAAAAAAACATTTTGATTTCTTGATGCTCGTAGTGTTGTATCTGAAAGGTTTTTGTCTGCTTTCTTGTTGAAAGTTTTTTTTTTTGTTTAAAAAAAAATTACACTGCTCACCATGTTATTTTCATCTTTTCAAACATAGTTGATGTTCCTGTCTACTACTGCTGCTATTTTATTCCAAATAGGTTTCTGTGTGTGAGTCTGTTTTTGTGTTTGGAGTATTGTCCCACAGTCATTGAGTGTCCCCACAATGTCCTTGTGCTGTTGAAATATTTCACAAGGCTGAGTGAATGGAGCTGAATTGCTTGAAGTTATCGCTCATGGCCGTGTGTTTAGTTTGATAATAGTTATACAAGCAAGGACTGGACAGCATTTTTAAACATATGAGTTTAGATATTTTTGTGGACTAACAGTCTGTCTTTTTGGGCTTAATTACACTGAAATAATACAGATTTTTTATTTTTTTTATATGGACACCTCCCATGACAATTTACTGCCAAGAACCAGCTGTTTGAGCAGCAATATCAACAGTAGTTCTTGACACTTTTTGGTGAATAAGAACCCTAAAGTCCTGGGATTTGAGCCCACACAGCTTACAGTGTCAGTTTCTCCTCCCACACAGGGTCAGTCAGACAGTTTTTTTTCCCAGCCCTAGGCATGGCCTGTAATACCACCTTTGTGGCTTAAACATCGACAGATTCATTTATACAGGCACCACCTTTTTGTTGTTCTCAGTGTTCAGCCTGATTTAGTTCACACTTCATAAGAGGGTTGACTACAATGTGTTAATGGATGGCCGTTGTCAAACAGCAACAGTCTGATAATCTGTTGGCTTCAGGCTAGGTTTGTGTACAGGTGCAGTATTCTCTTGTATTGGCACCGGGCTCTTAAGATCAAATAAATGGCTGTTAGTGTAACAGTTGTTCTATTTAGCGGGCTGCTGAGTTTAAACTGCAGAAACATCCTCCTTGTTTTGTTTTTTTCTGGATATGCACAGTGCTGTTTGGGGAAGTTATCCCAGTTTAGCATACCTTTATGTGTTTGAAATAGAAGGCAGATTATGTACAGAATCAACATGTTTATTTCTGTATGTTTGTGTATTATAAAACTGGGTTAAAACATGCTGGTGGCACTTTGAGTAGCTCTTTATAATTTTTAAACCAAAAATATTTAAAACCCCCATCCCCCATGTCACACATAAGCTCTCTCTCTCTCTCTCTCTCTTAATCACCACCTTCCTTCAAGTGCCCTACCCCAACACCAGCCCCAACCCAAGTGTTTTCCTCCGCTAATGAAATTCACTGTAAACTGTGTGGCCAATTAACTAAAGCACAGATAAACCATGAAGCCTTTTAATTATCCAAAATTCAGTGGAAACAAGTGTAAATAAGTGGAGGTGCTTAAAACAGACTTACTGTGTGGCTGAGCTCTGCCTCTGTGTCGCTCACCTCAGTGTGGCTGTCTGGGCTCAGATAGAGAAAAACTCTCAGATAAAGCAACAGAAAATTGCAACCAGAACAAATATTTATCCTCCATGTTGAATTATGCATGTTAGAGGAGATATTACAATTCTAATTAACACATTTTGACGTGTGTCTACTATAAAAAATGGTATTTTCTAAAGTTAAAGTTGTAATTCATAAGGCTCCAGCATTCTTCTTTCTGAATCCGCAATAATCAATGTTTACGGTCTCATGCAAACCACGTTCCCATCCACGCTGAAGTTGTCATTGCTCTCCAGCACCGTAGTAGGTGCTGTTAGCTTATCTATAGCAAGAACACAGCAATGCTGCTGTAGGAGAAAACAGGAAAAGCCATGTGACATTTTGATCTTTGTCAAAAGTTAACAGTGGACTGTTGGCATTGCATACCTCGTGCATGTTCTTGGTTGTACTTGCTTTTATCCTCTGGTCTTTATTATTACGTTAGTTGTTTAATTATCATGCAGAAATGCAGAGGGTATGTCAGGGTTTCTACATATCACTGAGCCAATCTCTGTCAAGGAGATGCCCATGGTTAATGTGGCTGCAGGGCTTTATGTTTCTAATTTCAAAGTGTGTGGCAACCCACTGTAAAGTCACCTAGTGATGTTTTTAAGCCTTGAGTCTGGCATTTCTGCTGTTGCCATCTTAGTTTGTTGGAGCCAGAAGTGACAATATTTAGAGAAGCTGGGGAGGAACAAGTGGTGGATCAGAGAACATAAGGACACTATGCAAGGACACCTGTATGGGCAACCTGTCTGCACCCCAGACATATCGATCAAACCAGCCCCAAACAAACCTCTATTTAGGTCTAATGGTTCATTTATCAAGTGGTTATTGACCACCAGAACACTGATCAGGAGGATTAAATTTAGCCACTGACACGACGATGACTTGTAGAAAATAATAATTGAGTTTGTATTTCAAGAGAGAAGTTGACCCTTTTTTAATGGGAGTCCATTAGAGCGAGCAAGCCAATAGTAGTCCTCAATAGTATTCAACTTTAAGGCATTTGGCATCACTTTTCAGATCTGTATACTAGGTCTGTAAAACATCAGCATTATCCACTGTAGTATATAACACGGTTATTATTTATTCCGTGTGTTCAATCAGGGTTAGGAAAGTAGTAGTAAAGGTTAGAGTAAGTCTCCAGAAAATGAATGCTTCTCAATGTCATATTCTCTGAAGTGAGGTACACGTGACTGTGTGTGGGACATACGCAATGTTTCAACTTGATTTTATATGGTTTTATTTTAAGGAATGAGTTTTAGTACAGAAACTCCCTCATCATTTCAGCTCGACAATTCACTATAGAATACGAGCATAAGAGGTGCAATAAATGTGTATTATTGTGTAAAAATTCATATGACTTTTTAACCTTGTGACACTTATAGACTATACAAAATAAGAAAAATATATTGGATTGCAGTTTCAGCTCTTAAAGCCACTGCTGCTGAAATATTCAAACTCAAATTTTAAAAACATACATGTTGAATTAATACGCAGCTCTGCCTTTCAGATAAAAAAAAATGTAACCTCATGAAACACACATAACTCCTTGTACATATTTACCTCTGATGAAGCAAAAAAGTATCAGGCGATAGCTTTCACTGTTTGGTGTCAACAGAAAATATGGTATCTGTTTCCATCGCTCTCTCCGCCATCTGCCGTGTTCACTACGAGGCAGACCATTTCCGTGCCCTCTGGTTATATGAGAGAATTTCCTAAAACTTTGGCAATCAGTATCTTGTTAGGCTCTGACATTTGGCCTGATGTGGCAGCTCCATTAACCAGTAGAGTAAGCTTGCTGACAGACTGCCTGGACTGAAGCCTCCAGAGGCAGAGGGGAGCGGGGAGGGTGGCAGGGGGTGGCAGCGAGGTACAGGAGGTACAGCCATGATGTACTCTCGATATACCCATTTGCCTCCGAGTGAACAACTGTCATATTCCACTGATAAAGGCTCCATGCCCCGCCAGTCCTTTAGGGAGTCCTTTGGGATCTTCTGTGTCCTGTTGGGACTCGAGCCTGTTGCCATGCAATCTAAAATACTTCCTTACACACGTACTGTAAACATTCTTATACATTTCTCTGTCAGGGTGATATACACAGTTCGGGGTACTAATAAACTAAAAGACAAAGCAGAGGTGAAAAGTCGCAATGGTGTGAAGTGTTCTGATTAGAAAATTACTGGTTTACTTAATCTGTTTTATCTTCATGTTTCCTTGTGTTGCTCAGCTGGTGTACAGCTTTGCCACCACTGACCCCGGTCTCGGCTGATTATTTCTGCTCTAGTGAAAGTCGGGCTAAGGACCCAGTGGCAGAGGCTCCAATCTGCACCTCATTACTTCCCCAAAAGGCCTGGGCTTAGTGCAGGGTAATAGACAGAAGCCCAGCCGCCCTCATTTGTCATGGGCTCCTGGGTTTGATGCAAAGCCCCCCTTGAGCACTTGTTGCTGAGCTCTAATCCTGCAGTAGACACCAGCCACGCTCCTGTGCTTAGCCATCCCCACTTTCTACCGTCATGGCTCATGATTTCACTTTCATTTGATGTTTTAATGAAATCCCTGAGACTCAGGTGAATGGCAGGCCCATTGTTGGCAAATTATTCTATCAAATGCAAGTGGAAGGGAAACGTGACTGGAGTTATTTGTCTACTCAGTATGAGCCACTGAGGGTTTGCGGAGGTTTTCAGCATGTAAATCTGCAGTAGAAGATGGTCGCAGTTAAATGACACAGGTTGACACACAGAAAGAGCATAGAGGAAAAATGGCACAGATGATGCACTGTGCATGTTATTGATAGCCCCTGGCTATATCCATTCACACAACTTCTGTCATAACTAATAATTATACAACCTCTATAGGATAATTTAATTGTGAAATGAGTTTGTCTGAAATTGATTTAATTCTGGTAGATAGTGTGCAAAGGAGATATTTGTACAAGGGTGGACATGTATTGCTGTGCAGACCATTATATGACAGTGTTGCACTATTTGTTCTGCCTTATTGCAAATAAGTGCTATGGAGCAGCGCCCGAAAGGCTGGGAAAAGCTCCTTGATGAAAAGGCCCGAGTATCATTAGCTGAAGTTGCTGTGTATGCCAGTTGAAAGCCTCTCTAAAATGTAAATCAAACTAATGCCCAAACACTTCCTCTCCTTTCCCCCTTGTAATGTTATTCCTTTCTTGCTGATGCTGTCGAGGGAATACAGTGTTGTTGCTGCTGTTTGTTACTGGGCTCGCTGTTGATTTCTAACTTTGCTCCGTGGTGGCTACCCTTCCTCCCACCTGACAGGACCCACGGATCACTGCATCTGCATGACTGTGGGCCATCTCTCCAGCATCCTGTTCATATACATGGGCCCACAAACGATTTTCCGAACTTATTGACTGGATTTTCTTGCTTTGGAGCAAATAGCCGCTTCATTATGCAAATAAAGTACACTAATTGCCTCACGTTTGCTAAGTAAGATACGTTATATGGTTGACACTGGGGCCGACTCTTTCAAAAAGACTTGGCCTTCAACCATTTAAGTCTAGCACTTTGTGAATACATTAATGGCAGCAAATAACATAGCGGGCCATTTCCCCGCCACGTCACTGCACGCTCAGCAGTGCAAATTTGAGACACAATAGGAAAGTCGGAGGAGAAAGAGATCGCTAATTAAAATGAATCTGTGACAGTCAGAAACACTAACAGTTACAAACGGCAATCTGATGGTAGTCAACAGGGGATTCTCCATTAATTGGCGAAATGAGGCTCATCAATCACACAGAGGGGGAGTGCTGCACAGACAGTATCCTGTCAGAGTCACCCACTGTGGGGGGAGCAGCATGACGTGTGTCTCAGGGACAGAGTCATGTAGAGAAGGAACAGTTTCTTCCTTCTCTCTCCCTCCCCCCACCACCAACTCTGTTTCTCACCACATGTGTCTCTCAGTAGACATCTCTCCAACTCATTCTGACAGGCTTTGTTTTTCCTTGTCGCATTTCAAATGGGGATTGGCTGGCATTCTCTGCCAGTCAAGGCCGAGACAGAATTGTCAAAACACGCTGTCGAATTTCAGCTTTCAGAGGATATTCTTTGCTGATGACATGTGCTGAGAGGCTTGTAACTCCATGCTACTTCTTCACATTCAAGCACTCACAAAAATACTGTTTACTTATGATTTTTTTTTTATACACGAGACATTGATCATTCTGTAGATAACATATTTCCACTAGGGACATCTGTCTCTGAAGACTTAATTGGTAGGAATGTATGACTATTTCTCTACATTGTGAAACAGTTGAATATCCCCACGGCCTGGGAGCAAAGTTTGAACTTTGCATGACCTTAACAATGATGGTGACATACTTGTTTTTCATGTTGAGCTATATGCTGCTATGATTGAGCAAGCTAAACAAATGCTGGGGACCATCCTGCCTCTGCCTACAGGCCAATAAATATGCCCAGGCAATGATTGACTGTTTCATCAATTGAACCAATCAATGGGCTGCTCCCACTCTTTATGTCACTCAGCCACATGTGGAGAGACTTGAAATATTGTAGTTGCTGCTGTATGTCACTTTTCTGCTTCGCCTGTGCATCTGATTGCGTTACTTCACGTGCCCGTAAAGTACAGACAGCCCTAATTGACTTGGCACAGAGGCTATAATGTTGCCTGATATGCGTTGGTATTGTATGTTGATATCCTCATTAGCTCTATCCAGTGCATCACATCAGTAATATGTCAGGCATGTCATGGCAAACTGAGTATTCACAACTATCTTTATAGCTTCCACCAACATGGTTAATACACTGCGAGTCAAAACAAAAGTCATGCCTGTGTGGGTTTTTATTAACAATTAACCTCCGATTAGCAGCATGGATAGATAGGGTGACCCCCAGAAGTGCTACTGGTTATGTTGACGATGCCTCCTCCATGAACGTGATTACATGAGATGAGCCAGTTTGCTGTTAAGAGGGACCTCTTGCTGGTGCACTAGCACATTAGGTGACAGAGAGAAGTGTTTAACACATTGGTGTTAGCTGCAATAACAGTGACATAAAAATAAACATGGAAAAGTAACTAAGGTTTCAAATCCTTCCCCTTCCCCCTCCTATTTCCCCTCTCTTTCTCTCACTGTCACACACAGACTTTATTCTGCTGGCGGGTCTAAGCCTTGCCATTTAACAGCAACAGGGATACGAGAGACACATCTGCTACCTGAACTAGCAGCCGACCTTGAATTGACTTTCTGTGATGAAGACTTATGCTTGATCCCTGGGCTTTCTGCATTGATACCTTGCAGCTTCCCTTCCTAACTTAAGAACATAGGTAGGAACAGTGGAGACCATATTCATCTTTTTCTGTTGCTCTCTTCTTTTTTTTTTTTTTTTTCTTTGCGACGGCTTTCCAGAGTACCATGCAGGTGATAAGAACGTACAGCTGTTGCAAAAATATACGTTTTCTACTTCACTTTTGCACATTTGCTTTAGCTTACAACTTACTTGATAATACGCATAAGTGGAATAAAACTTTCATACCAAATCTTGCAGACTGGATTCTTTCATACAGGCTGCATGAAAGCATGCATTTTGAGCTATTACTTGAGCTATCTTTTCATTATCCTTTGATTCCATCAGCAAGAAAAAATTATATATATCCCCTTTCGGAAAGTAAAAATCCACTCTTCAATACTTCTCCTCCTTTCAATTACTTCCAAAGTAGAATTACAGAATAAATATCTATATATATTTCCCTTTCATACTTTACCTTTTTTCCTCTGTATTTAAACTATATTTTCCCAATTTATTTTACCATTATATCAACTTAAATGACATAGAATGACAAAACCATGTACCTAGTATATGATAGCACATTTTAAGTTGTATTATTATTATTTGATCCTAAAGGAAATAACTGAGAAATAATGTGAAGTAGCTACAGCTCTGACTTGTAACACTGGCTGAGGTGCAAATCAAACATTGATGACCTCAACACACCGGGCATTAAAATCCATCCAGGGTGATCAGATCACAAGTGAGGTGGCATTTCGATCATATCTTCTCACTACATTGAGAGGTGGTCTGGGAAGCATATGACCACAATCTTTTAGCAGTGCAAATGTAAATGCCTCCGAGGCCATATTGAAGAATCACCTCCTCAGCTGACATTGTCTGAGTAAGCAACAGAAAGACTGAATGCACCTCTTGATGCCATGTTCCTGTGTTCGTATCTGACCCTGTGCTTCTACGTGTTACCGTCACATTACAGCACTTTTGTTAGTTTTGGATGTTTTTTTTCCTCCACTCAAACAGTCCTTACACCTGAAGAACTCTTCCAGCTCTTCTTTTATTGTGATTCTGGTGAGCAGACTCGAAACAAAACAGGCAAACTCATGATTATAAAGCAGCTGATGCTTGTTTCACCAAAGGCTTCTCCAGGTTTAACTTTTTTCTTGCATTTGTCTCATTTCATTTCTGACACACATTATTCATACAACTGTGTAAGAGCCCCGCCCTCTTGCACATTTCATTTCCAATGAATAATTGAATCTTCTAACCCCAACCTATCGGGTCCTGAAGGTTCAGGTTGTTAATTACAAACTTTTCCGTAAGTAAAATGCGTCATGCATTTCTAATCGACAGTGCACTACAATGAGGCTCCACTAAGCATAGTTATCTTTTCATATTAAATGCCTCTTGTTTGCACTTTTAACCTGTTTATTTACTTGTATATTTTCCTGATGTGAATGTTCATTAGTATATGGAGCGGGCAAGTGAGATCCGATCACAACTGGTCACTCGAGACATGTGGACAAGCATGATAGTGCACTCATGTACTTGAGCTTGCCACTTGTGATTGCATTACTCAGGACCTCTCAGAATTAAAGCTGTGATATATAATTGAGTGCCTTAATATAAGCTTATAGCATTGTCTTAGAGAGACCTGTTCTGCTCTTATACTCTACATTGAGCAGCATTGAAATATTTTGTGAAAAGAAACCTTTGAAATGGTAATTTACAGTGAGGGAAGCAACTCTTGGAACCAGCGGCTCCTCCCACTTCACATCTCTACATCAGAAGTGCTGTGTGATGAGATTGTTTTTCAAAATATGTTTTTCTATTTTTGTTTCTCAAAACACGTGTACACCTCCGTCCTCACAAACCCGCCGTTAAGATGGTTTAACACACTAACAATGGTGCGAACTATAATGCACATTTCTGTCCAGCTGTTTCCTGATATTTACACATCACAGAGCAAGTGCAGGCGTGAAAACACACATCCTGAGGTGTAGGTAGGAATAAGTGTTAACTGAGAGGACATGTTAGTTGGTGCTACCTCAGCTCAATGGTGACAGCAACACTGTAGGTTGCCGTCATCAAACCCCCAATCTGCGGCAGATGAGCTTCTTTTTTTTGTAAAAAGGCGGTCTAGCAAGATCTCCAGCTCAGCGGAGCAGATCACGGTGGCCATAATTGTGATTGAAAACTGGTTATAAAGGTTTCCCTATTGTTTGTAGCGGCAAGTTGAAACAGGATTTAGCAAAATAATAATTTGAGCCATTTGAATGACTGACTGCAGTTTTCAAGCACCCCGTGGGCTAATGGGCTCTTGAGGCACGTTTGTGATGGATAGTACAGCAGGGGTCATGGTGCCGCAGGCTGGTTTGATGCAGTGGTCATACTCTTAAACCTCTGTGAGCAAGGTCAGGATGCTCCAGCTGAAATATAATTGTATTTGCATGTACTCCATTGACCTGCTCCTACAATTTGGCACAACAAATCAGATTTGTAATGTTTGATTTATAAAAGTTTCCATATGATGTGACTCTTCATTTTTACGTTATCCATCTGTTTAATGCCCATAGTGACAGTTCTTAGAAAATGTGACAATGAGGATATGTTTTCTGTGCCACCTGATCTGAGTCAGTAAAGATAACCCTCCTTCTTGTTTTTTTTTTTTTTCAAATGACATTCATTATTGAATGTATTCAGGAACATTGCCGACAATTCTAAATTTCCCGTTCTCCAAAAAAAGATGTATCGTTGGTAACGTATACAAAATAATGATGGGAGTGTCTTATTGATATTACTACCTATTGTCCTGCATGTCCTGAACATTGTCCTGTAAAAGACACGTTTATGTCATCCGTGACTTTTTTGTACATGCTACAAAATGAGAGAGTACCTAATAAAACAAACAATAATAATTACAATTAGAATTAAAATGTTAGCATTGCCATGGTTTGGATTGTCATGGTTACAAATAAAGCTTCTGTGCTTTGAAACATGAAGGTCAACCCTAGAAAAAGCCTCAAGGCAATATTTAATTGCATTAATATTACAGAACTTGTGGTGCTTATGTAATGTAAAAAGTTACAGGGTGTTGATACTACCTCCATGTTAAGGGTTATTTAAGACATCACTGTTCATCCTTCAATTGAACAACATGTTTTGCTGTGTTAGTATTACATGTTTAGTTAATGTAGCCTAATTGTAATCCTCCCAAAATGTAATGATAAAAGTTTGAAATCAAGCCTTCCAGTTTGTTGTTTCAGGCTGTACTCTGAACCTCAAAAGTATCTGATCCTGCATGATGTATTATCATGGAAAGTTATTACTTGTTGACACCGATCTTCAAAATTTGCCAGTTGAAGGCATTTTGAATTTAATCCATATCCATCATGCAATACCATCACGTTCATTTTTTAATGTTTTATAACTCTTTGTACTTCGTCACGTGAAACTGATACGTGTCCTCTAGTGGACTGACAGGGGTATTACACGTTTTGGCGTGATACTGGCCTAACCAAGGGGAACAGTATTCAAAAATGTATTGGGGTGCCTAAAACCTTTGCACAGTACCGTATGTCTAAGTGTGTATATGCATGCATATTTAGAGGTTTATCAGTAATATTTGTGTTGTGTCAGTAATAATTGTCATTAGGCTTCTTATTATCACTGGTGAGAGAGAGCCGAACCAGTGGGGTAGGTTACACAGTGCTCTGTTATCACAGGAGTTAGTACTATCAGAGAATGACAGTCACATTCTGCATGCGTGTGTGTGTGTGTGTGTGTGTGTGTGTGTGTGTGTGTGTGTGTGTGTGTGTGTGTGTGTGTGTGTGTGTGTGTGTGTGTTTGTTGGAAGGAGGTGTTTAAAGGGAGTGTAGGAATGTGTATACATGAGATAGCTGCAAGGCAGTACGGAATGATAGCTGTGAATAAGGCATTTTCCATTGAAGTGATTAAAATGATTGAGGACAGCAGCAAACTCATTCATCTCTGAGCAAGGTGATGAGGGACATTCTGTATGTGTGAGCGTCTGAGAGAAAAGTGCCTCTGTGCATTCATGTATATGTGCGACCGCGCGCGCGCGCGTGTGTGTGTGTGTGTGTGTGTGTGTGTGTGTGTGTGTGTGTGTGTGTGTGTGTGTGTGTGTGTGTGTGCGTGCGCGTTTAAGTGTCACAGATGTAGAACAAGTTGTGAAATGGGACTGGCATGGAGGCGGCCTGAGAGATGTGGAGCGATGCCCACAGGAGGGCCATCTCTTTTCACTGTAGATCTGAAAAGACAGCCAAATATTTATCACCAGCCAGCCTCCATTCTACATTTTAATTTGACCTTCATCAGAACAAAGAACACAATTCCCCATTGCCAACCTCAGTGTCTGTTTTTTTAGTTTATTTTATTTTTTATGTTTGCCTTTTTTTTTTTTTTTTTTAAAGTGGTAACCTTAAAAAGAGAAAAAGTGATAGTTGAATGGAAGTTCCTTGAGGTTTCCATGGATGTGATTAAGCTGGACGTTAATCAGCTTGTCTCCTCTGTTCGGCAGATTCTCTTTAATTACCTCAGTGAGGGGAGAGTGTGGGTAGTGCAGGTTGTCTTCGCTGTGTGTGTGTGTGTGTGTGTGTGTGTGTGTGTGTGTGTGTGTGTGTGTGTGTGTGTGTGTGTGTGTGTGTGTGTGTGCGCGTGCGTGCGTGCGTGCGTGCGTGCGTGTGTGTGTGTTCACCTTCCGGTAACTGATAGGTAGGTTGAGTAGTCATTTTTGGTACTATTAACATTTGTGTTTTATCTCTCCTCGATACAAAGGTTAAACCACACCCCGTGCTTTAGATGTAAGTAGAGCCGGCCGCAGTGGCCTTGTTGGCTACACATAACCACTCGTAAGCACATCAAGTGTATTTCTAAACGCACTTAGCATCGGCAGCCTGGTGAAAGTGTTGGTTTGAGATCCACGGGTTCATGTTTCCCTCCTCTTTCTCTCTCTTTCACTCTCTCTACCTCTGCCATCAACTGTTCTAATCTCCTGAATGCCATCCACGCTCACTGTTCATCCCCTGCCTTCAGGATTGGTTTCACACAGTGATCCCCTCGCTGACCAGACAGACGACTCAACAATTAACCTCTAAGGCTGACCTGAAATATCTCAAACCTTCTCCTCTCAGCATCCTTATTGGTCTCTAATAGATTTCTAACAAGTGGAAAAAAAAGTGGATTGAATTTCACCTATCAAGCCCGTAAACTCTGCGCAGAAACATGGTTCGGTTTGCTGTCTCCTTTTCACCCCTCGTGCTAAATACCACAGTCATGACGGTTGCACAGGATGTTGCCTGACCTGAATGTATAATAATGTGGCCAGGCTGGTGCCAGTGTGTTAATAATGGCATTCGACTTCATGGCATTCTCCCTTGAATTATTCTTCCCCATTTCCATAGTGCTAAAGCCCTCCATTTTGGTTATTGTGCTAATAGCAAAAAAGCACTGCTGGAGCCTGTTTGACTGAAACTGTACTCCCCATGAAGAAGATTATTTCCTGTTATGTGATGTCACTTTTGCCATTATTCCAGCATATACAGCTGACGCTGCTTCTGTTCCCTATCTGTCTGGTTATCATGCCAAACAGAGCATTGTATATGCCCTGCTGTGCCGTAGACACAGGTTGGCAATCCACTGATTCATACCTCTCTATTCTCTTCTCTGAAGCACCCTAAGTAATCTTTCAGTGCACCACTTCAATGTTCGTTTTCCATTTGTATGTTTTGAAAATGCATCTGCCTGCTGTTAGGCCGCAAGGGTTCGAATCATAGTGCGCGTGTATGTGTGCATGTGCCTATGGTCATTGTGTTGGTGGTTGAGGGGGAGCATGTGCAGATCAGATTGTAACCAGTAAGGTAATGATTCATAAGACAGCCAGTAGGATTTATCCACTAATAGATCTCTGGGGAGATAACCTAATCCCCCAACAATATCTCCTTATCATATTACAAGTGAACTATGTACAGAATGGGCTTTTCTATCCACAAATGAATACTAAGCCTTATACTAAGCTTATTAGATTTGATCTGAAACAGAACAGTATCAAGTATCCTCCCTGATGTCAGACTGATCAGAGATAATAATCCTTTCTGAGATTAGCTCTAATTTTGCAGTCTACTGATTGCCATGATTTTATATGAAGTAATGTACATTGTTTTTCAATGCTGAAGTATTTAAAAACTTTCATTACGTAGCTCAAATTGGGTTCATTATAACCAGGGAAGTAGATTCTGTGCTGGAGATTTACTACATACAGTAGGCAAGTAAATACACTGTGTAATCTGTTCATTGGGGGCTTTTGTCATCCACAGAGATCACAAGAGGGAGCTTGTTAGTGGCAAATGAAAGTCAGACTTCTTTTCAAGGTGCGGATTGGAGATTAGTAGTAATGCTCATCTCTATCTCTCTGTCTGCTTTCACAGAGATGATATGATTTGCAAAAGATGAGCCGCTCCTTGCCTTTCCTTCTCGGTTACTCTTTTTCTCTCCCCCTCACCAATCCGTCGCTTCCTTGTGCTCAGTCTCTCATGCTGCACGTCTCCTTTCTTCTCTCTATCCCTTCCACTCAGATTAACTAAGCTCTAAAGAGGGTTGCTAACTCTTTTCAGGATTCCAAGAGATTGTATGAGTGAGTAGATATTCTGAACAGAGCAGATATTTCTGAAGAGACCCCCAAATGGCTTTGTGTTGCCACACAGACTCCCAGGGCATCCACTCGATTTTTGGAGCCTTTAATCCCCCCTCCCCCCCCATCCCCCCAGAGGGGCGAGAGATGGCCCGTGTCAGTTCTTAGTGATTCAGATGTTTGCTGTACTTATAGACACTAAAGGGGAAAAAAAAAAAAAAAAGTGATCTCATTCCAAAATATTTTTTGTTTTGGTCTTTTTTAGTTTATGGTGCTTGAATTTGTCACGAAAAAGTGACTTTAATATGTGATGCCTTTGGTCTAAAAAGTAATTCATTGCTAACTGAAAGCCTGATAAGTAGTTGCAGGGGTCCAGAGTGACACTTAAACTTACTGTTAATAGTGTTTAACCAACCAAAACATAAAATATGCAATGTCCGTTAATCATAATTGATTGCACTGCAGTAATTGTATTGCTAATAAACCCAGTTACAAACAATCATTACATTTGAATGCTCCATCGAAAGGCTTCTCACCATCCCGTATGAACATTTGTTATGGCTTTAGATCCTTTTGTTCCTTTGATGTCTGCTTTCTCCTCTAAACATTAGTTTATTTAATTGGCACAGTGCAGTGGGAGGGACCAGACCTTCCCTCGCTGTTCTGTGCTTATCAGGAGTTTATTTATTTATTGTGTTTCTTGATAGTGCAACACTCACACACACATCACTAGTCAATAGGGGAAGGGAGATGTCACGGTCAATTTGTTGCTTAATGATATATCAGAGATGAATTAAAGTATTTTCCCCAAACTTTTTTTTTTTTTTTCTATCCATCATAATGACAACTTAAAGTAGAGGCACTCGATATCCTTTCAAGCTTTGATGAACCACAGAGATGAAGTGTTGAAGTGCATTTGTATGATTTTTCTTTGTAACAATTAAACCATTTGTCAAGTGCTTAAATGTTCATAATACAATTTTCATTTAAGACTGCATATATATTATATTATCAAAAAGCACAGAAGACAAAAAAAAATAATTTTGAAATACAGGGGCTTTCTGTCCCAACAGCTACTTAAGAGCACTGGTCCCCAGCCTGGGACTTGGAGCCCCCTAAGGTGCTGCAAAATAAATCTGAGTGAAATCTTTAATGGGTTTTGTGGCAAAAAGTTAACTTTTGATACATCTCATATATTTGTTTTTCCTCATAAAATGCTAGATCATTCCATCTTCAAGGCGTCTAAAAATACCAAATTAAACAATTATGCTGAAATTTGTCTTTAGCTGAAGAGCTCTCAGTTTTTACTCATTAGATATATGTATGTGATGAGTGATCACAAGTACACTGCTTCATTTTTAGGGTTGCAAGCCAAAAACAGCTGGAAAACACTGGGTCATAGTGGAAGCCTTGAATTCATTCCTAGCATTTATATAAGAAAGCTGTCATCTTATCTTCTTTATTTGACACAATCAGCAGGAGATCCATGTGTTGCTACCTGCAAGGTCTATCCAGCTGCATTGCATTTTTGCATAAACAGGTGCTGGGCTTCTTTCCATGTTTATTTACAGAGCACACCAGCATTTCCTATCTGTCTCACCTGCAATAGTCTTTAATTTAGTGCAAAGAATATGGGTTTCCTTTGAGATGCAGCTTTGGATTTGTGCCAGCGTCATCTTGTGCTGCTTAATTCCCTGTTTCACATTTTCAGATAATGACAGGATTTTGTATTGACTGTCGAAGCTGCTCTTATTTCAGCTCTTGTTTCATTACATGGCGTCGGCATGCGTTCAATAGGTCGCTACACAAGTTTGATTCATGATTGTTCCACACTGCTTGTTATTGGTGCAGCATCAAAGCTATACTTGGTAAACACATTTGCATTTTAATGACTGATATAGATTGTTCTCTGGCTCGATAACACCATCAACCCGCAACCCACCCCTGCACACATTGCTAAAAGGTGGGCTGCTTGTAGTCTGGTTAAAAAAAACACCTCCACTCAGACAAAGACTCGCACATATCACTGGGACAATTACAATGCAGATGTGGTGTTCAGGATCATAGAAGACTGCTTCATTTTGAAGTTTTAGGTGACAGTCCTGATATGGTAATTAACAAAATAAGTGGGTTAATGTGTCCACATCGTGGAATGGTGCAGTTAATGTTAATGGAGAGAGATTGAACAGTTGACAATTTCTCCGAGCACAAATGGATGTCATCAGAGCAGCAATTAGCCAATGACAGGTGAGCATTGGAGGAGGCAGCTAATTTTTGTGTCCCCAACTCACGTTTTCTTCCCCGCCACCTACAGAGGATGATGCTACCCATTAAAGAGAGTTTACCTCTGTGGGCATGTAATCTGATGCAAATTAGAGCAACACACTGCCAAATGACTGCGGTGATAGCGCTATGGAGCTGTTGTAGCATGTAACACAGCCAACCTGGATACCTGTAGTGGTGCGATGTGTTTTGTGTGCGACTCAAATGCCTATCTAGATAAATATTCACTGAAAAAGATGATGAACACATTGATCTTACTGACAAGAAATACAGCCCACTACAGCAATGAATGCATGTTACATTTTCAAAGGAGGTGTTCAGGTTTTTTTTCACCAGCAGTAGTATCACTGTCAACTGTTTTCCAGTGCCAGGGCCTCTTTAAATATGTGCTTGGAGAACAGTATATCAAAGTTCATTCCTTTAGATGTAAGACAAAAAGACAAGGTAATGAGGCTATTTACGCTGCGAAGAACATGCTTTTTATCCCCTTTCTACAGCACTTCCATACATTCCTTTTTCTTCATGTTGTGATAATATAAATTTCTTGCACTATTTTACAGGAGGCACAATTTATATATCACAGCAGAGATGATGTGAGCAAAAGTTTTCTTCAGAAGGCGAGTCTCTGTTTAGATATTCTACTTGGATGTGTGCAAAGCCTCCAGAACCTTTTTTTGCTATGTCACCCATCGACAACCAATCAACCCAATAACAATGATTTTCACAGATAGCGCTATGTTTCTGTAGAGAAAAGAAAATATAATTGGCTGAAGAAAGTGAAGTTTAAATGGAGGGGTTCTTGTTTCAAAAGCAGAATTGCTTCTTTTTAAATATTTCTGACAGTGTAGTTGTCACTTCACAATTGCAGACAGGCTGGAGGATGAGAGGAGGGCAGCTGGGGAGGCTCTAATTTATCTGTTTGTCTGTGTTTTCCTCCCCACACTGAAATGGGAAGGAGGCTGGAACAGGGCCCAGCTCCACAGGGGAGAATTGTGTTTAGTGGTGGCATTGATTTTATAAAAGGTTGCGCAGTGGGGAGGCTAGGTAGGCCTGTCAACCTTAGTCCTCAGTAAAGCACGTCACACCGTCAAGCTAATTGTGCCCTCTCTGTAATCCCAAACCCTAAAAAGTATGCAGTATGCAAATATATGCCTGGGTATTCCCCCCCCTCATAAATGCATGACTACTATCTTTTCACGTGAAAAATCTGACTTGTATTTAACTAAAGGTTGTTTGTCAGTTCCACGATCACAGTGATTAATGCAAATTCAGCCAATCTCTGCAATATTTGCAAGCGCTTGCAATTTTTACAAATTTCCTGGATTTGTCCACACTATTCAATAGGAGCTCTACTGAAGTCATTACTGCACAAAGTAAGCCTTTCCAAACAAAACCTGCTTTATCAACAAAAATAACAAATTATTTACAGTGACAGAGTTTACGAGAAATATGGTGTTATCATTAAAAGTCTCTCACTTTGCTGCTCCAGTCTGATCATACAGCATGTGTTAAATTACATGAGTTTTATACTGCTTTAAACTTGAAAGAGAAGCTTTAATTTAATTAAATTTAATTATTGTTGAATTAATTATGTTATTTTTTATATCAGATGTAGCCTGTGTATTCGATATTGCTGTCACAAAGTGTCTGTTTTGTAAAGCTTCATCAATTTTATGAGTCAGAATTATTTGTTGTTACTTTAAGCCCATGGTTCTAAGTTCATCAAATAAAACAAAATAAAAAGATGAGAACTACAGTATTTACATCTATTTCTGTGATGTACAGTATGCTTCTTATCATAGGCAGTGATTACATGCGATTCTTCCTTTATTAGGTTGTCGTGAAAATATACAGATGGGGTCACAGAGAGAATTTAATGAGGACTACTTTTGCGTGCCCTCGCAATATAAATCGCATTGCGTTCAGAGCGCACAGAAGAAGAAAAGTATTGCGAGGGAACGCAAAAGTAGTCTTGAAAAAATCCTTCTCCGTGGCCCTTTGGGGGCTCCGAAAAAAGTTCCTGCAATTTTACAGCAAAATAAATTGCACAAAACTCTGCAAATTGCATCACAATGTTTGAAAAAAGCCACAGCAAAATCAAGCGTTTTTTTATCCATAAAAAAAACAAGGAAATCCAGGAGGGACTGTTTGTGGTCCAAAAACATTCTTCTCTTTGTCGAAAGTTCTTTCTTTAGGATATTAAATTCTGCTTTCAGGTGGGCACTGCTCAGTTACATGATTTTTTTTCCAAATTTTTCTCCTCCCAGCACCACTCAGCAGTGGTTCGCAATTATGTACACACAATGAAGGTAAGAGTTGAGGAAGCGTCTCAAAAAGTACATGCGACCGAGCGAAAGAGGGATTGACAGTTTTGCATACTTTCTTTGACAGCCTGTCTTGCGCGAATGTTGCCCATTACAGTCTTCATTTTGAAAACTGTTCAATAGTGGAAGGACAGAAGAAGTAATGGGCAGGAGCAGCCGGAGTGAAATATGAGCGGGTCAGAGAGATAAAGACAAGAAGGGAGAGGAGAGACTTGGTAGGAAGGAGATGAACTGGCAATGAAGGTTCTTTTATTTTATTGTTTTACTGGTTGGAGGACACACACACACACACACACACACACACACACACACACACACACACACACACACACACACACACACACACACATAGCCAGAGGCAGTTCATCAACTGCTTGTCAGTGCTCTCACCCCCCTCTTCCTCTCTCTTTAGAGGGAATCTTGTCAGGGTCAGGTGTGGAGATAACCTAACTTGGACATTAAACATCTCCAACCAAACCAGCTGAACTTGCAACCAAAACTAGTGAACTTTTAGGCACTGCTCTCCGTTTTAGCTGAATAACACTGTCAGGAACAAGATTTAGGAGAAATACTGTTATTAATGAAAGGAAATGTCTCAAGAATCTGTGTGTCATTTGTATATATTTGTATTTGCATATGTTAGTGTGTGACGAACACATGGAAGACAGCTGCTACACACATCCATTATTCCACACACAAGTGCCTTTTAAGTGCCAGTTTTCTGTCACTCATTAGGCACTAATCATTGGCAAATCCACTTTCCTTCTAGCGAGCACATCTTACTGTATTTCCCCCATCAATTAGTTTTTTTCTCCTCTCCCTGCATCGTGACACCCAGCAGTTTTTGGACTGGCGAGTCACATAAAGCTCCTTCGTCCGCCCGCTGAGCCGCATGACAAAAAAACTCTTGGGGAGATCATTTTATCTTACTCTTGATTGCCAGATAATTATCAGTTAATTATTTAGAGCCTTAAATTAATTTGCTAAAAATAGTCTGTGTGCCTCTGTGTTGCCAATGGAGACGGCTCCATTATTCCTGTCTCCCCAGTCTGTATCACTCCCTCTCCAGCTCCCCGACAGCTACTTCTGCCACTCATGTCTGACTGTAATCTAATAAAGGACGCAGTTGTCCCTTTGTATTTAAAGGGACCCCGTTTTTCGATTGCTTCAGCACCGATTGTTTGAATGTCTCATTGTTGTGAATGTCAGGCCTCTTTGTGCCAGCTGGGTGCAATTTACAGCATGTCAATCACAGTGCACTAGTACAGCCATAGGATACTGAACTTATGATTACATTGTAGTATCCAAAGTTCTTACGAGGTGTCAACTTTAGATTTACAAGCCAGACGTTGTTGAGCAACATCTACTAGACTCTTACTGTCTTTGTCCACCAGTAACCTTACCTGTGTTGTACGACACTGCCTTCTCTTTATTTCTTCCTCTACTCTTAGGACACTTCATTAGGCTGAAAGTGTTCTGAACAAAGAAATGTGCTGTAAGTGGTCTTATAATGGGATTCATTGGCTTAAAGAATCGAAATTTACCCCCCTCTTTTTTCCCTCCCTCTGCACACACACACACACACACACACACACACACACACACACACACACACACACACACACACACACACACACACACACACACACACACACACACACACACACACACACACACACACACACACACACACACACACATAACCAGGGGCCAAACAGGCTGACCTGCTGAATGGGTTTGTGCTGTGGTAATGATAAGGCTATTGAATGGAGCTGTACTCTGTCACGCTAGCTGCTGGGCCAGTGGTCTGACTGAAGGAATTTGATCAATATACAGTCTCTCTCCCCCTTTCTTTCTTCTGCAGCCCATCTTTTATCACTGCTGCCACAATTCTTTCTTTATCTACAAACAAATTAAAAACTTGGCCAGTTGTTTACAAGTTGCATTACAGTTTAGGCCATTGAAAGCCATCACTATCGAGAGAATTTGCCCATTCACGCTTTTACCTTCGATGAAAAGGTTGGTTATTATATTTTTAATAAATAAGTGAAATAAGTTAGCTATAGATCATATTTAATTTGAGCATATTAATGATTTGTGTGCAAACTACACTGCTGAACCCTGCAATATGTCAGATTTCTCCCTTTCGCACTCATTTATGATTGATTTGAATAGATCAGTCTTTCTTGTGAATTGTGAAAATGATACACTGCATATCTAGCGGCTGACCCTTGCTCTCTTTCACATATTAGAACAGAGCAACACTTGATTTATTTTGTTGTTTATTTTCAGTATATCAATGTGATTTACATAATATCAAGAAATTCAGCATGTTTTTGTTTTTTTCATTGGGCTACACAGAGGGTTGAAACAGTGCAGCATGAAGGCAAGATATTCCATTGACATTTAAAACATTCCCCATGCAGTCTGGAAGCACACATCAAAGGCAGCCCAACATGATGTCCATTTGCAAACTGCACTGCTGGGCTTGATTACTGGTGTGTTGAGAAGGCATGCATTAAGCAGCCATCTAGGAGGTCCCATTTACTTTATGCATGGTGAGAAAGAAGATGTAATCTGGGGAAGCTGTGAGCAAACCTGGGTCAAATAGCACTTTTCAAATATTCTACTATGTGTGATAAAGATGTTTTTAGATGCAGATCATACTGAGAGGAAGTACCCCATCGGGATTGTTAAAACTGTCAGTTACAGAGAAGTATTTTACATTTACTGGAACAAGTTTAGAGACAAACAAGGAGAAAAAAAAAATAGTTAAACATTACCAAATATTTAATTAGAATGTTGCAGCTTGATTACATTTTAAGGACCAATAAATACAAGTTGTAGCTGGGAAATAATGAGTGACTGGAGACAGCAGCTCCAGAGATCTCTTCCCGTCTTGAACTTGAACTGCGACAATACAGCATTGTCATAATGGATAACTCATGTCTTAATTGATAATAAACACAAATATAATGGTCAAGTGTTAAGCAGTGTTAACCTCAATGTGTTCACAGGAAGTATAGGTGATTGCTGATGATAAAAGAAATATATTAGAATACACATATTTAACTCAACACCTAGATACTGTGCAATCTGGTGGAAACAGGCGTGCCGATGAGTGTGTATGTCTGTGTGAGAGTGAGTTTGCAAAAGGCTTGTTAGAGGCAGATAAAGACAGTTAACACAGCAAGACAGAGACAGCAATGAACAAAAACTGCAGACCAACAAATGTGATTCATCATTGTCATTGTCGCATAGAACTACAAAGACATGGCATATGCAAAGAAACAAGTCAATAATGTGTGCACTGAACACCGAAGTATCTAGCCAGACAAGTCTTTGAAATTGTTCACACTGCAAAGAAAAAGCTGGTTTTCCTCCCCAGTAGAAGTTTAGGAGTACAGTGTGTGTGTGTGTGTGTGTGTAGTATGATATACAACCCAGGAATGAGGTTCCCTAACTTTTCAGACCACTATATACCAAAACAAAACGCTCCACTTCCCACTGCAGATACCAGCTTTTTTTTTTTTCATAAAAAATAATATTCATTAACTTAATCATGCAGTAGCCGAACAAGGCCTCAATGACAACAACATAAGGCAAATGTTTAAAAATTAATGAGTAAATTTTTTTAAGCAGAGCAACCACAATAATTGATCACAATCAGCAGGGGGAGGCGCATAGAAACAGCTGTTTGTGGCTTGCAGCATCGAACATTACGTCTGACCTATTAGGTTCAGCGCTATCAGTTGCCACTTAACTGTTTTTTGGACATTGTGGTTATTTCAAAGATACACCCATTCCACGACGATGGTGGAGTCCGAATCTGACTCCATTAAGCTAACGATAGCGTTTAACAACAAATGTTTACATCAGTGTGATGTGATGTGTATGTAGTGGTTGTCTGTAATAAATTGAAATCATTTTTTGGACTTGGGCCAGTCAAGCCAAGGTTCTTGTCTAATAGCAAATGAAGCCACGCGTAACCACCAGTTTGGGAATCACTGAACTCGGAATTAGTTGAGCCAGGTCAGAAAGAAAGGCAAATGTAAACGAGACACAAGGCTGCATCAATTGCAATTCTTTCTCACTCTACAGCTAGTTGTATTGATGAAGCAATATTTCATGTTATTCGTTCTCCAAAGGAGTAGAGTAAATTCATCTGAATAAGATGAAATATTTAAACTGAAAACATGTCTTATGTGAGAAAAATATTTTCCTACCAGAATAATTCAGCTCCGTTGTGCTGAGGGAAAGAAGGCAGTGGTTGGATTCACTGAAGAACAGATCAATAAATGTGCAACATGGGGTATCATTGGTATCTCAAAGATTACCCATGGGTGTTTTTCCTAAAACTAAATATTAAATTTTGCACTTATCTACATCTACATCGTAAAGAAACTGTTTAATTGGATTTCCTGGGGCTATTCAACTGTGTAATATTGTTTGCAAGCCTACCTGTGTCTATTAAATCACGTGTTATGCCAGTTTCCTCGCGCATACTTCTCTCTACAAGGGGCATCTCTTGAGTCATTGTAATGTTAGGTAGGGATTGATGTTTACCGATTATATCAGGGGAAGTGAGAGACTTGACCTTTTGCAATTTGACAAGTAGGAACGTTGTAAACACAGTGGATTTGCATTGTCATGTATCCGCTCTTTGAAAATTACAGAGGCACAGGCCCCGAGCATCGATGTGGCATGAGATTGCTTTGGATGAGGATGAAAGCATAACAGCAACCATAAATAGTTATCATGGATAAAATTGTGTGTGTGTTTGTGTTTCTCAGTATCTTAATGGGGCTGTGTTGTGTTCACATACACTCATCGACACTATTATAGTGGACATCAAATTATTTTTCCCATTTTTTCCCGCGCTCTGACCGCCTTTTTAATAGCCTATCCATGATTCAACAGGTCATTCCCATGGACCTAATCCCCTCATTTCTAATTTATATCATCTCTTTTCCTTTATCAGATGTAGTCATTACACCCACCAGTCTCCCCCTCATTGAGTTGTTATAACACCAGCTGGGTGCTGTAGTGTAGAGCTTTGAATGCTTAAGCAGAAGCAACGTTCCTCTCTACATGTATAAATATTTCAGGGATAGACGGGCAGAATAAATTGACAGTAAAATTGACATTAGATCTGGCTTTTAATTTCCAGAGAAAGAGGAGATAGGAGCTGTCGGTGAGATGATGGAGAGGAGCTTAGAGGGAGAGAAGGTCATGACCTCTGTCGAAGGAGTAATATAATTCACTGAACCTCTGATGTGTGGAAAATACATTCCTCACGATTATTGAATATATATGTCAGGTACTGTGCACATGTTGTAAGCATCTTAGTTGTTACGTTTCTTATTCAACATTCAAATAATACCAATGACAACGATACCAAGCATATAGCTGGAGTCATGAGGAACGGTCTTCAGTGACAAAAATAAAAACAATTCATTAAATAGATGCTATGGACCCCGCAGAGCCCTGATCTCAGCATAACTGAGATGACCTAAATCCACAAAAGAACCAGAATTATTAGTATTTATTTATATGTTGATGTTTTTTTTTTCCCCAAGTATTTGTAATTCTACATTAATTGCATTGAATAATCAGCACCTTGTTGGCACCTTCCAACATCCCATAGAGAGGCAAACAGAGGGAGGAAGAAAAAAAAATACAGTTTAGTCTGGAGTGACAGAGATGGATCAACAGGATAGCATTTCTCAGTGGTGCACTCTTGATTTTCATCCAAGGTGTTGTTTTGATTACTTTGGACAAAGTCCAACAGTTTTCAGTGAGTATTGTTTCACTAAGGCATTCAGTTTGGTACAGATTTAATTATTTGCACAAAGTAAAATGAGCCTGACTTGAATTCTTATGAAGAACAAACAGGCTAAAATTTAAAATTCATCAACTGAGATTGAAGGGACCAAAAATGTATTGTTTATGCATCTTTTTTATATTTGAGTTCTGGGTAAATGGTTTAATGTGAGTGGTATATAATCAGTAATCAAGTGCAGGTTGACTGTAGACATTACAACCACAAATATTGCTGCTATAAGGTTCAGTCATTAAGCTTTCTTTTCTTTTTTTTTTTGATTTAGCAGCTGTTTTGGTAGCAGTCTTGGAATTGCAATATTGCTAGGTCATTCAGTCTGTCCCCCACTTTGGTCCAGAGGGACATATGTTGACAAATGTTTGATGGATGGTGGACACTCATGTTTCCCACGGGTTTAATTGTTGTAACTTTTGTGATCTCCTTACAGCCGTGCTGGCAGGTGGCAAAAGTACAAGCTTTAACTTCTCCCATGAAATAGCTTTGGCACAAAATCCAGTTCAGACATTTATGACATCTAATGTGCATGTCAGCAAGTGCTAAATATGACAAAAATGATTTAAGTTGAAAATATAGTACTCCTCCTCCTCAGTATTGACACTTGTTTTATTGCGTTCAGAGGTGTACTGGCTATCTGGAAGACATGGACAAACACTGGTGGGTCTGGTAGACCGCTTAAGTCCTGTGTGCCTGTCATTCGAAGTGTGCATGAGAGCGTCCTGTTGGCTGGTTCAGTCTTAGCCGATTGGGCTGAATTTCATTCCCAGCCCACCCCGAATTGTGTTTATTGTCAGTGTTTTGTTAGACACTTTTTGATAAGTATGTCTTCCTTTTCTTGGGTTATTTTGCAGTTTAGGGAATTGTTGATGATGCTGGAATAGCAACTTTTTCTGCATTAAATCAGATTTAATATTTGAAGAGACATACATGTGCATCTGCATTTTTAGAACAGCTAAAAGGAGAGCATTCTCGCTGAAATTACCAATGATTGGTTGAAAGTTTCTGTCAGGCTAGATTTTCTAAAGCCTTAATACAGCGCCCCAAAGTAGGTGCAGATGTTTGTTTTGTTTGTTATGAAGTTGCAATAAGCTTAACGCCTATTATGAAATTTTGCCCAAAGATGCAATTGAGAAATTGCCTACCGTTAACATTCTGTAACACCTGCTTGACATCGGGATGTTAACTTTGCATTTGTGGTCAATTACCTGTAAGCATGTTATTAGTATTTACTAGCATGGATGTGGACTCTTGTTTCTTTAAGAAATTCTAATTTCCTTGGGCTGAGTTAGTGATTTTGTATTGAATGAAAGAATAGAATAGTGAATCTTACTGTGGTATTGCTATTTCTGGACATGTATAATTACTCTTCACTGAAAAGTCAAACAAAGCATAGAGATTACATCCAGAGCATTTGAAAATGCAGCTTGGATATGTACCTTTAAATACACAGAGTGGTGCCTCTTTTAAGTTTTGGCCACTCCCTACTTCCTGCCCTCCCTCTCTTCTGAAAACCTCTCTCCTTCTCCCTCTCACATGCTTCCCTCATCCCTCCATCCACCTCAGTACCAGGTCACATCCCAAATTCCCGGAACTGGCTGCGTTTTTAATTCCCTCTGACAGAACCAGTGTTGGCACCGTGGTCCAACTCAGGATACTGTCAACTGTCTCCCTGCTCACCCTACGGACCTCCAACAGCTTGTAAACCTAACATAGCATTAATGCCTCGCAGTTTCTCCCACATATTCAGCATAAATGCATTCATTCATTGTTTTGGGAAGCTGGGATGACTTTTTTACTTTGAATATTCTGTGTTTTCACTCTCTCTCTGCTCTCTGCCCTTCCTCTGTACTCCATTCCGTCATCCCTCTCTTATCCCACCCTCACCCTCAACATGATGGGTTATGTCCAGTCAGTGGGCAGCCTTGGTGTAATTTGGCCCACAGGGGCTGTTGGCAGTAGGTGTGGGGATAAAGGGAGCAGGGATGGTGGGGTTTGGAGAAAAGCAGGCTTAGTGTGAGGCCTTGGATAGAGGGGCCAGCAAGCACATAGGAAAAGCATTAAATAAACATTAATGGAACTAGGTTGCAGGAGATTTATTAAGGAAGCTTTTTGGGCCCCCACTGTAGGATTTTATGCAGCACTTTAATAACTCTCTCATGCACACAGGTAAACAAACCAGGTAATTTATTGCCATTCTCATAGGTGGCCATTGTGAAAACTGTTTCAACTTTGGTTTGGCCCATAAATGGATTTTTCTCCTTCTCTGGGTTTTATTATGACATTGAATAGAGTAACACTTCCAAACAGCCCTTTTTACATCCAGGGTAAGTCTGACTTGGATATGATTTCCATGTCACTTTGTGGTGTTAAAAACGAGTGCCCTTAATCTCAGTTTACTAATGTTAAATGTACCCTCTCTGACATGTCAAACGCACAGATAAAAAGTGACTGATTAAACACAGTAATGAGGACACTGTGGCAGAACCAAGACCTATTTCGGGATTTTTTTTTTTCAGGGACAGGGTGGGTTTTTTTCCGGCAACGACACAAGATTTTAGAAAGAGAGTTTAAAAAAAAAAAAAAAAAAACACAAGCAGCATAGCACTGCAGTGACATCACATTTCACATCTGATAGTGTCTAAACCAGCGCTGTCAGTTATGACGCTGTCGGAAACTGGAGTTGTGTAAGCCAGTGATTAGTGACTTGCAGCTACTCTGCAAGCCCCACTCCAAATGTTGTTGTATCAGCTTAAATGCTGTGCAGAAATTCAAGAAGATTTTTTTTTTTTTTTTTAAATGAATAGTTTTAATCTGATCACCAGCATAAAATCCACTGAGTGCTCCTATCTTTTGTAGCATATACAGTACATTTGCAACATTGAGCCCTGCAGCAATTGTCTCGCTCTGTGTTGGTGAGGTTTAGTGCACAGGAAGTGCAGGGAGTAGCTCGCCTCTGTGGACAGCTTGAAGAGGAAAGAAAAGACTGACAAACAGGGCTGGGGCAACCAAAGGCTACATAATGGTTTACCTTGAGACCCATGGCCTCTGCTCTCTACTCTGCTTCAAGCCCTAGTGACGTGAATACCAGACACAGCTCAGACAGCAGACTCCTGAAAGTTCACAAAAAGAAAGGAGTTCATGTGTGAGAGAGAGAATTTGTTTTAAGGCAAAATGTAGAAAGAGAATTATAAAAGGAGTGTGCTTGATAGAGATAGTGGTGGACAGGAATAAAGAAATGGAGAAAGAAATTGAAAATTACTTCCTTTGGAGAGGAAAAGACAACAAAAGCTACAATGACTGCGAGACACTTGTGGAAAAGAAAAATAATAACACAATGACAAAGAGACACTGACTGTGTGTAGATGTACTATATATGTGTGTGAGTGTATTTGCCTGCTCGTTCTGTTTCTGTATGGATGTTGGATGAAGGCTCTACCATACCAGTTGTGTTGCTGCAGGATAGTGTTCATCAGGCTCCATCAATATGACATGTCTTTGATGTGGATATACAAGCAGCCAAAGCCCAGCCAGCCTCAGTCCAGTCCTCAATGGGACACATCTACCACACTGCATGTTGATACAGGGGTATTTGTGAGAGAGAGAGAGAGAGAGAGAGAGAGCGAGGGAAGAGAAGTACAGAAAGAGAAACACAGACAGCCCACAAGCCACAACAAGCACCAAAAATAACCACTGCCTCGATGTTTTTAACTGCCATCCTGCCAGAGAGGCAACAGTTAAGAGCTAAAGGCACTGTGGACTCAATCAATATGTTGGAATCAATATTATATGTAAATGCTGTTAATAAGCATTTCCATGCCGGCGTTAAGTTATGTCAACATGTCTTTTGCTGCTAAATTGACACGTTGTTTTGCTTTATTCTTGCCATTAAGCCTGCCAGCCATCCTTGTTTTCGGTTTAGTATTGTAAATATTCTTGCTTTTCATAATTTTACCATCATCATTTCATTCATTGGGAGTCTATTTTGTATCGTTATTAACTAGATTGAGGTTCATTTTATTGCACAACTACATATGGGTACAATTACCATCAGCACAGAGTCCCCGGTTCGATTCCCACACATTGTCCTGCACCTACAGTATTTCATGAAGACAAAAAAATGCAAAAGAAATCTGTTGAAGAATGAGATTTTTCTTTACAAGAGTAATTTTAAGACTCTACCAAACAAACCATCTCCAATTCAACGCAACTCTTTCAGGAGTTTGGATGTTGAAAAGATATCTTACTTTGACAAAGTTTTACTTTTACATCTATCGACCGGGCCCTTGAGTTTCCACACATGAGTGGAGTGAGGGGGAGGTGTACAGAAGAAGAGATAACAGCAGTCTGACAGAAGCGAGCGGGGTAATTCAGGTCCAGGCAGACATGGAGATAGAGACGGGGAGAAGGAAAGACAGAAGGATGAGTCCATCCAACGGGACATGTGTGGGCTTGCTGCTAACTTGGACTGTGCCATCGCTGCTATTTTTTGGTAAACGCCCGCTCGCAGAGCAGTAATCCAACCAACCTACCCAGTCGACGCTTTTATTCCCAATTAGCTACACAAAGGCCATTAAACATACACACACCTACACATGAGTACAAATACCCACACACACGGCTCTGTCACATATGTGTATATAGGCGCTTATACATGTTTTATTTATATCCACATGGAAAACAATTGTGAGTTAATAACTTGCCTCTGGACACAGAACAATCCCTGGACCTGAATGTCGACGTCTACCAAGGTGACAGAGCAGAAAAACAAACGATAAATAAAAGACATTGTAGAAAAAAAATCAGTGGCTTCCACATAATAATGACAGATTGCTCACAAAGAGCAATATCTTGATAACTGTTTGGCCCTGGCAATCACAGGCCACATGCTGAACCACCAGCCTTTGTATGTTGCCAAGGCAACTGCATTAGAACACTAATTGCCTGTGACTGTACCCATGATGCAAAGAAGGGGAAGGTCCTACCTTAGTAAGTGTAACACAAAGATGCAAAATTCAGTGCAAATCATGTATTTTTTTCATTACATGACAACAACAGTGTCAGTGTGTTTATTGTCAGTTAAATTGAAAAATACATCAGAATGGCAGCAGCAGACACATTTAATTTGATATGAATATGTTCTTACAGAAGGAAATTAGTTTTCATACGCACATACAGTAACATTACATATATTCAGTGTAGCTCCAGTACCGTCTAGTCGTTTGTTCAGCAACCAGTTTGAATTAAAGAGTTTTAATCATGTATAGTCACAAACAACTGACTCTGATTGGTCATTATTGTGCAAATTAATTAGGGTTTGTTGTCGTGAGTTGCAGTCGGCCGTGTGGAAGACAGTAACATGAGACGTGTGAATCTATACTGAGGAAAGTTTTGGAAAAATATTTTCTTAAATTTATAAATTACAGAAATGTTTGTGTGTTTTTGTTATTGATAATACTGTGCTGTGAAAACGTACAAGCTATAAAAAAAAACTGTCTTTAAGTGCTGGTTCTGTATTAGTGCTGTTATGTCATAGTGTAAAAAAAAAAACATGCGTCCGAGAGTTCAAGGAAGCAGCAGGGGAGCAGGTGTGTTGCTTGCGAGAAAAAAAATGGCACACCTTCGCAAAGATGGTTGTCCCAGGTATGTGTTGACATACTCAGACTGGGGGAGGGTGTCTGCACTTGACGTAGGAGGTGGAGGCAAATCTGAATGTCTTAATGAGCCGTTGTCTGACCTCGGCAGCCCACAAATAACCGACAGGGTTGTTTTCTTTCACAGTTTTTGGGTTGGAAACAAGTAAGAGAGTCAAAGATTTTGAGCAGTAAAAAAGTCAGTTTATCTTATGTCACCTTTAATTCATAGTTTCAACAGCGTTTAGTGGATGAATCCAGTTTCTTTTTCTGTGTACAATTTCCCCTCCCCTCGGGGATGAGGAAATCGTTTGCATTTCCTCCAGATAACCCTAACCCTCTTTCTTGTTTCTTCTTCTGTTGTTCCGTCTGCCGAGGCAACGTTTGAGCTTCTGGAAGTTAATGAATGAAAATTATTGCATAAACTTTTGGCTTGTTTTTAACCTCCATGACCACTAAAGTTTGTTGCCCTATTAGACGCACTATTAGAGATGGGCAGAGATATGAAAATAATATGAACAATATTAAAAAAGAAAAGTCACTTCATAGTGTTTATCTTTGTTCTGTTTCACCTATAAAAACTATAGCATCTTTAGAAGGTAAATGGGAATGATTGAGGACACAGCAGGTGTTGGACATCATTGCTGATGTATTGAAACTAGTGCATTTGCCATTTTTATGCTGGATAGTGTTTGTATATTCCATGCTTCGCTGTTTGCTCGTGCACACATGCGTGTGTATACAGGTCGGTGCATACTGTATGTGTGTGTTGTGTTGTCCTCATCCCACCCAGGGTGTTTGAGTCTTGGAGTGTCCAAGTGCAGTCTCTATGAGGTCAATGGCTGCTGTGATAATGCTTAACTGATGCCGGCTGTCAATAGTCATTCACCAGGAGAAAAGTGCTCCGCCTGTTCAGTAAATTACACAGTGCGACGTGAGCTGTGAGGTTCAAAATAACCTGACCCCACTGTTGTTGTGAGAAACAATAGAACAATGACTGCAATCAGCTTTTCCAGAAACCATCTGTGTCATGCTGCTGACTACAAAACACCTTTCCATTACTCCAGGGCTACTGCTATTAGCTCACCATGCCGCTGACTCCAAAGTGAGATGGAGAGGTTATTGTAATGCCACTTCAGATTGTCTCTGACCCTTCTTTAGCCAATGTTTTGTTTTGCTGACCTTGACATAGGTGGGCTTTTATGAATTCTACAAAGCTTGTGATTGTACTCATTTTTCACTGTAGCTTGACTTTTCACAGATCAACATATTTGTGAGGTGTGGGTTTATACCGCTGATTGTGCGAGCTTAATACGTTTTTAATCTGTGTTTGAGACATGTCCTACTCCTCTTTCCTTAACTCTGTCTGCCTCACGGCTTCTGCAAGTATTCCCGGGAGCAGTATGAAAAGCTGTCCACCATGCACAAGAACATGCAGAAGCTCTACGAGAGCATCGGCAGTTATTTTGCCTTTGACCCCCAGTCGGTCACCGTGGAGGATTTCTTCGGACAGCTCGCCAACTTCCGCATCCTCTTCATGGTGAGTATGAAGATAATGGTTTGTGTACATACACATGGGCGCTCATGTTTGCTGTTCCTTCAAAGTAGACGCACGCAGTGAGCAGCAGAAGCCACCACCCACACTTGCACATGCTTTTGCACGCACTTGCTTGGACACATTGGGTGTCAGTGAAATGAGAACAGAGTTTGAGTGTTACACATGCACACACTTTCATCAAACTTTGACTAGGTCCTGACAGATGGTGAAAACATGTACGGAAGTTACAGTGTTATACTTTCATGAAGGAAATTGGATGTCACAAGGCCAGTTATGTAGTATTGCACTTTCCAAAAACTGGAGGTCTTATATGGAACAGACAAAATTAAGAACTGTTAAAATCGAAGCAGCAGAGGCTGAGGGTTCTGGCTCTGTTGGTGGCCATCGTGTCCATTGTAGACAATGCTTTTGATTCCACCAGAATTGCTGCAGTTTGTTTGATAAACATCCCAGAAGTGGCTGTGCTTTCCATTTTGCTAAAAAAAAAAAAATACCAGCGCAGTCTATTTAAAACCATGTGAAGCTGCACCGAACAGATCAGCCAATCAAGAAGTCCTGAACAGGAAAAGCACAGAGAATCCGATCAGTTTTCAAAATGAATCACTCTGTGCAGAGTCGCAAAAGTATCACATCACTACATCAATGTCTATCATCGTGCTCTTTCAAGTAGGAGAAGAAATGGACTCTCCTCCTTCTAACAGGCACTATGTTATATAGTTACGAAATAATTTTAAGGATGAACGTGAACAAATGTGTTAAACTTTATCTGTTCTTCTACAACACAACAAAGTAGGAAATAACAACAATAAACACAAAATGGACAAAAAAATGTAACATTTAATAACGTAGCCTACTTACCCATGCTAGAAGCACAAAAATCAACCAAAAAATGACCAAATTAATAAGTCAATAAAATCAGGTTGAAACACTCCTGGTGGGTCGACCTGACAGACCCGTGCCCGATGGAATCCACGATTAAGTTCATAACTCAGGCTTCCTTCTATCATTTGTCCTCTGTGCTTCCAAATCAAGATAACCCCAAAGACATCACGGTGACATCACCCGGGTTATTTCCTCAGACTTGATACATTTCCTGCAAAGTCACAGCAGACATTATACAACTTTTATGTGGAAGGGAGCAACAAGGGTAGAAACATGTCCCACCCAGTTTTCTGATAATCCATCAAGATTTCTGTTCTCGAGCCAATCACTTCCCTTCACTTCACTTTACTCATCTGAAAAATGTCAGAAAGTTTTTTGGTTTGAGAGAATGCACCACATTTTCTGGCCACTTTAGTCTTTATATTTACACGCTTGGCCCTGACATGCTTCAGTCTTTCTTTGAAGTTCTTACAATGTTCTGAGCAAGAATGTAACCGCGCTCACCTGCTGTGAGTTCCTTCGATACTGTATGTCATCTTTTAGTAGGTCATGATGCCACTGTGTCTACCAAAGATTTTCTTTTCCTTCAGAGTTTTTTTTTCTTCTCTTTCTTCGATGCCGTATGAGTTAGGAAGGTTATGAATATAGTATTCATTTTGTCAAATATGGTGCACAGAAAAAGGTTATTTGGTGTGTTTATTCAAGATAATTTAGATCTGGTCATTACGCTGATCATTCCCGAGCTGGTGTACCATACGTGCAGAGGAATATGAAACACACCTCAGACTTCCTAATATTATATTTGATTTAACTGACGTTGTTTTAAATCTAAATAGTTTTTAATATGAAAATGTATTCACGTCATTTTAAAAATGAGACTTTATTTTTAATGTACATGTAAATACAGAAGTGCAGACATTTGTAAATTAATGAATAAGTTACAGTGGTGTGAAAATATGTTTGCCCCCTTCCTGATTTCCATTTTTTTTTTTGCATGTCTGTCACTCTTAAATGTTTCAGATCATCAAACGAATTTAAATATTAGTCAAAGATAGCACAAGTAAACACAAAATGCAGTTTTTAAATGAAGGTTTGTATTATTAAGGGAGAGAAAAAAAAATCCAAACCCACATGGCCCTGTGTGAAAAAGTGTTTGCCCCCTCCTGTTAAAACATAACTTAACTGTGGTTTATCACACCTGAGTTCAATTTCTCTAGCCACACCCAGGCCTGATTACTGACACACCTGTTCTCAATCAAGAAATCACTTCAATAGGACCTGAAGTGAAGTAGACCAAAAGATCCTCAAAAGCTAGACATCATGCCGAGATCCAAAGAAATTCAGGAACAAATGAGAAAGAAAGTAATTGAGATCTATCAGTCTGGAAAAGGTTATAAAGCCATTTCTAAAGCTCTGGGACTCCAGCGAACCACAGTGAGAGCCATTATCCACAAATGGAGAAAACATGGAACAGTGGTGAACCTTCCCAGGAGTGGCCGGCCGACCAAAATTACCCCAAGAGTGCAGCGAAGACTCATCCGAGAGGTCACAAAAGACCCCACAACAACATCCAAAGAACTGCAGGCCTCACTTGCCTCAGTTAAGGTCAGTGTTCATGACTCCACCATAAGAAAGAGACTGGGCTAAAACGGCTGCATGGCAGAGTTCCAAGACCAAAACCAAAGCTGAGCAAAAAGAACATTAAGGCTTGTCTCATTTTTGCCAGAAAACATATTGATGATCCCCAAGACTTTTGGGAAAATATTCTGTGGACTGACGAGACAAAAGTTGAACTTTTTGGAAGGTGTGTGTCCCATTACATCTGGCGTAAAAGTAACACCGCATTTCAGAAAAAGAACATCATACCAACAGTAAAATATGGTGGTGGTAGTGTGATGGTCTGGGGCTGTTTTGCTGCTTCAGGACCTGGAAGACTTGCTGTGATAATGGAACCATGAATTCTACTGTCTACCAAAAAATTCTGAAGGAGAATGTCCGGCCATCTGTTCGTGACCTCAAGCTGAAGCCAACTTGGGTTCTGCAGCAGGACAATGATCCAAAACACACCAGCAAGTCCACCTCTGAATGGCTAAAGAAAAACAAAATGAAGACTTTGGAGTGGCCTAGTCAAAGTCCTGACCTGAATCCTATTGAAATGCTGCGGCATGACCTTAAAAAGGCAGTTTGTGCTGGAAAACCCTCCAATGTGGCTGAATTACAACAACTCTGCAAAGATGAGTGGGCCAAAATTCCTCCACAGCGCTGTAAAAGACTCATTGCAAGTTATCGCAAACACTTCATTGCCGTTGTTGCTGCTAAGGGTGGCCCAACCAGTTATTAGGTTTAGGGGGGCAAACACTTTTTCACACAGGGCCATGTGGGTTTGGATTTTTTTTTCTCCCTTAATAATAAAAACCTTCATTTAAAAACTGCATTTTGTGTTTACTTGTTATCTTTGACTAATATTTAAATTTGTTTGATGATCTGAAACATTTAAATGTGACAAACAGAAAAAAATAAGAAATCAGGAAGGGGGCAAACACTTTTTCACACCACTGTATATAAATAGTAGCTTTTCTCCATACATCTTATCTACTGTACATCCAAATCAGAAACCGTGTTTAATGACATTTACCTGAGTGTCAGCTGCTTAAACCTGCAGAACATAACGTGACTTTTTCTCAAGAGCAGATGCTTGTGAACTTTTGCTTCCCTCCTGCACTGATTAAGAAACTTCTAGTACTCAGTTGCGAGCTGAAGTAAAAAAAAAAAAATATAAAACAGATTAGAATATATGCTAAGAACTGGAGAGTGTTTGAGTGTCTTACTGATAAAAGAGACGTGGGAAAGCTTCTTAACCTGTTAAACACAGTTTCATTAGCTTGTAACTGCTTGTGTGTGTGTGCATGTGCTCACGGCAGGTCACCAAAAATCTTGCTGGATTTTGTTAGAGGTAATGAGTCGAGGGAAGACTTTGGTTAAGATTTTCAAGTCTTCAAGTTCATGAAACTGCATTTCACTTTACACCTGAGACATTACAATTATTTCTGTGTCACGTTCTACCAAATTTATAATTGCGAGGCAATTTATCTATACAAAAATATTCATTGTCAAAATGTATTCCATATATTAACCAAAAAACACAACATAATTTACTGTGTCAATTATAGAACAGATTGATTTTTTGTATTTACATTCATAGAATACAAGTAGAAGAGCCTACACAAGCGAGGTTCACTACAGAGGTAAATGTGAAGTAGGAATTTAAGTCTGATTAAATGAAAATGAAAAAAATAATCCCTCTGCCCACTTGCAGCAGTGAATAAAGAGCAGAGCAGATTAGTTGTTTGAGGTAATATTCATGGTAAGGTAAACATCCCGTTCCCTCAGAACAGGTTTCCTTTTTGCCAAGCAGTCTGTTAAACATTTATTCGAGTGTCTTTGCTTTTCTACCTTGCAAAGTATCTCCGTCCCTCCTGGCACCGCCCCAAAAGCTCCCGGTGTCAGGATGATGACATGATGTCCAGACGGCATACTCGCAGTCTTCACAATCCATTAACGTGAATGGCAAGGTCTCCTTGTCTGAATCCTTCTCCTCTCTTTACTCTGATCCTCATCTGAAACCAACTTTTCATTCCCACTGATCAAAGTGCACAAGCGCACAACACAATGCTCCCTCAAGGATTCTAGAGTTGCATATCTCTAAAAGAGGCATCCACCCAAGAAAATAAATTATTCTCTCAAGCAAATAGCTGCATATGAATATTTTATTACTGATTTAAACTTTCCTGTTATGGTTAAGGGGAGGGAAGTGAGTGGGATATAGTGTTGTGAAAAGGAGGAGGGAGTGGGGGTTTGAGTTAATATATTCATATAAAAACAATCCTTTAATCACCATATTCCTCAGATATTATTTATAGTTTTGGGCTCTTCAGCTCTGCTGACAGAAAGGCTAATCCTGTCTGTATGCAGAGCACAAGGAATCAATGGTTGTTTCTACTTGAATGTAGTTTTTATTTTCTTATTTTCCTTAAAACACCCGGATACAACGGAAGCTTTCTCTTTTGCTTTTCTTGTCTGTGAACGTTTTTTTGACAGACGTCTGCTCGTCATTTGTCTTTGAAAAAGTCGACCTACATCAACTGTTGCTGATTTGTTCCAAATGGCAAATCAAATGAACACTGTGACTCCTTGTCAGTAAATAATTTAACTGAACTTAACTTCTTGATATGTCGGCTGCGCCTCCGACTTTTATTTCAATATTGAGACATTGAGTTGTTTGACTCAGACAAAACATCTTCGCTGACTTCCGTTGCATTGCCCTGTGTAATGCATTCACAGCACAAAGCATCTGCAGTATTAAAGAATTCCATTGCAATACAGTCACCCCAAATTGCTTTTACTAAAAAGCTAGGGCTTAATGCACCCGACCGACATAAGGCATTTGAGTAAACGCATTGACAGGCAGTCCTTACAAAACTGAATGTAACTGATAAGAGAATCCATTAACTCTATTTTTCTTCTGTTTCATTCTCTTTCTCTCTCTCACTCCCGTCCCATTCTCTTTTTTATTCTGTGTCCAATGAAATATTATTTGATTTCAGTACATGGAGTCAGTATTTGAAGAGTCCAACAATTTGTTAATTTAATGCTGCTGCCATATTCTGAAATAGAGTATGAGTGAAATGCAATCGCAGGCTCTGTGTATGTAATCCTGACCAGGAGCATGGGGATGAGGATTTTTTTTCATTAATGAGTTATCAAAGCGCAGCAGATGGGCTGGGATGAGCTAACAGTCTTCCTTGTTAATTGAGTGACTTTCTAATAAGACCAAAAGACCCAGACCGGGTTCGCAAAGTAGCAAGATAGAGCATCTAAGAGATTAGACTGATGGTTTATGTGTGTGTCTGTGTGTGGGGGGGTACATCCGTCCACTTCTGAGCCCATTTGATATTTCTAAAGCTTTGCTAATTCCTTCACAATATGAGAAATTATCATAATAATGTGTATGATGCTGAAGATGATGCTGTGACAGAGTCGCTCTCCCCCACCCTCTTGCTGAATCACTGTCGTGTTCCCTCAGTATCTTTACTTACACTCGTGCAACACAGTCATTAAATTCATTGCACCAGATTTTGGAGGTCACCTATCAATATGGGAATACATGTTCACCACAGAGCAGAAGTCTCACAATCTGTAACCTATAACTTCTTGAAGCCAGTCCCCCCACCCCCCACCCCCCTACACACACACACACACACACACACACACACACACACACACACACACACACACACACACACACACACACACACACACACACACACACACACACACACATCCTGGCAGGCAGTGTAGCAGATGGCTAATAAACACATTTGCTGCTTAAAGCCCAGGCGTTGTAGTGTTTGTAAAATTCAAATGAGATATAGCAGTGACACTCTCTGTGTGAGATCACTGGTGCAACTGAGCAGTTGGAAATACTTATTGCTCCCTCATTGAAGTGGCAAACTTGTATGCACGGGAGGGGAGCCATGCTGTGGGAGATGTATTGTGTTGTGCAGGGTCAAGGAAGAACAGCAAACGCATTTCATGAATTATTGAAAGAACAGACTGGGAGAGGGAAAATTCTGCCCGGCCCTTGTTGGTAGATTGGACCTGTGGGTTACACATCATTCAGTTTTCCAGCCAGGTATAGATAGAGGAGTACTTATAATCTCCATCGCAGACACACCGGAGGCCACGAGTGTGACATGCACTCACTTCATATCATGGACTCGAAGAGCCTGAAAGCGAGAATGTGACGCTTCTGTGGTGTTGTCGACAACCCTCCCTGCCATTAAAGGTCCATTATGCAAAACCACCAATTTAAAGTTTCTAACTCAGAATTTGCATACCTCCTGATCTATATGTATGCTTCACCTGCACCACATTTTCTAGGGATTCAGGACACAGTGGGGTATGAGACAGAATCCTGTTGATGAAAGCTGCCGACTATCATGGTCTATCATCATAGGGACTGTTTTTTATGACTTTACCATTTCATTTTAAGCTCTATTTAAAAAAAAATATATATATTTTTTACTCTTTCTTCATCCCAATATTTTTTATACTTTAAGCAAAAGTGTCTGCCCCAGTAAAGGATACACAATAATAATATAACTAGCTTTTAGCAAGTTCAAGTAGCTGGGGAAAGCCATGAGATTATGGTCCAAAAAGTTCAAAAATTATTGTATGTAATCCTTAAATACCTGCGAAGGCCAAAAGTAACTTGTTTCCATGGTCACCTGAAATCATATTGTAACTCCTCTACTTTGATCTTTAGTAGATGAGAATATTCAGGACACCAAACACGATGCATATATTTTTCTAAACATATTTTCCAACATTGTTCATACAGAATATGTGAACAGATTCAAGAGGGACCAGATCTCTTGTCTAATGTTTCAGTGGTTTCAAGGTTTAAGTCTGGTTCTCTGTACTGAAAACACATCTCTTGGCGATTGTTTTCTCTCGTATGTCCCCCTAACATATACAGAGCTACCAAGAAAATGAGACCTGATACAATCACTTGTTGCCAGTGGCAAAATACGAGCTGTCAAAGTGAATGGTAAAGGAAAAATAAGAGAACAGTGAACACATATTTGGTGCTATGGTAATTAGTAGTGCTGTTTGATTAGAGCAACATAATGATATTGCATAATCATATTTACAGTCAGAATTAGTTGTTTGTTTAAAATAAGTTTTGCAGACAGGATTTTATTTGTAATTTGCATAATTGATCTCCCAACTTATCCTGTGTACATGTTGAGCGTTGCACATGAACGAATCCTGTCAGCCGATGGAGACGGCAAATGTCGTGCTGCCGGAGCCGCTCGTCACTTAAACAAAAAGCTCAAGTTAACTGTTTCATTACTGGACATGCAGCCCAGCTCTCATCCACTTTAATTCAAAACAGCAGTATAGTCCATACAATCAATAGCCCGTATAGACTGCAGCTGAATCGTTTACACAACCTTGATGTGGTGATAAAATATAGGATGATCTGTGGGTGCTCAATGATTTGTAGCAGCCACAGAGATAATACAGCACTTGTTCCGATTTCATGATTCACAGCATCCAAAAACTCACTTTCTCTTCCATAATATTTTTTTTTCCAATATTACCCCCAACCCCCCCCCCCCCCTCTCTCTCTCTCTCTTTATGTTGCTGTCTCTCTCTCTCTCATTGCCCTTGTCATCTAACAGGGAGAGAGTGACAATGAGGGCTCGTGTCCTTGGACATGGAGAAAAGCTCTGCTATTGACTGGCATGATGAGCTGCTCTTTCCTTGTTCCTTCCCCACAATCCCCGTAATCCCTCTGTCTTAGCTGCCAACACGACACACACATCAGGACCACAGGGGCATTCGATGGGGGGCCTACTGTCGCCACTTATTATTATCAGTGCACAGACAGGGCCATGCCTTCACTTACTGCTGCACACACACATATGCATACATAAGTAAGGGGGGAATGCCTGCCGCAGATGAGCAGAAGCACAAAAATGACCATGGATTGCAGCCGGCGCGCACACACTCCTAGGCGTGTATACACATACAGTATGACCTATCATACACATACATCAACACCTAGGATGGCTCTTGTCCACGGCCACGCCACAGGCCTGGGATGAGCAGACAGTTTGTTGTCTCCAAAGGTCACACGGTTGCATCTTATTCTCTGTTGGCACAAGAACAAACTGACACATTTGTAAAGGCTGAATACGTACTGTTGATTATCTCTCTCTCTCTCTCTGACTCCTTCCTGACATTTCAGCTGGTCACGAAGGAGGAGGAGGATGATATCTCCTTCTCCCTCCCCAGAGACCGCCACACTGATACTAGACGTTTTTTTTTTTTTTTTCCCCCGCATGTAATGGCTCCCCCATATTGGCAGAGAAATTACACTAGCATGGTACACGTGTGATTATCATCTTGTGTTTCTTAGGTGGCCATGTTGAAGTATTGATGATAATAGATCAGCTCTTTGTGTTATTGAAAATATGTAAAGCAGTCCAGAAGCCTTACGGCTTGTATTAAAAAAAAGCTCATACACAAGGCATAACGTATTGTTTATTCCAGCAGCTTATCTGTAACTATCAAACCCTTCTCTGAATAAGAATTTGCTGATGCTTCTCAACACTATACAGTAGTGAAGTTGCTAAAAGAGAGGTGGTGGCAGGCGCCATATTCTGATTTTATCTGCGTGTTTGTGTGTGTGTGTGTGTGTGTGTGTGTGTGTGTGTGTGTGTGTGTGTGTGTGTGTGTGTGTGTGTGTGTGCCTCATCAGGAAGCGGTGAAGGAGAACCACAAGAAGAGGGAGATGGAGGAGAAGATCAAGAGAGCCAAGCTGGCGAAGGAGAAAGCAGAGCGCGAGAAGCAGGAGCGCCAGCAGAAGAAGAAGCAGCTGATTGACATGAACAAAGGTATGCCACTTCTCCCCAAGCCGCCACAGAGGCGGAGACAGGGAGGCAGGTGGGGAGTTTTGGAGGGGGGGGTGGAAAGGGCGTTTCATGGAATTTTGCTTCACATAGATCTGAACTTAGAAGCAGGAGGATAATGTGCAGAGGTGGGGGAAGTCATCTTTTTCAGCTGCGAAGGCATCTTATATTTACTTCCAGAGCTGGTACAACACGCTGGTACAACACAACAACATTTTTTTTTAGAGGTTATGTTAATTTATATTTAGTAGTTTTGTTTTACTTTTTTTTTTTTTAAATGCCCACAGTGTACCCATGTTTATAAAAATTCTACACATTTTAGGTCATATATAGCCTGGTATTAACACACCCAAATTCACTATGTGAATAGATAGGGTGTGGACATGCTCCATTGAGGGTTGTTTCTGTTTTTTGCATCCTATTATGCGTAGATTTTAGGTAAGTTTAAAAAAATATTTGAGCAACCTTCAACATCTGCACTGACCACCATATGGTTGACCATCAAGCTTCAACACCCTTCCCCAATGAGAGCAGAGAACAACGCCATGTCAGACCATTGTAGACTTTGCAGACTTTGCAGATTTCCCAGACCTCGGCTTTAATTCCTCAATATTTGCTAGCGTTGCTACAACTGTTCTTATCACTTCATCTAGCTTTTCCACCACTTCCATTGTTGGAACGACATTTCTGAACAAATGCTAGACTTCTGCATCATCGCACCTTGCGTGGTCGCTGATTTGTCCGTCCTTTGGGGTAACTGAGAGAACTTTCATGCTAACAGGATTTCCAGACTATCGTCAAAGCAAAGACTGAAGCCGTGAGCATCAGGAAGGCTACGCAGTGCATACTGATGTTTTATTTTGGTAGTAATGGCAGTTATTGGAAGAAGTCATAAATAAATACAATGGCTTTGCTTGAGATTTTTAAGAGCTGGCAGATACACACAAGATGTAGGTCACATGTAAACATAGGAAGTTGAATTTTACCAATAGACAAGGCTGAAAATGTCCCTGTAGTTGTCATTTCCAACATGATAAAAACATTAGTAGTTTTTCATTGGTCTCGTACAAGCAACATAAGAGAAACAACAACAGCTCTCCAGTCTAAAAATATTTGCTGGCAGCGTGTCATACTTGTTGTTGTGAAACGCTCAAACTACCCTATTGTCCTCCAGCAATGCCAGTAAGCCATTTATTGATCAGTGTAAGTTGCAGTTGTTCACACATGAGAAATTAGAGTGACAGAGCTAGAAGCCTGTGTCTAGTTATGCCAATGACATTGAGAAGGAATTTCAAGCCTGGAGGGGCTTTGCAGGCAGTCAGTGTGGTCTTTTGTCCATTTCTTTTTTTTTTCTTTTTTTGACAAACAGACTGGGATTTCCACAATTCACCAGCTTCTAAATGTCATAGCCAGCCAAGGACCTCTCTGTAGCTCAGCCACATTGGGAAATGTGACAAGACAGTCTACAGTATGCCACAAACTCTCCAAGATAATTGATGCATGCTACATTTTCTTTTTTCCCTGAGCAGTGACCTCTCTGAAAGCTTCACTTTTAATAATCCAACATGGCTGAGCTGAAGGAGGCTGTCTACCGCTCTCTCTCATTCTGGCTAACCAGATGGAGAAGGATAGAGAAGTAGGTATGATATTAAATATTTCTGCCAGAGCAGATTTTGATCTCCGTTTCTGAATGCCATAATATGACTTATATGAATAAAACATGAGGATGACATGGGCAATGTTGCCTGCAGCCTTGGAGATAGTGGGGATTGTCCTCTGCACCAACACCTAGCTCATTGTGACTGTCGCAATGACAATGACCTTGGAAGCTATGACACTTTTAAATTCAAGAGGTACTGAGCCCGAGCTGCTTTTTTTTTTTACTCTGTCAAGGCTCTTACCTGCATTGACTACACATTTTCATTAAACCTTAAATAGCTTATTTTTGTGCACTAACTTCTCCATGTGAAACGTAATCAGAGACAGGACAATCAAATGCAGAGCTCTTTAAATGTATCCTGTGAATGGGAATCTGAACCTCAGCCAGAGGCAGGTTAGAGGTTACAGTGGCTTGGTGGTTTGCATTTGTTTTCTATCAGTTTCTCTTTCAGCTGTTTAGTTGAAACACGCATAGCAGGATATTCTGTGTTTTCTTGTTGCACAGCATTCTTTTCTACGCGTCTCGTTCTTTCCAGTTGACAGCCTTTGAGAGTCTTGGCTCTTCTTTCCCCTTCTGTTCTAAAATTCGACATGTGCTTCAGATATTTCAAGAGTTAGTTATTTGAGGAGACTTTTCACATCAATATTTCATCAGTCGTATTTTTTCTGTGATGGTCGAGGAAAATAAGGTAGTGGACGGCACAAAGATTATTGTTTGATACTTCTTATCATGAATTAATCATGCCCAAATATTTTTCTACAATGATTGTGTATTTTAAAAGGTTGACAGGGGTAATTTAATTACTGTAATATATCTTCTGATATAAATAATATTGTCTTTTTTTTTTAATTTTAATATTTTATTACTTCAATTATAGATAGATAGATAGATAGATAGATAGATAGATAGATAGATAGATAGATAGATAGATAGATAGATAGATAGATAGATAGATAGATAGATAGATAGATAGATAGATAGATAGATAGATAGATAGATAGATAGATAGATAGATAGATAGATAGACAGACAGACAGATGACCTGAATATAGTACACTTTATGTTTGCAAATCCATTAGCATGAGCAGATGGAGTAAACATATGGCCTTTGTATTATGACAATTATGTACAGGTCAGTGTCTTATCTATTTTATGGCTTTACTGATTTAGTCATTTTATTGATTTAAAAGAGTGTTTCATGGATATTTACTATTGTGTTTAATGCTATTTCAAAAGGCTATTTTTAAGAAGGGATAGATTTTATGTCATTTCACAAATTGCAACCTAATCCTCTTCGCTTGCAAATGATTAACAATGGAATGCATATTTAATGAGAGTTTAATTCATTTAGCTTGTGCGGGGGAAGGGTAACAGACAAATGCTTTTAGGAAACCGATGAAAAAAAAAAAATCCCATTTCCCAGTTGATAAAACTTGAGATAATGCTCTGTCCATGTTCAGTGACATGCACACTTCTTCAACAAGCAAGATTGATAGATGAGACAAGTGCAGCGCTAAACACGTTTTCTTTGTGAAGTATTAGAAATCCTAATGTAGGAAATTGCTTATGAAATCATTACCCAGTCACCCCATTTGTTTTAATTTGCTCTAAGTGGATTTCCATATTCTCTTGAACTGACCAGATGTTCAACATTTACTAAATCGCTTTACTTCACTGGAAATAACTGTTGAACACTGTAGAATAAACCCAAACTAATGCCTCTGTCTAAAACAGGGGAAGATGGCTCAACGCAGCAGGATGTTTTTTATTGCAGCATATGAAACAATGTCACTAGCAGCATGCTGAGTGTGTCAAGAGCCGGAGCATGGTAGAGCATCTGGACTTTCCTTCTCAGAGGCGTTTGTGCGGAGTAGCGGGCCCCTCTGGCCGCCTGCTCGGTTGGCATCACCGGGGTCAGTGCCCTCGTCTGGGGCAAGTGTCTGAACCCACATGTCAACTGTGTACCCCAGTCAAATTCACTAAGCTTTGAACAAAGCCGGGATGTGCACATGCTTCTTTGAGCACAATGCAGCTTGGCATAAGGCACATAAGAACAAACAAACAACCAGGAAATAAAAAGTTAGTGGAACATTTTATTTGATCCAGGCATGTCTCCAGGCAGGTAACAGAGAGAAATAGAGAAGAACTTTGTGTTTTACATGTTGTTGTTTTTTTTACTTTTATCAGACCTGACAAACTAAACTAAAACTGACTAGTCCTCAGTAAGTGGATAGTTGCTGCAGCTTGTGTAAAACTCCTCATCACCCCTAAAAAACATGAATTGCCAACCTGAAGAATATGAAGTTAAGAAGCGTATTGGTTGTAACCTACACATTTTTATGAGTGTGCAACTGTCTGCTATCTCAGTTAACTGCAAACATTATATGTTATCCAACTTTATTAAAGTACCAATATTAGGTCTCAAAAATAGAAATATTTGATTAAAAAAAACTAACGTTTTGTAAGATCAATTATTAAAATTGTCCACGGCAGTATTACTGAAGCCCTAAAAACACACGCAGAGGCTCCACAGATGCTGTTTTTATGATTAAGTTTTACTTGCAAAGTGATCATTTTTTAAAGAGCCCAACCAGCCGCCTCAATCCATCGCAACAGCTTGCAGACACCAGCCGAATGCAGATCCATACACTGTGCTGCTCTGTGGGAATATTAGAGTAGAAAAATAGGTTTTGGCACCATGTTGGTGTTATAAAATAGCTATTGAACATGTATTATATTCATCTTTAATATTGATATAGTTGGAAGGTGTGGATACCACATGTTCTATCTCTATGTTTAAAAAACACTCAGCCAACAGTATAACACATTGGCCTGTATTAAACATCTTAAAGGTGCACAGCCAACGGTATCAAATCCCGAGTGTAGAGTATGGTTTAGTTTAAGTTAATCCTTATATATTTTTCATTACATTTTACAGCTATTGTGTGTCCTCCTTTCCTCTCCAAAGCTCTTTTTTTTTTGTTGTGCTGGTGATAGTTGCATATTTCCCGTTCAGCCGGGCCTGCTAGAAGGAGGTCTCCGTGTCTCTGTGATTCTCTGCAGAGAGCAGTTGGCATGTTGACAATGATGGGCCTGCAGCTTCTATTTATGCTTCCTCCTTGTCAACCTTTCACACTCTGAGGATGAAATAGTGTATGTTTACATAAATAAAAGTGGGCTCCTCTCAGAAAGGCATCAAATTTACTAAACATGAGCAAAAAGGGTTATGTGGTTAGTTGGGTTAGGCCTCGGCTCCATTTCAGACTGCTGTGTTTGTCTGCTCTAATTTTTGTACAAGTCAGTTTGTCTCCGTTGCCCTCTACATGCTAGCGCAGAATGACTTTTAAATGTAGATTTATGATAACACAACTGTCATATTTGTTACATGATGCACACTGAAGATTAATATTGACACAAATTAAGATTTAGCTATTTTTAGAGCTTTTATTTAGATCACTTGTAATGATTATATTACTCAAACATGTCTTCATCATGTTGTCTGCTGTTCATGCAAATTTATCAGCCTTTTGTTTACCAAAGTACATTTTCCAAATTCAAGTGTCTATTAATGTGGCATGCTAAACTAACCTGACATATTGGTGTGCTGCTGACTGACTGGTTGTGGCTGGCAGAGCCCTGACAGCAATGACAGTGGCGGAGATGTGGATTGATGGCTTTGTGTGACACTGACAGCTGCCGGTAGGCCAGTTCATACCTGCGTCGCAGCCGTGCCAGCAAGGTGATCATAGACAGGTGCTGACAAGCGGCAGCGGGGTGGACAAGTTGGCTCTCTGAGTTTGCATAGTGTCTCCACAATGCAGGAGACATGGCAAACAATATTACCAGGGTAGATAGCTTGTAGAGAGGTGAAGGTTGGAAACCCAAATAGATAAAAGAAATATTTCTGAGAGGGATTCTCACTATTCTGCAGCTTAGCTCGGAAAATCAAACCAGTATTAGAGAGCTGAAGCTGACCTTCATGTTTGATACAGAATATAACGAACAAAGACAGAACTCTGCAAAATGTAACAATGATATATGGTACAATGCCTTTGAATTTGCTGCCTGTTTATTTTCTAAAGTATAATTTCAGGGACATGGCATTGATGCATTCAATGTCTGGTAATATATTTGCACTTTCTGATGAGTTATAAAAATGAAGGATCTTTTACTCCATCTGCATATAGATGTCACTGCAGTTGAATACCAAACTTAGAGCAAATTGCTTTTTTTTTCTTTGCCCTTGCATTTGAGCTGTCTCAATGCAGAGAGCAGGAAGCACAAGGCATGCTCTGCAACTCCTGCGTATGGGTTGGCGAATTCCATCATTACCTTGAAAGACGGGAACAAGGGCACCAGGATTATCTCCTGTCATACACCCATTCTAATAAATAACAGCATATTAGATTGTGCTATATCTCCAGTCAGAATCGGATCTGCCTCAAGGCGATGACTGCACAGTGCACCCAGATTATAGATGGCTGCATCTCAGTTCAGTCCTTCAGGACAAAGCAGAGTGAACTGAAACATGTAGAAAAAGAGACATATTCGTAAACAAGTAACATGAAAGGATTAGATCAATTTTATTTAATTGCAAAATTGAATTTGTACATTAAAGTAATACAATAAAATAGTCATCCACTTCTCTACCAAATTGTAATATTTATATTACATTTCCCAAAATAGATTTCAGGATAAAAGAAAAAGATTTCCGCTTCATTGGAAGGTGTTCCATATTTTGAGATAAATACCATAGTTCATTAGCAGTTAAACGCAACACCAGGGAAAAGTCTCTCCCACGTTTTTTCTGTTTGCCTTTTTTTGTGACACCCTCTTTTGTATCAGGAGGAGCACAAACACAAAAAAGCACTAATTACCACCTGAAAGGTTTTTATTTAAGTTAAGGAAATGAGACATGCATCAGACGTCTCTGTCCGTTCTGCTTTGTCTTTCTTCCATCTTTCGCTCCTCCTCAGTTACACACATTTACTGTACTCACCCCGCCTCTTACTTTTCTCTCTCCCATTGCTTTCAGAAATGTTGTTCTCCTTAGTGAAATCAGTTCAGTCACAGTTGAGTCTCATTAATTTGTGGGTGGTTCAAATCATTTCTGATCATTTCCCCTCCCAGATCTGGACCTCACCAGTCACTTTACAGTCAATCAAACCTAATTACCCTCACTACAAAGACCGTCATATCCCATTGTCAAATCCATTTAGCTTACCCAGGCAGCACCGCCTTTCACTGATACAAACAGCCCATGTGGGGTTTGGTTCAGATGTTATTTTGATCTGGATTCCAAAACTCTGCATCCGCTATCCAAATGTGCCACTCATTTAAAAATGAGGAATCTGCACTGTACTGGATGCATAAAACCCAAAATGTTTTATTGTGCTTTTACGGCATCTTTGACGTACCTGTTATTTTACAAACCTCATTTATTGATGTGACCCAAGTCAAAGTTATCAACTATACAGTCAAATGCCTGTACAGTTTAGATTACTTGCTATATACTTTACATAAACATCCATGATCAGAGCCTTTGATGTTGGCAAAGCAGTCATGTTTTAGCTCAAGACTATTCCTGTCCATATGTCTGAAAAGACGTAAAACTTGTTGTTAATTTGTTTACGTTTTAAGAGATTTAAGGTTAAATCAAACTGCAAAAAAAAAAAAACAGTTACCTTCACTGAACCAGAATTCTTACTCCACCTCTACAATACTTAAAACCAGTCTGCTGCCTGCACTGATATACCTTTGATGTTAACTGATTTTTAGTTATATTGTTGTAAATAATAAAAACTGCACATCCTGTTGCTGCTTCACAATATAATCCATTCAGTGGTTGGCATGTAAAAGCATTTTAATGCAAAGCAGCAGCAGCAGCAATTAAAAGTATGGGATTTGATCATTTGTGGTATTAGCAACTCCCAGTGATAGCCTTAATCAGGACACTAGAGCAGATAGTAATGCACAGAAAAAACACTTTTCAATCTCAAGGATCCAAATCTAAAATAGTAGAATGTCATTCTGAAATCAACACGCACCATAAACTACAGAAGGGTCTTCTTTTTTTCATTTTTTTTATTTATTTTTTTACAAACAAAAATTATGCTAACAGAATATTTTGAAAGATAATCACATAAGAGGCATGCAGACTGGGCTTTTTACAGTATCTATAAACATGCAGTATACAGTAGAAGTTTTCACCACTGCTTTGATAGCACAGCAAAGGAGGGCAGGTCAGAAAACATTGACACAAGAATTGATTAAAAGAAGTAAAACATAGGAACGCATTAGTAGAACTAAACTCCCAACCACTGTTACTCCAAACCTTACACAGCTGCTTGAATAGTTTTAAATGTTGATCATAGTGAATCTTAAAAAAAAAAAAAAAAAAAAAGAAGCTTTCTCTGACCACATAGTTTAATGAGTACGCATTGAGAACTTTGTTAAGTGCAGACATTGATACATTTTATACCCAACTGTGAGGTCATTGAAATTGCATATGGGTCAGGGTTGACCATATTGTAGCTGGCAGTACCTTGCTTACGGAGACGGGGCAGTAGTGGTCTACTCTGCTGTGAGGAAAGGCCCTCATGGCCCTGCTGGCACCCTGACATGATGACCCCATGTGGCTCAGAGAAAGTGTGTCAACTTAACATCTGTCAGTGCCGGGTTGGAGCTCTCCCTTGTGTGCTGGTGGTGTTATTGGGCAAACTAGCCAAAAGCAGTGGATAGACAGTGATAGCAGTATGGTAACTGGGGGGGCCGCCCGCAGGCAGTCGAAGTAAATGATAGCAGAGGAAACCGAGTGTGGTGATGGCTATGTTGCAAGCATCTCTCTTCCCCTCCCCACCCCCCCCCCCCCCCCCCGCCCCCTCCTTCCCATCTCCCAGCCTCCCCTCCCTACTGTTTCTCACTTGGGGCCTGGCAGCATCCATCCAGATGGAGGGTTTATTTTTGTTTTTGTTTGTTTACTTATTCATGCATCCAGCTATTCGGGGCATCGCTGGGGCTTTCGTTCCACCACAGAATGCAAATCGCCACGGCGGCTAATCCACTTTCATCTCTCCCTTGTCGACATCCAACTTCTTTACACGTTTCCCCCAGTCTCTCGCAGTCAGGACATCTCTCTTGCTTTCAGTGTGCGGGATCAGGCCTGCAGTGTCCAGGCCAGCCCAGCTCCAACAGTTGCCTCTGCTTCATGCATGTCAAACACAATACACCTTTCACCTCCCACCCGCCTCCACTGTCTTCAAGACATTCTTCCCCCCTCTCCATGTCTTCCCTTCCTTGCTTTCCTTGACCCTGGCGCCAGACAGGACCTCCCAGCAAGAGTAAAGTAGAAGCTATAGTCATTCCTCCTGGAATGGAGGGATATGGTAGCATCCCTGATTGAGTTAGAGAGGACATGAGTGGGTTTGCTCATCAAGTTGTTACCATAAAACAATCCAGATTAATCTGCAGGCAAATTTATCATTTTTATTTGCCATTCCCTTCCCTTCCCTTCCCTTCCATCCTCATCCCATTCCTCCTCTTTTCTTTTTTTCCACTCAAGTGGAGTAGTAAACATGAACACACATTAGGGGAGTAACGACATGTGCATTCATCCCATACTGTCATGGCGTGGTGTTTCATTGCAGTCGTTTGGAGAATACGCAGTATATGTGTCCGAAGATAGATGAACAGAATCCCGAACTAAATTTCACAAGCGCGAGTTCCAACCACAAACCTGAAGCTGGAAGCTGTTAGTAAGTTCGCTACATGTCATGCTAAGTGTAACTCAAGCTGGCGTCTGACTGGCGAGTGCAAGTGACACACAGTAGCCTGAAGAACCGCCTGCTTCTTTTAAATAGGCTGTGTGCTGAAATGTTGGGTTCCCAGTGAACTATGATAGCAATAAAAACGAAGAGGAGGATTGGATGATGGTTTGGGATTGTTTGACACTTCTAGGGTGTGTGTGCCAGAAGCTGCAACTTCTCTGCACCCATTTTTGGAGTCAATCAATTGTCTACTATGTGAAGGTCACACTGAGACCAACACCAAGGCCCTTTTTTACTTTTGTGCAGTGACAGTTCCAATATATATATATATATATATTTTTTTTTTAATAAGAAGGCTATATTGTCAGCTTTGATAAAAAAGAAAGAAAGGCAGCATTACTTTTTGGAATTTTTAAAGATAAAATTGCACTGCTGGTTTTAATGGTTAATTTAAATTGATTATGAATAAGCTCCACTCATCTTATTTTTTTTTTAATTTAATTTATTGTATACTTCTGAGAGTGAACACTTCAGTATGCTTGACTTTATTGTCATTGCACTTAGCCAATGACAATGGTCACTGATTGGTCAGCCCTTCAGAGAACAACAATGAAAACAGACTACAGTCACAGTTGAGAAAGCTGAAGCTGTGAGCAATAATCAGGAAGAGCAAAGCTAAGCCAATCAGACAGTTATTATGTTATTATTTTCCTCTTTTGAAAATATATTCATAAATTTAAACAAAGTTATGATTGTACCAAACCCTGATCAAAAGACTGAGGGTCATACCGAACCTTGAATTTTGTGTAACATTGCATCCCTAACACACATAGGCCTAGTAAAGACAAAGGCCTTTGAGAAAGGTTTCTCAGGTTGTTGTGTCAAAGCTTTTCTGGTTCGGGTAGTTGGACTGCAGGTAGACAGTGAAAGAGGGGTGATAGGGGAAAAACAAAGGAAAGACATCTAACAGGTATGTGACTGCTGTCCTTCAGGCTCTTGTGCTCTCTGTGGCAGTATCAGTCTCTGTCTGCCTGGGTCACAGGAGCTGCTGGGGCAGCTGGCAAGGAGGGAGAGTGTGTGGGGGGGGGGGGTTGGGGGGGGGGGTTTACTCTGCTCAAAGCCAGACAGTTAGAGAGCAGTCAGCGGAGGAGGAAGAGGAGGGGTGTTGAGTAATGCAGGTGGTCGAGTATATCTAGGTGGCTGAGAACACAAAACCAGGTGCGTACAAGTAGAGAGAGCGATGAGATTAAAAGAAAGTGTAGTTGTTGCCTCTCCACCTGGCCATAAAGCAGCAAACCCCCTCCCTCCACTGAGGCCTTTGTTTCACGGCTAATGGTCCAGGTTAATTGCACAGGTGACTTACTGTGGGGGAACAGATGGGCTCAAATGTGTTCAAAAACAATCCGCAGCAAGCGAAAAAACTAAGCACGAGTCATCCTCCCTTTTTCTTGCTCATCCTCTCTACTGGAGTCACGGAGGGCGACTGGGGTGAGGTTAAACTCTCACTGTGTTCCCCTCTCACAGTGGTTTCAATTTATCAAGCACAAGGCCTGTAAGCCCTCATTAGATCTCATTACAGTGCAAATTAGACTGAGGAATTTTCTAGTGGAAGAGAAGTGGATAGTAGCGGGTAATAGACATCTCTCCTCTGCCTGATTTTGTCAAACACTTTGATTTGGTTAGGGAGGAGAACGCTCAGGATAATGTGCACATCTGTGATGTGTGGCAATGAAAACTTGTTTTGTATGCTTTTGCTGTTATATAGTGAAACTTTCTTCCACTCGTGACATACAGGATGTCATAATTTGCCATCATATTAGAAGCCCATACGTACTCGACAGAAGCTTTTTAGAATTCTACGAATGACTTGTCTCTCTTTTCCGCCATGAATCATCAAGGCTGCATGTGAGCCATCAGAAATTGAGTTCTCAATCGATCCACTGTGTTTTTCTCACTAGCACAACATGCAGGAGATGACAGATAGCAAATTGAATTTATGGTGGATAGTGCTGTATAATTATAGGAATGACATGCCGTTGGTGTTTAAAGGGAGCCCAGCACTTTGTAGAAAAACAGAAAGTTTTCTGCTTGGATGATAGAGTGAAAGGCATTGTCACATTTCCAAGGTGACAGCTGTTGTTTTACTTGCAGCATATACTTGAAGCGTTGTTGACTTTGATTGGCAGAGACAAAGAAAATTAGATGTTTTGTTTTACATTATGTAGGCTTATTTATTTGATTCCTAATTGGTATTGGCCTGACAATTCTGAGTTTGTATGGAGGCTTCAGGGATGCATTGGCTTTCTGAACGACTCGGATAGAAACATGTGTCTCATCTAACTGATTTTGCCATGAGCAGCCATGAGCATCGTTCACCCTGCTGACATCAGCCACGCTCTCCGTCTCCCTTTCTCCAGCTATCTATCCGTCCCTCGTGCTGCCATTGTTTGTCAAACTTAAGCTTGTCACCTGGGTAATCTGCACCAAACATTTAGTTGAGTGCAGCTGATACTCTCGCAAATATACGACATGCATTTGCATCACTTGAATTGTGTTGGCAGGTTTTAACTCTAGTTGAGGATCTGTGTCCCTGCGTGTGCACGCTGCAGTGTATGTTCTAGAAATAATTAAATGTCACAGGCCTCAGATTGTCAAGCATCCAGGAAGGTGTTTTATGACCTTGTGTTGTGCCTTGCTCCGCTAGTCTCTCTCTCAATAGCCCACTCCACCACATGCACTGCCGCACCCACAGAAACTCTTCACTTCCTTCCGTGTGCTCGCTTCCTTTCTGTATCCTTCCTCCCCCTCCCTTGTTCTTTACATCTTTCTTCCCCGATGGTGACACTTAAACTGTGTGCTCATTCTTTTCCTACCCATCCTCCCCTTTTCCCCCCTTTGCTACTGTCGACATTTGACTTAGTGCTCTGCTCCTGGGATTGGTGAAAGGTACATTGCAGCCACTTTCTTACTGCAGGTACTTTTTTTTTTCTTCAGTAAAAACTAATCTGATGTGTGAAGTTTTTATGCCAATCCTGCAGAGAGCACATCGCTCTTGTTACCGTCTTCCCTCCTAATTAGGAAATGTGATAGCGCTGCTTGTAAATATATTGCCGGATGAGTCGATCCCCAGGGCTCACAGTTACATTTGGCACAGCCTCTGGGTCTAGGTACCCCCAGTTATCCAGGAAAAGGTTGGGGGGGGGGGGGGGGGGGTAGACAGGGATCAAATGGAGCGATATGGAACAGGTACGCCATCTCTCTCTGGGAGGTAGAGTTTCACAGAGCTTTATTTCTGCTCTTAAAGATTTAACTGTTTAAGAAAATACCTTAAAGTGCAAAAGCCACAACCATGTTCCACACTTCCTCAAGCTTTAATAAGATCATTAAAGGTCCCCAGGGCTGTCTGTTGAGTTGCCCACCAAGGTGTTTCATCACTGGGAGGGTTTGTCAATGTCTTGGGTCTTAGCCCATCTTAACCCATTTAGAAAGCAATTTCCTGTGAGCAGAGGGGATCTTTCCTCTTGAGAAAGATCTTTGGGCATAAAAGGTTAGCTTTTCTGTAATTCCCCGCCATGCAATGTACCACTGCTGCTAATGAGAAGCAGATGAATATTTGCCTTGGGTTTAACAGCTCAAAATAAGATGAGTGCATTGCAGGAACGAGGCAGAAATGTCTGCTAAAGTGTACAATGTTACAATAAGTAATGAAGAAAGTTTGCTTTGAGGATTACTGGAATAAGTGTAGTCAAATAATATTCAGTCTTTTTTTTTTTTTTTTTTTGTACTAAACGCTCACCTCGTCTTTGCAGAATAGTAGAATATATACACTTACATGTTAATAAGTTCGGATATTTTGAAGACTCATTTGTCTGAGTTTCTTGCAGAGAGAGAGTGGCCCGCTTGAGTTGAAGCTTTGGACACCTTAGGACATAGTTAATTGAGCACTGTGAGGTGACTGGGGAGTGTGCTTCCCATTTTAGTCATTTTGGTTCTTTGTGTCTGCAGTCCTCCGCCTGAACCCCAGTCTACCAGGGCTCCCAAGTCCTAGCCATTACAAATGATGAATTGTGCTACAGTTAAGCTAGAAGTAGGACAAATTGATCAAAGTGTCAGGTGCCCCCTGTGATGTTTAGGTCTCCATGAAGAAGGCAGTGAAGAAGGACCTGTCAAAAAATTTCTTGTACAACAGTGGTTGTAGATAAATGTTTACCTGCCACTTAACACGCTCTGCCTTCTGTCACACTCACAATGTGCCCTTGCTAGCCTACATAAGAAGGAGTTGCTAAAGATCTGGGGAGTTGATAAAGTTGTAGGAGCTGCAAGTTGTTCACCATATTGTTCGTCAGGTCCACAGGAGACGAAACCCATGCTCCCCCTTTTAAACCAATGAGCTCGCTATCTGAGGTGTAGTGCTGCAATTTGAGATAAGCACTACTTGGCTCGGCTTTGGTTTTGTTCTGATAAAGCTGGTCTAATTAAGCTTGATTTAATCGGGATTGCTTTTAAGCACAGCACACAGCCGGAACAGATACTTTGATTTCAAAGTAGCCCTTGGGAAGGACTTGAGGAAGAAAGAGAAGGAATGAGATAGAGAGTAAAATTAGTGAGTACGACTGAAGAGTTGCTTCTTTTTTTTTTAATTTGGATAAGACATGTTTCTATTCTTAGTTGTGTTGCCATCTTTTACTTGCATGAACGATTGCAGGTTGGGTGGTTTGTTGCAGGAGGAAAAGGAAAAAAACGTGCAGGCGTGACATTCTCCAGTAATGGCAAAATGTGTGCCAATGTTTTGTTCATAAATTTAATTTGCCTGACGTGTGTGTCTCTTTGAGCATGCACAGTTAACAAAAGATTGATCACAACAGTACTTGTAAAAGTGCTGTGTGCCGAAAGTAGAAGTTGTCTCCACTTATTTTCGAGTGTTTCCCTTCAGCTATAGCTGTGAGCGCAGTGCAGGAACAAGGTGCCTGGACCCTAATGGTAAACACTGGGGAAGAGCTAATTCACTCATATATGCAAAATAATTGATGGCCAAGTCACCAGCTCCACAATAACTCACCCTAATGATCCTAGTTTAAAATAATGTCTGTTCTGGACCAGAATGATAAAAAGGGTGCCCCTCTGACTCATTAGTATTAGGGCATAAAGATAGATGACCCAGATATAGAACCTAAGCTTATTTTTGAACCCTATTACCATTGAGCAGTAGGTTGCGTGTGCGCAATGTGAGCACAGCTAGCCACGTTGTAGAACTTTAAATGTCTCATACCTGTCTCATCAGCCATGCTGACTGCCTCCACCTCTCTGGTTTCATGGATTCGCACGACAGCTGCAGCGGTGGGCAGGGGGAATGTTTTCTGAAGGCCGGCCCCGGTGTCATTGACTGAACAATGATAGAGCGCCCGGGTATTGAGTGGCTCCACACTAAATCTTTGTAAAGAGCACTTAGCTCCCCTGCGTTAGCCACAGAAAGAATATCTGTCAATGGCCATCACTGGATGCTTTCATCCTGAGGCTCCTCCAAACTCTAAACTAAACTCTAAGTGTATTTTCCTCCTTCCCAGCTGTTTACTGAAAAAAAAAAAAAGGACAGTCCTGAGTGACAGGCCGCTGTCTCAACACTATGTAACTCATTCCGAATCAAAGCACTCTTTTGTTGTAGTGTGAGGTGATTGTTCATGTACCTATAATTAAACGACATCCAGACCATATGTGTGTTCATCTTTACATGTAAATTATGTGTTATTGAATATCTCATGCTGCCTTGTTCCTGAATGTGATGTACTGTAAATATATTTGCTTCTGTTGTCTGTTCTCTTACAGAAGGAGATGAAACTGGGGTGATGGATAGCCTAATGGAAGCTCTACAGTCTGGAGCAGCCTTCCGTGATCGGAGAAAACGAACACCGCGCAATGGTAGGGCAGCGGAAAACACGGTCTTACTGTCCCAATGCGTAGTTTTTGTTTATTCTGTCAATCTCACTAGAGTACAGAAAATAATATACTGCCCCTTTTCGGTGGTTACAGTTTACATGTAATACAATCAGCAGTTGTCTATAATATAAAGGAAGCTTTGCTCTCCAGTTTAAATGTAAATAGTGAGTATCTATGTGCTTGCACCCCTTTAACTTTTTCTATGTTGGGATTTATGACGCATATTTAGAGACACATGATCATGCAAACAGGTGGCACAGAAACAAGCACGTGTGTTCTAGTGCAGGTCATTAGAAAAGTATTGCCCCTGTTGCATTCATAAAGCACTTAGCAGTACGACCGGGGCTGATTTAGTGTAATCCTGGCGTTAACATATTCCATTCTGCCATGATGAATGGGCCATGCCCAGGGGAGTACCACCTAGTAGGGGTGATGGGTCAATGGAAGAAAAGCCACAGGTGCTGCCATCTCCAAACTGGTAAGCATGTCAGGAAAAAAAAAATGGAGGGAAAAAAATCAGATTAATGGCCGCATGGGTTGATTTTGCTATAGACATGCTACACACCGCAAAGCAAGCCGTAAAATTAAGGATATACTTTAAAGGCAGAGCAGGGAATTTTGTTTATCTATCTCTTTCTAAACCACAACTTTACTTCACAAATACATTACTACTTGCTTACTGTAGTTCCATTATTTAAGTGTTTTAGTTTTAGTCAGATGTATTAATTTTTACAATTAGAAGAAGATAAGATATGGTACTTTTTCAATTGAGAAGATTAGTGGTAATATATTATCATGTCTTGCTCTGTGTTGTTGTCTAACCATGTACCTGGTTGTTGAGAAGATACTCTGTTCAGGCCTTTCCCAACTCTTCGTGGCTCACTTTCTTTTTACACTAAGTAGGTTTAAAGGAATCTGTTTTTCTTTTGCAGCGCCCACTTTCTAACATAATTCATGCAACTTTTGCTAATTCACTTGTATTGTATGTGGGATCCTGTGTCTTTCTGATCGCCAATCTGGATCTACCACAAGTCTGAAACTGTGGGCAAACTAGAGAAGTTATTTTTCAAGATTACTGTATATTGTTACATTTGAACTACCTCAAGGCAGTTAATTTCAAAATATATAATGCTGGAGAGATCCTTTAACTATGATTAAATATAATTTAAAATGTTATTTTCTATTTGAATTGTATAGTGTTGTGACTAAAAAACAAGTGTATGACAAACACACACGACGCTGCTCATCATTGAACATAACCAGCTCTGTTCTTTAACTGAACCTTTTTCAGTCCATATTTCTGTATTTTGGGTTAAATGTGAGCCCGGCTATGTGTTAGAAACCCACAGGGGTTTTATTTTCCAGACTCTGGGAGTGGTTCTGTCAATATCTGAAATGTGTCACCTCTGATTCCTCTTTCTCTTTTCTTTTTTTCTTTTTTCTCCATCCTTCTTTTGTTTTCATTTTTTTTTTTATTTCATCACCGACATTGTTACAGGTGATCAAAGCCCTTCCAGTCCATCCTCTCGGTGGCCGGGTGCTAACTATGGTAACAGAACCTTAGGTGTGTGTATTTAACTACCTTTTTAACCCAGACCCAACACAACCTTGCTTCCTACTGCACATCGTCTTCTGTCTGCATAACTCACATGTTCCTCCTGACGAACACAGAAGCTGAGCTGCTCTACAACATGCAGAGTTCTGTGCTGAGTTACTGCAATAGATTTTAAAAACAATGAGACATTAAAACGTATTACATCTAAGATTTGTTTGAATTTAAAAAAGAAAGCATACAAGTTTTAGATTGATAAACTTTGAACTATGTTTTATTATTTAAAGAGTACTGTCTCTAGAAACATGTTTCAAGAAACTGAAACACGTCCATAACTGATTATTACCCTTACATTCTGAAATGGAACATCAGAACAAATGGCAACAATATTACTGAAGTTTATTTGCAAGTCAATTACTTCTTATAGTGAATAGTTTACCCTCCCTTATGTACTGTGTATGGTAATACTTTTCTTTCCACATATATTTATTCAAGACAAAAGGAAAAACAATATACAATTTCAGGTCCTCACCACTATACACATGTAGTACAAGGTAACGTTACCCCAGTTTCTCTGAAAGTACAGTATAAAGCAACTGTGCTTTTGATGAACGGCCATAAGGACAGAAATTCACATACAAAATGGTGTCCTGCGTATATGGAAAGTAGAGCTAAGAGCAGATGTCAAGACTAGTCAAGGTCACAACAACTGTATGTCCATTGAAGTCAGCACTGAAAAAAGTCTACCTACAGAAATACATTAATGGATAAGAAAGTAAAGGTTGCAGCATTTTTCATTACCAACCATGAGTTTTTTTGATGGTAGGATCACATCAAAACATGCAGGAGTAGAAAAGAAAACTGGACTGGAGAGACCAAAAATGACATTACTGCTGCGTTACATGGTCTAAATATTACATTGAATACCATTACAATTCCAAATTGTGAAGTACAAAAGTATGCCAGGTATGGAAGTTGCCCCTTGAGTTGGCCCCTTGGTCCTGAATGTATTTTAGTAACCCTAATAGTGGTCACGCTACGTGAGGGGCATTCCTTCAGCACAGTTTCTGTCTTATAGAGCAGCTACGGTTATCATCTGTTTTCGTTCTCTTCCTGTTAGCCTGTGCTGTCTCAGCATGAAATCACATCCCCTCTTGTGCCGATGTTTAGGAGGTATTCTGCTGAAGAGGTTTGTGGACCTCAATGCTTTGGCCAATTACAATGAAATTTGTGTATTACCATACTAGACCCAGATGTCAAACCAAACAACAGCACCCCAGAAACACCTGATTCTGAACGATTCTTGGCTTTTATGCTCTGCAGGCTTTCTCGCTATTATATGTTTCATTGTTTATCTTTTTTGTTGCTGCATGTCTGAGCCCCTATTTGTAGATGAGCATGTATGTCAGGAGTATACTGTGTGGTAAAAAAAAAATGAAAAGATGGAAATACCAATTCATCACATTATACTCCATACACAACAGCAGCTCGAGTATCAGGCCCTGAGACAGAATCTGGGCAGCTTTATCCACAGCTATCCAAAGTGTAAATACAGAGTGACAGTGGTGTGGATATTCATGAATCCCCAGATTAGCACTGCCATGTTTGAAAGAACATGAGGGTTGACAAAGCCTTGGACTGTTTGTTTTATATGTGGCGTGCCTTAGTCCGGCGTGTCAGAGCCTCTAGTAGCTCCCCTGAAGAGAACACCACCTCGAACACAGCAGCTGTGCAGGGCGAGGAATAATTAGGTGGACTGATGGGTAGAATGGACAGGTAGGGTTCTGACATGCAAGTGATGCTGGTTCATTTTCAGGTGGGGGTCACTTTGCTCTTTGTAGGCTACTTGAAAATAATGTTGAGACCCTTTTGTATTGGGAGCAAGTTGTTTTCCCACATAAAAGAGTTGAAGTTATATATATTTGGGTCTGGTTCATGACAAAGGGGGAAGATGGCCATGAGATTGAGAGATCGATTGTTGTTGCTTCAGCAATGCTGCAAACATTGTATTGCACTTCCTTGGTAAATGTAGAGCCAAGCCTGGAAGTAAAGCTCTGAATACGAGCCCTGTAAAATAGTTTCTTCCAGAAGGCAAACATTTTCTTCTGGACAAAACAGAATAGAGTGGTTTGAAGAGATGGCTTGGTCAGCCATGTTTTTTGCAATGAATTCTGGGTAAAGTTTTTTAACATGTCCAAAATTCATGGCAAATTTGTTCTAGTTAAAACAGTATTGAACTGAACAGTTTTGTGCAAAAGATACATCTAGATGTCTACATGTAGTCTGACTATTAATGAAGACGTAAATCATAGTTAAGTATGAATAAAATTGGCCCGTACACATCAATAATGGGTTATGAAAAAAGGTAATTGTTGGTAGGACTCTCGGGTTTCCCCCTGAGGGATGGAGCACTCAGCAGAAGTGCAGCTTTTTCGTTATGATGCTGTCAGTTTTGGGGGTCTGTGCACGTATTCGCAGGCCCAGAGCAGGCACTTGTTGGTGGGATATACCCGACCTGAGGGATGTGGCTGAGGAGTAACACGCCTGTCTTACCTTATTTGCTGCGGTGAACACTCTGCCTGGAGTCTGCTACAACTTGGGCAACCTGATGAGGTCTGATAAAAATGTTTGCCCACTTGTCGCCACAGGGGCAAAGAAATTCAAAACAAAGGAAAAAAAAGTTAGGCCACCGATGCACTGTGTGGTATGTCATAGAAGCATTGTCTTTGTTTATAAATATAACTGATATTTAAGATAATATTCTGTATGCTTGTGACCTATTTTCCTTTTTTGTGAGACAACTAAAATGACTGTGGTCTTTATGTTGTGCATGAGACTCCTCGAGCACACTTTTTTTTCTCCTAGTGCACACCACCGCTAAGCTACCACAATATATTATGCACTGACAGCTCCCTGTTTATTGATATGGAGCCCGGTAGTAGTTTGATAAACAGCTGCATGGATTCTCTACTCTGAGTTGATGAGAGGGGAAAATCCTTTTGACATGCCGGCTCCATGGATTTTTTTTTTTTCTAAAATGGAATCTGGAAATTAATTCAGTTGCTATTGAACATTGGGGGGGGGGATTTGTCTCATCTCAGGAAAGGGGACTAACAGGCATCTTTTCCCACAGTTTAAGGGATTTTTCATAAGTACACTCCAAAGACAAAAAATTAAGTTCGCCAGTGATGGACGATTTGGCGACAAAAGGTATCTCAGCGACTGAAAGTGGCCATTGGGTTTTTACTCATGCATGCATGGTGGGAACTGGCAATGTTTTTATCAGCATTTAAAGAATGATGCAATCATTTTTGGGTCGGGTGCACCAGTCTTGACGTTTATGTACTTTTGTTGGGTGTATATATATATATATATATATATATATATATTCGCTTTGACTCTGGGACTGACAACATTTCAGTCGTCAAATTTACTAGTAGAAAGGTTTTCTCTGAGCAGTTATATCAAACAGTGTGCCAAATCTAGTCAATCCTGCTTGTCTTGTCTGTTGTAATCTCATGCTTTAAAGCTTGATTAACCTCCTGTCATCCTTAAACGAGCAGCGTGTACCAGAGAGAGTCTCTCAGAGTCGCTCAAGAATCTTCGCTTACGTCTAAAGGAGTTCATTTAAACCCAGCATGTTGTTCTTTGTCGTCCTTTAAGCTAAACTATACTTCCGACTCCCTGAATTGTCAGCCTGAGCACAATTCAAGGCGCCGCCAGTCACAATTACACCCAATTCCAGAAGCATTTCCTATTTCCTTGTCTCCACTTTGTGTAAGATGGAAAATCTAACCCAGGAGGCCATACTCATGTGTTATGCAATTACAGCAGCCATTCCTAATTCAACACAAAGAAAATGGATGGATTGATGGGGACTGTTTCTGTTGTGGGTTCATTCTCATTTCAGGAAGATAATTTGTAACGTATTATGTGGTGTTGAATCCAGTTTGTTTAACTATGTGTGTCTCAGGTCTAGTTTTTCTTTTGTTTGTGTTGTTGTTTAATAGTTTAATTGAAAATTAAGTTTTACCAACAGAATCTTTTTTTTTACCCTGTACCTTTACTATCTCTTATTCCCTTTCTTGTGAGACAGTTACCTAGGAATCTGGCAGGAGATTGTTGGGTAGAGAGCAGGAGCCTCTCATACATCCTGGCTCATCGATTTTCGGTCAGGGATGAAAGCCACAGACTCAGTAGCTCTTTCATACTGGGGGGCATCCCAAAAGACACATCAATCAGATTTCAAAGAGAACCAAGCCAATCTTATTTATTTACTGCCTTTTCAATGTCCTTACAATCCCAAACCAGGGCCTCTCTCCTTCCTCTCTCTGCCCCAGTCTCCTGCTTCACCTTCACAGGTCAGTCCATCAAAAGTTACCTGCTCTATATACAGTAGTAAGTCTCTTAAGGACTTATTTGACATTGAACTGAGAAGGATGATCATATGCCCATTAAAAAATAGAGATGCAATGATTTAATGCTTGTCAGGGTTACAGAATTTTAGCCTCACTGTCTAATCCCTCGAAGCCCCGCAGTTAATTCAGCTGGTCAGGCCAGAGAGTGAGCCCCCTCCATGTTTAATGAAGATTAAATTACCTATTTTCTCTCATGAAATTTTAAAGGAAGAAAGGGGATGAATCTGCAAAGAGGCAAATGAAAAGTCCAAAGGAGAAATGTATTTAAAGTGCTGCTGGTAAAGATAAAGAATATCCCCTGTTCTCTTACACCTCCTAACCTCATTTGTGACATAAATGTTTTTTTTTTTTATACTCCTGTGTTTGTTACCAACATCACCCTGATGTAGACAACCACAGTATGTTCAGCCTGGCAGCTGCTTTCTCATCTCTCCCCTGATCTTGAGTAAAATCAGCCATTTGTTTCTTAAATTACATCACAGGAAGTGATAGTGATCGTAATTCCCTTAGCAATTAATTTGCTCACACATATGTTGTACCCATCATTTTATCTCTCTTTGTTGCCTATCAACCTCTCTGGCAGTTGTTCTCCTGTGCTGTTACACACACACACACACACACACACACACACACACACACACACACACACACACACACACACACACACACACGCTTGTGTCACATATCAGATAGAGACTGTTGCTGCAGGGAGCCTCTGAGTTGAGGGCTAAGGCTCTTGCCTCCACAAGCTCCTGGCCTCCTCTTCAGGATGTTGATAGATGTTATTCATTGGGGTAGTCCTAGAGGCGATCCTACAGGAAGTGGAGCTAACATGATTTGGGGCAAAGAGACCCAGAGGGTGCCGGTGCCTCGTGCTACAGCCCGGATGGCTTAGCAGATGCGAGATATCAATGAAGTAGATGAGAGAAGACCTCTGTAGAGACGTGCCGCTTGAAATCTATCACCTGTTTCCTATAGATAAGGATATTTATCAACAGCCAAAGGAAAATGCAAGTGGGAGGGAACCCGAGGTATGGACAGCCACTCCATTTAAGATCTGACGTCCCCGGGCATAGACAAAGCCATTGTCCCTCCTATTGACCCACAGGGCATTTCTCTGGACCCGATCATTTTTCATCCTCAGCAGAAAACCCATCATGGAAATATAGATGAAGATTTTATGTACCATTTGAGTACCCTTGGCGCATAACTGATTCGTTGCGTGACTCTGCCAAGAGAGGACGTAAAGTAAGTGAGGTGTGACATGGGGCCATTTTGAAAGGATAAATCAAATCTTAATAAAGGCCGTGTCTCTGAGTGGACACCAGGGGTCTCTCGCCCCAGCCCCTGCTGTTAAGTACCTCCCTAAACCCTGTGCTGTTTGAATTACGCTGAAGCCATCCACTTGAATACAGGGTATCAACAGGGGGCTGTCCGAATGCTCTTTTGATGCCACTTTGCCCTTTTACAACTCCCGGTCTGAAAGGACTCATCAGGCTTACCTTTTCTCCCTTTTTTTTTTCTTTTCTTTTTGAAAATGAAGTCAGTGACCTCGAGCTATACTAGACTCAATGCTCTCGACACCTATATCGAGAACCATCTTATTTTATTGGCACAGGGCTCCATTGATGTAAAAAGTACTCAGCCCTACCTCCTAGTGGTCCATCAACCAACAACTGCAGAGCAAAAATGTCTCCTGTCTTATTATTCAATATCATCCCAGAGCGTTTGCAGGGGGCTGTGTGTTTTGTCTTGCGCACTCCCCAAACAATATTGGCTTTCAAGTATGTGGGCAGTTATGAAAGGTCACCCTAAGTGTAAATTGTCAATACTGGATCAATTTTGGAGGGCAAATGTGCTTTGGAGGCTCCATAATGGAAGGTTTTATCTTATTTTTACCCAGTGCACATTCACACAATAAGATTGATGTCATTCATTGTTTGATGTATTCCTAATAGACCTATAAACTTGCACAGCTTAAACCCTAAAGAATGCCTGTGAAAGCCAAATAAAGGGGAGGCAGTCGGACCATCCCACTAGCTGAAAAATTGCCCTCATATAATTCCAATGGAATCTCGCCCAAGTCATCATGCTTAGGGTTGAAGGATGGGCAACTTGTGTCGGTTGAATTAAACCTTATTTATCGCTCATTAGGCATACAGCGGGGCCAACTGATGATCCGCTAGAGAACAAATAATGTGCAGTGGAATGGGGTGCCATTCTGTATGGTTATGTGTTCCCCTGACAATAAGACACGCTGCCAGAATCAAACGCTTCTTCCTCTCCCGTCACCGCACTCATTTCTTTCTCTCTCTATTTTTTTTTTTTTTTTTATTTTGTATTCCTTAATATCATGTGTCTGTTATTAAACTATAAGATATAATGTCCAGGTTGATGTTTGCATTTGAAGTGACAGCCATTATCTGCAATATGTCAGCCAGAATGAGCTGTAATTAATATGTTATTTTCCCATTAGGCAGGCTTGATGTGATGATGTGTAATATTGAGGTATAGGAAAATAACTACATTCAGGGCAATGAGTGGTAATGGTGATTCCCATAAATACAGACAAGGAGAGAATATGTCAAAGAATGTTTAATGTTCCATTCAGTAGGACGAATCAGTAAAGGTGATGTGGGGAATTACGATATGAAAGAAATTACAGTGTTGTGTTGTGCTCAGTGTGAAATAGCTGGATCCTGTGAGTGCTTCCCTGCACTTTTTCACGCTTAGTTGTGTTACAAGGTAAATTTTGAATGTTTTTCAGGGGGAATTAATTAAGTCACACCATTTATGGAGTGCAAGAAAGTTGAAGTTTCATCATTCTACAAGTTTTAAAATACCGATAATAAGATGCTCTGAAGTTTCAACAAAACAGTATTTTTATGTGAAAATGAATAGCGCATAATTAGTTGACAATAATTTTAAAGTGAAAGTAACACCATCATCAACACTTTACTGTTTTCTGTCTAAATTAAATTAAAAGATTTAGTATGAAACGCTGATCATTTGGTAGATTATTAAACTGAACGAACAGCAGAAGCTTAAATGAAAACAGAAAACCAACTAGTCAATGCATTCTGAAAGACATTTTGTGAGAACAAAAAAATATAATATGATGATGAATAAGACAAACGTTTCTTCTGAAGTTTCCTGAGCTGTAATGATGTCTTTATATTGTATAGAAAATATAAAAATCTATGCACTCTTTCAAGTATTTTTTTTTTTTTTTGTTTCCTTAAAGCTAACTTCCGTAGCCCTAATTTGCGACAAAATCAAGGTAGAATGTTAATTGTTGCAATTAACAGTTTTAGAAATAATTGTGTGCGGACTCCTCAATTAGCACTAAGGAAAAGACTGCTTGGCAGTTTCGCTGACAGATGTAAGCCTCCCACACCTTTAGTATGATGTGCACACTTTCACAACCAAAGTTTTGTGTTAATTTAAAATGCATGTATGCAGTAAACCGCCAATTCCGTCTGTTACCGACAAAACGCAAAAGCTTGATAATAGGCATATTCTGGTTGAGACAGAAAAAGTTGACTTACATGCCCAAAATAACTCTGTATTTCTGTGAAAACAACAAGTAAAGAGTAATGCCCTAATCCTATACTTGTTTAAGGATAAAGGCAGTTAGTGGATCAGTCATTTACTTTTTAACCGAGAAAATTAAAAGAACTATTTCAAGAAACAAAGAGCAGGAGATGGAGGTGTTGGAAGAATGATCTCGTGGAGAGACGTGCGTAGTGTGAGGGAGAGATAGTAGAAGAAAAAGCCATCAGTGAAATGGAGGAAGCGGGTGTATTGTTCAAGGACGGAAAACTGTATCAATGATATTGGTAAAGAGTTCAAGATTGCAAGAAAGACTGAGAGGGTTAAATTAAGGTACAAAGCTGAAACCCACAGTGACGTCCCCATACTCTCTCACACACATACACAAACACACACTGAGTGTTCAATCAGCAAGAATGCTGCCTACACTCAGGCACTCCCCCCTCCAGTGAAGCATGATTGTGCTTGACATGATTCCATCGCTAATGCTGACTGATGCCCATTTGCTAGGCTCTTCACATTTATTTATTTATCTGTTTATTTGTGTCAACTTTATTTATTGATGGGCCTCGAGGATATGATGGCAGACCTCCATTTGTTCATATGGAGAAGTTCAGAAACAGAAGGCTATCAGGCATTCACACATGAATGAACAAAAGACAGAGGAGGGACAGAGTTCACAGTTTTTTATTTTGATTCCAGCAGTTGAAATAGCTATTCCTCTCTGGTAATGGAAAAGTGATATGGCCCATTTAGTTACTTAGCACTAATCCCAAAGGTTTAGCTGCTTCTCTATTCTTTCTCCCCCTCTATCATTTGTTCTTTTGACTTCTATTTGGTTAGTGTCTGATGGAAGGATTTGAGCGGGGTCAAATTACTCCCTCGCCTGTAGGAGTTTTTCCAAGCTTTAGCAGCCTCTCAGTCACATTAAGTGCGTGCAGTGCATTGCTGTTGTCGTTGACCACCAAATTCCCATATGGGTCTTAACTGCATCATTTTTTAAAGCTCATTGTTTACATAACCTCCTATTTCTGCATACTGTAGGTCCATTTGTTAAAGTTGTTGGTATATGTTTTTCCATTTTGTTGTAGCTTTTTGTTGTTAGCTTTAATAAAATGTCCCCTTGACTGTGATTATGATTATGCAATTAGAGTGCAATGAGTGTAAGTCTAATTGTTGTTTATTCTTGCAATGACATATTTGCTGTTGTAAGCTACTGAGAGAACAGCGATGCTTAATTACCCAGAAGTGTGCAATAGGAGATCAACAGCCTCCAAAGCCCACATCTCTGGTTTAGAGGTCTGCTAGCTGACCTTCAGTCCTCTCTCGTAGTGATGCAAAGAAAGTTAAAAACTGCTGAAATTTTTTTTTTTTTTTTTTTTTTTTTTTTTTTTAAATCCTCAACCTACGTTTCATGTTCACATCATTTTCATCATGACATGTCTTGTCATTAGTTACCTTAATGTACGTTGTACGCTTTTAATTTACTTTTTCATTAATAAATCTTGGGTCAGCTGTGGCAAAATATAAATGGAGTTTCAGCACTTGATCTGAAAGTGATGATGAGTAATTGTGGTTAAGGGGAACCAAGCCGAGCTTGTCTGATTAGAGAATGAGCAAACATTTGGGTCAGAATAATAAAAGAGGAAGAATGAGAGCGAAAAACAAAAAGGCAGAGTTATTGGCTGTGCATCTTTGTATCTGATAGCAATTGTATGCCTCTATCAAGGGCTGGAGAAATCAGATCAGAACTCTTCGCACATTTTACCACATGCCAAAAATGGTGCGAGGAGCTACCGAGCGCCCTCTTCAGCAGGCATTGATTGACATCTTTGCTCTTATGGAGACAGGGATCTTACCCAACTGCATTTGTGAGTTTATCTGAATTCATCCAAAGCAGTTACACTGCGCTGCGAAGGAGGGGGGAAATAAACAAGAAGGGAACATAACAGCTTGGTATTCATGAATTCCATAAATTACAGTGTTACTCCCCTAAGAGATGACTAATATGTCAAGTTTAAAAATAGACAGTTTGCCACAGTACAGACCCTCTGCCTCCAGTGGATGAGGATTAAGCGGATAGATGGTAAAGGGTAGACATTTGTGATTTGGTCTGTGTGTGTATGTGTGTCGATGTCAGTGTTATTATATTATATCATAACTTAACTGTTACTGCATAATGTATGGATGTATTTTTTTTAATTATTATTTCATGTATGCACTTGCGCTGAATGTGAGCTGATCTGGTAAAGTGTTGAACCGGAAGATGTGGAAACAACATAAAGTCCTGCAAAGGAGCTGGACAGTATGGGGGTCATGCATTAGTTGAATAAGTTGAGTAAAGGTTGCTGAGTTTGTAACATCCTCACCCCGAAGGCATTGCCATCTAAGTAAGGGATGAGGCTGCACACTGCATTACCTCAACTATTTTTTTCCTCCCTTCTACCCTAGATGAGTTTCTTCTAGTGGCTCAGGTCACTGCTGCCTCAGGGCAGATTATGGCAGATGGGGGCTGTGATGTTCCTTAAGATTTCTGACAAGTCAGGGAGCGAGTGTGTGGTTATAAATTTGATCTTTTGTGTGTGTGTGTGTGTGTGTGTTGTTTTTGTTTGATTGTGTGTGCTGTGTGTTTGTGGGAATGTTAACTGAAACTTAGCATTCCTTGGCAGGGCTGCAGTTGACCTGATTTCTGTGTCACAGCGTGACTCACACAGGTTCACTTTTTTAAGGAAAACCGAGGTCAGCTTGAAAACTAAAGCCACAGACATGTTGCCTAAATCGTATTCCACACACACCCAGGCTGTGGCACGGCTGAATATGCATGCACACTCTCATGTACCACACACATATGTATAAATATTCTGAGTTGGCTAAATATAGCATCACATCATTGTAAATAGTCAGGCACCATACATTATGATTAGTGAGAAAGCATGTAAAATCATTTACGATCTGCATTATTAACGTCTCCTGCATGGTAGGGCTCTTTCGTCACTCCTGATATGACCATTAATATGTTTACGTGGTGGCAAACAGTCTGTCTGAGAAATTGATTTTTCTTTTGCCAATTGTAAAACTTTTATGACAGTCAATATGGCTGAAGAAGCAACCCTTTCATTATTTTACTGGTTCTGCTGCTCGCTGAATGGATGGTTCCTGCTTATAAACCTTGAATAATTGAACAGGGGAATCAGTCAACGAGAGAGAGAGGCACAAGGTCTTGATGGCTTGATGGCCAAGATGACAGCTTGTGAAAGAGAGAGACAGCAGACTGATTAGCCAATGTGTCATATTGCCCCATCACTCTCTGTACACTACACTCTCTCATCTCTTTTTTGCCCTCTTCTTCTCACGAGTCCTCTTTCTTAGTCTGTTACTCCCCTCGCCTGCTCCTTCCCCTCTTCTCCCGTCCGCTGTTTCACCCCTGCCTCTTTACTCTTCTATTACTCCAGTTTTTCTCATCAACGTCTCTTTACCCCGTTCCTTGCTGTCCCCGTCTTCAACCCTTAATGCCCTGTTTTCTTTACATGCTTTATTTTTCCTCACATCCTGTCTCCATCTATCCCAATGACCCTATGTCACTCCAGGCAGAATTATTACTCTTGGATGGAACATCAGCTCAGTGGCGCCGCACTCTGCTCTCTCCACCCGCATTATCCATTTATGGAGTATCCCCTTTTGTGGTGAGCCTTCTTCCTATAGTCCAGTAATGATAGGAGCCTTGGCGACCCCGTGCATTTGCACTGTAATATAAGACATTCTCATTAGTCCAAAGATTGTGCTCTCTCATGTCCATTACATTAATTGCTACACATCAGTGCCTGCCATGCCTCTCAGTATTTTGTTACATTGTTGGGATTCTTAGTCTTGCATTACCCAACTGTGACCCCAGATCACTCTGCCGAGGAAGGTGAGAAAGGTAATTGAAAATTGTTACAAGGAGAATTGGATGAGATGTTTTTAGTCAAAAAACCTCAAAGATAAACTCTGATGAGTTTGTTTGTGTTTTGTTCCTCAAGTGGCTAAAAAAAAAAAAAGAAAAGAAAGAATTCAGATCAAATAAAATGAAGCCAAGTGCCCTCCATGCTGGCACCATCCCTCTGTTGTCAGTCATCTCTCTTCATAATAGGGAAACAGGCCGCTGCCATAATTGCTTTGATGGTCCAGTCTGAACAAATCACTTCTGGGCATAAAAAAAGGCCTTGGAGATGGCAGCCAGAGAGAAAAGGTGCGAATGAATTAAAGCACTTTGCGTTCCTCTGGGGCATGTGGCCCAGATTTTTCTTCAAAGAAAAAAAAAAATATAAGGAACGGAGGAAGGAGTGTGGGGGTGGGGTGTGCCTCTTTCCTCCTTGAATAAATGGCAGTAAAAGCAATAATACACATCCAGCCTCCATTATGCCAAGCTGGAGAGCTTTATCACGGAAGACACAATGGCACTGACATAGTTAACTGGCAGGTGGAGAAAGGAGGATTTCACTGGAAATAATCAGATTTTCAACGGGGCTCCCATCTATGGGAGAACCTCTGGTCAGACCTTTTGTGAGGGAACAAAAGTTTGGCCCTTTGGAAGCAAAGCTTTGAATGTTTCAGTAGAGCTCGGTGAATGGGGCATGCGGATGTCCCAAGGCAACGGTGTCAGAACAACTCCTTCCTTCCTCAGCAAGGTTTTGCTTCTCTGCTCTTATTAGCAACTTCTTCAATTGAAATTTAATTTGTACTGCGGCTGGCAATCAGAGGAATGTGCAGATAGCCACTGAATGAACAAAGGTAAATTTAGATTATTATGTCACAACTGCTCAGTTGTAGTAATCTCTCTGTATAAAGAAACTGCAGCCTTATATATCAACTGATAGTTTGATGTATGGAACAGCAGAGGTGACAGAGTTAGAGATATGGCTGGAAAGACAGATATTGAGCGCACTTAGTGTAACAACAGCGTTCATATCTCTGAAAGCTGTGTAACATCCTTTTGAAATGTTGTTTCACTGCCGTGTAAGACGCAAGGCTAAACTTTCAGTTTCTTGAGACTAAATGATGTGCCGGTAATTCAGTTATTATTCTATTTTGAAGGAGAGTGGGGGATGGAGAAACGGTGGGCAACTGAGGGGAATCTTGCTGTTTTCAGTAAAAGTTCAATTATGACTACACGCTACACAGGGTGAGTTGTCGTGACTGTGACACAAAAGCAGTGGGGCCATTTGACTAATCCCCCTACAACCTCCAGGGGTCACAAGCCCCGAATACAAGGATCCACGGGTGTCTGGAACATCATTCTTTCCCAATGGCCTTGTCTTTTTTCCCATCCAGGCGACGGCACGCCCCTTGTTAGTTCCACCCTGATCCTTTTGCTTCTCTTTCAGTAACCGCACCAACCCAGTCTGCATCCTCCAGTTTCTGGCTATCGAACCAAATCTTTGACCCCCTCGTGGGAGGGCACTGCTTTTGTTTGTGGTTGACAGCCCATTACAATCCTTCAGAGCTGCAGGTGCAACTCTCTTGCAAAGGAACCACTGGTCCACGAAAATGCAGACGGTTGATTGCATCAAATAGATAACACTTCTAATTCTGGATGTATGAAAAGGACAAAAAATATTAAACCTGTCAAATATTTATGTGTTAAGTGCATTTAAAGTCAAAAAGTATTTCCCAAAAATAATTTTTTTACAGAAGTCAACATCAATACCTTATTCTCTCTTCATAGATTTATTTTGTCTGTTGTGACAATCACTTTCTACATCATCCCATAAGGGTGAGCGCTTAGTATAATTGCTTTTCATAAAATATTTTTTCTGCTTTATTGTCGACAAGAGAACAGTTTTCCTTGTCAACTTGAATTAAGAACATTCGTCTTAGGCACTCATTTGAAGTATATTCTCGAACAGAAATGAGGTTGAATACATCAACACGCAACAAGGACCAACCATTATTGGTGCGGCCTAGCTAATTAAGGAGTCTCTCTGACTTGATACTTGCCAAGAAGTGTGTGCTGGGTCCGTAGCCATGTATCCAACCACGTGTCTCAGGGAAATGTCTACGGCATTATTTCTGCCCTCCCTCCATCCATAATTAACCTCCCTCCATCCATAATTCAGATGTGTTCTTCACACATCTTCTAGTGATATGACATTATTGCAGTGGCTAAACAGACTTTGTGGTGCCCCTAGTGCACGGTGGTGTGTGTGTGTGTGTGTGTGTGTGTGTGTGTGTGTGTGTGTGTGTGTGTGTGTGTGTGTGTGTGTGTCTTTGTGACACACTTCTGACTAGCAAGGCTCCACCCCAGCCACAAGAGCAAAGTGGCAAACAAAGCTGTTCTCACATTCCTTTCTCTGTCTGCCTAAACTTGTCTGTTTAGTAAAATGCTTTACATTTGTAGTTTGATATTTTTTAGATGTTACATTTATCACCTAACCTTCAACGTTTAAGCAGTTGCTTAAGTAGCTAACAACCTACATGTGTCAACAATTGGACAATCAATGTATGCTTTTATGACTATCACATGACTATTCTTTTTTACATTTACAGCTCCTCAGTCATGGGTACATTACTGATACATAATTACAATCAGTCAGTATCAATTCTGCGGAGAAAGAATGTAAATTAAGTTATAATATTCATGATATGCTATGAAATGCATCTTGTGTTTTCCTTTTCAATGAAAAAAGGAAGAGAGCCTGAGTGTAAAGAAAGGAAAAGGATGTGACACAGAAACTAAAGAAAGGGATGCATCATTGAGTTAGATGATGCAGAAAGTAGAGGTCAACTGATGAATTGGCACCAATAGGATATTTTACAAACTGTCTGAATAGACAAACTTGCCTAAATAGTGAACAATGGGTGCCTTCATTTTTTCAGGGTAATATGTCTGTGTATGTAAGTGTAAGATAATTGAATGTATATATTATTATATGTTATTTTATGAACGTTAACTTTATATAAAACAGATTAATCAGATTGTGAGCATGATAAGGCTGACGTTAGTTCTTATTCCCTTGAGAAATTGGGAGATTACAAACCTACTTAAAGGTGCATACCGCCAACTACTGTATCGGAGTGTTCAGATTCATGGCAATAGATCACCTGAGCACTAGCCTGTTGTTTCTGCTGAAGTAAAAGCACGTCAAGCATGACAAAACAATTAACGCTGATGTTCGGGTAATAAAAAGATAATTCACTTTTTACATATGATTAGGTAATAATATAATTTGTTTTATATGAGATAGGTTAAAATGAAACAAATAGCTAGTTCAACAGTTGGCCGGTTTCTAGTCAAAGATTGTTCATTTTCAATAGTGTTGAATTTCTTTTGCGCGGGGATTGGGGAGTCAGGCTTTTTCCTTCTCCAAACTATCATTATATACATATTATATATATATATATATATATATATAATATATATATATATATATGTATTATATCGGCCTTTAAAATACGCTATCGGTCGACCTCTAGCAGAAGGTCATGAGCAAGAAGAGCAGCGACTCGGTCCGCGAGACACAGAGAAGGAGTGGGCATTCCACTGCCAAAGCAGCACTCAATATTGTGTCCAGTCCTGAAGGATGTGACATATTTCTCCAGTCTTTGTTGGCTGTTTTAATCAGCTTACATATGTCCTGGATGAAAATTGAATTTGTCTGGAAGAGAGGAAGATACTATTGGCTCTACCACCGCCACTTGATTGTGTCTGTGTCTGTGCACTTGCTTATGAACGTCTGTGTGTCTTTTTGTGTGTCTGTGCATGTGCATGTGTGTGAGCATTATCCACACCAGGGCCAACCAATTCATAACAGCAATGGATTGTGTTTCTCCCATACATCATTGTCAATGCAGCTCACCTCTGCAGTGCCATCTTATTTAATGGCCAAGACCAGAGTGCACCATGGACCCCCACACCTCTTTTTCTATCCATTTGCCCTTTGGCATTTGTAAGCGTGTTTGTGTTGGTTACATGTGTGAAACAGTTTTTTTTTTTTTTTTTTTTTTTGTCTTTTGTGTACGTGAGTGTACTTTGTTCATTTTTAGTTTTGTAAAATGAGGATTTATAGAATGTTTTTAGAGCATGGTGGAATATATATTGTCAAGTATGTGTTAGTAATCACTTTTAATTGAACACATTACACATATTGTATTCCACCTGATGTTGAATAGCTGTGCTGTCGAGACAGTTGAGGAATGCAACCCAACTTCATCTTAGAGACTCTCCACTGTATGTGAAGGCACACTCAATTAATCTGTCTTTCTACCGGGGTTTTGAACAGTCTGTCTGGCACAGCCAGACTTTCCTCTGAGGAGTTCATCCCTCAAAAGATCACCACTTTGTGGATAGCATCTTTTTTTTTTTTATTATTTTGAGCCAGAGCAATCTTTTTCTGCCGTTATGATTGATCACAAATATCACACGGTATGTTCCTGACTTGCCGCAGAGATTTTAAATAAGGAAGTCTTGTACCTTTGAACTGCCGAGTGTACTGGAGTGAGTCAAGCATTCTTTGAAAAGCAGGGCCAAGATTATACAACGTTTTCTACTATGCACACTTGTCCTGTCTTTTGTTCATGGAAGTAGGGCACGTCAAGGGAAAAAGAGCAGCACAAGATAGAATATGGATACAGACTTCCTGCAAAGAACATTCTGGTTTGGAGAAAAGAAATACAGAAACAACTTCTATCACAGAATGTTTTTGTAACATCTAGATGTGAAATACATGCCAGTATGATACCATCTGTGCTGTGTCGCCGGTACAGTAGCTTCCACCGTGGTACTGTATTAATATAACCGCCAGAGTAGGTCACAGTTGCTCACAAATAACTAAATACTGTACCTGCTCTTTTTAGGTCACTTCATTTGAATGGGGGTGGTGTTTTTGGGGAGGAGGTTATAAGGCATTCTTGATTCAGATGCAAATGGAACAGTTATCAGCAGCCCAGACCTGATGAATAATGGGATGTACAAAACGCACGGCCCTTCATAAGGAAATGAAAGAGTGCCTCTTTTCTGCTCCACTGATTTCATTATAGACACTATTATTGGCTTAGAATGGCAACATCTATTATCTCGAGTCAGAATGTGACCATTTTTTTGATGCAGACAGTCTTTTACTACTGTCAGCTCTCATCAAATGTAGCTGCCCCAGATAGGGCAACAGGCAAAGAGTGTGTGAGCCTTCAGGCAGTGGTCAGATATAGGAACTGTTAATGTCTCTTTAGCCTTGAGATGGAGCTCTGCCTTCACGACGGTCACTTGCGCTTCCAACTTTCCTTTGTCTCATTCCGAATTTCAATATGTTCGTTCCCATTATACAGCAAGCACTATATATGAAGGACACTATGTTTTGCCTCTTGGTCTTGGTACATAGACAATGCCTACATTTCATTCTGTTCTGACAGCCGCACAGCAACAACAAGATACAACGTGTCATTGCATTCAGCGTTCAATACAACTATCCTCTTTGAAGTGCAGTGTTGTACCTGCCAAACTGAATTGCCCTTAAATTACCTGCAATACGGGCACACAAACAAAAGAGTGAAAAGTAGATAATTTGGAGTGGAGGATGGAAGAAAAAGACAAGAGCCTGTGGCAGAGGGCATAGAGGTAAAAAAGGAGGCAGGAGGATTGGTTGTGAATAAGCCTCCCTGACAACGTGATAACACTGCAACTAACCTCTTGGGATGTGTTATGTTTCCTTTACCTTAGCTAATGCTACCCTCTGACTTTACCACAGGGTTCTTACATTTTCATCATGTCCTTATTTTCAAGCATTTTAAAGAGAATCAACACAAATTCTGTGTGTGTAATGCAGCACTCCAGTTACTGTTCAAGCTTTGTGTCACATCACAAAGGTTATTAATAAATGGTGGGACAAAAATCATGTTCATACAGCGTGCATGAGCAGAAATATTACCGTTGCATTCAAAACGATGTAGTTCCCATCTGTGCTTTTGAAACGCCTGTAAACAGAATCAGTGAAACCTAAAAGGGAAGTAAGTTGTTTTTTAAAGCTGCCTCTTACTCACAAAATTCCCATCCGACTTGACATTCAGTTTGAAGATCCGCCCGAGCCGCGTTTTCACATCATTCGTTCCCAAATCAGCGCAGGCACAATGTATGCTTGTATGCTGAAAAACCAAATTCTTCATCTGGGCGTCGGCCTGAGGATTCCAAAGAATCTTTGTTTTAGATAAGAGACAAAAGGTACATCTTGGACACTCTTGCCAATCCTTTATCCTGAATGAATGTCCCCCTGCCCTAGAAGCATGTGATTACAATACACCTCCAGTCTAATCCCTAAATTACCCCGTAAAGATCGCTATCTGTCGTGCAAAAAAAAAAACGTGTAAGCTGGCAAAGTGGCAGAAGAACAAAGTGGATAACAATATCTTTGCCAGCCGCGGCATAGGACAGACACTTTTATCGGCGGGCCCCTGCATGTTGTGAAGTTAAGCAAATTGGTTCTGCTTTCTGTGAAGCGCAGTGTAGTTTAGGTACCTTATAAAAGGGTTTATGATGCCTCTTGCCAACCGGGTGGAAACACTCTTTTCTTCACAAAAATATCTGGTTTTGGTTAGATTATGTCTGTTCCTATTCCTGTGCTTGGTGTGTTGGGGCTCAATTTGCCAGGCCCTTCACCTCTCGGAGCTTAGGCTTAATCTGCATTTAACGGAGGCCTGGAAAAGACAGGAGCGATTATCAAAATGTTATATGCTCAGTGGTATTTATTTAATAATTTGTTTCAATGTATATGACTCCTTTCAATATGTCATCTGGGTGACAGAGTCAGTAATTATATTTTTTTCTTAAGAGGAAAAAGGAATAATCTGAGAGTATCGGGAGACAACGGCTAATTTTAGTATCTGAGAATTCCCCATTTAATTGTGTTGTTTTCATGTTTATGCTTAAGTTGCCAGCAGAATTTCTTGGGTTTACAGTAAAAGCTTTTGATATAAATGGGATATACTGCAGTGAAAAAAAACGCTGTTCACAGGATCTGCATAGGGGAGACAACGCTTGCCTATGATAACTGATAACTGATCTCTTTTTTTTAATTCCAAAACAAACAAATCATGCAGCAGTATATGTTTCATCATACAAAATCGTGTTCCCTGTGACCGTTTTTTATTTGTTAAATTTTTTTTTGACTTCATAGTAGATTTAATTGCGTTCCTTGTTAAGATTTGTTCTCCTCTCTTCCGTTTTTATTTGCCGTCATATTCAGGGAACCTTCAGGCACCTTCTCCTCCACATGCACACACACAGACAGACAGACACACACCATCCCCTTTCCTCCTCTGGTCCTGTATGTAGTCTAAGTGATTGGATGAATAAGTTGTGCCATCCCATATGGTGGGCTGTCCTGCTGGATCTGATCACAGCGGTGAATGAAGGAGCCCATGAGTCACCCCCGGTTTGTTCTGCCGCACTTGCCACGCTCGGCTGTCGCATACCTCCCTCACTCCCTCCGTCCATCCTGCCAGCCAACAGACGCCATGCCTTTTAAACTCTCTCGCCCTGTCGTTCACTGTCTTCCTCTCTCATGCGCCTCATAACTGCAGTCTCTTGCGTGCCTCCTCGTGCTTCTCGTTCTTTTTTTCCTTTCTCTGTCTCTTTTTCCCTCCCTTTCTTTTTTATCTTTCTCCCAACCTCCCCAGATGAGGTGAAGTCTGTCCCCTGTTCTCTTATGCTTTAAACGTCAGGAGGTTCCCCAAGCTCTGCCCTTCCTTCACAGTCAGTGCCAACATCATTGTCATTTATAAACATTTTATGCCAGCTCTGTAGGGTAATGGCTAATTTCTCCCACCATGCAGCTCTTCATTAAAAGTTGATTTTCTGTCAAAATGTATCCCAATCAAATTAGATGTAGCTACTTGGACAACTTTGGTTTTACTTTGGCATGTGTCTAAGTTGCACACTAATGCAGCCACGGTTTTATTTTTAATCAGAAAAGATGCTCCCGTATTTGCTTGAAAAGATTTAAGTGAACATGATCTGGTTAAATAAGCAATAAAGCACGAGGGGCTGTCTACATATAAGAAAGTTATGAGTGAGATTGAGGTGATGATTTTCAAAACACATAATGGAGTATTTTTCCACCAACTTCATTATTTTCCACACAAGACATCATTATTCTGACTAATGTTATACTGCTGCTGCTTATCAAAGAACATAATGCTGCTTGATAACATCAGCAGCTTTACAGCTGCCCACAGAGACTCAGCTGAATAGGCCGTTGATGAGGATAACACCAGAATTCAGAATTTCCAGACAACTTTAACAAGTTGGAAGGCACTGTAGACACCCAATTGTAATGTGTACTTTAGAGCCCTCGCCTCAAGGCTATCCAGTGCTTATCACTGTATCTCCAAGTGTCTATGTTTTGTAATGTCAGACCTGGGGATGTCACAATACCAGACAATTAGTATTTGGAACCGAAACTTTTGAAATCACATAATTTTCAAAACCAAATTGGACAAAAAAAAAAAAAAAATTATAAATCAAAGAAATTAATGAAATGAACGCGACATTACATTTTGACAGACAGAAGGGTGATGGCAGTGGCAGTGTTACAAATGTCCTTGCTTAATCAAAATCAGCACAGAGTTACGCCCGTTTTTGTGACTGCTGTTTCAGCATGTCCGCAATTTCTCCGACACGACCTTTGTCCCACAGGGTCAGACTGTCAACACCGAGTTCTACTGTGAAATTTTGAAGGGAAAACGTTCAGTGCAAAAACCTGAACTGTGGTGCGATGGGAATTTGGTTCTCCAATATGATCAAGCGCCCGCTCACAGCGCACTGAAAACGCACATGTTTCTCACCCACAATAACACAATCGTCACTCCTCACCACGCTTGCTTGCCGCATTTGGTACCGAGATACTTTTTTCAGTTCCCCAATAATTTGTCACGAACTTTTAAGCGTGCTCTCTGCTCAGGTTTCAGGTGCGTAAGACATCGAAGATGCACCCAGACCTCTGCCCACAAAAACTGCATAACTCGGGTGCTGATTTTGATTGAGGATTTGATCTGTCGACAATATGAGTTACGCTTACTCATTAGGGTTATACTTTCCTCCTGCTCCGTGCACGTCACATGGCGCACCGTTCGCTCGCAACAGGAGCAGTGTCTGAACTTATTGACCCACCCTCGTATAAACCCATTGAAGACTGAAGCTGTGAGCAATAGGTAGGAGCCAGGCCAGAGGTTCGGCACCAACTTCCCTGCACAGAATCAGTGGCGACGTCCCTAAATGGACCATGCTGCCTTGTGTCTTCAGTTTGTCAGTGCGACTTTACACATACAACTGCACATATACCCACAAACAAACTTCCATTCCCAGACAGAGGTGATTGATGATGGATGGATAAGCACATGGAAGCCTGGTGAGATTCATCAATTTGTGAATAAGGTGTGTGTGATGGTCAGCTGCGGGAGGCCAGCGCTCAAGCTTCTCAGATGCTACGTGTGTTGTTCAATATTAGGGGAAATCGATGCATATCCAACAGGTACATCACTCCACACATGCTTGTACTTTAAGAACACCAGGTGTAAAAATAACCTCTTGTTCCAAGACTACAGACTTCTGTTCACTTCTGTTTACCAATGACATTAAAAAACCTTTTCATGTTTTGCAGTTTCTTCTCTTTCTTGATGCCATCCAGCATCCACCCTCTTCTCTGTAACATTCTCTTGTTTCCTTGCTTTTATTTATGTTCCTTTCTTCAGTATTATTTTTCTAAAAAGTAAAATCAATACACTCACTTTCTCAGCCACAAAACACAGCTGAGAAAGTACACATTTACAATAAGTCTGGAATGACACTTTCTGTTCAGTTTCCAAGTTTTTTTTTTTTTTTTAATCTAAATTAGTGAAAGTCTGCAACTATGCTCTTTGTCTAATTGTATACTTGTGTTATGTTGCCACAGAGAAACCATCGAGTGCTGGAGTGGCTGATACCAGGAGCATATCATTGCCATGGAACAAGTGCAATAGCGATAGTGTTAACAGTGTCTAAATTACGGCCCTCTGAGGTACCGGCTGCTTTACCATCATTAGCACGGCCATTACATAGATTGGTGAAGGAAGGATGCTGAGGGCCTGGCAGGAGACCAGCTGAGTGTTCCTCAGGCTGGCAGGGTCGTCCAGGAAGCGCAGTCTGTTTCTGCCATACACACCTCTTCACCCACTATTTCTCAGATGAGACCTGGCTACTGCCGTCAGAAAAGCTGGAGATCAGGTCTGTGTGTGTTCACGTAGTCTTAACATCATTGTGAGGGCCGAATATCCTCATGATCACAGTGGAAGTAAAAAAAAAAAAAAAAAAAAAAAATCTCATTCAACAGATTTAAGTCTTACGTGTGTGTATGCGAGCGTGTGCATGTGTGTTTGTTTGTGTAGGAGATTGAGAGAAGAGGGAGGGAGGCTGGAGTTATTAGTGCAAAATCTTGCCTAGGGCACCAAATGCCAGCCCTGGGGGCACTGAGCAATCATTCGAGAAAGACCGCTGCCACTTCTATCAAGTAACTCAACCTCTTATGAAGGAATAGTGACCCACTCTTCCTGTCGTCTCGTGTTACACGGTCATACACTCAGCGGAAATGTGACCCGTTGCCTTTAACATTACTTAGTTAACGAAGGTGAAGGAACTGTTAATTGAAGTTCCACCCAGTGCAGCACAGATGACATTTCACTGGAGCTGAGCAGAATTTTGAGTGATGACTTTAAATACACATGTGAGCATAAGTGACGGAGCGAGAAAGATAAAATAAGCCATGGCTCTGTATTTAGTCGATTACAGGGTGGATAGGGGAGGGAGCCAGCACAAATCCATGCATAGCTACATCAAGAACAGGGGTTGGAGTGGAGAGGGATCACCTTGCCAATAACATGACATTTTCCACCAGCAATAATGCAGGCTTAATTCGGCTCTGAAGAGCATCTGGTGCAAATTGGACATAGTTGCTCTTTAGCATCATTGCATGAATTATAGGGCTTCTATTTATACCTCTACCCACTGTGATAATGGTTGTGAGTCTGTTGACATGATGGAGCATTATTTACAGTACTTGATCATCTCATGGATGTGGTTTTACATTTAAAGTCTGTAGTAGGAAAAGCCAAGAGAGGAAGCTGTGCGTCTACACACATATGCGCCTGATTTATATATATTTTTTTTGTATGCCAATATGTATATGTGTACATCAGCCTGTGCCTGTACATGTGTGTGCATGTGGTACCTGGGTGTGTGTCGTCCGGGGCCACTGAGGAAGAGCATGTTAACCAGAGGAGCAGCCGGTCCACCAGATGTTCCTATTCCCACTAGGCTTGTCACAAGTGGACCTTTACTTCTCTCCCTGCAGTACACACAAACACACGAGTCCTTCGGCACACTATACATAGTACATGCGCAGCAATGCAGTGTGGAAAGCTTCTTCATGCTGTTGCCACTGTACATTTGCATGCACAACAATGAGGATCCTCTTCAAAGAGAGCCGCCGTTAAGAACATGTAAACCCACCTGGCTTCGGTGATAAAGCCTGTATCTTTCCTCCAACGGTGTTTAAGATGGTGTCCTTAAGGCATTTAAAACCTTTCTTCATAGCACTCAAGTATATATTATTAAAAAAAAAAGTAGACTTTGTATTCTCAAAGTCAAAAGCATTCCTCCCCCACTCACAATATGCGAGATATGAACCGTTTTCATTGAGAAACTCTTTCTTCAAATCTGTGCACACAGAGCACAATATTTGGCAATCAATATATTTCCCCAAGGCCACTGGTTTATTCTCTCCCCTGCACTTGGCGTAGTGGACACATTCTCATGTTCATAGAGCATGGTTGGGTGCCTTTCATGGTACCCTGATCCTAGGTAGAGGATGTGACCATTTGGAAATGCCATGCGAAAGGTCTCAGCCCAGTCCAACAGGCTGATTTATGAGGCTATAGCAAATGAAATATATGAGGGGGCTAGTGGAACATCCAGGTCCATATAGGCACCCCAAAGGTCACCTAACTTAATTTCAATTAGGCCTGGGGGAGGTCAGGTAAATATGTCACTGGTGGAGACGAGTGCAGAGGGAATGGATTTACTCGTAATGGCATTGTGTTTATGGGGATTGAGATAAGGCTCATCAGTTGAAGAGGGTGATGATGTTAGCACTGTATTGACGAAATAGTTTAGAAAAGACGTGCAAAATAAAATAATCATTTTACTGAACTGCTAACAACGGCACAAGTGCTGTGTATTCTTTATTACTTACAGAGGGAGAAAAATGCAAGTCTCAGTGCTTCCTCTTCTCTCTATCAATCACACTGAACAGCGCCGACACCGGATCTCATCAATTTCTGCCTTCTGTTGGGCACACGCATCACAAATTCTGATTAGCCAACAATTGTCTGCAAATAGCAGCATTGTAAAGGACAAACTTCTTGACATTTTAAATATATAAGTAAAAGTTTACCATCAGACCCGACTCCCTTCATCCCTCCTCCTCCTCGCTACATATGTGTCAAAAGCTCCCACACACAAAATGCTTCGAAATGAATCACAAATTGTCAGTAAATGATTCCCTGCTCAGGGAGAATAACAGGGTCCTCACTCTGCCTTTGATTCAGCCTCTTTTTTTCATCCCTTCTTTGTTTACCCGTGCCGTCTCGCTGCCGCTCTGCTGGAATCCCTATTGATAGCTGTCTGATGGAGGGGGGGGGGGGGGGGGGGGGGGGGAGGCTAAGCAGCCCAGAGGGGGTTGTGTGGCGTGCAGTTTGTGGTTGCACACCGTATGAATGTGGTAAAATGGATTATATGTATATCCTAATGGGTCTTTTTTTTTTGTCCTTTTTTTTTCTTGTGTGTGCCATTATACTCTCTAATGCTGACACATGCTATGCATCTTCATGCATGCCAGTGAGTTATCAGGTGTGTGTGTGTGTGTGTGTGTGTGTGTGCGTGCGTGTGCGTGTGCGTGTGCGTGTGTGTGTGTGTAGAGGGAGGAGAGGAGGGGGGAGGAAGGGGTGGTGGTGATGGTGGATCTGTCTGCGTCGGGCGCAGGTCTGTTTGTGTGTTTTCTCAGGGTGATGTGGCATGGAGGTCACTTCTGTCAGATCCGATGTCCAGGCCCATGCTGTGATGTGAAGGGCACTGTCAAGAGACAACCACGAGGCAGCGCAGGTACAGCTGCCCTCAGTGCTCTTTTTCTTCTGTGGCACAGACACACACATCGAAGGGGACACACAGCCAAACACATCCATGCCTCCTGTAAAGTGACACATGGGGGGTGGGAAAGCCCCCCCAGGGTGAAAGCCCCAGGATTGTACAGTCCCTTCAAAACAAACACTACCGCCTACTTGTTGACGATCTGTTCGCCTGCGACTCGCTTTGTGACGCTTCATTTAAATGGAACGATAGGAGCTGCAGCAGGCTGTGTGGCTTAACTGGGAAGATAGAGGCTCGGGCAGACATTTTTTTACAGCCACATGCTGAAGTTTGGAAGAGTGAAGGTTAAAACAAAAATAAAACAATAACGTGGGTGGATAACTCTGGATAAGACCAGAATTGTAAAGATATACTGCACACCGCATGTTCAAACAGATGACCTCTTTAGAAACCAGTGGTGTTTGTGAGACTTGAAAATCTGCCAAAAAATGTTAGTGTAAAAACAATGTTACAGAAAATTCAAGTTGTTCCTCATTATGTGCCCGGAATAACAAAACAAAATAACAAAACAGGAGTTTGTGTCACGTGCAGTCGAAAGGCTGAGAATGTAAACAACACAACTGATGACAACTGTGTTTATTCTTTTGATAGGTACACACTACTATAATCCACACACACTTAATGATAAACATGATGACAAAGTAAAGATATCCACAATAAAGTTACAATTTTCTTACACCAGTGATAAATGGCCATTTCAGGAACCTGTTTTGGCCTCATCTAATACCCACAATGCGTGGGAGGTCTGGATCCCATATGACACCATTGTTTTAGCAGAATGTCCATATGTGTCCTCTGTCCCACTAAAGGATTCAACTGATGCCCCCCTGTGCAAGAAATAGAAATAATGTCCTTGAAGAGGATCCTCGAAGGATATCGAAGAGATTTACCTGCAAACTTCGCTGGTGGCTGTAAAGCAGCTGTTCAGTGATTAAAAGCACAGACTCTGTACGTGATGCTTGTTTTACCACGGCCTCCTCTTTGTTTAGTTGATATAAATATATTATTTGAGATTACCTTGTCTGTCAATTCTGACACACATCAAACCCCCCCACTGTGGAGAAGCCACATCCAAGTTCAACTTCCGGTTCGTGATCAATTATCCGCCGCAGCGCGGAGCCCAACGACCCCTGTAAACCCGCAGGGATAATTAAATAATCTGAGCTCGAACCGATGACAAAGGGTGACGCCCGACAGGGTTCAGGTTGAGAATCACAAACTCTAATGTTTAGATATTTACGTTGTCCCACATAACAAGTTTAAACTTTTGCTTTGTACTTAAGAGCACAGAACGAAAGAAGAAAAACAATCAGTGCTTCACTGTCCAAATTCATTCAGCTAATTTGTCTCATCAGATTATTTGTCTCTGTCTGCTGCCTCCATATATATATATATATATAGATATATATATAGATATATAGATATATAGATATATAGATATATATAACATTTTTACACATCACTTTTTATAAGGCCTGGAAAGTGTAATGGAAATGAAATGAAATAAGTGCAGTTGGGATATGGAAGGATTTATTGTATTTCTCAAGAGCACTTCAGATTGTTTATGACAACACAACTCGGAGGAATAATTGACAGTGCTAATTTACAGATGCGAAATGCGTCATGAATACGCTCATTAACGATGCATTAAAATCCATCTCGAATGAGAAAGGATGTTTCATTCTGTTAAATGCCTGTTGCTTCCACTCCTCTTTCCTCGTGTTTCTCGATGTGTTTATTTACAGGATGTACGTGTTTATTCGCATGTAGTGCGGGGGTAATGAGATCAGGAGATCTGCAAGTAGTCACTCGAGATGGAGACGCATGTTGATGCCAGGTATGAACGGGGCCTATAGTATTTCAGGAAGTCTCTTCCTGTATTTCTCAAACAGTGAATTATATAGTTCGAGTTTAATCAATGTAAGTGTGTCAAGGTGAGATCAGTTCTGTGTAACAGAGGATGAGTGATCAGGGAAAGCAGCTGCCATATATTATAGGTAGAGCAGAACATATACGATAAAACATGCTCGAGTCCTCTTGGATGTGGTGGCGACGGAATGTGACGGAGGTGTGAATGAGTCTTGTACTTCTGTGTTTTTGAGGTTTAAAAGTTATTTTTGCATTGAAACCGTTTCTGATGTGTGGTGACAAACTCCCAGAACCCAGGACCTGGATTCAGAAACGAAACTGGCATCGGGGTCGAGGTTGAAGGAATGTGTATGCGTCGTTCCGACTGCAGCGGTGTGTCTCCACGAATCTATCTCCCTCTTCACGTCTTTGTCAGTTTCTTCCTGTGGCTGTTCTCAGGCTGTACCCCTCCAGTGTACACTATGTCCACACTGCAGGAGAGGAGCTCTGAAACTTTAATGCTAATTGATCCCAGTGAAGAAGTGTGGACACAGGTGTGTAGCCGCGGGCCCTGGCTCTGACATGGATGCCAAGGGATTGTGGGTAACCGAGGGGCTTACAGGGCCAGAGCCGAAAGTGCCACTAGCCAGGACACTAGTGACCCAGTTCTTTTTTAATCAGCACAGGTTTGATGTTTGATGTGCACGGTGTGTGTGTGTGTGTGTGTGTGTGTGTGTGTGTGTGTGTGTGTGTGTGTGTGTGTGTGTGTGTGTGTGTGTGTGTGTGTGTGTGTGTGTGTGTGTATTTGTGTGTGCACACATTAGTCAGAGAGAGATAAAAGGTATCATGGGCCACACAGTCCCAGAAAATAAAGGCTCCCAGAAACTGAATCAAAAAGTTAATTTAGTGAAACGTTAAAACCCAACATTAAACATAAACATTAAAGATTAGGCAAGTCAAATTAAAAGAAACTATTTTTGCAAATGTTAAGACTGCAACTGGATGGTTGCTTTTGCCAAAATACATGTAAAACTTCCACATTCCTAAAAATGTTTTTTCTCCTGTGGTAGAAAAGGTGATCCTTTTCAAAACCGGAGAACTTCCCAGGTAATGCTCCTGTTTCTGTGCATACTCAGTTTTGAGTAGTGTACTACGTGTGTGTTAGTTTTTGAACAAGTACGATAATTGTGAGCCTTTGAGCCCCAAGAAAACCCACATCTAAATCAGACTCAAGCTGCTGTGTAAGTTTGCAGTCATGATTACGTGGGCGTGGGTGGGTGGGCGGTTGCATGTATCTGCTCTGTGTGTGTGTGTGTGTGTGTGTGTGTGTGTGTGTGTGTGTGTGTGTGTGTGTGTGTGTGTGTGTGTGTGTTGGTCTGGATGGAAAAGAGACTTAGCGGTGCCAAGACGCAGGTGTGCGGATTAGGTGTGATCCCCACTCGTATTCTCAGTAGTATATCTTATTTGATGGCTTTTCTGCCATGTAAATCTCATCAAAAACTAGCTAACAATAGCACCGCGTTGACAGACGCCCAAGCATCTGGCGAGCCACCACTCTAAATGTTCAAACTGCTGTGAACAACTTGTCTCCAGGAGGGGAGAAATAACTAAGGAAGAAACTCCGGGAGTTTGGGTGTGTGCTTGCGTGTGAGTGTTTGTGTTTATTGTGTGTGCATGAAAGAGGAAAAAGAAAGAGGGAGAGGACAGGAGGGCGAGGGGGGGGGGGGGGGGGGATAGCGCATGTTGATAGCCTCATAAATCATCAACGAGATAGCGCTGTATCTTAACTAGTGTTGAGCCAGGTGACGGCATGATGACGATTTGAATGCTCCTCCGCCTCTCCTGTTCGGGCTGCCTCCGCTGACTTTGTTCCCTCACTCGGCTCAAAGACAGAGGAAAGATAGAAGGAAGGAGCGAGGGAGAGTGGAGAGAAATAACTTTGGCCGGTACAGGGCCCCATTAAAGTGTGATGAGTGGCCTCAGTGAGGGGCTCTGTGTACAGCACTTTATTCAGGAACGATCACTTATTTATAGGTGTTGGAATTGTGTTGTTTGCTTGTTTTATTGAAAACCTTGTGGGTAAAGTGGCGGCAGGCCGACTGGCATGTGAGCGCCACATCTCTGGAGGGCATCCCTGCAGAAGAATCTTCCTCCTTGATGAATAAGTGAAGGGGACAGATAAATTTTTCATCCACGCAGAATCCATTGTCGCCTGAGATGTCTGGTCCGTCGGTATGTGTAGTCAACCTGCAGCCACCTCGTTTGACGCCGACGCGCGCGCACACACACACACACACACACACACACACACACACACACACACACACACATACATCATATGTATATATATTATATATATATATATATATATTATATATATATAAGCACATCATGGTATATTCACACACTCGTGTAGAAACCTGCTTCATTCAAGTTGTGGACATTAAGGAGCTCTATTAGACAGTGACTGTCAGATGTAGTTAAGGAAAATGGATGAATTAGTGCTCTCTCTTCCAGAGAACTGCTGCTTAGCATATCAGCCCTGACACTGACACCTCTACAACCTTGTTCAGAAAAGTGAATAAATTACTGGTTGGTTTCCACCTTTTGCAGTCTGAAATATTAACAAAAATAACAAAACATCTTAAATGAAAAACGCAAATGGATTTCAGTAAATTGTGGTGACTGTCAAAACAAAATATATAATTTGATCTAAAACTTCAAAGAAGTCACGACACTGCTGTTTCTTTAACCAGTGTCTATATGTTCTGCGTCTATCACCTCTACTTTGGGTCTTGCGCATGAAAATTCACGTTGACAGCGACACAGGCAATGCACAAGCAAAAACATGAAGGTAGCAAAGTGTAGCCCATCACAGGATGAGTTGTGGTGTTTTGTGTACATGAGGGAGCATCTCCGGCTATGAATGATTTATTTTAAAAGAGAAAGTGAAAAGTCTTTCTGGAAGCGCACCCACTCTTGCACCCCCCCCCCCCCCCCCTCTCTCCCTCATGTGAACAGAAGGGAGCATCTCCACATGGGCAAATGGGTCTGATGGTGATCGCATGGAGGAAAGAGCAAGGCTGCTCACTCGCAAAGCCTTCTGTGATCCCCAGCACTACTCTAACTGTGCGATGGGACACATCAAAAAGGGGATTTAATAAATAAATAACACGCAACACCATGTTTTATTAACTTGGGTAAGGCATCAGTGGTGAGGAGTCCTTGTGAATCCTGAGATTGGATGGCGGCTTGGATTGTAGCTGAAAAACCTCAATGTCTGACTAGTTGCAGATTTTGTTTTGAGGGAAAAATCTGGTTTCGCGCCAAACTATCAATAATAAAAAAGAAACTTTATGCTAAACTGTCTAAACTATATCTCTGTAGAGTGTTGAGCAGACAGAGTTTAAGTAGATTATATATCGTGTATATCAGACCATATAAGAGAGAAATAAATGTGGCAATAACATACACCTTTGCAATATATGTAACAGTAATTCACTGTTCTTCAACTGCACCTGTGACATATTTTTATGGCTACTCTTAGTGATTATTTATCATTAGAATTATTTTTTTATATATATATATATATATATATATATATTCTGCGACATTTTATAGAGTAATTAAAATTGAGTTAAATTAAATTATTTTGTCCAACCAACAGATTTCAACAACCGAATCATCAAATGTTTTGCATTTTTGTTCAAATTATTCAGATGATTCAACTGTTAAAAAGTTTTTAGATCTCTGTTAATAAAATCAGTGATTTGATAACTAATGATTTCAACACTACACTACAGAGTTGTTTACTGCAATGATAAGAAAAAAAACATATTTTGCCAGAGAGAGCTGTCCTTTGCTGTGTGGTTGGACTGATGCTCACACTGCTCTGTTGGTCAAAGAAACCACGTCTGGTTATTTACCTTCTTCACCTCCTGTGTGGTTTTGACAGGAATTCAACACTATTCCTAGAGGTGGGGCTTTGGCTATATTTTTGTTTACAGTGAGGGGAGTTGTACTGCTTCCTTAATGCGGCACAAACAGATGTTTGATTTCATAACCTCTTTCTTGCAGTGAATGCAGGGTGTTTTTATAGCCTGGCTTGTTTATAAGTATTAATATTGTCAGCATGATGCTGAGATTCCACTTGTCAGGTATTATCTCCACATCGCGAATGTTTGCACGCGCGTGTGTGTGTGTGTGTGTGTGTGTGTGTGTGTGTGTGTGTGTGTGTGTGTGTGTGTGTGCGCGTGTGCGTGTGTGCGTGTGTGTGCTGCCAAACTTATTTGTGTTCCTGAGACTTTTTGGTGAGAATTATGCACCCGTGAGCATGTGTGTTTGTGTGTCATCTTGAGCACACTGTGAAGGTGTCATTGTGAAGCCTAGACCCTGTAAGCTGTCAGACAGTGAGAGATGCTGCACCTCTAAAGGGCATGCTTTCTAGGCCCTTCCTGTCTATTATAAGCCCTGAAACACTCATCAATGCTGTTGCAGTGCACCCCCATGTCCCTCAAGCAGCCACACAGAGAAGCCACCTTTCTAACTAGGAGAGCCCTTACCTCTAAACTTCGCATACCCTTGTCTTCCATTTTGACATGATAAATGCAAGCAGCAGTAATGAGGCGTCGGGTTGTCAGGGCATCCATTTTGTTTTGCTCAAAACCACGTAGAAGTGAAGAATCCTCTTTTTTTTTTTCCATTTTGAGACACAAAGCCCTGGTTCTCTCCAAGCTGCAGCGTCTCACTGAACTAAGTATTGTGTAGGGGTAGGGATCTATAGGAAATTCTATACATTTCACATTTTTGTTTATGGTAATAATGAAGCGATGACACCACTGAAAGTGGTGCTGGCAATACAGCAAAGATAGACTGCAGTGAGGCTAGCCAAAGATTGAGATGTGTCGCTATCTCGCCATCTGTAACAGTCACGCCTGGCGTCGTCAGAAACAGATCGCCTTGATACCAGCCACATCAAATCTCCAGTTTGCCAAGCAAATAGAATAAAATAATCTATCGATCGTGCCCCACCTCCCTGTGTATCAACACAATCCATCTGTGTTTATCAGGCTATCTGGCTTCCTATCTCCTGTTGTCTGCAGGCAAGCATTCTTTTCTTCTCTTCCCTTTTATTTTCTTCCTTCCTCCTCCCACATTTGTTTGGTGATCCATCAGCCTATTTACCTTATCATGCTGCCAAACCATCCATTTACGCTCCCATCTGTCTGTCAAACTATATCTTAGCTTCCATTTGTCTAACTATCTCTCTGTCTACTCATTCACCTGTCAATCATGCGGCTTGCCTTGGCTGCCGCAGGTTCCAGCTGCGTGTCTGGCTGATGCCGTCTCTGACCTCGTCTGCTGAGAAGACCGTTGGATAGCGTAATTAGATTCCTATCACTTCATCTAAAGTTTTACACTGTATGAAATACACTACCACGTAATTATAGTGATACAGTTGTGTCAGTTTTAAAGCTGTAAACTAAATATATGAACAAGGGTTTTTAATTATGTATGGTTGAACGATGACGTTTTCCCTCCGTGAAGTGTTTTTTTTTTTTTAATTTGTTTTAGTCAAGATGTAAAATACTGAAAATTAAAATGTTTTTTTTTTCTCTAGTTCATACAACATGTTCAGCACAGACTGTTATCTTTGATCTACATAGCCGCGTCCACAGAATCCAAATGGAAGCAGGTCAGTGCTTCAGCTCAGTCCAGCTCAGATCAAGCCTCAGTGGAGCAAGCCGGGCACTGATGTCCATGCAGTCAGGGGGTCTGGCCTCCCACAGAGGCCCAATCAGTCTTATAGGATCAGTGACTGGCCCCCCTAGGCACCGGAGTGCCTTGGCCTGATGGATTACTCTCTCTCCTGGCTCGGGCCTGTGAAACCCAGGCCTCTCCTACAGGCCCCATCTGTGCTCTCCATGGCTCCTGCATGCCTTGTGGCCATAGTCTTGGGCCGCTAGTGAAGCACCAAATCAGAAGCTTCACTCTCGTGTGTATATTTTGACATTCCAAGTCTACAAAAGTAAATTAAAAGAGTTAATTAGAGCGGCAATGATTAGTCGGGTAATTGATAAGTCAATTAAAGGACCAGTATGTAGGATTTAGAGGGATCTATTGACAGAAATTGGATATAATGTTCATAATTATGTTTTCATTAGTGTACAATCAACTGGAACTAAGTTGCTTTGTGTTTTTATTAACTTTGATTAAGCCCTTCGTATCTACATATGGGAGCAGGTCCTTTTCCACGGAGCCCGCCATGTTGTACCGCCATCTTTCCACAGTATCCCGGAAGGGACAAACCAAACACCGGCTCTAGAGAGGGCATTTTGCGTTTTTTGCAAGTTTCACAGCCACCTTGGAGAGTGGAGGGTGAGGTGAGGAGTGTTCATGTGGTTTGAGTCTGCAGATACCACTAAATCGTACAAACTGTGCCTTTAAGAGAAAAATAATGGGTACATATTGTGATAACCAGTTGATGATAGCGGTGATGTTTTTTTTCGGCTTAGCTCCCAACTGTCAAGTGTCAGAATTACATTTTTTTTTTCTGTCCTGCTATATTGTAAAATGAACATTTTGGGTATTTTGATCCTTTGTCGGACAAAATAAGACGTTTGATGATGTCACTTGGCTGTTGTGATGTGCACTGCTTTCTGATATTTTACAGCTCAAGCGATTAAAGCATTGAGAAAATCATTGATTATGAAAATATTGTTAGGTGCAGCACTAGGATTAATATTTGAATGCAGAAAAGGTTCCTGCTCCTTTTGCTCACATAATGTACTGCACACCCTGATAGCACGAGCCCTCTAAGCTGCACGGTATTCTTCTGTGTTGTGTTGACGGCGATAAAGTGAAAATGTAAATTCAAACAGTAAACAGGTGGGCAATGCTTAGCAGTTTTTCAGGAATTGACTCTCAAGGATATTTGTTTTCTTTCATGGTTATACTTAGGTTGAAGCCTGCCTCCTGAAACTTGACTGCTGAGAGGACAATCATGAATGGGAGTTTTGCCTCAGGCACTGATCGATCGCAAAAGTGTTTTCATATAACTGTTCATTTGGGCTGTGTGTGCCTCTGCTGCATCCCAGAATGCCGAGAGGCATTGTTCCGTGACTGAGGAATCAAGTCCAGCGGAGATATTTTAAGGAATGAGGAATCTGTGCCACCTGTAGTCTGTCAGGCTTGTTGTTTTCAATCAAAAATCTAACAAATGTCAGCCAAACTGCAAGGAGAATGATGGATTTTTTGAGATCACCACACACAAAGAGTCACGCAGAGCCTTAAGTGCATGTACTGCAGACAGAATTTATCGGCACAAACACACGCAATACCCCTTTTTTTTTTTTTTTTTTTTTTTTTTTTATCTCCCTTGCTGTTTTGTCCCTGGTAGAGGCCTGTCAAAGCTTCACCACAGACTCGGCAAAGTAATAGTTTTCATTACGCCAAGAAAAAAAAATGAGCATTTGTTTATGAGCATGTGCTGTGATGTCCTGCTCTCCTGAAACATATTTTGTGCCGAGCAGTCAGGAGGCATTACGCTCAGACCAAGCTGCTTTCACCAGGAGTAGTGTGGGGTAGTGAGTCACTGCGTGCACATTAGATGCTGTGAGTACCTCTAAACATGACAGTGAAATGGGCTGCATTTATGCACAGTATGTCTGACACCAAGAGGAGGGTTGTTGTAATAAGGGGAAAACATGCTTAGCATGGCAGGCAGGCCAAAAAATAAATCCGAAAACTGATGCCATTTCTGAGTGAGGCTGCACAGCCTAGTTTTTGTCAAGTGGAGTCTGAAACTTAAGTGGAATCCAGGGAGGCTGAGTCGTGCAAGTCCACCGGGGGAAAGGACGCCTGTATTCACTATCTGGGTCGCTCACCGGTATTGCCAAGGATGCACATCACAGTACCCACTGAGATAGAGTGGCGATAGAGGCATGGAAAGATTAACCACATCCTTGCGCTGTCAAAACCAATTGCATGTGTTATAACCAGCACGCTGTCCGCGAACCGCTCCTTGTTACCGTTTATCTCAACAGACTGTCAGTTAAACTCACTTTGCTTCCAAACTCTGTACACAAACTGTCAAGCGGGAACGTGAACTTGTATACACGCATCTGAATACTCTGTGATTTAATGTCCTTTTCCAAGTTAGAACTTTGTGTTACTGTTAAGATTTTTTTTTTTTTTTTTTTCCTGTGCTTCCTGTGTGTTTAGAAAACACAAGTGGCCAGCTTTTTCTAGTAAACATTGGAGGTAATGTCAGAAAAAAAAAAAAAAAAAAGGGATTAACAAGAGAAAAGTAGGGGAGCGTGAGGGAAGAAAATTGAAAAAGCGAGACAGTAAGAAAGAATGTGTGTGTAAGGTTAGAGAGAACCACAGAAAGAGGGAGAATTTCAGTATCTTGCCTCAGCATGTTTATCCGGGCCTGTCTCAGGCATTTCTCTGTCATGCCATTCTGATCGCCTCTGCCTGCTATCGCATGCTGAGAAACACACACCAAAACACATCGAGCACCGGATTGCAGCCTCCTCGCTCTCAGATCCCCTGACATTTGTACGGCCCCCTCATTTAGATGATGCTTCTTTGAAAAAAAGAAAAAAATATCACTGGCTGCAGGTAATTCCCGCTCATGTTTGACTACGAGCACAATTCCGTTTAACAAAAATGTTTAGATGAGAGGTTCACAAACCTTCCACTGCTGATCCCAACTCACTTTTTTTTATTTTTTGTTTTATAGAATTCTCTGATTTACCTGCGCAACAACCTCAGAAAGGCTGAATAACAACAACAGGCAACTGTTTTTAACATTTTAAAATACATTCGCATCTCACGTCAAAAAAAGGTGCTGCGACTCACGACTCTTCTTCAGCATTGAGACGTTTGTCTGACCCTTCCAACGTTGTAACTCACAGCTGGACTGTTTTTCGGACTTTGTAGCTCCTTCAATATTCTACATTTGAATTCCACAGCGTCAAGCTAACGCCGGCGTTTGCTATGTGGGACATCAAGTGACATCACCTTGCGGCTAAGCAGAGGCAAATTTCTTTATTAAAATATTTAAATGATTAACAAAAAAAAAAACGTTTGTAAATCATTGTAATGTGATGTACATTTGTAATAGCTGTTGTGGGAAAAATTGAAATGAAATTATAATTGTGTTGGACTTGGGCCAGCTGGTTTGTGATTGTAAGGCCTTTCTGGAAGAATCTTGCATATCACCAGTGGTACACATACCACAGTTTGAAATCACTGATTTAGAAAATTGTTTAGATTATTAATTAGAAATAACATATTGTGTTTTCACTTTGAGGAGACACACCCTTGTATTCTGAAACTGGATGTTTCAATATAGATAAAAAAAAAAATAAAAAAAACAACCTGTATTTAACCTTATCTGCCCAAATTTAAACTCGAGCCCTGTGTAGTGTGTAGATTGTTTTTGTTAAACTTAGTAAAATTGTTAGTTTGTGTGCATCAACATGTGATAATTCTTTTACACAATTTCATCACTTTCTTTTTCCTTGAGAGTGCAATTGAAAGGCACTGATAATCACAGTGATGGCAATACTGCACTTTTGTAAGCAGCAATTTCAGCGAACATTAAAACAGATGAAAACTGGATTAAATTATTGATCTGAAAAGTCATACCAAAAAAATAAGAATTTAGAAAATACAATGCGCAATGCAACCAGCAGTTACATCGTCCAACAATGTTTTGCTTGTTTGTTCAGGTTTTTTTTTTAACTTAGAGAAACTGTACTACTGCTTGCATCATCATCTCGTCAGTATTTCTTTCCAGAAGCAGGTTGACCTTTATTGACTGCAAACTATGGAGAACACTGTCTTTATGCAGCAGTTAAAAAAAAAAAAACACTTTTAGACACAAAAAAATCAGAGTGAAAATGGGTTCAAATTGATCTGCTTTTTCTTATTTGGTGGAAAACCTAGATATTCATGGCAAAAAAGACAAGAAACAAGAAAAAAACAATGAACCTAAAATGAATTGTGCAGTAGCAGACAGAGAGCATATTGAACTTTGCATCCTTTAATCTTCTACCGTGGGCTGGTTTGTATACATGTCAGCTGCTTGTTATAAATCAGTGGGTGACTTGTGACATCAGATAGAAGAGGCTCGCTGACACTCGTACGTCTTTGACCCACCACCCCCATCATTTTTTTAACCTCCCCACAACTCTTCTCACCTTTTTTCCTCAGCTGTACTATGTTTTCCTTCCCTGCCCCTGGTTTGGGGTGATTACTCTTACCCGTGAACGAGGGACTATGTTTGCTGCGACTGTAGTTTTTGCACTACCCGGCCCATAACTTTCAGTTGGAAGAAATAGGTTCTCTCCCTCTGCATCCCATTTATACACCGTATCTTGTTTCTGTGTAGGGAGTTCCATTACTCTGTAGCTCGGAGGCTGGTAGAGGGGAGGGCGGAAGGGAGGAGGAGGAGATGAAAAGGGGTGATAGAAGGTTGCGGCTGTTCCTGTTGCTGCCAGTGCTGCAGACGCCTTCCCCCTTCGACGGAGAAGCAAACACAACATGTTGATGTGCAGCGAGCGGAGATTTAATCACCTTTATTATGTTTGAACTCATCAAATTATGAAGTGCCGAGCGACTCAGACACGCAGGCTTAGACAAAGGCAGTGATATATGTCAAAGAAATCATGTCACTGCTCACTTCTTCAACACAAAGGACAGTCAATGCAAGATTTCCAGAGATATCCTGCTGTAGCTGCAGCTCCACTTTGGCGCCTCATTATCCTCTTGCGCGGCGTCTGAAGATATTTACACACAAGACTGATGATTATGTGAACTTGACCTTGTTATTGTGGCCTTGATGAATTTGAGTGCCATGTTTAGATGCTGGCCCAGAGTCTAACACTACCCAGCCGATATGTAACTAACATATCGTATTACCTCCAAAACTCTTCCATAGTGGCCACTGAGAGCTAATTCCTCAAAGTGTCTTGCACTGAAAGCCACTGACGGATAACTGTCAGGTTTCCCTTCTTTTGCAGATCATAGCACCCTGTCATGATGTAATTCTGTGCAATTAGCAGCAAAGATGGCAGTAACACAAAAGTCATTATGGTATTTAATGTCTTTTACGGAATCTCGTAACATTTATCGTAACAGGAAATGGCTTCTCACGAGAGGCCCTCCAAACAGTCAGGAGGAGGTTGGAGTTGAATGCGCCGGCTTAAGGCCTCTGCTTTAGCTGTTTAGTAATCTTGGCGTCCTCTCCCTCTCCTATTACCCTTGTCTTATTCAGAGCCTCTCCCTTGTGGCAGGGATCATCATGATATACACGCAAGGATTTGCCTCTGTGTGTTGGAAACAGAGGGGGAGTGTGTGTGTGTGTGTGTGTGTGTGTGTGTGTGTGTGTGTGTGTGTGTGTGTGTGTGTGTGTGATTTCTTTAAAGAAATCCATCGAGCCATTTCACTGAGTACCGCTTTAACATTTAAGGAACAATGCTTTTCCCTCAGTGTGTGTGTGTGTGTGTGTGTGTGTGTGTGTGTGTGTGTGTGTGTGTGTGTGTGTGTGTGTGTGTGTGTGTGTGTGTGAGTGTCAGTGACTTCCCCCTCTATCTGCCCACCCTCACTGAAATCCTTAGTGCATTTAGTAACATTTTGAGAAACCGTGCCAGCCAGCATTTAATTAAGTATCGGCATGCCAACATCTCCCTGCTGTAACATGGAATACCTGCTTTTCTTTTGTCAATTTCTTCCTTTGCTCTTGTGCTCCTCGGTGTCGCGCCTACTGTAACTCGGAAAAGATGTCGCCTCTGGGAGAAGCAGGTAAAGAAGCCATCAAAACCAATGCGAGTAGAAAGAGTTGCAATCAGTGCACCAAGAAGAAAAAAAAATGTAGCATTTGTCTTTAGTGTAGAGCTCTCCTCCTTTTCCCCAGTCTCACTTTGTTTCCCTCTGCGCTTGTACGTGTGTGTGTATGTGTGCTCAAAGCTTTCAATTCAGTGGAGGCTAGTAGTAATGTTGCTCTCCCAGTAGAAATGACTTCTGTTTGTTCAATTGTTGTGATAGATTGATGTGGGTTGGGAAAAGATGGGCTTTTATGCACCTGAAGATAGGAACAGAAAAGTCTTTATGAGAAGCCAATAGCTCTCCATTCAAAGATCCTCTGATGGGAGGTGCATTTTGCTCAGAGTTTTTCTCCCTTTTCTGCGAAATCTTTGACGAAAGCTTTCCAATATATTGAGGCAGTTAGGCGAGACACAAATACCCCCAAAAGGGCACTTTTCACTTGTTATTCCATGAAAAGCTGCCTGCTATATGGCACTTCTCCTGCAGGGGTTTCAACAAGTGGCCACACTAATAGTCTCCATTGTTTTCAGTTTAAACAACATACAGAGTGACTGCCTTTTCAAATAACAAAGCCAACAACAGATTGCTATTTGTTGAGTGTGCAGTTCTCATATTAGTATCAATACACCTGTACTTTGAATCAATACCAAGGTTACCTACAAGTGCATTGCATTGGTGTGGGGAGCTGACGGCAAACGATCCAACACCACTTCTTTTACTGCTGAGCAGGCTGGAGCCTTGGATGTAAACAATTGTGCCTTACTGTAAACAAATACCTTCTGACAGTGACTGTTCCATTTAATAAAAAAAAGGACAAACTATGCTTTAAAACAGAGCTGGTTTGATGGTAGGTATCCTGTGTGTAACGTGTCGTATAGTGTCTCTCAAAAAATGTTTGAGGTGCGATCGAAAAATTCCGTAACTGTTCCTGTTGCGCACAAACGGAGTACAGCATCGTAATGTGCACGGAGCAGAGGGAAGCAAAAGCTGTCGTGAGTAAGTATTTTGACCATTGATCAACACCAGCACCTCTGCTACATGCATGTTGGGACCACGGGTAAGATTTCACCATGGACCTGAAACTTGAACATAGAGTAATAATTTAATTTGGTGTGAAACTCTGGAAATATGCAATATGAAATACTTTAGAAAACCCATGCCAATTATCCAAGAAGCTGCACAAAGTGTTTTGATTGGTGTTTTGCATTTCAAGAGAGGAATAATTTCTGTCCAAGACCGAAGAAGGCACAACCATGTGGGTTTCCTTTGACATTCGTGGGGTTGTGTACCCTGAATTGGTCCCCCAGAGTCAGACTGTCAACGCCGAGTTCTACTGTGACGTTCTGAGGCGTCTAAGAAAAAACTTGGTGCAAACGAACTGAACTATGGCACGATGGCACGTGGCTTCACTGTTTGCCTTTAACAACGCAGATGTCTCGCCCCACCTCCCCTAGCGATTTGATTCCCTGTAATTTCTATCTGGGCAGCCCACTAATTGAAAGGTTCAATCCCCAGCTCCTCCTGTCCACATGCCTTAGTGTCCTTGGGCAAGACGCTGAACCCCAAGTTGCTCCCCTGTGTGTGAATGTGTTCCTGATTGTGGCACCTTGCATGGCAGCTCAGCCTCATTAGTGTGTGAATGGATGAATGGAAAACAGTGTAAAAAGACCATTTATCTGTTTCCCAAAATAATTCTAAAAAAATCTCTGCTCAAGTTTCAGGTTCACGGTGAAATAACAAATGCTCAAGTCCCAGTGATCATGAACACAGGTGTTGCTGAGGTACTAATGTTCATCAAACAACGCAACTTGGTACACTTACTAGCAAAGGTTACTGCTTCCCCTTCCATCCTGGCACCATTTATGCCAAACAAGGACTGTCTTTGAATTTTTTAAGTGCACCTCCTTTATGCTCTTGTGCTCAGCGCAAAAGTAATATTTGTGCAGTCCTTATTCAATCCCCTAGTAGTTGGTAATTTTGCAAGATGTGTCTGTTGAATTTCCAGTTTGTCTTTCATGATTTTACTCGTCTCCTAATTCATATATAACCTTCTTTGAATAGCCTTCCCTGATCCTTTCTACTGCCCCCCTCCCCCCCATCCTATTTACAGCAATAGATGTAGCCCAGGATGACTGCACACCGGAGACAGAGGCTCTGTATTCTCCCTGCTGTGTTTTTCATGCTCCTCTGATAGGCTGAGGGTTAAAGGCGACTGCCTGCCTAGAAATTAGGTTACAGCAATTGGGCTTGCAAATGATTGGCAGGAATAGATTGTGGATGATCTACTTTTTTCTTTTTCTTTGAAACTGTCCCCGTTTTTTTCTTTATTTTTTTATCTACTGTGGATGCTCCTTTTTAAAGGAGGAAGCTTGTGTAAGTCGTGGTTATAAAGAGTGCAGCACAACCTGTGGACAGAGGAGTGCATGGATAAGTACTCATGATGTGTTTGGACACGCTGCCAGAACGTGTTAGCTTTTAACTATCGCCGACTGAATATGAACGGATGGGCCACTAAAAGGAGCAGAGAATACAGAACCTTTATCCATTTGTCTTAAACATCTCGATCTGTCTTCCTTTTGGTCCTTCTGTCCCCTCCCTCCCTCTGTCTCACTCTCTCCTCCTGTGCACCATCTGCATGATGCTTTGTTTCCAATCTGAAGAAGGAGTGCTTTCTGTTCTGTACTGTGAATGTGCAAGTCAGTGTGGATCTTGTGTGTGTGTGTGTGTGTGTGTGCGTGTGTGTGTGTGTGTGTGTGTGTGTGTGTGTGTGTGTGTGTGTGTGTGTGTGTGTGTGTGTGTGTGTGTGTGTATATTCCTAGTCATCACAGTCACTCTGAGCTCATTACCTGACATGATGGATGGAGTGAGTGCCATTAAACAACGCCCAGCCTGGGACGCCTGGCCCCCTACAGCTGGCACTGAGTAATGGGCACATTGGCGGCGGCACGCTTGGAAATACCAGGGAGTCCTGTGTGGGTGTGCCTGCAGTCATCTCCATGGTTCTGCTTCCTGGTCCCGTCCAGCCCCACCTGCCACCTGGCTGCCCAGCGGATGCCATGGGCATTTCTGGGCAGCAATGGTTGGATAGCATGGGAGGCAGTGTTTGCATGACTCTGACATAGAACTGGCAACACAGTGTGACTGGCTCTGCTTTTGGACCTCAAACATCCACTGCCACTAATAGCTGTACATACAGGAGCTACTTTTAATTCATCTGCATAGTTTGACTCTTGTCAATCAAAGGTTGGTATCCTAACATGTTGTACCCTTTCATCTCACTGAGAATCTGTCTGAGGCGGAGTGACTGTAAAACAAGTCTTAGTCCTTGTCCTGTCTGTGCTCTATATTCTGGTGTTTCCACTGTGGGGAGGTGAGTCTCAGTCAACCTGTGCTGCCTCACAGCAAGTGTTTTTTTTTTTTTTTTTTTTTTTTTTTCTTCTGCACCGCGCAGAAAGCCAGCATAGTATACCTGATGCGCCCCTAAATCAAACCAACGCATCGTCTCCCCGCAACAATAAAAGCATTTTGCTGGATCACCATGTGGAAACGTTTTCATAGAAAGACAGCAACAGCGGGAAAGGTTCTGTTTGGTTAAACAGCTGTGACGTGGCTGAAAACAGCCAATGAACCGTAAAATAATTCGGACATGTTAATGTACAAACACAGCCACATGAGTTCAACTGAACTCCAAACCGCAGAGATTCAGGTCGAAGCTACAGAGGTGCCGACAGCTGAACACAGGGAAACGTTACAGAAAAGAGATCGTTGAGATGCCGAGGACGGGCGAGAAGACCGCCGCGGTTTGACCAGAGTCGGTCCTGCTACCGAACTGCCGCAGCACAGCACGGTGCAGCTACCCCTGCACAGTGAGGCTAAAACAGGCCAACCTGGCCTAATTGGAAAAGCCCTACATTTATACTGAATGTATAGTCCTGATATCCCTCACTGCTGCCTTGTTTATCTGTTGGTTTGTGTGTGCGCCTGCATGTGTGCATTTACTTGGTGTATTGTGCATATGCTGCGTCTGATGTGAGAATAATTGAGGGGCTCTTGAGAGGAAGCCTGGATCAGGAGCTGAATGGAGTTACTATGACACCAGACACAAGCACCTCCACTCCAGCAGCTTCTTGTGTTCCTCCATCCTCCCCTGCTGCTCCGCTCTCAATCAGCCTGGATTTGCTTCATGTTGTTTCTCCTCTCCCCTCTGCATCTTTTCTTTGCCTCCTTTAGTTTCTCTATACAGTCTTTCATTTAGTCGAGCTCCTGCACCAGCATGGATCAATGTGGCAACACTTTCTTGTTCTTTCTCAGTCTCACGCTCTGTTTCTGACTCTTTGTTGTTTCTTTTTTTTTTTTTTTTTTTTTTTGAACAGACAACCGCCGCGCAGTCCTGGAAAGGTCTCGTTCCCGCCACAACGCAAATCACCAAGCTCGATGATCACCCGCGCCTACCACAAGACGCTAGATAAGTGCCAAAGAGGCCTGCGAGGAGGAGACCAGGAAGACATCTGAAGGAGGGACAGACCACCCCTGACTCTGGCACGCACACGCACTCTAAGGAATCGCACACACACACACACACACACACACACACACACATACTCAGCACCAAGTACGGAACAAAAAGGCCTAAAAAACCTACACAGAACTGAAGAATCAGACTTTTCATGTCCAGCCTGTCCATCTTACATATTTATTCAATAATTTCTCATCACGTAAAATGTTTGTGTCCTCTCTAGCTGGTTTGATTTACCAAAAAAAAAAAAAAAAAAAATGTTAAGGCAACCGCTCTTTGAAATGGTTTTCATTGTTTGAAAATCCATTTTAATTCTTGCAACTCTCAGCCTTCTACTTTAATCCTTTTATAACCACAATACTACCGCTCTCACACAGTGTCAACATGAAACATGCAATGAACATGGCAGTGTAGTGAAAATAGACATTCTGCAGAGAAGGACAGCAAAGTAGGGTGTGTCTATCCCGAAGAACACCACACATCGTTCATTCAGTGTCCCTTAAAGGAAGACAGGGATCCATGTTTGGCGAGCCTCCAACCTGCTCAAGTCTTCTTGAACAAGTTACCGAACTCTTCAAACCCAAGAGGGAGTAGTTGTTTCATTTTCTTTCTTTTTTTTAAATGTCAATGCCGCCTTCAACCAACAAGAAGAAAATGTTCAGCAGTAAATTTACAAGATGTCCCCATGAATCATTTTATTGCATATCCCACAAAGAGCTGGCCGCTGTCCACACCAATATTTCAAAGCACGTGACTCATGGATCTTGAAACTGTAATCTCCACTTTGACATGATGCATTTTATTTTTAGTTGTATAATATCTAACTAATGCCTTAGGGTGCTGATCTCTGTCCCAAGGTCGTGTTTGCTGTTAACATGAGAGACTGACACATTTTTAAATGCATATAACTGCCTGGAGGACCCAACATGAACTCTTTGACTACACTGGTCACACAGCTTTTCAGTGGGGTACGCTTGATTATACAGAGGTATTACAATGTTTTTACTGTTGATCATGTTCAATCTGTGTATTGCTCTTTTCTTTTTCTTTTTTATATGAAGTCTCTAAAAAAGCAATCCAGAAATCATCATTCTGTCTGGAGACCAGTGGTGAAAAGTTCGCCTGCTCAGAATTCCCACAGCAGATTTTCAATTGATTTTTTTTTTTACCCCATTGGGTTTTCAAATCCTTAATAAAATAAGCTTTGTGGGAAAACCAGAATTTCTTCAAAAGACAATTCTACAGTTTTGTTTTTTGTTTTTTACATATGTGACTACTATAATTTCATTATTATCAATCCAGATATTGTTTGAACTTAAAATCTGAGATATGAACAGGATATGAACAATTATATAGCAATATATAATAAATATTGAATAACAAAATATGAAATGCTTCTCGTCCACAGACACGATTTTATTTATAAATGTAAAACCCTTTGGGAAAAGAAAAGCCTTCAGAATCTACTGAGGGAATTCATGGCTCACAAACTAAAAGACTACAAACTCTAACACTCTATCAAAGTCCCTGTTTCCTGCTGAGATATGTGACACCACAGCCTTCCTACCTGGAGAAATCACCTGATGCTCGGTGTTTGTGAACACGATAGTTGAACCTTTGCTGTGAGCTTTGTTTCTCTGTATGGACCGACTGTCACACGGTTTCACGTGAACTCTTTATTCATATATTCATGCCTGGGGCGGCCCTGTCCCCTCACTTCCCTAAACTGTAAGCAGATGCTACTAAAAACAGCCACCGAATCCACACGGAGACCCAGCACGACCAGAACAATCGACTGAGGGGCACGGCAGACGAGATGATGCTTGTCTGAGCGAGCGAGTCTCCAAACTCCTTCCAATTCCCCAGCACTAATGGTATAAGTGACCCTTTTACTGCAACACAAGTTACTTTACTAATACCATAACTCAGCTTTAGGCTTTGTGTGCCCGTGTGTTTCCCTTTGGATGAATGTACGTGTGTGTGTGTGTGTGTGTGTGTGTGTGTGTGTGTGTGTGTGTGTGTGTGTGTGTGTGTGTGTGTGTGTGTGTGTGTGTGTGTGTGTGTGTGTGCAGCATGCCAGCTCAGTAATCGCAACAGGAACCCGGGCAAAATAGGATTCAGTGTGTGCTCGACTCCTGGGCTGAATAGATGGAGATTTTTCATTTACACAATCTGCCAGTGCTGTTTGTGATGTGTCTGTTTCATGATGCTTCCTCTCCCAGCCCGCACGCTTCTAAAATTGCAATTTTACACATCATCTTGGCTAAAGGTGCACCCACAATGCTCTGAGAAGTCTGCATATTTAAGGAGACAATAATCCTCCTCTGAATATAAGGGTTGAGCAGTCGCACGGAGAAGGCATAGAGAATGAGTTTTCTGCATAAGGGATTCTGCATTGATAGGAGTTTTTGAGGACGTGTTGTTCACAGCAGAGATAGAGATGCGCCGTCAAAGGCAGTGATTTCCTCTTTCTAATCACAGCTCGCCCTGTCCTTGGCACCGCCACACCTGTACAACTTCAAGCATTCAATAAGACCTGTTAATTTAATTATTTTTGACACCAATATCTACGATGATATTTGGTGTATTTTCCCCTTCTGCCTGTAAAGGCCAAAACAACCTGTGGTTTGTGATTGACAGTAACAGGGTCTATTTCTATTTCGACAAAAAATGTTTTTAGTTATTTAAACAACTCCAACTGTTTCGCATGTGCCAACTTTTTTTTTTTTTTTTTTTTTTTTGGGGGGGGGGGGGGGGTTGGGGGGATATGAGTTTTTGTGAAAAGATTGAATAGACATAAAGACTTTGTAAAACTTCATTTTAGCTGTTTTTTTTGCTAAAAACTCCAATTATGAAGTGTCATTGAATGTAGGAGATTTGATGTGATTTTGATAGTGATGTGGTGTTTCCAAAACAATCATCTTTTAAAAGATGTAATTTATTTGGGGTTAATGAAAAAAAAAAAAAAAACGTTTGTAATTATTCCATAGTAGGACGTATTGAGCTAAGATCTACGGTGTTCGCCATTGTAGAAGTTCCACATCGTGCATCTTCCCTCCAACAGCGATCACTATTAACACAGGGTTTTTTTTTTGGTTTTTTTTAATGATGCAATACAAAACTGAATAGGAAATATGCATCAGAAGTTCTTTCAGCAAAACAAACGGGTGGAAAGCTGTGGCTAAAAACATGAAATATTTTTTTTACTGTAAGAGAAACTTCTACAATGACAACATTCCTCATTGTCCCTGTAAGTGATTGTTGTATTTCTCCCTCGTCCCATCATTTAGGATAATCAGAACTACGTGTTTTTATAGAAAATAGCGAGTCTCAGGTCAAAGAACCTGAACCGGTCCATCTTATTAGTGTGCCGATCATCCCATCATATTTTCGCGTGTGACTAACAAACCTCAACTGACTTGTGCTCATGGTAATTGTAAGAATGAGGAGGCAGGGGTATGAGGGGTTTCACAACAGCTTGTGAAGGTGGTATTTCTGTAGTGACAGGAGGTTGCAAGCGCTTAAATTCACAGAAAAGTTTGCAACGTTACTGACACTCACTGACAGCGCACTTCACCTCACGAGACGTTCTGCTCAGCCAGAAGAAGATTTGCTTAAGAGACAACATTGCCTCTAACAGAGTGAACTATTTGCAAAGTATTTCTTTTGGTAAATAGTTCCCAGCTGCCACATATCCACTTCTGTCCTACTTTGTCAGTGCTTACGCTTATTGATTTGTGCAATACCAATCGCGGCTGAATCAACAAACAATGCTCCGAAATGTTGACAAACTCTGTCCGGCCATGATGTGGGAGCTGCCATGTCCCTGCCTACCTTCCTTGTTGTCATCGAGTATGTTTTATTGTCTTAAGAAACATTTATATTTGTAACATTTTAAGTTTGTTTGTATCCATAGAAACATGAAAAAAAACAAAAACGAAATGGTTATGCACACTGTCCTTCCATAGAATATGTAATGGCATATGATACTAAATAATAACCACTTTGTTATATAAACTTATTTCTGAATGATACTTTGTGTCTTGGTCTGCCTTCATGTGTTTACTTATTCACAAGTCAGAAATATTAAACTATTTCCTTATCAAGCCTTATTTTTTTGTTTAGGTCTTCACCTTTTGTTTTGCCGAATATGCCGTCTAACATGACATCCTCCGTTTACTTTATGGTAGGACAGAAGATTCCTGCCCCGCGTTGACTTATGGACATGGTTTTACAGAGAGCTCTCGGTGTTAGCACATGATGGATGGGACAACTCCTACCTATAAAAGCAACATATTTGGACCTTGGTGTCACGACTGCTTTATCTTGCACAAAGGTATCAAAGGCAAAGTGATAATGCTGTCATGTCCAACGGCAGCTTAGGGAAATTACTACAGAGTCAGAAAATACAGATCCAGGAAAAAAAGTACCCTTTTTAATCATTAAAATCTCCCCTGTGCCTAAAACTTTTCTCTGCCTATGTTAGAGGATGGGGAAAACCAGTGCAGAAATTCAATAATTTGCTTATTATTTGATATGAGAGGGTTTAATACGATAACCAGGGAAACATTTTCTATGGAATTCATCTTTTGTCGTCAGTAAGAAACAAGCTGTGTGCCTGATTCTATTAGAGGCAATCTGAGTTTAAAATGAATAATAAAGTGAGATCATATTTTATATTTGGTGTTTCGAATGCAGGGACATTAAACTCAGTGAATGTGTGTGTGCACTTCACTATGTGTTCCTCCCTGTCTGGCTGCCGGAGTCCCAGCAGTGAGTGTCAAATTGCAGGGCAGAGCTGCTCCTGTCCCGGCGCCTTAGCATTACAGCCCCCACCACCGCCACCACCACCACCACCAGATACGCTCAAATCCAATGGCGTGTTCTCACCGCATGTACCATGTCCCACTTCCCCGCTGCAGCATGACATCATAAAATAAGGGCTGACACGGGGGAAGTAACCCCGTGGCCACAAGGGCCTCTTTCGCTCTCTCTTTTTGCACACACATATATATACACGCACACACACACGCACACACACACACACACACACACAGAGCCAGCTCTGTTCTACCAATCTTGGGACTGATCCTCTCTGAGTCTCTTCTCCTCCCAGTGTGCAGCCAGACAGATGGAGATGCATCTCTCAACAAGCTGTGATCTGTGTTTAGAGATGTGTGCTGCAGAACACAACTCTAATTAGGTTTATTGTTGATCTTGGGAGGTTAATTTGTACTTGGCTGCAAGTAAACATGCTGAGAAAGGCCAACCTAGTTCCTTATAAGGCAACCGGCACCGCAGCTCTAAAGAAGGGCAGCTTTTTTATCTTCTCGACATTCCAGGTGAATCAGAAAGATTATACCCCCTGTGCTATATTTGTCTGGCCTGCTGTAATTGTGATTCGCACCAGGGTGAGAGATCCGTCTTGGCTGGGATGGTAGAATTAGCTACGAGATACTGGAAATGTGTTTGTCTAATGAGCTTAGGGGTACAGTTGTGTGTGCGCTTTGCCGGTATGTTTTTTTATTTTTTTATTTCATCCTGTTTTTATATATTTTTACAACCTCCAGGTAAGTAGCCTTGTCAGACTCTGAGAGATGAGCCAGGCCCACACAAGTTCTCTTTTTTTTCTCTCCAACCTCTTTCTTCACGCTATACAGGCTTGTTTTTAATGCGCTGGCTGACAGATCAGTTGTCAACAGGAGTGCAACATAAATATGTTTCATTTTGCATTTCTACATAATGGCAATAGCGTAACCATGGTATCAACATTGAGGGGATCCAGATATAACTATATATATATATATATATAAAATGTCATAGAATTGTTCTCCATTAAAACGTCATACTATATTGTGTTTTCCAAAAAGTGATGCAAATTTCTGAGTATAGCATGTGGTCCAAAATGTCATAAAAATGTCATACTAGAGTATGTCATCCAAAATGTCATAAAAATCTCAAGTTACCGTATGTCGTCCAAATTGTCCTAAAAATGTCATACTTCAGTATGTCGTCCAAAATGTCATAGTATAGTACGTTCTCCAAAATTACATTAAAAAGTCATAAAAATGTCATAGTTTTGGAGTATGTTCTCCAAAATTTCATTAAAAAGTCATGTATGTCGTCCAAACTGTCAAAATATGTAATTACTATAGTATGTCCTCCAAAATGTCATCAAAATCTCATATTATAGTGTCGTCAAAAATGTTAAAAAAAAAATATCTTATGTGATCCAAAATGTCAGAAAAATATCATACTACAGTGTTGTCCAAAAGTTCATAAAAATGTCATAGTATGTCATCCAAAAAGTCATAAAGATGCTTTACCATAGCATGTCGTCCGAAATGTAATAAAAATCTCATACTATAGTATGTCGCTCAAAACGTTACAAACATGTCTTTGTAAAGCATGTGGTCCAAAACATCCCAAAAAATATCACAGTATAGTATGTTGGGTTGTGTGTGAACGGACCAGACACAGAAGCAGGCATAACGAATAAAAAAAAACAGTTTTATTAAATATCATGAATCATGAAGTAGTGGAGTTGTCGGCTTCCAGGGAGAATGAGTTTCTGTGTTTGTGCGAGCGGAGTCCAGGTTGTGTAGTCGCTGAAGGGAGTACAGGCTTGAGTGTGTGTGTGTGTGTGTGCATGAGGTGTGCAGAGTGGCGAGGATTCGCGCAGGACTTCAGGTGAGTTTGTCTTGGCAGGAAGACAGGACAGGCGGACAGCTCGCGGGTAAACTGAGTCAGGCAGAGAACAGACAGGGATCAGAATCAAACGAGGAACAACGAGGGTCAAAACTTACGGCGACCTGCGGCAGCTTTGTACCCAAGTGAGTTGACAGAACGAACTGACGTAGATGAAGAGCAGGAACGGGCTCGACATACTGTCAGACGGTGATTAGTGGAGTGCAGCGGTGCCAGCGGGCGGGGGGGGGGGGGGTATAAGGGGGAGGAGCTTAGAGGAGGGAAGCGGAGAGACCACGCCCACCGGACAGATCAAAACCAAATGCACAGGGCACATGAAAACCAGTACAGGGAATGACAGAAACGAGAAGAAGGAGATCGGGAGAAACAGAGGAAAAAACACACGGGGTCATGAAAAGTTTGTTTTAGATATTTTGGACGACATGACTTCTTTTTCATATTTTGGACTACATGCTATACTATGACTTTTATGAGATATTTTAGACGACATGCTACGGTATGACTTTTTCTTCCTATTTTGGATGACATGTTATACACCGCTCAAAAAAAATAAAGGGAACACTTAAACAACACAATGTAACTCCAAGTCAATCACACTTCTGGGAAATCAACCTGTCCAGTTAGGAAGCAACACTGATTGTGAATCAATTTCACCTGCTGTTGTGCAAATGGAACAGACAACAGGTGGAAATGAGAGGAAATTAGCAAGACAACCCTATAAAGGAACGGTTCTGCAGGTGGTGACCACAGACCATTCCTCTGTCCTCATCCTTTCTGGATGATTTTTGGTCACTTTTGCATTTTGCCAGTGCCCTCACCACTAGAGGTAGCATGAGGCGGTGTCTACAACCCACAGAAGTTGCTCAGGTAGTGCAGCTCATCCAGGATGGCACATCAATGCACGCTGTGGCAAGAAGGTTTGCTGTGTCTGTCAGCACAGTGTCAAGAGCACGGAGGAGATACCGGGAGACAGGCCGGTCCACCAGGAGACGTGGAGGGGGCCGTAGGAGGACAACAACCCAGCAGCAGGACCGCTATCTGCTCCTTTGTGCAAGGAGGAACAGGAGGAGCACTGCCTGAGCCCTACAAAATGACCTCCAGCAGCCCATTAATGTGCATGTTTCTGCTCACACTGTCAGAAACAGACTCCATGAGGGTGGTACGAGGGCCCGACGTCCACAAGTGGGACCTGCGCTTACAGCCCAACACCGTGCAGGGCGATTGGCATTTGCCACAGAACACCAAGATTGGAAGCTTCGCCATCGGCGCCCCGTGCTCTTCACGGATGAGAGCAGGTTCACACTGAGCACATGTGACAGACGTGACAGAGTCTGGAGACGCCGTGGAGAACGTTCTGCTGCCTGCAACATCCTCCAGCATGACCGGTTTGGCGGTGGGTCAGCGATGGCATTTCTTTGGAGGACCGCACAGCCCTCCATGTGGTAGCCAGAGGTACCCTGACTGCCATTAGGTACCGGGATGAGATCTTCAGACCCATTGTAAGACCATATGCTTGTGCAGTGGGCCATGTGTTCCTTCTGACGCGTGACAATGCTCGGCCTCATGTGGCTGTCTTAAGTATTTTTAATTTTTTTGGCTGAAAAAAAACGTCATGTGACTTTTTTGTCTTTTTTTTTTTTTTTTTGGATGAAGAAAAAGTCATACTATAGCATGACGTTTTGGACGACATACTATGGTATGACTTTTTCTTCATATTTTAGATGACCATAAGTATTTAAACAATTTTTGGGTGTTTAGGTCATACTATAAAATTACTTTTTGGCCAAATGCATACATTGCTTCCAGTTAGACTTGAACCCACTACCTTCTGACTGCAAGGCAGCAGCATTTACCACTGTACCACTGTACCTGTATGTTGTTGTTTTTTTTTTTCTGTTTTATTTAACAACAGGCCATAGTAACTTTTTTTTTTAGTATTTTGGATGAAAAATATTCAGGCTGTAGTCTGACTTTTTCTTCATATTTTAGATGATTTAGTATCTCATAAGTATTTTTGGTAGCATAACTTAAAACGTTTGCGATGGAAAAAAAGTCATACTATAGTATGACTTTTTAATTTTGTATGAGTCTGGTTAACTCTGGTTAACTCAACAGGTAAAAGATTCAACTTCACCAAGGTTGCTATCAATGGTTCAAATTCCATTGGCCTGTTGATGACCTTCGGTGCTCGGGCCCTAATAAGAAGAGACAGAAACGTTTACTGTGTTAATTAAAGGAGAATGTGATTGGCGGCCTGTCCAGGGTGTACCATTCCTTCGCCCAAAGTAAGCTGGGATATGCTCCAGCCACCCGTGACCCTATTCAGGATAAAGCGGGTATAGATGATGGATGGATGGATGGATGGACGGTATTTAAAATATGTTCTACTCTATATTGGGGGTACAGTTTGGTATTTTCTTAGTATTGACCACCGCACACATCTGTCCTAGTGTGTGTGCCATAAACAGCTAAGTGTTAACTGAATTTAATAATATAACAATCCATTGCAACGCTGCGCCGTCACTGTATTATTTGATGAGTATTCAGTGTTTAAATCTGCATTGAAAACTTACATGTTCTTACTGGCATTTCCTGATTAAGCTCATTTTTAATTAGTATCTAGTATCAATTATAATATTTATTACTGCTGATGTATCTCTTGTAGATCCTTGTGTGCTGTTTTGCTTGATATTGTTCTTTATTTCGTTAGTGTTCAATTGTTTTATTGCCTAATTTGTTTTTTATCACTTAATTATTTAATTATCAAGTTGTATAATAGCGTTGGTATGATAGCCTTTCTTGTTGTTTGCAAAGCTAATCATCAGCTAATAGAAAAGCTCATTTTCATTTTAACATTATCACAGCATTACTTTAGCACATTCATTTTAATGTCTATGCAAATAGAAATTGCAGAAATACTTCAGTTGAAACATTAATTCAGTTTACTTGTGTCCCTTAAAACCACAGACTTTAACAAGGCGGAACGTTCCTATAAGAATTCCCTGGGAATATTTTCACAATGTTTTCGGGGAGCGTTTGTATCACGTTCCTGTAACGTTTCCCAATGTCACCGAACAAACATTCTTGTAACGTTTTCCTGGGAACGTTTGCATACCATTTGCCACAGAACATTCCCCAAACATTTTCCTGGGAATGTTTGCAGAACGTTTCCGTGGGAGCGTTCCTGTAAGGTTTCACTGAAATTGTGGAACATTTACCAGAAAAGCTTGCTGTAATTTTTCCGTGGTAAAACTTGCCGAACGTTACCCAACAAACGTTCCGATAACGTTTCCCTGAGGAAACCTTTTGTAAGCGTTCCCAAGGAAACGTTACGGGAATGTTCCCCGGTAAAGTGCTGAGAATGCACCTGTAACACTTCCCTGTGAACGTCTGCAGAACTTTTTTTTCCTGAGAGCGTTCCGTAACATTTCCCCAGTAAAAACCGCAGAACATTTCTCAGCTGGCATTCCTGCAAAGTTTCCTTGGGAACATTTGCCGAATGTTATCCAACAAATACTCCTGTAACGTTTCCCTCCAAACGTTTGGGAAGCATTTCCCTGGGAATGTCAAGGTAATGTTTCCATGGAAACGTTTGCGTACCATTGGCCGAGGAACGTCCCTGTAACATTTTCCTTGGAAAATTTGCGGAACGTTTTGCAGAGAACTTTCCTGCAAAGTTTCCTTGGGAACATTTGCTGAATGTTACCCAACAAACATTCGTGTGACGTTTGCTTCAGAGGGTTCGCAAAGCATTTCACTGGGAATGTTACCGTAACACTTCCCTGGGAATGTTACCGTAACACTTCCCTGGGAGTGTTACCGTAACACTTCCCTGGGAAAATTTGCAGAAGGTCTCGCTGGAAACGTTCCGGTATTGTTTCCAGGAGAACGTTCGCCGAATGATTCCCGGAGAACATTCCCATACCATTTCCAAGGAAATGTTTTCCGAATGTCACCCAACAAACATTTACGTAACATTTCTCTGGGAACATTTGCAGAATGTTTCTCGGGGAACATTTCCGTGTACTTATTTGTGGTTCCATGATGCTGAAGTCTACTGGTTTAGTCAAATAGAGTCAGATCTATTAATAGAGCCCATTTAAACACATCAGAGGTTGGCCAAAGTGCTGCATAAAAGCTACATCTACGAGATGGATTGACACAAAGTTTGATATAAACATTCATGTTTCCTCGAGCATGAATCCTAATGATTGAGATTATTATGTTCTCAAAATTGTACTTGTTATTTTTATGACACTAGTGACACGAACATCACCCTCAGCTGTACTTTGTGTTTAATGCAGACGAGCAAACGTAACAATCCGAACTAAGATGCTCAGATATTATACAAGGAGGTTAATGTGCTAACATTAGCATATAGCTTGAATCACCACTGAGCCTGACACAACCTGACACAGCTGCGAGGCCGTACACCATTAGTGAATGAGCGATGAATGAAAGATTATTTTCGTCATAAACAAATCTGAAGGCCAAGTTATGTCTTCATTTATCCATATTATTAAACTAGAAAAATGTGAAAATAAAGATTTATGCTTTAGACAAACGTGTATTACAAGCTGATTAATTGTTTGAGCACGAGAACAAATTCATTCCACACATTTATGTCTGTGCGCTCTCCTCATTGCCTTACTTAACATCCAGAATCAGCTGAATATGCTTGTATGAATGTGACAATAATATATTTTTTTTACTCCTCTGTTGTACACTTGGAGACACTCAGCCATTCTCCCCAGACATTCAAACCAATGATCTAGCCTCTTTATCTTGTTTTTCTCTCTCGGCCCTTGAGTCACTGGAAGTCACTTGTCACCGTGTTTGTCCAGTCTGCCCTGCTGGAGTGTTATGTACTTAGAAATCAATATGTGTTTTTTTTTTTTTTTGGTACATGAAATTTTAAAATGATCCGGACAGCAGATGTGTCTTCTATGTCAGCGTATTTCAAAGTGTTGGATAGCAACACTATGTCCAAAAAATGATACCTGACACTGAGAGATGGCAGTATTAATCCAACCTGGGGAATTTAATACTGATAGATTCCTGTGAGAGTTTGTGCTTTGCTATGGGGTCAAATTAATGTACTGGATGCTCACTGATGATCGCTGCAGCTACGACTGCATGCAGGATGGCATTTCCATGATCACAGTTCATCGCTCCTTCTCATATCTCCTTTTCTCCAGCCTGCCTCACCCCACCCCACCCAACCCCACCCCACCCACATCCAGGAGACATGTCTCCCAGCAGGGAGAGGGTCAGCTCTGAGGAGACTTCAACTTGTCAGAAAAAAATCCCCATCTAGCTCCTCATGTCTCCCTTCACCATCCAACCCCTCTGTCTCCCACGTCCCCCGTGCTCCCTCCCTGGCACCCATCACTCCTCTTTCCCTCTGCAACCCTCCTCCTCTTGCCATTTGATTCAGATCACTGAGTTAGCCTCCGTCTCCTTTGTCTGAGGCCCTATTTTGCCAGGCAGATGGACAGGAGGAGAAAAGATGGACTCACATCCAGAGTAATATGTGTGTGTGTGTGTGTGTGTGTGTGTGTGTGTGTGTGTGTGTGTGTGTGTGTGTGTGTGTGTGTGTGTGTGTGTGTGTGTGTTTATGAGATGGAAGGAGAGAAAGAAGGAGAAGAGGGAGGCTGAAACTTTTCTGGGAGGTAAAATGTCAAACAGCAATGAAGTGAGGAGACTTTTATCTGTCAAACCTGTGTGAGGTCTTGCCTTTCAGGCTACTGAGTGACAAGGCTACAGTTAAAAGAGAGCTGAGATGCAAAAATGAGGGCGACAGAATGAGTTTACCTCTTATTCAGTAAGCTTGTCAAACAGTATCAAGCCTTATCTGTACATGCCATATTTTACCCCAGTCAGTGTGTGATATCAAAAGGATTTAAAAAAAAAAAAAAAAAAAAAAAAAAGTAACATAAAAAGTATGAGGCCAATAAACTTTGTATTTATATATATAAAAAAAAAAAAATACGGAATAAGGAAGATTAGTAATCAAATATGTTGTGTTTCTTTTCTGGCTACATTATTTTTTTAAAGTTACAATATGGCCAAAAAGTGGTTACATATGACTGACTCACGGTATACTCACTGACATGCCCTACATTGCTTACTACAGAGCTCATGCTCTTTGCCCACAGCAGTGCCTCCACACATAACACAGAACCAGGCCTAAGAATAGAGGCGGGATTGATGGATGTAAAAGGGGAGGAAGGGAGCTTGGTAATTGAGTAAGTGCCCTTCTGGATGTGGACGCCTGAATAAAAAGTATTTTTTTTATAAAAAGCCTTTCTTAGGATCATTTCACTCAGAAGTACATAAAAGCTCTTTCAAAGTTTCTCTGTGTTCTTTGCCCTCAACTGAAATAGTCCCTGCGGAGAATGCAGAAACACACAAACACTCACGCACTCCATCCTGAAAGACGAGGATAAAAGGTTTGACCCGACGAATACAAACTTACATGCATGCACACAATAAACACACACACACACACAAACATAAACACAAACACTCATAAAAAATAGAGGGCAGTCCATTCAGGCCTAATTTTTTTTTAGCTCTACATCTTACTCCGAGATTATTAATAATGTTCCAGTTGAAACATAACAACTCAGTTTGCACTAAAAGGTTTAAAGTGTGCAAGCAAGCAAAAAAAAGTTGACTTTTCCTCTTTGTCGCACCCAGCAGCAAATAATGACCTGCCAGCCAGAGAAATGGTCATCAGAGATAAAGTCAAGAGGGAAACGCGTGATTTCACCCAGGAGAGACTTTTGTCACTCAGCTGTGGAGGAGCGTGGAGAGAGAGAGAGAGAGAGACAGAGAGGAGGAACAGGAGCTGCTGTAACCAGGAGACAAACTTACGGCACAATGTCAAACACAAAACTGTAATGTTAGTGCTGAGCTAGATAAACAAGCTGAGAAGGAAGCTAAGAATTAATTCCATTACTGTCTCATGCAGATGTGCAGGTGATGATTTTCAATGTAAACTTATCAATCTCATTTAACGGTGGTTTCTGACCCCTGATAACCACAATGAAGGAATGTTTTGCTGAACAGGTCCTCACTTTGTTAGCGTCTCTTGTGTAGGCATGAGGACATGTGGCCTCTACAAGTGATATGATACACATTGCTGCCACCGAGTCACGCGGTTCCACTGATTGACAGGCGGAAAGAAATACGCCTGAAATATAATTTTCTGTCAATTGTGGGGGGACAAGAAGGCTGCTATCTTGCAGAGTTGGAAGTAAACATTGCAAGTTTCAAAATGTATTTCTAAAAAAATGGCTCTGCACTTGCAGTTTGTTGGACCTCAAGGACCCACACTGTTTGTTTTGGTATGATTTAAGGAATGTAAACAGAAATGTTCATCCAAAACCCAAAGGTAGGCCTGGCCAATGTGGACGAACTCAGTATTACAATATTAATCAGACTATTTCCGTAATATTAATCAACATATGATCATCACAGTATTAACAACTGAGATTCATATGCAAATTTTACATTTTTCTTTGATCAGACAGTCTCAGATTTAAAGGTCCCATATTTTACACGTCTCCAGTTTTATTTGCATTATTTCTTGATATCCTTCATTTTTTTTTAAATTTTAAGAACCAAAAATCATCTCAACATAGTTTTCATCTTCTGTCTTCAACCGCTTTCTGGAGCCCTACCAACAACAGAATGTTTTGTGTCTGTGTCTTTAAGGCGCATTCCTATATGACCCTCTCTTCTGATTGGCTGACTGTTCTGATTCAGGCCCAGACCAATCACGGGTTTTCTTTGATCTTGAAGATCGTCAGACAGAATGATCAATGACTCGTTGTTTTCTTCGACATAAAATGTGGGCCGTGCAAAAAGGGCAGACATGTGCCATAAGTATGAGCTTGTGACATCACAAATTTAGAGAAGTCCAAATAAACCTTCAAATCTGAATTTCCCACTCTTTTGTTGGTCTTGTCTACATAATATTTAACAAACAAATGTTATTTTTTTTAAATTCTCCTCTTTATTTATGTTATAAATCTTAAAACATTTTTTGAGGGAAATATATATATATTTTGTTTTTTACGTACGCTTTTCAAAAAAAGTATTCTTTGGTATTGGCACACAATATGATGCCACCATACAGTTACAGTAGGTGACGACAGAATAGTAAAGATTATTCGCTGAGCCCTAAACAAGGGTATTCATTCTGCGGTGCCATAAAACTGAGATTAACCAGTAAATCCCACAATAAGACAAAGCGGAACAAGAAAACATTTGCAGTTTTACTTGCTAAATGACTTAAAATAATCAATAATCACAGCTGTCAAGTCATTTTCTTCCGTTACGTGAATTAGTTGATTGTTTATGCATTTGTTTCATTTTCACGCACGGCGAGTGTGTCACACCGAGCGGCTTTCTCAATGAGCGCGGGTGTCGAAGTTTACTCACCCAGTCACACACTGAGTGACAACTGTAACCGAGTCATGTACACGCTTCTTCCTCTGACTCCCCTCCGTGTCTAAATATGCACACAGGTGACACTGACAACCCCCCCCCCCACCACCACCACCCTCTCCTCCTCCTTCCCCCACCGGTGCCCCCCGTGCTGCGGTGGCATGTCGCCTGCGTGCGCCCGTTCACCTGCCCGGGATCAGTCAGCGCGCCGCCACATCATCCTGTACGTTCGTACTCTGTCCATGATGTGTCCTTCCGGGGAGCAGAGGGAGTAACACAAGGTGACTGTTGATATTAGGATGTAGCATTTGCTACGCTGGGGCGCCTCCCTCATTGGTATTTCATGTAGAGCGCCGTCGCATTCGTCACGTTTCATAAACTTCCTTATTATTCACTGGCGGGGAGTCATTTTGTGCTGCCGCTCTCAGTGAAAGCGAGATAGCGGGAGAGAGGGAGGGATGACACTCCGAAATCCTTCTAATAATCATTTTCGCTCTTCCTCATACATTAACTTGTTTATCAGAAGACCAGGTGGTTGAGTGCCACTCACCTCCCTCCACGGCTCAAAAACGCACTCACTCCTGTGAGTCCTAGAGGCGATCATCTGTGAATCCCCACCCAGTTGCAGTACCTCCATCCGCTGTCTCAGGATAATCAGCGGGCTTTCTGGAGCTTAGGCAAACAGAGTTGTCAGAGGAATGACACATACAGTCACGCCTAGGGGAAACATGGACTTGCACAGGAAAGTAATTCATCAGTGGGTTCATGAACCAGGCAGTATCCCCCGGGTCTCATGGTGCTGCGGAAGCCGCAAGGAGCCGAGAATTTGCTCCCGACGACGCTTATGGCACCAATGAATTGCTTAAGTGCACACCATATGCAGAAGGCAGCTCTCCTCGCACACGTCCTTGTATATCTTTGTTTCGTTGCAGAACGTGCCCATAAAGCCCCGCATAGCAGTGAGGGTTTTTACGCCAAGCAGGTGGCCATGTTGCACTCGGCCAGAAAGCATAAAAAACAGTCTGCCCCCGGCAGCTGCCTGGCCATAAAACACATTTATACCATGATGTCAATGCCCGTCCCTAAAGTGTGCTTCAAGTCACCGGGCCAAATAAGCCGACACTGGTATATCAGATGAACCTGAGTCGAGTCTGAAGTCAAAATATAATAAACCTTGACCTTTGAAACAGAAAAAGAGCGAGTTCCTGCGAGAGCTCAAGCTACATTAAGTGGAGCTACACTTCAAACTTTCTCTGTGACTTTTCTTATACCCTTCCTCTGTTTTCAGAGGGTTTCTTTGTTCCTGGACCTCCCTTTCTCGCTCTGTTCTAGAGTGAAGTGGCAGTGAAGTTGTCCCTGGGGCGGCGGATGCATTGGAGCATAAAGTGTGCCACAAGGTGGACTGGCGTATTAATGGAGTCCGGTTAGAGCGGCTGACCTGTGAAGCAGTACGGTCAGCTGCTAGGTGAGCATGCCGCCGCTGTAAATCCCAAACAGGCGTCCCCTGTCTCTCTCTCTTTCTCTTTTCCGTCACGCCTATCAGCCACCACTTCCCCCCCCCTATTCAGCCGCCCCCGCACCGCCGCTAACAGAATGTCAAGTCAAGCTTTGTTACCGAAGGCTGACAGAGTGCTCAATAGGTTTTGGATGTTCCAGGTTAAGGTTGTAATCGCCACTGTTTTCACCCTCCCTTCAGCCCGTAATGACAAATAAAGAATAATTTCAGTTTTAAGGATTACTTTGGTGTTCCCAGGCGGAGTCAAGACTGTGTTAGATTTATGACCAACATAAAGCTGGTGACTAATGTTAGAGCCCGCTGGGACACTATGATCTCTCTGTTCCCTGGATTTGTAGCCTTGTGGGTTTTTAACCTTTAAACAACCAGAATTTATGGTTGACTTCATCTGGAATCTTTGAAATGTTTAATACTGAAAAATTACACACATGCATAACAAAAAGTTTGTACATCATATATTAATGTGGTTAAGGCTACATAAAAAAAAATAGATATATTTCTTTTAAGTGTAACACATGCAAAATCCCTCTTTGGTAAAAGCAATTGATTGTACAGACAGAAAACTGAAAACACCGACCAAACTGAATATGGGTGTAAATACGCCTTTGTAGTTCTGTCACGATTTTTTTTTTCCCTGACAGACAGTCTCAGGTCACCTCTGAACATGTTATGTATCAGTCCCCGTGCCCATGTCAAACTCCACCTCCAGAATTTGCTTTCAATAATGTATAAAAGAGGGCACGGACTTTGCATGTATTGTCAGTACGAAGACATGATCCCTGACATCTGGAGCCCACACAGGGCTCATATTGAATGATAATGGCCTGACACCCCCCCCCCCCCCCGCATCCTTTGATAAATTATTAAATTCTAATTGTTTTGCAAACAAAACATATTTGTTAACACAATGAAATCTAGGGTGAAAGCTGGAGCTTTATCAATATTTAATTTTCACTGTAGACAACAATGCAGCCTTTGGCCAGTTTCTGGTACATAATTAATGAAAGGGCAATAGAACTAACGATACATATAAAACAACCACTGCCGTCACATCGGTGCAGGTTTTGGCACCGCAAACAACCATCCCGACTTTGATACGCTTCTCCGACTTACTTTTACATTTGACACGTGCCGGTGAGTTGAGGTTTACAAAGAAAAAAACATACACTTTTGAAATGACAGAATAGGGGAAAAAGTTATTAGCACTCCACGGAGACATTAATATTCATGGCCCCCGTTGTCATCATCCACTCTAAAGCTTCTATTCTTCTATTGTTGATCTCTCCATCTTTAGGCCTTTTGATTGATTGAATATCAATGTCAGACTGCAGTTATGGTGATATGCCTGTGATTGGGCTGATTAATATTTGATCTCCCCCCCCCGCCCCAACTACCTCCCTCTCTTTCTTTCTCTCTCTCTCTCCTTCTGTCTCCGGCATCAGAGTGAGAGAATGGTAAATCTGCAGAGTGAATATCAAGCGGCTGATTGGGGCTGTCACTGCGGACCCCGGTGGACTTCAGTTGCCAGATGTGAGTGTCCATTGGTGTCAGCGGCAGGATTGGTCTCTTGGGTTTGCAAGGGTTCGTCGGGGTGGACAGACGGTGCGGAGGAGATTGCAGACTGGAGTGCTGTCCCTCACTACGGCCTGTCACTCATTCTGTCTTTTTCTCTATTCATCACTGCCAGGAGACTGCTGATGCTGGGGTCTGATGACTATAGCGGTCCGATGGTGCCGTCTCACCTGCTACATGTTCCACCTGAAATGAATCTCCCACGCCTTTTGACTGACATTATCCAACGAGTTATTTTGTAATGATACCACAAACACCAGCTACGTTTGGCCGTGGATAGCACAGTTTATCCCTTGCGGCTGTATTCCTGCAGAGCGCTGAGGTCGATAAACGCATCCAGCTTAGGAATTAAAGGAAAGAGTTTTATTTTTGCTATTGATTTTGTTTGTTGCAGAACGCCATTCAAATGTGGCTCGGTGTGAGGGACATACATAACAAGGTATAATAGTGAGGGTGTAGAGGTTGGAGCCTTGAGCTTCTTTTTTTCATCTTTACTTTGTCCTGCAACTCTGCTTTTCCTCTGGGCAATGAATAGACGCCGCTCTGTTATGAAGCGAAGAAGAGCGGTTTGCCGCCGCATCTGAGGGGCACCTTCCTACATTTGGTTGCCTGTTTAGACCTTGGAGAGCTCATTTAGACCCTACTTTATTGTTTCCAGCAGTATCGCTCAGAAGCACCGAGGTGGTGCTTGTTGCTATGGACTGTGCGACAAAGTGACGTGGTTGTGCAGACAGGATATGGAGAGTGAATACGCGCGCGCATGTATGAGTGTGTGTCTCTGTGTGTGGATATACATGTGACAGCAAAGGTGTCTGTGTTAAGCGTTTGCTCGGTGTGTTAAATCATCCCTGCACCAAGGTTTGCGCATTGTGTGTGTTGTGTGTGTTTTGAGGCAGCCAGTAGAGCGGGGGGGGAACATCTGCACACAGTGGCACAGGCCTTCTGCCTTTACACACGGCTCCTGCCGAGCAACGCTTCACGGCCTAGCAGGCTGTGACCTCCCAGAGGCTCCAGGGGAGCTCTTCCTCTTAAAAGCCAGCTGTGCCTCATACTTTCTGCCCGCCAAATATTCCACAGTCCAGCTGTTCACCTGAGAAGCACGGTGCACAACCCTCTCACTTCCTCCCTTTTATATTTTTGGAGAGCCATTGTGCCGGTTTAAGAGAGCATGGAGTATAACACCTGTGATTCCTTTGTTGTTACTGCCAAAGCAACAAAGTTGGCCTCCTACTTTGTGTTCAAAGCTGTACAGTTTGAGTTTTCAGACATACTGTGTGTAGTATAAAATTAAATGCAAACTCACTCTGCAGATTTCTTTTCATAAGGTACAAGATGTAGAATATTTTCAAATTCTTCTTCGATTCTTTGTAGCGGTCTGTGACCTCAGTTTAATATTTGTGTGTTTAATCACTCTACCTGTCATGAAGACAGTTGAGTTCCTTCTTGCAGCTTTTTATGTGGATCTCTTTTAAATGTCACTCTGAGATTCAAATATAAATAGTATATCTTTAAAAGGCTTTCCATATTCTAAATCAGATGAGTGTGTTTGAGCTTGTGATGGAGAAACTTAAGCGAGTAAACTGAATAATGTTTTATTGGTTTTGGAGCACGCCAAGTAACACTTTGATGTACTTCAGAGCCTTATTAGAGGATTTACTTGGAGCAATATCATTTAGCCACAGATAAGAAAATTAAAGTCAGTCTCAAAAATAGCAGAAGATTCATTTGCTAAACCCATTTTATTGTAGAAATGGTCTTCATCATCATATTTGCCCCATTCAGAGTTAATATTCTTGATTGATTTTAGTTTTTCAACCAGAGCATTGCATGATATGGTCATTTGTCCTAGTGTCTTTAATTCCATCAAGGCTTTTAATTATGACGAACACTGTGATGACGTGAACCAATATGATGAGGAACAGATAGTGTTGTAGTGAGGCACTGATTGACACAATGACAGTAATGGGCCTCTTGACTTGAAATGAATGAAGCTGTTGATGTACTGTAAGTAAAGGATGGAAAATCAAACACCAGTGAGAAGATTCCTTTACAAACGTGACATGCACCCGGACTTGAAAGCGTTATTGTAGGATATTGTATTAATAATCCCTAATATGTACTTTGAGCACGGAATAATTTGCATTCAAATATGTTCTAACTAATTTCAAATAGGCTATTTTCAAAATGGATGTACAGTACAGAAAGAAAAATAAAACACCTGACATGCAGCTGTGTTTGGTTTTGTTTTTTTTAAGAAATGTATAGAGCCTGATGTGTCAAGTGTCTCCCTCAAAAATGCCAAAAGGGCAATCAGCACTAAAATGTCCGCCGTGAAACAAAGTCAGAACTGGGGACATGGTGAAAATTCTGTTACAACAAGGTGCTGCTGGCACCGTCTGTGAAGTACAACTGCAGTAGAACTGACAACACATATAGTTGTCCAATATACGGAACACTCACGGGGAACTTCAGTAGCAACTGGATATTCTCCTCTAAACCACATCATCAACAAGGCATTCCTGTCCTGAACTGCAGCTCACTGGATATTTTGTTGTTTTTCACATCATCGTTCCGGCTAAACCTTTGAGACTGCTGTGTTTGAAAATCCCAGGAGACTCACAAATAAACACAGGAGCACCATCAAGTACCAACAATCATGCAAAGTTCAAAAAAAGGATTTTTTTTTTTTTTTTCCAAGTTCTGATGTCAAATGTGGATATTAACTGAAGCTCCTGACTTCTATCTACAGCACTTTATGCACTGCTACCACAAAATTTTAGCTGGGTACCAAACGTTGATACTTTTGTGGCCTCGACTGAACTGCTTCAGTACTATATAGTACCAAAAACTGCCCTGTCAATCGGTACAAAATTTTGATACTTAAATCACAACCGCAATGAGTTGTTGTTTTTGAATCATTATTTGCAAACAGTAACTGTTCTTATGTTCACACTGGAGCGACTGTGTTTTATATTGAATTTGAATCTCACACAGAGCCACAGTCTTTGTTTGAAATCTAAGGAACAGAGAGTAATCTGGTTGTTTTATTGAATATATGAAGGGAATCTGTTATGTTTATTGTTCTAATTGTGTTCTTGAAAATAATGATAAAAGATTATACAGTATTTTGTCATTGCATCATAAATATCGTTAATGCGGAAATACCCTGAAATATTGTGATGTTATTATCCAGCCATATCGCCCACAACCCACAACACCAGGGCAATTATTGGTCAAATGGGCGAAACACACAGCATGCTTTCATGCTTCTACTGCAAACACACTATGCTCAAAGGGGCGCTTTCAAACCTCAAAGAATATACTGGAGTTTTGGAGAGTATTCTTGACATCTGTCATTGTAAGTTCACAAAGCAAAATAGAGCAGTGGCACTGATTCAGCTCAGAAACCAGTTGACACTGAAGAGGGAAAATAATACTTGTGACACAAAAAGTAAAAAATAACTACCACGCAATGCACCGACTTATAATATACTATACATGAAAACAGAGTCGCTGTCTTTTTACAGGTTCTCAAGATCAGAGTGGTTTGCACTTTGCTCTTCACAATTTCTTGTATTACTTCCTCTGTGTGTACATGCTCACTTAGAAATTCAAAAGTGTAATGAAGCAAACACTGAGGTCAGTAGTCACCTAGGCAGTCAGCTCGACTGTGATGCCTCATTTTCATCCGAGGATAAGGAGGACAATGAGAGAATAGGGGGGAGTATAACCCTCACAGTTATCCATGAGATAGGATGCTAACAGTTCCAGACCCGCAATGATTGATGACAACCATGGCAATGATGTATAGGGTGCCCCCATCCCTGTCCTATAATTTATGAGCAAGCTTGTTTAATTTGTCTGTGGCTTAATTTGGCCCGTATATGTGACGTATGAACGTGTTCAGCAATTGATGACTTGCACTCTGTAGCAGCGGTGGCTGACTGAAACTAACATGTCCTTTGGCATGGACACCTTCCCTGTCATCTGTCCAATCTACATGACCTGACAATTAAGCTAATAAGTGAAAATGGCACCTTCTCATTGCAATTTTAATGAGCACCATGTTGAGTAGTGGATTCTATTCATGAAGAAATGTTAATGGCCTGCTTCTGATTCCCAGTACTGAGGGAGAAATGGAAAATGCGCTTGAACTAAAGGCTCATCATAACTGGTCCACGCTCCACTAATTGTGGTATTTCAATGTCAGCAAAAGTTTTGCTGTGTGGTTTTCACACTTCTACAAGTCTTTTGGAAGTATCACTTTCACTGAAGTACAAATGCTGTGGGCAGCTGTTCCTTCCTCTGCAACCAAACCCGTGATACAGCTGCAAATGTTGATGAATCATGATATCAACACTATTGCCATTTTTTTTTATTACCTAATTCACCGAATTCATATCATCATTAACAGAGATAAATCCAGAAAAACACTCTGTGAATGTCTCCTCAGTCGTCAATAGTCAATAGTTGATCTAATCTATTAGTGTATACTCTGTATTGTTACTCGGGAGGTTCAGCAAACATTTATCTTCGAGTGGGTAGCTCGATTCTCAAATAAAAGTGTCGGAGATGCATAACAGCAACACTGACTAGAAACAGATTAGCTTTACGCTAACTGGTAACAACTAACAGACAAATGTTGACTGTCTGTCAGCTTTACGTTTTAGTTTAGTATAAAAGCACCAGGAGTTCCACTTTGATAGACTACCAGTACTTTTATTCAACGGTATTGAAACAGTAGCACGTTATTAACCGAACCTGCAGAAGACTTATATATTGGCCTACAGCTTAGATACCTCCTCAGTGTTACTTTTAATCAGAGATTTCTTTGTTAGCATGGCTTTAAGACAAACCCAGGGGGTTTATATCATTTCAATGATGCTGCTGCAATAAAACTATTAATGACGTGATGTCGCGTGCGACGCTTGAAGAATCGCAAAACGTTAGTATTGCAATGCACTTCAAATCTGCACCCAAATATCGTGATAGTATATTAGCATTTTTGCCCCAGCCCTCATAGTCAGACCAGCATCTTGCTCGGCAGCTTGGGTTTGCGAGTGCGCAAATTAAGCAGTGAATAATAGGGAAAAGGTGGTGAGGTATACAAAAAGTTGTTATCATTATCCATTTTTTAAATTTTTTTTATAGCACAATATCTTCCAAAGTTGTATTTTTGAAGGTATGATGGCCCACTGCAGTCTGTGTATTTACAGTATCCTGAATTTAAAATGTATGTTTTCTTCAACAACCTTAATAATCCTGTCACAGTAAACTGAGGCTTTTGCATTGTGGCCACACTTGGAAATTGGTGAGGCTGCCATTGTATGTAAAGGCTCACTAATAGACCCCAGTGGGGCATCATTCCTATTCCACTCATGATGAAGACATCCTTTCTCTCTCTCTTTCATGTTTTTTTTTTCTTTTCTCTCTCACCATCTCTCTCACACTTGATATTTTTTCTCTTGGCTCTTCTCTGCTCTGCCTGTGGGCCTGTGAAATGTCTCTGTCTGAGGAGAAGGCCCCCTCGTCCCTCTGGAAGCCATTAGAGAACCTTTATGAATATGTGCTGAAAGGGCGCTTTTTTTTTTTCTTTCAGGGGTGCGTACCGAGTGGGTGGGTAGTTGAGAGGGATTTATGTGGAATGCTATCATTTGCCTTACATGATCTTGTGAAGCACCCATGAATGTTAGACCTCCGTGCCTCTTTTTAGAGCACTTTTTTGGGGGGCTTTTTCGTGCTAAGTGACAGCTGTGTTTAAGTGAAGTGCCTGCACAGATGTTTTTCTTTCTACACCACTATTACTATAAAAGTTTTGTTAAAATTGCTGGCCTTCACAGACAATGGTTGCCCTTTTCATATTTCCCCCAGTATATTCTGTTCTTATCTACATTTCCCTCACTTCTTTCTTTTTCGGGAACTAGCAGTAAGAGTAACTGGAGGCACAAACAGAGTGAGTGCATTCTGTTGGTAAGTGCTGCTCAATATGAGTGCATTTTTTGAAAAAAGGGAAGTTGCAACAAGGTTCAATTTTCGCGGCTTTTAGGCATTCAGTCCCCATAAAATAAATATCATATATTTTAAAAGCTTGTATGTAAAATTGAGCCGTGGTTAAATATTCAGGATGCTCTTGAAGAGATAGTGGCCAGGATGTACTAAGTGCACCACTTCACTTGTGGCATGTAGCCCTAAATCAGATTGGTTTAACAGTTTGACTACATACCCCTCCTGGTTAGCCTGTGGCAGATTGTGTTTGTATATGAACAGCAGTGCTTTTAGCAGGATCCGCCTACCGGCTGGTTATTTTCCTCTCGTGTTGAGCTGTGCTCTGTGGTAACAAGATCTTATTATGAACAGTTTTGGATGCAGCCTTTAAAATCGGAGAATGAAAGAGGGGAGGTGACGGCAGTGGTGTTTGCCCTCTGCTTCTTTAGCTAATTAATTGTGGAGAGGGCAACCGTTTTGATTGCTACCTGATGGTTTGGACTGCGGGCCTGCCTGGGTCAGAAGAGTGCTCTAGTGCTCATGAATCATGCTGCTGGGAATAGGAGCCCAGCTGAGGTCCACAGGAGGGGGAGTAAGCATTGCTACAAAGGCCTCATCCACAGCACAGAGGTGCTTTGGAGGTCCTGCTGGCTCAAACAATCAATCAGAGACCATTCTATTGTAATTACACCCAGGGAGTCATGGCGCTGAGCTGTCCACACCTTGCAGCACATGCCCCTTCTCTCCATTCCTCCCTCCACCTCTTTTGCCAAGTGGTTAGTCTGACACGCTTTCCTATTCCCCCCAGCACCTCCATCATCATCTTCCCTTCCTCTTCTATCTCCCCCATCTTCGGCTCTTGCCTTTTTCTGTGGTCATCCATTTGCCATTTGTTTTGAACTCACTTGCCGTATTCGCTGTTGCTGTTCAAATACGTGCGAACACGTGAATATGCACATGCACCACGCCATGCTGCAGATTGCGGGGAAGGAATAGATGGGAGGTGGACTGATAGTGTCTGTGGGGGAGAGAGGAGTATGTAGGGCACACTGTGTGGATAAAGTAATGATTTCTCCTTCACACCTCCCTTGCTAATTAGTGCAGGCTGCCTGCTGCCTTAAAGGGGGCGGTGTCTCGGGAGCCCTGCTATTTGTCTTGAAGAATTACCGGCAAAGAATGCTCGTCACTCCTTAATCCCACAGATACTGGACGGAATTCAGCATTTACCTGACTGCAGCCACATGTCAATTTGATTTAATGATTTTAATGATCAGTTTTAGCCTCCACTCCTCACTGCAACCACGCAACGGGGATGTGGCATAAACTGCAGCCCTTAGTCTATCAGTGCAGACTATTTATGTGTCTCCATGTCGGAGCAGCTTCCACACAGATGCGTCCACCATATTCCCCCATCATCTCTTATTTGTCCCATCAGTATCTCTCCCCACTTCCTCACGACTGTTGCTTCTCCACCCCCATACACTTGGAGAGCCGACAGCACAGTGGTGACATCACTTAGCCCTGTGTCAAGTTGCAGCCCTGACAGCAAGGCTGTGTAAATATGACATACATTTTAGGGAATAGAAATCCATGTGTTAACCTTAGCCATATCTTGTGCCAGCACGAAAATCCACAAACAGCTTTCCAGATGTTTAAATTTTTAATGGCTTTTTCTTTTATTATTTTGTTGAGGTAAATTTTGAGGAGTAAATTCCCGGAGGAACTCGAGGATGGAGAAACAGTTTTGATAGATTGGTAGTGTGTTGCTGCTGGAGAAAAGTAAAAGACGAGGTGGGTGTATAGCATCTTCAAAACATATGTGATAGGTGTTTGTGTGGGAATCCCATTAACATTATTTAGCCTGAGGTGGATCTCATCTCAATAGCAGCTGCATCTGACAAGCCAGCCATGGCACGACAAAGAAGCCAATCATTAATGTCAGCCAGAAGAAAAAAGAAGTATTATGTTTCCCTGGAAATACTACTCAGTAATGATGTCCATTTCCCTGCATTCTGTATTTTTCCCTACTGGCCTAATCAGATGAAACTTTAATGATGTCACTGGGTTTACTGTTCTCTTGCATTACTGGATAGTAATACAACATGGACATGTTATTTATTTATTCAGATGCGATTTGGAGTACGTCAAGGTAAGATAAAAACATAATAACAATAACGATGTCAGCCCAAAGAATATCCAGCCATCCATTATTTACACTGTCACAAGGTCAAGGGGGGGCTGGAGCCTATCCCAGCTGACTTTGATGAAGGCGGGATACGCCCTGGAAAGGTCGCCAGTCGATCGCAGGGCCAACATGGAAAGACACAGTATGATGATATAACACTCTGACGCTGCATGATCCAAAACCTGAACAATGATGACTGGTTCAAAGTTTTGAGTGAATTATTTCAAGACAATGTGTTTCAAAAACACTTTCACTTTTGGTGAATTCAATTATTATTTCAAGCGTTGTATAATATCCCTGTAGGAATTTAAAATATATCTGCTATACTTTGAGGACTTTTACCCCCAATGATTTAAAATACCTCTATTTAGGATTCTAATGTTACATTACTGTGTGTTTTTGACTCTCTAATTTAATAGATTACTTATCATATAATATCAGACACAGTCTTTTGCAAGCTACATCAGAGTGGAGCAACTGTGTATTTAGAGTAACTGGTTTATTTAATGCAGTCTGACAGAACATGTTGAAACCATTTTAAAGAGGTGTTGATTCAACTTTATGGCCACTCTGAAGGCTGTAGTTTGTGAAGTTGTACTGCATTACAATGGGGGTTGTTTCTATTATTTTGTCTTCCCCATTTAGATCAATGAGTGTTAACTAAACGCTCTAAAGACCCCTCAACAATATAATTCCACTGAAAATACAGACTCCAAAATAAAGCTGAAACAAAATCTTTTTTAACTGTTTCTTAGAAACGTTACAACCTTAATAAAGGCAGAGTTTATTGCAGGGATGTTGAATTAGATTGTACTGCTTTAAGCAATTGTAGGTGCACCTAATAAAACATAGAGTATATTGAATCAGTACAACAGGCTCTTAACTGCTTTAATTGCACAGGATATCCTCCTGGTTTAGATTATTTTGTCAGATCAGTGCACGTGACCTGTCCATAAATTCTCCAAGTAACGGGGAGGACAGTTGTGACAGACATTTAACTGTCACAGCTTGTAAAGCGCTAATCAATCTTGAACGCTGTCGGGGGGGGAGGAATGACAACCCCACATAAGGTAAGCCACACCCGTAAGAGCAGTAACATGCAGCCATGAGGACGTAGCACAGCAAAGAACAAGAAGGCTGTGAGGTTGGGTTTCAAATGTCAGTTTGTCTCTATGTGTAGGTTGTATTTGATTGTAAACTATTATGCAGTGTTCATGCAGTTGGGTACAGGAATGTGTGTAAACATTTGCGCACAGACATTCTGTCATGCCTTTCCCAAAGTGTTAAGAAGTTTTGCAAAAGTCACACTTCGGTAAAGACCCCACTGTGCCAAGACAAATAAAAGACACTTTTCCACAGAGGGTGTGCTGTTGAGCATATACCCCTCTGTAATGCAGCAGTGAGGCTGCGGTGTATGAATGCCCCAGTGCCAGGGCTATAAAAAAAAAAAAAAAATGGATGGCACAAGCCGGGGCTAAGAGGCTTTGCCAAAGCTGTGGCTTACCAGTCTCACAGGTGTTAATGTGCGCTGTGTCTGCCACCCTCGCTGAGAAGATTGGGCACCTCACTCACTTTCAACAACCCAGCGGCTGGCACAAAAGTTACCACCTCCCGCCCATCCAGCCGTTTTCCCAATTCTTTCAGGTGATGTGAGAGAGATATCCCCATTTCAATGAAAGACATGGCAGGAGAGGCCGGTGGTGATCATCCCTGTACACATGCTGAGTGAGTCTGATGCTATGCAATGAGTGAGCAGAGTAATTCATTGTGGGTTTTTTTTTTTTTTTTTGGGAATAGTATTTCTGACAGAGAAAAAAAGCAGAGAGGAGAGATTTGTTCATGTGCCCATGGTAACAGTAAAATGAATGACTCCTTGGAGATCGTCCCTAACAAAGCAGAGAAGTGCTGGGAGGATTGACGGTCACTGTTGGTTCCGCTTAGTTTTTGATTGGGGCTTAAAAGGAATCCAAACATATAATCGTCATTTTTCTTTGGTCATTTAATAGATTTCCTCCACCAAAAATGGAGCAAAATCCTGGGATTTGGGCTATTAATATTTCTCTTTAATTGCTCTCTGAAATTCCTTAATCAAAATCGTAAACACCTTTGACCGTGTCTTCTACAGGTACCGTCAATTCACACCCTTTCTGTCACTCTCTCTCTAACATAGTGTGTATTGCTTGTGGGCTTTTTCTTTATTGTTAGAAGATACTTGTAAACACTTTCTAGCCTCCTATGGGCTATCGCTTTTCTTGTGTGCATAATGCATGATTTTGAAGGAAACTAAAGGGGACATTTTTTTTTTTTGGGAGGGATCACATAAAATGAAATTGAAAAATACAGGTTTTTCTTATTTATTTAAAGAAATATCCTTTTTTCTGTCAAGGCTCACGAAAAAAGCTCTTATTTTTAGGAAACCATTGGCCGAGGGAATTGCATCACACTTTCATCATGCCAAGCTATGAACACAGTGTCCAGCATTGTATAATTTATTCTATTAATTGCCATATTTAGGAAGAATAAAACAGAAGTTCGGCAATCATTTTCATGTCACGGTCTATACAACATTAATTATCTTATTAGCAATTTGAGGTTATGTAAATGTTGCGGTCATTGTTAATCTATAATGAAATGAGATTAAATTGACATTCATGGAAATAGTCAACTTCTAATTTCATGAAGCATATTCGCCTGCATGCGAACCCGTTCATTTTTCTACACAGCACATTTAACTGGATGTTAGAATGCTTATTTGAATGCTGCGAAGTCTCTCACTGCTGCCTATGGATATTGCGTTTTAAGTGGGGAAGAGTAACCCCCCCCCTGTGTCTTAGTGGAAATGTGGGCCTGAGCAGACTGGATTTCAGCTCAATCGAAGCTGTAATTAGTTGTAATTTACGGGGCAACTCCTCCCCAGTGACCCTGCTGTGCAGAATCCCCTGGCCACTTGGAAAGATCATGTTTTCTTGCACAGTGCATGGCACTCAAATGAACCACAACACTGCCATAATGGCTTGCTCCCCACTGATTTGCCCACCTTGTGTAAGGTAGCTGAAAGTCACTTCCTGTGATGCTCAGCGGAGCGTGCACGCTGCTATTTCCATCTATTAAGATGTGAAGGAGCAAAGTTGCCCAAAGCCACCATACACACATCAATAATAGAGGCAATTGGAATGACTGGCAAAGTTGGTGGTAATGTGAAGATGTTAGTGTCTCATGTGTCTGCACCATCAGAGTCTGCAACTGACAATGTGTTTTTAGATCTAATGATGCATTTGCATGTAATTCTGTGCGCTTGTTGTTCTGAAATCAGTCCAGATGCAATTTGAGTGCATCAATTTAGACTCCAATGTTACTCAAGCAACTAATGGACTCTCAGGCAAAATGAAAATTGCTTCCTAATGATCTGACTGAGCTTGATGGTTGAATCTAAATTGATTAGCGTGCTAACATGAATGTGATATGGTATTAGGCTTTGAGATGTGTGATCACAATTTTCTGGTACTTGCTGACCATATTACATTCTGGCATGCTATTGATTTTTTTACTGTATGCACTCCAAATCTTTTGTATTTGCCTCTCCTTACATTGATTAGAAAAATATATTTATGTCCTCATATTTGTAGTAAAAGGCACATAAGTGTTTGGGAGTGTTTTTTGGGTTAATGTACCTCAGTAAGAGGTTTTCTTGCTTCACAGTCTTAAAAATGTAAAAGTGACAATAGAAACTGTTTTTCATTTTACACTAGCTGATGCTATAGGCACCTCACATATACTGTTTATAGTAGGGCTATAATTCATCAAATTAAATGATTAACCAACATGATGACTATTTAACCAACCCAATTTACCTAATGGCGTTGTGTTTGATGAATGAATTATTTCCTACATGTAGTCAGCCTATTCCTAACGCTCTGGCGCTGCCTTAAGTTCCCCGTACCTTCAACAGTGCATCAGAGAATAAACAACCAATCTGTATCAGTTAGAGTGTGGGTTCTATTGCCACTTTTGCAACAGGTTTGACAAGATATAAATGTATTAGCTCAAAAGTCATATAGTTACTTTCTTCTTAGTATGTTTAGAAACACAGACAATTTGCATACTGTATCTTTTTAAAGCGCACTAGTCAAAAAAGATTGTTAAAATAGGAGCAATATTATGCAAATGATAACTAAACAAATAAATGAAAAAGTAAAGTCAGTTCAGTCAATTTCTTAGAGGAATCCGTGTAGTGGGCTCATGTAAAACAATTTAGGAGCATGTGGGTTGAACCACATTAACTGACAGCACAAGAACTGACTTTTTAAACAAACTTGAAAGGTTAAGTTTGGGGGGGGAAAAAGTGAATATTAGAATAAGCCTTGATTTGCACAATGTGAACTTGTGTCAGACCAATAAACAACCCCAAGACCCCCCAGCTGGTGTCCCATCTCCTTAGCTTTCCACTCAGTGATTCTGTTGATGATGCTGCATAGATGGTTTGTTCCTAGTTGCCAACGGAGAGGAGAGGACGTGATGAAGGTAGAGTGTGAGTGAAGGCAGGAAAAGCACAACGTGGACCCCAGTATTTTGATCCAAACGTTACATGCGGTCCTCTCTCTTGTATGGAGGACTGAGAGACACTTGAAATCTGGGATAAGCTGGTAGCTGGAGCAGAGCACAACAAGCACTCATCACCCCACCCCGCATCCTCTTTACCTCCGCCTGCTCATCCTCCACTCCGCTCTCGACCCTTTACAGCAGCTCACCTCTGTGAGAATGAATAATGAATGTGACTAGACACATGGGTCAGAGGTGACGTGTCTGTGAGGGAGCAAATTCCTCCTTGATTAGTACATAAAAAGCCAAGCCCATCTGCCTCTTCTCTGGGATTTGACAGCGGTCTGGCTAGGAATGCCAGGAGTCTAGGGACAGGCCAAGACGAGGCTTGGGCGTCAGGAAGGAGGAGGGGGTGGCAGCCCTCAGCATCAAGGAAGGAGAGACCCACAGCGAGGGGACTTACTTTATCACCACCTCACATCACGCAGACTCTGCTGCATTGCAATGTGCAAAGCTTCAACTTGCCTTTAGGCATGTTAGTCCTAGTGCACTGTATACAAATCAGGCTATCAACCATTAAATGGCAAGAACAGCACTAACTGTGTTGAATTAACTCATAAAACTTGAAAGTAATGGGAAATGTTTTAGGCTATCAATGTACAGGAATACATCTCTTTCATGAGGTAGGCATTAATATTTGAACACAGTATTGTATAATATTTCCATTGTTCAAGGATGGATTTAAAATATTATGTTAAATTTATATCATATAATCCTCTTCCATTGTTACATTACAGAAAGCACAGAGTACTTCCTCTGTTTCCCCTCACGGTCCTGAGTACAATCCTACAAGTTTTTTTTTCATTGAGCCACATCTCTCAACCAGACTGGTACATTTTACATAGGCCAAGAAGACAGCTGACTGCAGACAGCCTCCTGTGCAGTTTTTATAACTCACACAAGGGTTGTTTAGAAAGTTCAAGGCCATCCACAGAACCACCAAGAATCCTCTGAACCTGCTGACCTCCCATGGGGGGCATCATTGATTTTATTAGTCTTTATAGAGGGATTAACAGCAGGAGCTCCTCAGTAGAGTTGTCCACTCATTTATACCGACAGTCTGGGGCACGGGGAGGTAAATTACCATACTGTCTCCCATAGTAACTATGCAATATATACATGTCTTAAACGAGGCCAGAGATAAGCAAACATGTTGGAAGAGGAAAACATGGACCAGGTTCACCTCGAGTAGAGAGAAAGAACATACCCTTTAGCAGTGGCTATAATTAATATGCTAAATTGAATTGCAATAATCGACTAGGGGACTGGCCTCGTGCTCTAGAGGTAGGATGATTAAAATGTTAGGCTTCAGTGAAGGGGTGATTGGGACCCTGGTGAATTACGGATCGGATTTGATGGGAGACAATGCGGCTTCTTTTTTTCATTAATTAGCCTCAGATCCATAAAACCCGTGAAAGACTTCAATTGTGTATTACTCCAGCCTCTCAATTACATCCATTCATTAGCTCTGAATGGCCTCCACCAAAGCATTATAGCACATGCATACGAGAATAAAGGAGTGAATGAAAGACTGAGTAGACTACCCTAATGCCACTGGATCCCATTATTATATGGGGGGGAGTATATAAAAAATGCCGAGGTCCTTTGTCAAATGTCAAAAGATGGATGTTACATGGCCAACATCCAACACAATGAAGATTTGTGTGGGATGTCAAATCATAATAAGTTTCTATTTAAAACCCTCTGCAATCACATCCACGCACAGCAAGTGTGCCCTAACAGACATTTATCAATATCAGCTTTTGAAGTTGCATGATGAAACTGCCCTTTTTCAATGTTTTTGTAAAGTTTCTATTAGGCATTCGATCGTCCAATGAGAAGCTCCACTCAATACATATTAAAAGCAGCCTTTCATAGCCCAGTGATCATGTAAGAACAAATGAAATAGATGGATATACTTTTTAAAAATTATAACCAGACAGCACATTCTGCTCTTTGGAATAAATTCTCAGAGTTCAAACCAACTCTTTTAGCGAACATGTGAGTCCACTGAATGCACTCTGAAGCAGAGTGAAAGTAACTATTTTCTAGGAGTTGATATTTTAATCCTTTTCAAGAGTTAAACCTGAACTCTAGTGAGAGTTAAAACATTAATCCCATGAAGAGAATAATTTAATATTTACCTTGAGTTGTTTAATGTTAACTCTTTCACATCATTAACAGTCAACACTTAAAAATCTGTATTATTTGACACTTGTGGAGTTCAAATTTGAACACACTAAAAAGGTTACAGATAAAAATTACTACAAAATAACATGTTCATCGCAAATGTTGCATGTTTTAACAAAAGTAAATGTAATTTCTGCCCATCACTTAGATTTCATTTGGTTGCTTCCTTCTCAAAAGTTACAAAGAAATAATTAAGGCATGCTGGGAAATGCTAATATGGCAACAAAGCTGTCGATTAAACACTAGGAGTAGTGTTGAATTGTGCTCCTCGACACTCAGAGAATGAACACGGAAATATTACTCCCTCAAAGAGTAACACTGAACACGAGCTGTAGTCTAACTTAGAAAATAAACTCCCAAAATCCAACTCTTTAACTCTGCTTTGGAAATTCCAGTCCAGAAATTTGCTTTGCAGGTTGGATTTTTACTCCAGCCAAGAAAGTAGATATTCCTAAAGCATCGGCTTCTGAGATTTCAAAACAGTGTTCATGCAGACTCCATATGCAAGGAGTTTTTAAATGAAACGACTGGGTGCATCGAGTCTTGTTGTACCTGTTTGTGAATGTAACTCTCTAAAGGCACCCAACACAATCTGCGATTAAAATCTTCTTTGACATTTCTTTGTTGCGGTGTCTCTGCATTACTCCAACTCAGTCCTGCTTTGTTTTTCTCCCACAGCCAGAAAGCCAGGCCTCGAGGATTTACTACATTTTGTTTTGATGCGTACACTTCCTTAAGAAGATTACAAAAAAAAAAAACTAAATGTTGTCAGTTCTTGTGCTGTCTGTTTGCAGCAAGTCTGCTTCTCTCTGCATGTGCGCGTGTGCATGTCAGTGTGCGACTGCTTTGTCTGCCTGTGGGTGCACACATTCAAAGAGATAGAGAGAGGTGTAGTGACAGCATGAGAGAGGTGCATGGTAGTGTAATGAAACCCATAATTACAGGGTGAGAGATGGATATTGTTCATGCGATTGACAAGTTCCTTTCAGTCACGAGTGCAGTTTTCTGTCAAAGGCCTGTCCCCCCCCCCCTCCACCTCCCCCCCTCCTCCCGCCTCCCCTTTGAAGGCCGTGCACCTTCTCCTGCTGCATAAGAACACAAAGGCATCACTCTCCTGGATAGGGAGTGTGCTTGGCGATAATACATGATTTGCATTTAATTCTTGGTTATGACAGGCTGCCTTATAGTATTGTAGAGCCCCAGGACCAATTTACATTGTGTCCTTATCTGGTGCCACAATGCTTCGCGAAGGGACAAACATTGGAAGCGTATGACATTCATCGGCACGATATGGTAGTGATGTGGTTAGCCAGTGTACATGTGTATTATGACAATAAAAACAGGCAGCTGATGTGTTGGGGATATTGTAGTAAAGGTGCACCTGCACACCTGGTTTGAATGAACCCATGCTTTTCTGTGGATGTTCTTTTTTTATTTTATGTCTGTTTGTTTACATCTAAGCAAACCGAACTATAAAAGTGAATAGATACTTCCTCTTCCCTTGAAAGGATGAAACTGTGTTCCAAATGTCAGACCTATTTCCTCATTCATTTTTTTTTCTCTAAGAACAGTGTGCATGTTCGGTGTCATTCATGTCGTGACATCTTCACGTATCTGTTTTCACACCTGTGTCTCCACCTCCTTCCAATATTAGTAAAAAAACAAAAAAAAGACATCTTGTACTGTGAACACAATATTGTTCAGAACTCGCTTCTTGTCCCCCTCTGCAGCCCCTCCAGACAGTGTAAGCAATTTCCCCGAACATGGCTTTATCTCTGACTAGTCTTCCAGAACAAAAGTTCCAAACAGGAGAATCTAGAATGTCACATATCAGGTCAGTGCATCCAGGTGTGTGATTCCTCAGATAGTTCACATTTTTAATTCCTCCTTACATGCCACTGGAGAATAGCAGGAGCGATGGCTGCCTATAATTGAGCCATATTGTTGCTGAGCATAGGATTCTTCTGAGACATGGGGGGGTCAAGATGGAGAAAACACAAGCCTGACCCTGGAGACAGACAGACACAATCTGCTGTACACAGATCATAGCCACGCTTCTTCCATATCAATGCACGTTTTCATTCTCTCAGCCTCCTGCACTGGTCATTTGCTCTCCTGTGCCTTACTGCGGTTCACGCAGACAATGTTAATCCATTGTAAAATGTGTCAGGTCTGGCCTAGAATCATCCCAGCTTCCTGATGAGTGATTAAAAACGTATGGAGCATTTCAGCATTCCCAATGAGACCCTGCCAGCCAGCCTGGGGATATGTGCTCACACTCAATTTCAGGGCCTCATCTGCCACTTGCACCTTTTAAAAAATGAATTTGTCACATATTTGGGGCCAGGAAACTACCCAGCTGAGTGCCACCTCCATTTGAGCTCTGCGGATTGAACACTATCAGAGGGGACGTGTCAAAAATGGCACAATTTGAATTGTATGTGAACTGCTTCACCATGTGCTATTGCTTGTTTTTGTAACTGGCCCTCAAGCAAAGATATATATAAATTACTTTACAAGTGTTATCCTGCCGAGTCCTTTTTCACACTAGAGATGATTGGAAGTGTTAACAATATTTCCCGTGTATGACATGTCCCTCTGTCATGTCCTCCTGTCAATGGAATGTAACAGCAAATTAATTCCCGCAGGATCCTAAGCCAGTTCTCCATTACATCACTTTTGCCCCCATCTCTACAGTTTAAGCATCTTAAGTCTAGTATCTACAGTCAGAATAAACATGGCTTCTGTATTAACACTGAAACCCCGAACAGGAGTTTAGATTGAGAAATGCTTTTGGTACAACAGGAATTCCCGTAGGAATCACACTTTGCCTCAGCATTCCCTGGCCCTTCACAGTTTAATAACTCAATAGATTACCTGCCGCACTTTCCAAGGACATTAAACTAAGTTCTCCTCAGGATCGATGGGAAAGGGCTTTTTGGATATCAACACTGCTCAATACTGCACACTTCATTTCCCACACCATACAGGCTCCTACATCTAATTATACCTAAAGGAAAGGTTTTAATTCTAACTTTGTACAGTTGTGTGAAGTAGCTGTCAATGAGAAAAAAAGACAGAAGCACGTCACTGTAAAGAAGAAATGTTTATTTCCCAAAATAGGACAGATGAGGAAACTTTGTGACGCGATCCAAGGTTTAAAACTTGTATTGGGTAGCTGACACAAAAGAAACACAGCAGACTGGCTTAAGCGGAGGATGTGAGAAGTGGGCACTTGTATTTCAGACAGGTAGCAGGTACAGAGAAGTTATTGGTGCCCACTTGTTTTGTCAAAGACAAGAAGGTCTTTGGAAGGTCTTTTCCAAGTGTGACACTCATTGCTGCAGACTATTTACCTACGCGTGTCCCTTTATTTATCGCACGGTTCCACACCATGAATTATCTAATGTCTTATGGACTGTAAATTTCCCTAATGCAGTTCTGCGCCCTTCCTCTACACTTCCCTACAAACATATACGCACGCAAACACACAGCACAGTCGACCACATGCACACACACATTCATAATACGACTTCAGTCACCCTTTGTAAGACTACTCCCTCAACTTTATTGAGTATTGAGGCAACACAATGCCCACATTTGTTTGCAAGAGGTAAGTGATGAAAGCATCTGCCATAAGAAGCCCTGGTGTCCTTTTGAAGCCCTTGTGAAGGCAGTAAAGCTGCTGTCACCAATCAATCAGCGAGAGTACCACAATATTGTTTACTAGCGCAGCTCATTAAGCAATGTAGCAGAACATGCTAACTTAATTTAAAGTGAGATTTATTGTAGCCTGGGCAGGAGGGAGCCATCGTCCCAGAGCCCAACTGTGTGCCATGGTGGATCTGAATTGGTAAATTACAATGTAGAGCTGCTGATAAATTGTCCTGTTCTCATCTAACCTACTTACTGGTTTCCAGATAAGACAATAATGAAGAATCATTTGACGCCGAGGTGGAGCACAGTGAAGTTATTTGCTCTCATGACATCAGGCCTTACTGTTGTCCAATAAAAACACACACACACGCACACACGCACACACACACACACACACGCACACGCACGCACACACACACACACACACACACACACAGGCTAAGTTATAAATGGAAGTAAATTGGTGAAATGTAGAGACATGGGAGACTCTCATTAACAAGCCGAGGCAGGTGAAGTTGCAGAAGAAGTTTCATTTTACAGTAAACTAAGGAGGGAGGCAAAAGCAATCACCATCTAAATTAATTGCTTTTTACTCCTACCATTTCTTAAAAATTAGAGTTCCTGAAATATGTTCTTGCAAAACAATAAAATTGCCAATATGAGGCAGATCTTTTTTTTTTAAATTTTTTTAACAACAATATAAAAGCCTTTGTAATGCATAATTAGCTTGAGCACTCTGAATATGTTTATAAATAACAGAAAAGAAATGCAATAGGCTGACAATTTAACTCCTCTCACTTACTCTCACACACACACTGCAACACATCTGTCGAAGTGACACTGGGATGCCTCCCACTGAGGACGAGGTCACACAGAAGCCCAGTGATCAGGACTCTCAATGGGGTGCTTTGGGCTCCTTCCCAGGTACCAGATCCAGGGGCATCTCTCTAGCAAGTGCCTCTGGGGAGAAGTCACACTTTTAAAAGACGGAAATTAAGTGGAAAAATGTCTGCTCACTCACTGATGTAATTATCTGTCCTGGATTAACATCTGTTCGCAAGCCTGAGTGCCAAGTCCACTTCAACATGTGCCAGTACCTCATGGCTGTGGCGGGTATGTGTACCTGTGTCTATTTCCAAACACTGTGTATCTTGGCACCAGCTGCGGCAACTTTTCACTCTGACATCCTCCACCCATTCAACATCTGTGTATTTATGTGAACATCTTGGCTGCAGTCATTGAGAATACCAACGTTGTGACACCACCTAATCAGTTTCCACAGTTTAAACTGCTGCTGCACCGCTTTTCTTAGATGCAAATTATTGTCCAAATTACTCGAGCTTTTCAAAGTAGAAATTAACTATAAAGTATTATACTGTTTTTGTTTTTTTCTTATTTAAGTTTATATGACTAAATCATTTTACTACATTTGGATTTTGCAGTCAGCCATATTTATTGCTTTGGTATTTTCTGCCGACTGTCCTTTTATTATAAAATTAATCCAAGCAGGGACAAGTCCTAAAAGATGATCCTTTCCTGTTGGCGGAAAACCTTTGGAAAGCTCATCAGCATGCTTCATTTATCTATATCGCGTGTCAACGTGAGTGTCGGGGTGGGTGTCCACCTGGTGGCTTATTCACACCTTAACAACTCTGTTGTAACAGAGCTCAGGTGGCCTGTGTGTACTAGAGAGCCTGCTTGATATTCAGCTAGCAAACCTGGGCTAATCCATTATGCATTGGCATTGTTATACTCCTTTTTACTTTCCCCTCCTTATTAGAAGGGCCAACTTTCCCTGGTGCTGCTCGAGATGTGAGCTAAATGAATGATTCTATTTGAGTTGTCGTTATTAACACGCAATAACCAAAGGATTACGGCTTACTTACGCCTTGCTGTGGAAATGTCATCCAATATAAGCGGACGGAATGCATTTGGATGACCCTTGGGTATACATGGTGACTATTCCCAAGAATGCTAGGCCCACTGGGACCAAATTATAATTGAACTATATCATGGAAAAGAGAATTTGCATCTCCTCTCGTTAACTGGGCCCTAATTATCTTTGCTCTTTAGTTATTGGAGCAGAGGGGATAGAGCACTGTGTCCTCTCTATTAGATCAACTGCCTGGGGAGTTTTTTAGCTATAGGTTAATGAACTGCAGAATACCAGGCAGAATGCAATCACAGCTCAGCCAATATTACCAAGGTTTCTGAGCATGTGCATCAGGGCTGGGGAAAGACAGCTCTCAGGGGAGAATACCCCTGCACTCTCAGAAATGTATAATTAGCAACAATGCCATGGTGGTTTTCTCTTATTGAATATTCAATATTTGAAATCATCTGCCCTGGTTGCCACACAAATGACTCAGGCTCAGGGATACTATCAAGCACCATCATTACAATGCATGACATGTTTTACAGAGCTGAGTTAGTATAAGATTTGTGTAGCCTTTGGCTTGTCAAATGATTCCATAATTGATTAGATTAATACCGATCAGTGCTAACATTGAGCACAGGGTGGACTGATGTCAGCGTAGATCAGATAATTGAATAAAGTGAGTTAGAGTGAAAGCATTATCAGTGATTAAATGGTTTGAAAGATGTTATTAAAGTAATAGAACATTCACACATGGTAATTTTCTGAAGGAAAAATGCATTGATTTGATCTGCGTATCTTTTCGAGGGGTGTGAAGGGGCGTACTACACAGAGTATGAGCTAAACAAAAAGACTGATTGCCAGGTATTACACTAATTAAAAAGTAGGTGCATTTTGTCCCCAAAATGTTCAATTTAATTTGCAGGCTAAAACATTGTTTTTCCATGCAGTAGTCAATTTTGAGAGTTTGTGCTACTTTTTTTTCCAAAACATGTCTTCTTTCAGAAAAGAAAACTTCCAAAATACAGATTTAGGTGTTTATTTTACTGCACGTTACTACACTACACTGTGTATTTGTATATATAAAATGTTGATAACACATTCATTGTACAGTACAGGTTGAAAGGCATTTTCTGATACTCTGAGCCAAAAAAATCTCCACTTCAGTGGCACTTACAGTATGTACACAGTTTTATCGTTATCTCCATTCTAAAGGATTTTACAGAGGTTTGTTCACATACTACACCATTCATGCCTGATTGAACTAACATTTTACTCCTAAAAATGTGCTGAAAACTGATTTTTGCATGGCTGTTGACAGTTTTGTCTGATGGAGTGATAAAATGAAATGTACAAAATCCCCTTGGTAAAATTGTTTCACTCTAATGTGTCAAGGACATGAAAGAAAAATGTCAAACCCGTTTTAATCCAATGTTCAGATTTCTGCTCCAGACACGAATGCAAAATAGCACAAATATAAAAATGTTATAGTACGTCCTTTGCAATTTAAAACATACAATTTCACAAACCTTGTCATTCCAAAAATAATTGCTCTAATACATTAGTAATCAACCGGAGAAGTGTCATGGTTACATCTATGAGCTCAAATATTTACCTTATTCCCCTGTAGTGTCCTGCCTTTGTTTTGTTTCTCTGAAGGTCTTGTTATCGGACACAAACCAAAGACTACGTTGGTGCAACAGACATGCTAGGTTATGTGATCTATCTTCATCCCACACTCTTCACCCTTTAACTTTCTACAGACCTAGCCACTCATCCTGGAGAACGTTTGCATAAATGTATTAAACCAATTAGCTTGATCCTTTTCAATTCTATCCCAACTTAACCCGATGACTTTCCACCAGTAGAAGCAGTGGCAACAAAGCCGGGGATGGCTTTAATCAATCATGTTCCTCCCTGGTTCCGTTTCTACAGACGATCTGTAGTTTATTTACACGTCCTGCTTCTGCCGGCCTCCCCAAGATCCAAGTATTCTTGTGCGCTGGTGTCGTCTTTGTTCTGCCAGTCGCTCCGGCTGAGGAGTGTCGCCACGGGTTAATTTTATACCCCTTCATCTCAGATTTAGTTGAAAGAGTGTGATTAGCACCTACGCCATAAGGAGCTCAGTCCACTGAAATGAGCGGATTGTCCATCCTTAGCTAAGCTTCAGAGAATATGAACTTTATCTCTTGCAGCACCACAGTCCTCAGCTCTTCTACTTCTTACAGTGGAGGGACTGAAAAGGCTGCTGCTTGTTGCCCCCCTGCTGGTTCTGCTTTGCTGGCAGGCTCCGGCCTTGCAAACCACCACTTCTCCTTCTATGGACTTGATTTCCACTGTCAACAGTAGGCCCTGGGTGGGGAATGGTGGTGGTGGTGGTGGGGTGGGGGGGGTGGGTAGCATGGCTTGCTTGGATCATCAGAAAGGGACATTTTCTTGCTTTTCCACAGAAGCAAATATCTCATTGCACTTTCCAGGTACTCATTTGGCATCAGATTTTTGCTTACAGTGTGGCTAAAAAAAATAAAGTGTTTTAACCGCGTTTTCCAGCCCTTGTTTCATGCGGTATTTGAATCAATCCATCTGTCTACACAGGTGTAACACTTCATGTTTTATTCACGCTATCGGTCTGTCAATGCAACGGAATGCTAATTTTTTTTTTATGCTTTGAATCTTCTTCCTGCATTTTTATGTCTCCTAAGTATTTTGAGGCAACAGCTGCCACCATCTTTGTTGTGTACAGTTACCTTGGTTACAGGTGTTGTTCCCCTGTATCACAGGGTTTGTCGCAAAGGCTCCGTTTACTTGTTCTCACGGACATAGTCCATGTCACCCGGCTCTACAGTGAAACAGTAGACTGACTCGCATCGGTAAATCCCGTTAGCGTTTTCCAAACTCTGTCTGTTTGAGCAGAACCTCTCAGTCTAATCTGGTCTCCAGTCGTCCCTGCTCACAAAGCTTTAGCATTACCACAGATACCAGTTCTTTCCGCTGCAGAGAGGCTTATTAAGCTGAAATGACTATTTACTACATTTACTACTATTTTTAGTCGTAGTTTTTCTTGATGAAATTAACACTGAATACGCCTGTATCACATTGCGCATAAAGAGCTCAATTTCACAGCGGGAGTTTTCCTGGATTTAGATCGGAGAAGTCAATCGCTGCTTGGGACTTGCATATCATTTTGTAATATCGCCAAGGGCATATATGTAGTAACTAAGCCATCGGGATAACCTTTTATTTATTGAAACAATCCCCAGTAGTTTGAATAATTCCTAGCATTCTTCACTGTTTGTCTCTTGTTGTCATGGTATGTATTTTTCCTTCCCCCTAGTGTCGGTGCACACCATCACCACTTGGTGCGGTTGTTGCCGTGCACTTGTCTACTGTATATTAATTTCATAGTGAAACAAATCCTCAAGGCAAAGGTTCTTGATTTGAGTATTTTACTCAGGTTCTTTGAGTAATCGTTTGAGGCCTAGATAGATTATCGATTCGGTAGGCCGAGGGGGACGCACTCTCTGCAAATTGTGTAAAGCTGTGTTTCACATGAGGGACAATTTAAATAAATGAGCTTAAACAGGAAACTTAATACAAATTCAAGCAACCAGTTCAGCAGTACTGCGAGTAATTTAATCTGTAGATGTTATAATTCAATCTGCATGTGGCAGATGCAGTGGTCAGATATATTCTGACCAGTGCCTCTTAATCAACACAGCGCAAACTGTGCATCAAGTCACAGATGCCCTGACGTTCTGTGGCTCTATCATTCATTAGTAATTCTGAGAAAGGATCTGTATAATTGTCTGTGTAACAGCAGGTCCAGTGCTTCTGTTGTTTTCATTCATTTTGTTCATCAGACTGAATCTCTGAGGACCCAGTGCCATCTTATTGCCATCGCCTCTCCAGCTGGTTCACAGGTGGCTAAGTACACTTTGCTCTTATTTGTCTGGCCTGGCTGTTCAATATTAGTCTTCTCTCCATCCACGGAAAGGCCCCTGATATTGTTACGAGAGGGGAGCATGGAATCAAGAAGAGCAAAAAGGCACTTGGCTGGCATTTCCCACCTTGGCTAAATTCAGCTCCTGGTGCCTGGGCCAAACTGTTTCGTTTCTGTTTGAGCATTGATGATGACACTGTTCCAGGTCTCCACCTGTGTCCTCCTCCTCTGATCAGTGTGGCGGCCATGCTGGGAAGGGATAAGCAACAGCAGGACACCCTCATCTTTCCCTAGTCTTTCCGCGCTGATAAGCATCGAGAGATTATCGGGATAGCAAGGTGTTAGAATCTCAATCTTTTATGCTTGACCTAAGATCGATGTACATATGTCTGTTTGACTCTCGTGTTTCAGCTTCAGTCATTTTTGCATAAACAACTCTTTAGGAATTAATCTACAGAAAATGTTTCTTTTAAAATGTTTTTGTTTTCTCAATGTCAGTAAAAAATAGCAATGTTTTGTCCAACCAACAGATCCCAATTAAAATGTATAATGCATTATTGGCTATTTTAAAGTGCTGTAGTTGTTAATATTTTTTTTTAGCATTCTTGCTTAGCCTTCTTATCCTACTCCCCTATTTTCTTCATATTTATTACGCTTTGGGGATTATGAGCGTTAAATGCAATTGGGGGATTTGTATAGGAGTAAAACCTTATTTTCAATCCAAACATTAATGGTATTGATGCATTGTGCGAACACCTACTTTATCCTCACCTAAAGTGGGCGTGTGCACTTTGTGCGAGTACACCCACATCCTGACGAATGATTTGCACCCGCTAATGATTTACACGTTTGGACATAACACAGATTTGGAGAGGAGGAGCAGCAACTGCTCACACAAAGCCTTCAGTCAGACACAACGAAATGAAAAGATGTGTGGTGAATATGCATTAACTTTTCCAAGTTATTCGTATAAAAAGACTTTTGTCTTCCCTCTTCTACTCCCTCTGAAGCCTCAGAAACACTAACATTCGCCCTTCCTGTTTTTAGACTCTGTATACTTGATACGTGGTCTGAGCTGCATTCGCCACTTGGGTTGGGTACTGCAGGTTCAGTTGAAAGCCTTTGTGCCACCATGTACTGTATGTGTTCTAAGGCAATTATTTCATTGTGTGTGCTTTGAAAGCCAAGGCCATATATGTAGCGGCCAACAGGGTAAGAGTTGACACTATTTGAACTGCAGCAAAGTGTAATCTTCACAGTGCTCAGCATTCTTTATCATTGATTCTTGAATGTGTTACAATCAAATTTGAAGGAAAAGAAGAGAATAAACCAGCTCATCATTTTGGTACTTCAAATGCATGCATGTACAGAATGATCTTCTCAGAAATGTCCTGTTCATGTTTTTTTTTCTTCAAATGTGCTACATGTGCAGGTTGCTTGGACGCTCTCGCTGTGTTTGCAACTCTTGGCTAGCTTGCTTACTGGTTTGCTAGCTAAGCGCAGTAATTTACAAAATCCAGAAATGCACTTTTAAAAGCCTTCAATCAGCAAATGATGACACTGCAAGAAGCAAAATGCATGACAACCGACCTCAGTTACATGACATGAGCACAGTCAGTAAAGCTTCACTCACTGATGGAACACAACTTCCATTTGTTGGTCTGTCTGTTTGACTCATTCATCTAAATGCAAATTACAGTTTTTACTGAAGTGATATCAAGCATTGATAGACATCATTTTGGGGCATCTGGTTTGGTCCAATATTAAGAAGGAGGCAGAGAGAAGAGTCGGTGTTGTAGGTGGGCATGGGCGGATGGAAGGATGCAGAAAAAGATGGAGGCATGGCATGCTCTTGGGGGTGGGGGGTGGGGCGGTGGTGGTGGTGGGGGGGGGGGGGGGGCTTGGAGTACCTGGTCCAAATACCAGGGAAGGCCAGCTGGGGCTTTTGGCAAACATATTTAGAACCAAGTGGCAGACCCTGAGCCCCTGAACTAATCCTGTTGCAGGTGATTATGTGGAGAGAATTTTGAGAAATAGGCACAAGACTACACCCCCTGCTCTCTTCCCCTATACTTCCTGTATCCTGCCGTGGAGGTTCGTTGAAGCAGCATGTGTGTTTGAATTCACATTAAATATAAAGGTAGTCCATGTGTCTCATTGAGCTTTCTTTAACAACGTTTAATGGGATTCATTTGCTCAGAATTTCCAATAAAAGATGCTTTTTACCATTGTACACTGGTTTCCGCGTAAATATTATTTTTTACTTTGTTCATTCTCATGGCCAGTTTCCAGTGTCTAAGCACAAAGACACATGTGCTTCAGGTGTCCCTTTTGTCATGGCCAGATCATCATGTTGCAAAGAAATATTTAAAAAAAAGAAAAGAAAACTGTAATAAATATGTAACATTCAGTCTCACCTTGAAGCTAAATAAGATTGCATAAATAGGATGTACATTTTACTTTAGACCTGCTTTTTTTAAGCACCCACACACCTGCCGTGTCAAACCACGTCGGTTTAAATTAGGAAATCAGGGGGACTTAGAGAGTCAGTTTTTGAGGTTTAGTCAGGAACGACTGACCTACTTTGGGTTAAAAGGACTCAAAATGGTAATGTGAAGACTTTAAACAGTTTAATTGAGATTTTTTTATATGATTGTGTTCAGCTGTGCAGATGCTTGTAAAAATATAAGCTATTGATTGTCTAGCCCAGTTTCAACATTTTATTTAGTTATACCAGTACAGACTTGGGAAAACGCCAGAACTGATTCCCGACATTTTAGTATTAAGTATTTTTTAAAGATATATAGTGACATCTTTTCCAGATCTTTGTCTAAATGCAGATCAGATATATCTTAAGTGACAAAGTAAATGTGCCGCTCCTTCAAGCAGTGCAAACCTGTCTTAAAGATTTCAGTCACAAACTATTTAAAGTTTGGGCTGGCAATTATAAGCAATTAGTAGAAACTATGGATCTAGTACAGTCTTTTTGTGGGGGTTGTGGTGCTTTTGAACGAAATCAAGGCACGCCATTTAAGCCCCAGGGGGCTCTAAAATTACTTCTTTTCAGGTTACCTAAACATATTCAAAAGGTAAATGACAAAATGGTCTTTTTTTTTCTTTTCTCCTATTCTTTTCTGTTGCTAGTTGAGTGGCAGGTACAGCATGTGACAAGCAGGGCTTGTAACATGCTCCAAATCTGTCAGGGCTGATTGCAGTGGCCTCGTTTGACTAACGGCTGCATTTGGGAAAAAAAAAAAAAAAAACACTCAGCCACCACGCCCAGTTGATGATGAGATTATGAGCCAAAATGTGTGATTAAAGATTAAATCTGCTTGGCCTTCCACAGCCATATGGGCTTTCACTGGATTGTACAGTAACCTTCCTATATGATCCTAATCCTGTGGTGGATTACAGACGCAATATGGGCAGTGTAGATATTTCTGTTATACTGATGGTGCATAAAGTTGCAAATATAACAGATTAATCATCAGGGTTTCTCTCCCAAAGCTTATGTTCCTACATCTGACCGCCAAACAAAGTCATTTGCATTTTATTGATAGCCCAGAGTAGAGACTGGATCTTTCCACATATTTATTGTCATTATATTGTGTTTATCTTCAAACATGTTTCCAGCATGTAATGTTGCTTTTATGCTGGCAATCCACATGGTAATCAAACGAATACTTTAATATCACGAGCGAATGAAATCAAGGCAACATTACAAACCCTCCTAAAACGTGTTTATGCAAACTGGTTGTATGTAGTATTATATGATTTTTGAAATTAGGCTTAGAATTTTCCTATTTGACAAATAGCATAAGGTATTATTAGGTTGTTAGGGCTGACTACGGTCACCCTGGGCCAACATTGATCTTTTAATGTTATAATATTAGCTGAATGTTCTTTTGTAATTCTCAGTGTTGTGGGACTACGTTGCATGATGATTTTACACTATAAATAAAACTGAATTGAATTGAATGGTAGATGATTATAATGACCTGCAGATTATTATATAGTTTATATTGTATCTGCAGTTTATTTTTATTTATTTTTAAAGAAAACAACTGTCATTGGGATCCTGAATCATGCACGCTGTTCATTTAATGGGGCGACACGTGCACTAACAGTGAACTCACCAAGAGGAGCAGTCTATCTACACGAAGCTAGCTGGCTGTAACATGAGCAGTGGTGCTTCTAACTCATTCTAGCACATGCAGTGTTACAGAAAAAAATATTCAACCCGGGAAATTCTGACAGTTAAAAAAATACATTACTCTTAGGGAATCACTGCCAGTGTTGACTACTGTTGGTGTGGCAGAGAGCCGCTGGGCAATATATCAGTTTTATGATATACGACTAGAAATCGTCTAAGATTTTAGATATCATGATATAACAAAACTGTTGTTTTTTTTCTGGTTTGAAATGCTGCATTACAGAAAAGGATGCCACTGAACACACTAGACTGTTCTAGCTGCCTTATCATTTGCCTATATTCACTTTGTCATTACATCCGCATTGCAGATGACTTTTTTTTATTAAAAAATCTGGTGTAGATATTTTGTGAAAGCACCAATATTCGTCACTACAATATTTTTTCAATATTAATATTTGATTTTGTCCACAACGCCTTCAGGTAGAGGACTTCCTTCCTATAGAATATAAACAATCTGCATCTAAAAAACAGTAATATCAAATAATTGAGCTTTGTTGAAATTGAATTGAGAATTTAGATTTGTGTCAAATTTGTATAATTGTTTTGTACATCATATCCTTTTCCCTGAAACAAACCCAATCAGCAGAAATAGCAGATGCAGACACAGAGAGATACAAATAACACAACAAAACAAATTTAAAATAAGGCTCACGTGGGGTCTGGTAAGAATGGTGTGGTATGATTGGTGGTGTCACTCTTTGTCACTTTATAGGCACGGTGCCACATATCATCTCTTCCTGGAAGTAGCTTAACCAGCTAAACATTCTCACGAGCTTGCTGTCACTTCACTCAGCAAAAATAATCCTCTCCAGACCCCAGCCAACCAAAACTCCCTGCCAAAGCATTTTACTCAGTGCTATTAGAGGATTTAGTTATCTGACTTTTTGACTTAATTTTTTGTGGCACTTCTTCTTTTATCACACTTTTGTCTTGTCTGTCAAACCACCCTTCCAAAGTCATGTTTCACTCAAACCTAATCAAACTTGGGTAGATTGAAGAACTAGAATGGGATCATAAATACATCCACTAAGATTTGACCACAAGTGCAGTTCAGTGCGATGAGCACGTTGTCTCTCTGAAGGGGTGAATGACACAGCCACAAGGCTGTTGTGCACAATCCATTACATGGGCTGTCTATTTACTTGATGTTTACAGTTTTACTTGGCTTTCCAATCCAGTGTTGCGCTCAGTAATGTTCAGAGTGTTTTGCCCTTATTTTCTGCTTCATTTGGGAACTGCAGGTGAGGTGAGTTTGGTTCTGCTTTCAAATGATGTGATAGTCACATGGAGACATTGATCATGATGGATGAGATTTTGTCTCCCTGCACCCGTGGTATTTGATGGTTGTTAAGGAAGAATAAAGAGCGTAAGTAGCATCCAGCAGACGCACAGGGCCTCTCATAACAAGACAAAGTGGGAAATGTAGGGATTTATATAAAAAGGATTAGTCTTGGCTGATAATACATTTGGTCATTTTGCTTCATGAGGATTCTAAAATTAAAGCTTCATATGACATCTCATGGATTCAGAATTCATTTTGAGGCAGTTATTTCTGTCTCTGCCTCTCTATGGTTCTCTCTCTATCTCTTAGAGCCAAAGGGTCAGTGATTAAATGATGTATTCTGCGGAATGCATCAGCCAGGTGGTGTACAACGCATCTGTTGTGTTAGTCTTCCAGACACAGTCTCACCCATGGCAAGCCTCTGATGTGGAAATGGTCTCAGCTGCCGTGTTTCCATTTATTCATTGTCATCTATTGGACATCTATTTGTTCAGTTTTCCACAAAACACAAACTGGTTTAATTACTACAACCACCATCAGCTTTCCAGACTCCCCTATTCGTCATCCCTGCATGGTAATACCCTGCTAAGGTTGTGTGCACATCCAGTGCCAGTTTTTAAACAACACTTTGCACTTTAAGTTAATGTATCTGTAATATGGCCACACTAACATTTCCAATTTCTTTTTACATATCTGAAAAATATCAAAAACTAAACAATAAAAAGCAGATATTCTATTTTATGTTAGAAATACAGCTTTTAGGAAACACCATTGCACATAAAATCAAAAAGGAGAACTTGTGTCTTATTATTAGTGTGCAGCAGTATGTTTACTGAATTGAATTTAGGTCGTTGTAGAAAGACTTTTTATTTTATGCTTCTTTGTTATTCTACTCAATAACATTTCAGAGGGCATAAATGTATTTTTTACTCTTGAAAGCAATAATTACTTATAATTTTGCAAATTAAACTTTTTCATACAGCATAAATGATGAGTTTACAAAATAGGATATATTGTTAGAGATACATACATACAATATGATAAACAACAATATTAACATGCTACATACAAAAATTCCACTATTACAAAACATAACAATAGTAAGAACAATACACACGAAAATAGGTCATTCTGCATAACAATAATTTTCCTATTAACACTTTAATTCCAACTTTTACATTTATTAAATTTCACTTTGTTATTATTTTGGCATTTTTGACTTTATTGGATAGGCAATAGTAATGCGTAGGGTAAGACATGACAGTCCAACATGCAATACAAGTCCCTGGCTGGAATCTAACCAGGGATGTAGCAGTTATGTGGCATCTGCCGGAACCATCCAGCCGCAGAGGCGAATCCTAACTAAAAATACATTTTTAAAAGCAAGATTTCTACTCATAAAACGTTATTTTCTTTCAGTTATATTGTTATTTTACCTTTGTTAACCTTCTTAATCCTCCTTCTACCCATGCCCAGATGTAAACTCAGGCTTACCAAACATCTAAGATTAGAAAAAAGAAATCAACTTACCAACAGGAGTGTAACAGTATGTTTATTGGACTCGCTGATGCCTCACACAACACATTTTAACAGCCACTTCTCTGCTCACTCTGTAGGGGTCAATCGGCCAGCCATCATGTGGAGCTCACACTGAACATGAAACTCAAGTCCAGGCCAACTTTGACCCTTCACAACTCCAGTCAAGTATTTATTTGTTGCGTCTTCAACAGGGATGGATATTCTCCAGCAATATTTAGTACCGATACCTTGACTTTGAGACCAGTTCCTGAACGATACCTTTTTCAATACCATTTTAATAAAAGTCCTTTTAACCAAACACAAATTACACTGCACATTACTGTACAAATCTTTCATTTCCATGCAGTTTAGAGTCTAATTCTCTGGGTTAAGTCTCTGTGTTGCTATGACAGACATGACGCCACCCTATGTGGGTAAGAAGCGCAGACAAATCTTATGTCTGCATTATGAAAATGATTAACAACAAATTGTTTCATAATTGTAATGTGATGTTACCTGGTGTCTGTAATAAAATGAAAAGGAAAGGACAGTTTTTTTGGACTTGGATCCAATGGAGGACAACTGTTAGGCCTTTCAGCAAGGTACGTAAGGCTAAGTGCTACATTTTGGGAATCATTGATCAGAGTTAATTGTGAATATACTGTATCTATCATTTTACTTGGTTTACTTTATACTTGAGAGACCACAGGACAGAGTCTTACCACGGAGTTACATAAAGCTTCATAGCCAATGCAAATCTGTTGATTGTTTACATTTTCAAAGCTAATTTTTTATAGTATTAGACATAAGCTTGAACTACTAATATATGTCTGCCAGTAAAACATTAATATTGGGCACAATTTGGAGTGTAGCTCCGCCTAAAAAGGAAATTTTTACTTTCGCAAATCTCCTCTGGATAATAAAAGTGATGCAAGGGGCACAATGTGAGAAGATAGTGCTGCTTAATCTTCTATTATAATAACATTTCTACATTCCACAAGTGCCCTGTTCTGTGTCAATCGAATTCCAGCAGCTAAACTTTGCTTTTAAATATCTTAACAGTCCAACTAGGGATTCACTTGAACTTTTGACACTGGCCTGACAGCTTTGTTGGGAGAGCTTTGATTTACAGTGAAACCCGCGTCGTCTCCAGTCTGCTTTTATGATTTAGATGCATGTATGTCAAGGAGGTATTTTTATATATCATGCTTTTTTTGTCACTGTCAATCTTCGCCATATGAGACTGCATGGTGATGAGTTTCCCGGTTATCACACGTATCTGTTTATGAAGATGTTATAGGGTGGCATGTGTGAAAGATTTATGTTACAGTCTCTTCCTACACCATTTCTGTATCAACTGTACTGTTGATGCATGTTGATGGAAGAACACAGAGGACAAGAAGTATCGGCACATATCACCCGTTTATCAGAAAACTGAGCTACTACATGTCATTAGACATGACTTGATTTCATGAGACACTGAAATATAGGGCAGTACAACATTGATGGATATGTAATGTGCAATCAGTACTATTCAAACAAATGAAAAATCTGCGATATAACCGAAAGGTTTTTGTTTTTACATTCTTCCAGCCTTGATTAACCAGCAGCCTGAAGTATTGACATAGATCATGCGCAAATGCATGAGGGGCAATTTGTAATTAGCAGAGTAGGATAAAACTATAGTTAACTAAGGAAGAAATTTCTCTATAATTTGTCAAATTAATCGTAATAATGATATCAGATTTATTTACTGGCATATATTTAATACATTTTCCTTCTGTTGCTTTTGATCTGAAACTCATCAGGCTGAAGAGAGGGAAAAAAAAAGACCGTTTTTTTTTAGATTTAGTCGGGAATAGAGCTGGAAAAGTTCCAAATTGTTTCACATGAAAGCAAAAGCACATTTTTGCAGCTTCTGTACCTTGTGTAGAAAATATTTTTTAAAGCCCAAGAGTGTGTCATTATTTCACAGCAGTTACCTAATGAGAAATTCCTACAAATGCTACTGTTTTGTTATAGTGTAAAACAGTGGCATTTCTAAATACTATGTATGGTGGGAAGCCAAAAGGCATTTCTTTTTGCCTGTAGGTATAACCTACAATTTCCTTTCTTGTCTCCATAACTGGCAACATAATGGTGAAGATGCTCCCTGTTCCCTGCTCTGTGTATCTCCAAGTGTGCAGCTGCCGCCGCCCTGCAAGCTCCAAATAATCCTGCGTCCTGGCAGAGCACTATAGCCTAAAATAATGGGCAGCACATTATCTTAGCTAACAACATATTTCTGTGTCAAGGGCAATTTGGCAATAGGCTTGATGTTTAAGGACTCATAATCATTCGAATAGCATTAGCTAAACACCCCTTTAAAAATGTGCGAGCATGCACACACATACACACCGAGGCTACCGCACACAGCGTGGTCTGTGATTGATTAGCGCAGTGGCACTGGTACAATAGCTCGGAGGGGGCGCAATCCTTAAATAGAAGATTTGAAGGAAGAGAAAAGCAAGCCAAGAATTCTGATCAGCTGCAAGAAAACTGTTCTGGATGGTGTTCAAGTACAAACACAAAATCCTCAGAAGTAAAATAAAAGGAACTTTTTTCCTCCTCTACACATGAGCCAGTATCTTACCAAACAGCATCCATACGCTCAGCAAGACAGCAATGGGATTTTACTGATACCGATACGGTACTGCTGATAGACGCTCATAAATACTTGAACATCATTTTGTAAATAAAGAGGGTACATGATGTGAAGTCATTTTTACTGTGGACGACATAATGAAATTCAAAATGTCTGGAAGATTTATCGCTGTTCACTACGGTCATATTTTCCTCTGTGTGGTAGAGCAAATTGATGTCAAAAGAAGCACATCTTAAACATTAGGTCAAAGGTCAATGTCCCTAAAGAGTGAAGAGATGTAAACAAGCAGTTGGTAGATTTGAACCCCCCCTCCACAATGCTTATTAAAATATATGTTCCCTTTATAGGAGAAGCTCCAGGATTAGGGAGTAAGAAGATAAATCACAAGTGAAAACCGATGCTGGCACGGTTAAAGATAATAACTACAGAGCTTTTCGAGCTAATAAGTGTTCCACTGACTTGAAGTCAACAGTCTCATTATTTTGGGGATCAGTAGGGGCATCACCACTTCATTGATGGAGTTGGAGGAACAGTTTTGCTCAGGCAGTCTGAAACCCAGCAAATGTGCTAATTAGTATCAGTTTATCAGACCAATTTAGGACTGTTTTTCAGTCTCCACTGTTGAAAATGTGAAAAATGAAAGTCACAGTAACATCCAAAAGTGATGATTACATTGCATTTACTCTGGTTTTGATGTACGTGTACGGTTGTACGGTCTATAACTCGGAGGACGATTTGTGTGACTTAAACGTATTCTGTTGAGCTTTTGAACACTGCATGTAAATGTAACTTTTGACCGTTTACAAGAAATCTCCACAGAGAAATCTTTTCTCACATTTTCTGGTGTTTATACATTTATGTATCTTTCCAAGAGCCAGAGAATTGTGACACATTTATTCTCCTGACAGGCGACAACATTTTGTTTTCAAACTAAACATTTCACACGTTCATTTTTTTTGCCTTTCTATCAATTCAACAAATCCATCTTCCCAATCACTGTCAGCTGATAATAGAAAAAAAAAAAAACTTCAAATCAAAGAGGCAATATTGTGAAGTCTTGGCATGAACACGGCCTGCACCATGCAATCCCTCTTATCTGATTAATATTTGGCTTTTGACAGCTTTCAAAATCCTGAATACATTCCTTGAAAAAAGTGCAAGGCGACTCGCATTTGATTTCACAGAAAACTGCTTGGACAAGTGGAAAATCGCATCTCCTCTACCAGCGACTCCCTCTCCTCCCCTCAGTCATCCACCATTAGGCTTGCACAGTAGCAAAACCTGTTGGCAGTCTAAGCCATGCTGCTACCTGCTGAAATGTAACTAAGACAAAGCTCCTTTATCTGGCCTGCTAGTCTGCTGTCCTCAGCACACAATTTACAATTCAGTCATTTAACAGATGCTCTTATCCAGACAGAGACATAATAAGCGCATTCAAATATGGAGGTGGCCGAGACAGCCTCATATATCCAGCAAGTCCTCCCAACTATGTCGGATGTGAAGGACGCGGGGCACTGGTGTTGGAGGTCACGGGAGACCTGTCTGGATGGCAGACTGTGGAGATGACTTACTTTATGACTCCCACTTTGGATTTCTCTCCCTCCCCGTCTCTCTTCCTCTCTCTGCCTCTCCCTCACGCTCCTCCTCGGTGGATTTCTCATTTCCTATGTTTTTTCTACCTGCATGCCACATTACATTTTGAAGGTGAATCCCATAAATACTGAAATTACTTTGGAGGATAAATTACTCAGAGGGCTTTTTTCTTCTTTTTTTTTTTTGGGTGGGGGGGATTACCATTGCATGGAGTCCCTAGCTCCATTTTCTACCACTGGAAATTCTACATACATTCTGACACGGCTATAAGTCTATTTTTCTTAAAAAAAACATTGTCTGGAAACAAAGGACAAATGAAGGAACTGAGAAATGTGCTGATTTATTTAATCCCTTTGAAATATATATCGTTTCCAGATTTGTTCCCCATGTCTCACGTTTCTAATTCCGTCTCAATTTTTATCTAAGAAAACAGGCCTGGAAAATTAATCTCCTCAATACTCTTGACAGGGTCACGGCCAGACCCACAGACATTCCCGGCAGGTGCTCGCTCTGCGCCTGTATGCGACTGTGTGCTCGGTGTATGTGTTAGCATGTACAGTTGGTGTGTCTTTAAATATGTATGAGTGTGTTAACCACAGCCAGCTTTCAATATTGCACTTTTCACTACATATTTCACTTCACACATCTTTATTTTTAATCTTATCCTTACTTTTGAATTTATTTGGTGGAAAAAGAGTTAATGATATGAAGATACAGTCGATATTTATGTGAACCAGTAAACTCAAAAGATTTTTCTCATGTACCGTAGACCTTCACCAGTAGACAGACCTGACGGCGCTTTTGTTTACATAAGCTCACACTTACATATGCTGTCAAACCTCAGAGTTATATTTTCCCGACTATTTGAAAAGCGATTACTATGTGATGGTATAAGAGCTGCCATGTGTAGGCTACTGGCCCGAACTGAAGCAGTTGCCAAGGCAAACAATTACAAAGGCTGTCTTCTGAAGGAAGCCCAGACACATTGCAAATGTAAGACAATCTGTGACTGGCCGCTAAAAAGATTCGGCATTGTCTAACATTTATACAGTCTCTGCCTTCCTGCTACCAACGCACACTTCCATCATAACATTTCAACAAGCGCCCACACAGGACAAACATATGTGTGGGTGTCTCAAGTGTCAGAAGAATATTACACTGGATACACCCCTATCCACTCGTCATCCTCCATCCATCACCTTTGAGTGACATTGTCCCTGTGATTCAAGCAAACAATAAAGCTTCCTATCATATAGTGTAGTTCAGTCAGGTGGCAAGCTGAAGCAGAGAAACAGTAAAAAGGAAATTCATCAACACGTAACAAAGTGTAATAATGCGTCTGTGTCACGTTCGGTTTCAGAACGAGCCACTAGAGCGCTAGTGACTGAAATGTCTAGCAATGCTGTGTGGCGCTCAGCATGCCATCCTCCATTGTTGAGTTGAAAATGTGAGTGGGTGTAGCATACTGGAAGCATTTTAAAATTCAGTTGACTTTTTTTTTTTTTTTCCCCACAGTCAACAAATAAAAAGATAATCTAAAAGCTAAATTTACAAAAAGAAAATTTAAAAAATCTTTTAATTACTGATGTGTATCAACAACCTCATCAACCGCTGATAAATTAAGGTTATTGTGTCATTTCACGAAGGGCATATTTTAAAAATTTTCCTTCCAAAGAGTGCCACGACATGCTTTGTAGCGATGACCAAATTAATCTGGTGTAAATTACTCAGTTAAAATGTTTGAAAACAGATGAAGTTAAAACAGTATGAACATTTCTCTCCCTTTTTGCCCGTCAAAGTCAAGGATGAAGAAATATGTTTGAGCCAGTGCAAGTCACAAGTGCCGTTTGATTGTTTTTTGGCCAAGCCCTCCCATCTTCCCCACAACACACACATAACCACCAACACCCTCCCACGCCCCCCTACACACAGCCTCTCCGCAGGCATGCCAGTACTGTGCTGCGCTTTCACCATACAGAGCAAAGGAGGGCCAAGCGGCAACTAGGGCAGCGGGGGCACAACCTGTCAGGGAACTCTGCTGCCAAGCCTCGAATAACATTTGGAGGTAGCCTTGACTGAAAGTGACTTTCAAAGTTTACCATAGCATTTGCGAAGACCCACATCCACACGAACTGCATACAAAAAGACGGTTTGAATCAGTCTCGTCTATCATCTGTGCAGCTATAAATTATGAAACTGAAATGGAGCAAGTCACTTAAAATGATCGAAATGTTGATCTTTGTGTGTAATCTCAAACAACTGACTGCAGACAGCATTAGTACGAGTCTACAGCCACTTTAGCAACACTGTAAGGCTGCAATTAGACTCACTGAAGATGGCAGCATACCAACATGCTCCCAATGGTTATATGAACATACGGACGTTTAAGAGAATACTAACCAAGCGGCATGTTAAGATTTCTAAATAAAACTTTTCTCGAGAGGATACGTTAAGGTGTCAGCAAAGGGATTATAATTAAGTCATTCAATATGAATATCTGCTACAGATTCAATTGCAATCCATTCAAGAGATTTTCAGACATTCCAGTCGAAATCACAAATATTACCTGAATAGTGGTGCTAATCGAAAAATTCAAGTGGCTAAAGTCTGAATGATAAATTGTCTGGAAACTATGAATGTTTGAACAAAGTTGGCCCAAAACTTATTGTACTTGAGATATTTCACTGGATAAGAGAAAACATTGATCAATTGGTGATTGCTGGTACTAGAGGAGTAGAAAGAAGTATTCATTCTACGGTGACCATTAATGTTTTTAAAATTTTTATGGCAATCCATCCAATGCCTTCAGTCTGGACCAAAGTGCTAGACGAGATGACCAAAAAAAAAAAACCATAAAGTGATAGTAATAGTTGAAAAAACAGAACTACATTAAATATGTTTATAGTCCACTTCTTTTTTTTTTTTTCCTTTTTTTTTTTTTACATAATATTGCTTTCTCCATCGATAGTATGTCTTAATGGATGTCCCGTAATGACTCTACTCTTTGCATTTCCCGTAGCCTCACCCAGAGAATGTGAAGAGAGTCTATGTGATTACACTTGTAAATGGAATGTCCAGAAAACCACCACCAAGTCATCAGTCATCCTCAGCTCGTTGGAGATTTGATTGAATTTCATCATTTCTTTCAGTCTGAGAGGTTGTGGAGGTCGATAAGCCTGATATTTGTGACAGTGTTAGTCAAGTACAAGAATAATATAGAGGAGGAGAAGGAACACAAATCTTGTATTTCTTCCACACACTCTTTACAATCATCTCAAAATGTGAACTTTATGAACCTATGTAAACTTATCTTGGTCTTAATGTTATGAAAGAGCAATACAAGAGAACAATAATAAATGTATATCAGTGGCAGCATCTGGACAATACAGAACAACAGCTTTAGTGCTATGTAATTGTGAAATAAAAATTGGCCACAATTACAGTGTTTCAGAGATATGTTTTGAATATCAACACATCAACCTGGCATGTAAAGGCAAATTAAGTTAACATAAAGTCACAGCAGAATACATTTTCACCTCTTTGCAGAGCTGCAATTAAAATAAACACAGCCGGTGTTTCATGTAAACATGATTTGCTTTTCAGGTGATTCGCCTTTACCATTAATGTTTTCCCTTCCACTAATATGGATTTTCCACTCCTAGAGAATGGATGTGTTTGTGAAAATGGTCTTAATATTCATGTAGCTCTTGTCTTAATGTCTTTGCATTGGTTATGCAAATTAGGTATTTTCAAAAAAAAAAAAAAAAATCCTGTATTTATATCCAGTGGCCCCAAAGAGTATTTGAACAATTAAGCCACAATTAATGTCATTGCTTTAGATGTCAAACCAAATGGTATTCATTTTAAAGAGACAGACCATTTCAACTTCAACTTCTTTAATGTGCCATGAAATGACCATGAAAACTAATTAACAAAATATCCCACAAAAAAGGGTTAAATGGTTTTAACCACAGTCATATAGTTAGAAATAAAGGCAAAAAAATATTTGAAGACTCAGTATTTAGTTTAGCGTCTGTTGGCTTGTTTCCGCTAACTTCTTGACAATGACTGCACATGGAATTAACCAGTTTCTGTAATAGCTGTGATGACAATGTCACAATTTCATTTTGAGGTTCCCATGTTTATGTTTAACTGTAACCTGAGTGCAGTCTGGTTGCAGTTCTTTCCCTTTATTTCTCCATATGCACATTCTACCCATGTGGCAACCCACCCATTGGTGTGTGAACTGGCGGTTTGCCCCACTGCCATCGTAGTGTTTTGGACGCACCTAATCATATTTGGAAGAGAGGATGTAGCTGGGAGAGCGACGAAGGGTGCATCTGACTCATAGATCTGACTGTGAGCCCGAGCACGCTATGTACACCTACCCACCAATACCTGCAACCTGACTGCACCCCAGGCCTGTCAATCAAACCAGGCATGCCCCCAATCGTACTTCTGTTTGAGGCCAAATATCAAAATAATTATGGAATTAAAAAAAAATTTTAGGAGGAAAAATGTATTGGCAGTTCACATTTTTTTAGTGCTGGAACCAGCCCTCAGTGGTATTGCTTTTACAACACTTCTGCATTGGCTTCACTCTTCAGACACGTAGACGTTTTACGTAGTCTATGGTTCTACCATCAGATCAGATCCAAATAAATTTGGAATTAGTAAAAAGAACACATTTTCAAAAGCTGCTGTTGACTGTGCATGTTCTTTTGCATTTTCAACCTTAGCTGACTAAATCTCTGAGCTAATGAATGGTTTCACCCGGGTCAATCTTCCCCTGAACCCATAGCCGTTGATCCTTTTTCAAACGGTGTGTGAATTGAGTTCTATATGGCAAATCTCATTTATCTCTGAAGTAATCCGTGGTGAGGCTTTTTCTGTTTTTTCTAGATTTTACTCATAGCTTTGTGGTCCAATCAGCTGCTGGTCATTCTGGCTCTTCCTGTGTGCCTTCCGTTCTCACATGTTGCCCAATTTGAACTTTTTGACAATATACCCAACTGTGGGGGATTGAAGATTGAGGTGTTTTTTTTTTTTTGCTGACCTGACTGCCTTCTTTGTGCAAACAAATGATACTCGACCTTTTCACAAAGCTCGCATCACTTTTTTTTTCCCATTTTTGAAATTGCATTTGACTAACCAGTAGTGAGTTTATTTATAGTGGATGTATAAAATCAATTACAAGTATGTCAAAACAGTTTCCCCTGGCAAAGTAACCACAGGTGTGGTTCATCACGTTCAACACTGGACACATGGTAAGTTCATGCTGTCACAAATGACAACCTGATTTATTTATCTTGGTGAAAAGTATAAATAGAAATGTGTTTACAGCTGTGCTAAATGTTTTTGTCTATTAATCAAGTACCTAGTATAGCGAATATTTTATGAAACCCCTGGATGTCTGCTGATTGGTTAACCCTCCACATCGTTTTCGGAGCCACTGTATTGACATAAAATTGTATTAATAGAAAGATAATCTCATCTTTAATTTTTCACCATCACATCAGAGCAATGTCGCCCTCATCATCCTCTTAATTAGCTGTCATAATATGGCCGAGAGGAGTTCCAGAAAAGACACTTCCCTTGACGCAGGACAATAAAGAAATTGGAAAGGTTGGTTTCTAGGATATTTCAGCAGTTTTTTTTTTTTTTTTGCTTCAGTCTCTTTTAAGGCTGCAGTCCTCTTGAGTGCTAGCTGTATCTATCCTAAGTGGAAATGGAAGAGGTGAGAAGGTGAGGCTTCACTGGACACACAATACATCATATATGACAGCTGTCTGGTCATACCCCAGCGCCTATAGTCTCTTCTTCAGTTATTAACTGTTCCTGCAGTCATGCTCAACATAAAAGGAGATTTGCGAATCAGTATTTTTAATACGATTTTCAGAATAATTTAGCAGCAGCTGTACTATGACTAAATCTTGAAGTGCTCTATGAAGGTCTTTAAACATATTTTGTCTCATGGGTACATTTCTTTGTATGTCCTTAGATGGAGTAAGTGTCTTGCATTGCACATTGTCATTATGAATCTCTACTTGGTTGATATTTAATGTCTGGTTTTGGATGTGATACAGCACTTGTGACTATTAAGGGCATCATCAACTTCATGCACACCAAATGCAAGCCTTTCATAGTTTCCGGATGAGACACATATCTGAGCAGCTGGGAACACAATGCAAAACAACAAGGTTTCAGTGGATTTGATGCCCAATAATCTAATTCCTGTGTTTTAAAGAGTACAATTAGAAATCATTTTGTATATTAATTGTATTCATCAGTCAGCATTTTTAGGTTTTAAAATGTTCAATTCATCAAAATGAATTGGTCATGTCATAATTTTGTCAACAAATTAGACAATTTTGCACGAGGGTAGCAGTAAAAGTAGTTTGGAATTTGAATTTATTAATGATATGAGTAAACAGAAAACACAGGAAGCCAAGACCAATATAAAGCACTGAGGCACTAAGCTAATAATTTAGCTAGACATTAGAACACACACTTTGTTACAAAGTTGAATAGAATGAGGTGTCACAAACTTTAACAAAAGTTCAAACGTGTGTGTGTGTGTAGTGGGGATGTATAATTTTACATGTGCAGTAAACGTGTAGGAGGCTTGTTTACCGGTCCTCAGCTGTTTTTTTCTATCAAATAATGAAGTATTGAGTTTCCGATGTGCAGGTGTTGGAATTCACATGTCTGAAGAGTCTCTCTGCTCGCGGTTTCAGACCATTTTTTTCTGCCTCATTTACAGCCTGATTGGAGTTTGGGCAGCAGAAGAGGCCAGGCTCTAATTCTCTCTCATAATGAATTAGTGTCATAATTAGTAACAGGGCTAACCTTCTTATTGCACAAAGCAGGAATGCTTTTTGTGGCATTTGCATAGTGTGTGCGTGCCCGCGTGCGTGCGTGCTCACACAAGAAGCCAAAAGTGTTTTGTTCAGAGTGCTTATGCATAATTTTCTGTTTCATCAGTAACTGTTACTAATAATATGTCTAGCACTCCATGTACCAGTGGATTGAGCACTTCTGTGTACTTTATTCTAAAGTTTTCTTTTCAGTGTCTCTAGCTTTACCAATTTACACCTAGGAATACACCCTCACTCTAACAAGAAACACCATCCGAGTCGCATATCACAGCAGCTGGGAAAAAAAAATTTTGGGGTTAATGTTGTTGCTATTTTTCAATTGTAGCTAAAGACAATGTTGCTGGTAGAGAAGGCTTATTACCAAACAGAGCAGAAGGTGCTCCATAATGAAGTTCCTTTATAGTGAAAGCAGAGTCTTTAAGCGTCGCGGCGCCACACGTCAAACTTCATTTAAAGTACCATTCTAAAGTTTATTACTCATTAGTGCCGGAGCTGAGAGAAAAGTTCTTTTGTTATAGCAGTCTGTAATTGATTAGATAACTAAGCTTCTGATTGACAGGGGAGCGATTTTCACTGTGTTTCCAATTAGTACTCAGCTGCAAAACAAATACTGTAAGTCTAGCTTAAGATCTTGTGCTTGAGCAAATTTTCATTGTGGGGAGAACGTTATGTTAACTTCCTGCAATTTGATCTGATATTATGCACCATTTTTGCACAATAATTGTTATTACCATAAGACCATGTGTGTACATTTGAATCAGAAATTATCAATGCCACAGATGTTTTCAAATTCTCAGTTCATGAAGTTCACTGAGGCATCATTTTGGTCCTCAAATCATGATACTTTAAAAAAAAAAATTAATAAGTGAAATATTTCTAAATGTCTGGAAAATGACCGACTGAGGGCACAGTTTGAATTGAAAGATGTGAATCTGAAGGTCTGTTCACATTGTGAAATACACAGTTTGTAATAAATCATAATATGATTATTGTGCGAAGTGTTAAGGATTAAAAGCTTTACTTTTACTGCAAGAGGTTTGGAAACTAAATTCTGATACATATTTTAAATATTGAAAAAGCCTTTTGCAATCAAAAATTTCAATATGAAGAGAAAGGATCAGCCGGTGTAGCTTGATATTAGTCAGTGAAATGAAGTAAATAAGTTATACTGTTTAAAAAAATACAGGAGCAAATCTGTGAGACCCTATACTTAAATGCCAGCTGACCTCACCAGTGACGTTCAGTAAATATGGTGGCTTGACCTTCAACTATTTTGCTAATTGCTGCACGAGAAAACATGCTTAAAGCCATCGCGCATGACTTTTACATATCAATGAACGTCAGTTACATTCGAGCCTTTCCCAAGGGAGTTCACATAATGCTGATTAATCCTGTCACTGACAGTTACATTTCTCTGTAATTCACATGGAGTTTTTAGATCTGGTGTCTGGCGAGACATTCCCAACGCTGGCCGGGTGAATGCATGCTGAGCAAGCTCAATGGGAACAACACGCGAACCAGAAACTTCTGGCAGACGAGCTGGCCAACTTCCGGTTTATCCCCATGTCAATTTGAATTGGGATAAAATAACTCAATTTTGCAGATCTTCTCAACTTTCAAAATATTATCAGCCCGAATGGATCAAATTCTGATAGTGAAATGAGTCGTTTTGCGGGAGTTGTAATGCTTAAAACAATTTATCCATTGTTTTAAAAAGCAAAGATCACATTCAATTAAATAAACTCATAATTTGCACATGAAGTCAAACTAAACACTTCTTTAGGGTTTCTGCATCCACAAAACCTTCCACACATCCTTCCCAGACAACCTGTTTTCCTTCTGCCGTGTTTTGTTTTTTTCAATAGACAGGAAACAGGCAGACTGTAACGACAAAGTCTAAGATGTAGGCACATGACCACCGTGTTTTTTATAATTACTCTCATTCTTGAAGGGGAGACAAGTTGTGCACTGCAGGTTTAAATGACTTGTGACAGTGAAATGAAGCTCCTTGTTTTGAGTCGGAAATCCACAGAGTTCAGTATCAAATTGTCTCACTAAATCCAAATCCTTTTGACTCCTTATACAAAGCTACTTAGGTTTAGCTTATAAAGATTTTTAAGTCATATCATGTTTAAGAACTAAAACTTAAAAGACCGGTTCTTGAGGTAAAACTGTAGTTAGATATTTAACTAATTTGCCTTTCATTTAAAATGGAACAACTGATTTGATTCAATTGCTTTCTGTTTTGTCGGGGAAAAAAATTGGTTTGAAAATTTAATTTGAAATTTGTGTGACTGGGAGCTTAATGAATCCAAGACTTTTAACAAAACAGAACCAAATCCATATTGCTGCCTTGTAGTTTCAATATTCAAACACTAATGTATTCTAAGAAGCTTCATGTGAAAGCTGTATGATAGCGACAGATATGGAATGAGCAGAAGTGAAACATTTCATTTTCTGTTTTATGGAAATAAAAATATCTTTAAATGTTGGGACAAATGTGCACATATCAACATTTTGTTATTTAGTTTGGCTTGGTTTCAATTTCTAAAAGTATGTCTTCCTACAGAACCACAGAACCTTAAGTTGCAAGTATAAGTTCACGTTTGAATTTCCGCTGTAAATTTATTAAGCACTGATACCTGACTGTGTTTATTCAAGAATGTAACGATAAGAGTGAGGTGATACGTTAAAAAATGCAAACTTATTTGTCAGTTTATAAGGTACACCAGGTTAAAAGGAGTGCAGTTTCATGAAGGGTTAAAAACACATTTTAGATGTTTGCTGATCCAATATTGTGGTCATTTTGTAGGTTGTCGTTTGCTGTGCTATTGAATTGTATTTTGGAACAGTGACAGCCTTTTCTACTATTCTGTTGACCTCATTTCATTTAGATCAATGGGACTCGGCTAAATAACAGAAACATCGCTGCATAAAATGATACCACAGCATCACAAACAGAAGCCTCATTGGTCGAGTCAAAATCTCTCACAAGTGTTTCACCAAAAACAAAACATTATAGCCTTCAATAAGATTTATTGTATGACGGTTATTTATGACTGTATACAGTACATGTACCTAATTAATTAACATCTCAGTGTATTCCAAAAGTGTACAAATAATTGACTCTAAGAACGTCGACAACATTCAAAGCATTCCTCCTGATTCTTGTTATTCAGTTAGATGACACCATGCTGCCTCTGTGTGTTAACATTCACGTTGGCCAATGACATGTCAGGAAGTGTGGGTAATTGTACACTGCGCAATTGCTCTTCACTAGCTTTTGGGCAAGGAGTCGATTCAATCAGAATCTTGTTATGTTCATCTGAATATATATTCATCCTAACTTGAAAAACAAATATTGTCACTGAATTTAGATACAGGAAAAACATGTCTAAATGGAAATGTTATAGAATGATTGATATAACCCTGCTGGAGTATTCAATCACATGTTTTGGTAAATGAAAATGGAAGGAGTAGAAATAGGGCAGGTGTAAGTGATAGCTGTGACGGATTATTTTTGCATGAAATACCCGAATATTTTAAATATCATGACTACTGTCATTGTACAAGTGAGTACAGCAAGTCCCAATGTTGAAGCCTGCATGCTGAAGTTTATTTCCAATGCCAATAAATGTCTCTGTTCATTAGAATCAGTGTGAGTTGTCTGTGCTAGATACAACTCTCGTGCTATTTCCGAATAAAAAATACATTTGACACAGAAATTAATTCCCAAATTGGTGGGAGGGTTTGTAATTAAAGGCAGCACATACTGGGGATTAACACAATTGTATGGGTACTGGTACAAGACAATAATAATACTCACAGCTTGTAATGTAAAAATGTCTTTACGTCACAGAGGTTTAACACTAAACTTTGACATTTTTATTAAAAGGTATTATTACAGCAGATTTATGAATACACGATTTACAATGGTTCCAGGGTATTTAAAATAGATATGTGGGGGTCATAACACACATCTTGCGGTGTAAAATGTAACACTATAATCGTTGGAATAATTTGCCATAATGGGAGAAAGTGGTACAAATGTCTGTAATGATGGGGTATAGTTTGAGTCGAGCAATAATCCATATAATCGTGTCAAACTGCTCAGATGAATAGTCCTTGATCGTTACTGGCCAGACTTCATCTGAGATAGCCTGTGTCTTTAATTGGCTTCTCCCAACTGAAGCTGCAGAACACTCAAGAGTTCATATCTACTGTGGTCTAATTAACATAATAACAGTATTACATAACATTGCAGAATCACTGACTTCTTTTAAATCACTTCTTAAAACCCATTTTTATAGAATTGCTTTTAAGTGATGTCGTCCTTTTATGCAGTTCTTTTGTTCCCCTGTTTTTGTTTGTTTATTTTATTCATTTATTTATTTGTTTTTTTTCTATTCCATTTGCTCGTTTTGGTTATTTGTTTGGTTTTGTCGTATTCATTACCTTTATGGTATGGTCTTTTTTGCCTCCTGTTTTCTTAAACGTTTACCGGTATTGACGGTATGTATGACAATGCTTTGCTTCTCTGTAGAGCACTTTGTAAACTCTGTTTTTAAAGGTGCATTAAAGGTAATTATTTTTAATTCTCTTAGAGGAAATTCTCTTTTGTTATTGTATAATAATTTAAGAAAATTGGGGGAGGGAGGGCAGTAATAAGTAAAAGTAACAGTAAACGAGGCCTTGTGTGTAAGATGTTTACCTGGCATTGGGTATTGTGTCTATTATATGAAAAATGTGCAAATAAATCAATTTTATTTATATTTTTTTCATTTTTTTTTCATTTTTTTTTATCTCAATACACTACTTACATTTTTTCGTGATGGGGAAGGGCATCATATGTTTGGTTTGTTTTGACCTCCCTATTGCACTGCTGCTAAGTCACACAAAATAAATGTGTTGTTCTCAACTCTTAACTCCTCCATGTTATCTGACAATGCATGTAGCCCATTTCATTATGAAAATGCACCATACATAAGACTCAGACTCAGACTCAGACACAGAGAATAACCTGAGGCTCAAATCTTTATATTCCACCTACGACTGCAACTGAAGTTTAGCTTCCAGACACAGAAACAACACATTGATCTGGTTGGCTCAGGGCTGTGAGCCATTGGGCAAAGCTCTTGATTAACTGGTCAGTCTTTCTCTGAACTCTGAACTTCACCTACAGTCAAAGACTTTTGGGTTGAGACCTAAATAAACCGACCGTGGCTACGAATGGAGGACGAGATACTCTCGTATCCCCTTCAAGGCGGCTGGCCTCGGTCTGCATAATAAGGTGAGGATTTTAACGAGTCAGGGGGGCCTCCGTATTGAACTGGTACTCCTCCACAGAAACAGGAGCCAGAATGAGAAGTGGCTCAAGCACCTGGTAGGACTCCCATGCATGTGTCCCTTTGGAAGCACTCCAGGCACTGCCAATTTGAGGTTTCCACGGTAAGACCTGGAGGAATTTGCAGTGAAAAAGGATAACTGGCCGCGCTGCTAAAAGTGTTGCAACTGTGACGTGAATGACCAGTTTGAAACACAACGGATGTCGAAATATCAGACATGAATAGAAAACAAGTTCTTTAATATGATGTGGTTAAACTGCACCTCAACTGAACTGTGCTCTAAAGGTGGAATCAGCGATTTCAATCCACTACACTTTTTGTCAAATTCAGCAAAAAAAAAAAAGAAATACGCCTCATGGTCCGCTAGCTGTCCACTTTCTGCTGGAAAAAAAAAAAACATCTGCTGTTTATACACAGCCCTGGCTCTGTACAAAGGAGAGGGAATAAGAGGGGAGAAGAATAATTTATTTTTATTTTTAAAAAAACATTTTCGGGTGGTGGGGGGAGGCTGAACTCAACAACATCATCACATTGTGAAGAAGAGATGGCTGAGAAACCGAAAAAGGATAATAAGGTTAGAAGAACAACAATTTATATATTTATATATATCTCACGTTGGGTACGTTGCTTGCTGTGTTGTCGTTAGCTCTCTTTCATGGTATTTGTCTTGAAAAAGTTTGCTTGTACAGTGGAATTATTTGGATTGACGCAAAATTCAGAATAATACGCGAGGTAATGTTACTTTTTCTCGTTAGCTTAGCGACAAACCTACAGTCCACTCTTTGGTCACAGTCATTTTGCAAAATGAATCTCTTACTCTGATGTGTTGTGCATACTGGGTTTGTGTGCTTATATGTCATTTGTTACAAGGCTGGAACTTCTCACCTAGTTGTTAGTGTTGTTGCGTTGACAGTGCGCGTCCATGATTTTTTTTGGGGGGGTGGAGCTTTGGAGGGTCTCTGGAGGGAGGGGTGTATTTGTTTGCCTGTTGAGTTGATATCATCTTTTGCCACAAATTAACCATCTCTTCTGCCTAATTCTTTTCTTACGTGAATCAAGTCCCGTTAACATCCACTTAATACTTTGTAAAGTCAAAAGTTAGGCAGTAACAGCAGTAGACTGCTAAAATCACAGTGATGTCTATAAAAAGCAGCGTTCCCTCGTCATGTTGTGCAGCTAAAAGAAAAGATTAAGGGATCTAAAATGCAGCAGATAAGAATACATCAAGTAAATTAAACAATTTAGTTGTCCATACAGATAGTATGGAGAACTAATAAAGCATCAAGAGTCATGACTCTTGTGAAACCTGTGAATCTTTAATAAAGCCCACGTATCCCAAATGTGCCTCCTGTCCAAAAGCCTGTCTTCAGCTGACTGAGCTGTTTTATATCACTTGATTTAGGTATTTGCCACAGCCCACCGTTTATCATCGAGATAACAAATACATCATTGTTAAGACTACAGTCATAGCTACTTTGTTATTATTTGAGATAATGGTTTCACAGGAAGGAAACTTTGCCAAGACCAGCACCAGAGAACACGGCAACCCTTCAGACCCGGATTCACCAAAAATAATATCACACAAAGATCCAGATGATGAAACCAGCTGTGATAACAGATGTTCATGTCGAATCCTGTTTCTCATGCAGTGTGGTACAGTATGTGGATACCAGAGGGAATCTGTTCGTATGCGAGGATAATTGCTGCTTCCTCCTGGCCTGCTCTTCTAAGACTGTTGTCTTTAACACTTTAATCAATTCTACTGACTTAATCATTTATTAATTACTTATTAACAATGTAATAATATCGCAGATTACAATATTTCCACAGTCCATGAACTGTCATTATTTTTCCACAGTATATTGGTGCTGTGTGGTGTTATTTTATGTATATGTAAAAGATTTCCAGTTAGTCATTTTGCTCTGTGACTTTTAAGCTTTGTGTTTGAAAGCCTTCAGAGGATAAACTGGGGGGCAAGAAAAAAAGCTAAGAACAGGTTTTAAATGTCAAACAGTAAATATCGTTTTTCAGCATTTTGGCAATTTGGAAATATTAGTTCCTCAATAAATAGTAATAACATCAAAAACAGGAAACTGTATTGGTGCAATGCTTTAACATTCAACATTTGAAATGCCTTTTTAGGAATAGAAAAGATTAATTCAATTTTAATTTGAAACTGTATGATTTGCGTTTTTATAAAGATAAACTGGCATTCATGTCTGCAGTACAATTAAATGATATCTGAAGTTGCGAATCAAAATAGTACACACAGGCCATCTTATGTAAATAAATGCATTAAAATGTAGTACTTCTAATCTTCATTTTCACTGATGTAGATGTGTGGATCAGACGAAATCAAAATAGCTCCATTTGGGCAAACAGGCCTATTCTTTACATCTGGCAGACAAAAACATGCATCAGGACAGGAATCTACAAACACAAGCTGGCTGAACAGAGGCTATTCCCAAGGTGTGTTGTTTACTTGAGGTTGAGCTGCAGCAGCTGAGCTTTGTTCATAGAATTACTCAAAATAACCAATTATCCATCTTTGGCAGTATATAGAACCATTCCCAAACCCCAGAGGAGGCCTGTAGTCCTGACACTGACAGAAACAACTCATGTCACACAGTCTAAATATAGCTTCTTTTTTTTTTTGTTATATTCTTCTCTTTTTCTTCTTACTATCAGTGTTCTGATTAGGTCCATGTGTCCTTATGTCTGTCTGCTCCAACATCTGTCAGTCCATTTTTACATCTGTCAACTCAAAGGCAAACGAGTAACGTATGAGTACTGGCTCTGATAGATGGGGGACTTGGAGGATAAACATGGAAGCAATAAAGTGATACACAGAACACAATGAAATGATACTGCTTTTGAGGTGCGGAATACAATGATTCACAGATGAAAAAAAAAGAAAAAAAGAAAAACGTTGCGCTTGAATGAACCCGCGGGTGTGATTACAACCCGTGCTTTGTTTAATGTTTTTAATTTAACATGCCACTAACTGAGATAGTAATTCTTCATGTGAAGTTGAAGGATGGCTGGGCCCTAGTGTGGGGGTGGATCAAACATTGATGAAGTTATGCATGTGCAGGTGTATAGCAGTTTGTGTTCCTGTATCTGAGAGAGGGTTTGTGAAAGAAAGGGCGGGCATCTGTTTACAAATGTGTTGGCCATCTGTAACTCCCGGTATAACGTATTTATTTAAATGAGGGGAGACAGCGTAAGAAAGTACATTTTGATTTTCAAAGAGTAGTGAAAAATATATAGAAAATGTATTCATACTAAACATTATTTGCATTGCAATTACGTGTAGCATAGATCAACTCTAATGTGCAACAGAGAACCTTAGCTATTAGAATTAGATGCATGCGTGCAAAAAAAAAAAAAAGAAACCTGATATCCAGTAGGATTGTAGTTCCTCATAAGTGTATTAATACACTGTAGCTATAAATGTCCTGGAGTCCTGACCTGACATATTAATGCTAATATTAATAGCTTTTTTTTCACGTGTAATTACTTAAATAGACATGCTCTATTGTATCAGAATAGGTTCACCCCAGAACAAAAATCTTAATATTTTACTTCATAATATTCACACAAAATGTGACTAAATGTTCTTTTGGAGTTTACACAGAGGTAATATATTAGCATATCGCCAAGCACTTAATTTGATCATTCACTGCATTTTAATGACTTAGAGAATGGTTTCCCAAAAACCTTTGGTCTCAAGGTTTGCATGTGATTATATTTCTCGCCGCCTCAGTTGGCTTAGACGATCTGATAATGTGATAGAGAACACGTAAACGTAGAGGTGAGACAATCAGTCAGTTAATCAATAAATCTCATAACAGAAAATGAATTGCCAACTATGATGATAATCAAATCATATTGACCAAGCAACTGGTCAAACCGTTTATGTTGTAAAATAGGAGGATATAATGCTTTCTCTGTCTCGTAAATTAAAGACTCTTTGAACTGCTGTTTAAACAGAAATGAGCTATTGGAGTTCTGCGAAATGGTGATGGGAATTTATTACTATTTTTTAACACTGAATAGAGTGACTGATTAACTGCTTAACCAAATATTCAACAAATTAACTCATTGTGAATATAAATGTTCGTTGTTCCAAAACATTAGCAAATAAATGTGTATTTGCTTCATGATGACATTGATGACATTTCTTCCTGAAAAAGGAGTTACAATTTGAGATATTAAGGTACTTTTCTTGTGATTTAAGCAAGCAAGAGAAGCGGCCTTAAAGATATTTTCAATAGCAGTGGGGAATTTCTGAAGGGATAAAAAAGAATCCTCACATTGGCAGTAATGAAACATTTTTGTCATACCTAGGAATCCATGTGAGAACAGCACAAAATCACAAACTTCACTTTAATACTCCCAGTTGATTTGTGAGGTGGCATCACATTTTTCAGTCTCCGCGTCAAGTAAATGTGATGGATGGCCCCGGAGAGGGCGGTGGGGGAATTAAAAGAAACGGAGACATACAGCATGTTGGAATTAAGATGAAAATTGGGATGAAAAGCAGAAATGGGCTCGGTGGATTGGACATAGTGGTGATAGAATTCCACTGGGCAACCTTCTAATTAGTTCTGCTAGCCTGAGGCAGTGCATTGCCACTGGCCTTGTAGCACACGGAGTTCCTGCAAGGCCTCTAATAAAATGATTGACCGCTCCTGCAAAGAAACTGATGATAGCTATCATAAGCATCACACTTGCATTTAATTACCCTGGGGTTTACAATGTATGATAAATAGCCACCTGCAGGTAGATCAATAATTGGCATTCACTGTTTGGTATATTAACTATCAGACCTTCTTCAGAGCTTTTTCAGGAGCTGCAACTGACAGCACACAGAGTGAACGCACTTGGTTCCTTCTCTTGGAATTCTGAAAGCCTATCTCTCATTATGAATCAGTCTTGTCTTTTCCACCTGTGTATATCAGAGCATCTCACTCTATCCTTAATGCTACTTTGAAATGCCACAGCATGGACTGCTATTTCAGTGTTGGTGGATTCATAATCTCACAGACACAGACTGTTTCAGCGAACGTGGTCATTTTATTTCATAACCTTGCGAGTGATCACTTTATTCCACTATGGGAAAGAAAACAGGAGGGTGACTCCAACTAACTTTCTTCATGCTGCTCCTTAATTGGCCAGCATGGGAAATCAAGGGAAACAGTGTCACAGTGAAAGTGTGCTATCCCAATGAGCGAATGGTAAGGGGGAACTTGTCAGGGGCCAGCGTTAGCAACGTGTCAAAAAGGCTACTTTTTTTGGGGGGTGTTTTTTTTAAAAGAGTAAGACTATGCTGTTTAATGGACGGTAGTAGAAGGGAAGGTGAAAGAATATCACGCATTACTACGCCTAACGTCCAATTATCACGGGCTAAGCATCGAGGGTAATAATATAATGAACATAAAGGTATGACGGGTGGTGAAAAATGTCTTCCTGTCACTGGTTTCTCTCCCTTTCCAGTCAAAACCAGAATTAGCGCATCAGAGCAGTAATAAACTAGGACAATCATTTGATCGTAAACACAATCAGAGAGGCCAGACGTAGTGTCAGATATCGTTAAGTGTGAATCTCACAAACGTGTGGTAAATGTCAAAGTAAGTTTCTTTAATTATCCAAATGATGCGAGTTCACCCGCAGTTACTCCAGACTGTTCTTCTCATATAATATAGCCTCATTAATTCAGATTATATTCACACCTCTCATAGGTGTTTTCACACATTTTCTTTTTCTTTGATTTTCTTCTGATAGGTCACGCGTATGGACAAAGGAAATCCGAGGGATTGCGTATAGAATTGTTCAGGTGTTGCGCGCAGTCCCTACGAATATATTCCTAGAGGTGTTGATTGTTGTCACAGTAAATAGTCACCTCAGTTTCTGACAGAAATAGTGGAACAACTGAGTAACAAAATGTCTATTTTGCTTTCTTCCTTTAGGTTATTTCTGAATCTATATGTCCATGTAGGTAGATTCAGAGACACGAAGACACTTTATCTGTCCTGGCTCTTTGTTGCATACTGCTGAATGAAAACAATATCAATACATTTCAATACAATGATTATCATGAATACCAATTAAAACAACAAATAATAATCTGTTGTTTTTGATTTCGGGATTATTTCATCAAACTATTTTTACTAATTTAGTACCCAGACTGGTGCAAAGATGCCTCTCTTTGAGGTGCTTAGATATATTTGTGGTGTTAACTTTTCCGTGCTTGCATACTGACTTTAGATGTCAACGACTTTTTCCTGATCGCCCGACTAAAACGCACAATATCTCCATACACAACTTCTGGTGTGCGTCCTCTCCCAGTATTGTTGTTATTGTCCAATATCTCCAGTACCTACAACACCCCTATCTTCTGGTATCATCCCCCTCCCCCTCCCCTCCGCCCCCTCCCGAGTCGAGAGAGAACACAAACGCTGGCAGCCATACGATGCGCAATTAATTAACAAGCAAATGCAGTGGGAAATAACAGCAAAACAATAATGTCCTGAGAACAATAATACATCCACATGCTTCAGTGAAAATATAGAAATATTTCACAGTCCTATTTCCCATCCTTCAGCAACAATAAAAGATTCTGCAACAAAAGAAGATTTTTCTCCCGCAGTGATATCACTTGATCATAGTTGACACTGAGTGCGCTCTGATCCGCTGGGATCCACTGAGGGTATTGAACATGTTGACACACTGAGCCGAGACATTTGGAAGTAAAACAAGGCCTGATGCAATTTGACTGATTGTAATTTGGATCCGGCCCCACTCAATTGCCGGGTCGCATCTGGGTTCCTCAGAATCGAGCTGACCTGTGAAGTCATCGACCGCAGCGCACTAACAATAGGCAGCTCTGCCTCACCAGTTTCCTCCAGTTTAGCTAAACTCACATTTTTTATGAACTTTTTTTCTGGAGTAACATCATTGTAATAAACGTTTAAATTACAGGAGGAAAAGTCATGCCCACGCAGACACACACTTACACTCGCACACCATTTTTAATGGCACATCCCACCAACACACTACATTACACATCGCTTTCAGTGAGTTTAAAAGATATGTGGCCTTCTGTTTCCTCATTCAGGGTAATTAAAGCTGCAGTAATAGCTTATGTAGATGTGGGGAGGTCTGGACAATCTGATTGTCCAGTTGTCTCTTCGTGCGAAGTGTTGATGATTCCTTTGGACACCGCAGTGGATGGAATTTCTGCCGAAAACACGAATCAGCTCTGGCCACACTCCCTCGCTTTACTCTCATTAAAGTTGGCAAGTGACATTTAACTACTACACCAGGGACTCCACAATGCAAATAAATGGCAACTTCAGTGTTAGAATTATAATGGCCTTCTTATTCTACTTTTAATGACCCCATCTAGTTTTCAAAGTCACCTCCTCAAGAGTAGGTAGCTTCCCTGCTCCTACAAACCACCTTCTTATTGGCTAATGGGGAGCAAACGATGTCAACCTAACAGCAGAGGGATTCTCGGCGGTGAGGTGAGGAAGAGGCTAAAAGCTCAATCACTTACTTTAACTCCTTTACTTTTCCCATTTCCAAACTGTCTTTATGCAGGTCCATTTGGATAATTTTTATGCTACATTTCATACAGGGGTCTCTCTAATCCCCTGGTCCACCTAATGAGGAGGTAATGAAAAGTTAATCCACATAGCTCAACTGCACTAGCCTTTAGCTAATGCTGCTTTTAACTCCGGCTCTCATTAACTTTTAAAACATGATCCATTAACAACAGGTTGGACTACCCATCGGCTGGCCTCCCAAGCACTCTGCGATCCAACCACTCACTGTGTCTGAACTTTAAAGCACAATTAGGTAATTGAGAGAAATTTCTGGTACACACCAACGTGCTAATTAGGATAGAGCTTGGATTTTCTGGTGCTCAGCTGTCACTATTGATTCCTCCAGAGGATTCTCGTGCTCACAGTGGTCAACCATGGGAACTGAACCCAACTATTTTTTTATATACATGTTGATGTTGCACATATGTTTAACTTAACTGCCTGTTCATTTTTACAGCATACGGAAATATCTTTGAATATATATATATATGTTTTCTTACCTGAGGGTTTACTTCAAATTTTCGCAGCAGGTACACATATTGATTTGTTGTATGCACTCCATTTTCATTAAGGAAATTATTAATAATTAAAGAGGATGATTAAAAATTAATCACAACCAACACACACCATAAGCTTTGGGGGGAGGTCTAGTTATATGAAACAGACACGGGCACCACCCACCTCTCCCAAGAGTTCAATGTTGCCTCTAATAAGGACTGCCACGGTTGTCTCCCTGCCCATATATGACAACACTGAGTCATAAAACGTGTCTAACTGAACCAACGATTATAAGTGATTTGATTACAAACGGTTAATGCAAGGGCAAACAAGTGTGTAAATTCTGCATTCCTGGGGCTTTCTTGACACCTCTCAACTGATTACCAATTCATCATTTTTGTGCTGTGGTGACAGATAGTTCTACAGCACCGTTGCTCTGGAGAATGAGAATGAGGTTAATGAATGTGGATCAGGCTAATTCCTCTGTCCTTGCCAGACCGCAGGCCTATAAAATACCCATATATACACAACAGACCTGCGTGGAAGAGACGGTTTGCAGCAAAATGGAAATGTTCACAGTCCTCCCGGGACATCGAGCCAGAATAAAAGCACATGCTGCTGTCTTCTCTCGCAGTAATTGTGATAATGGGTTTCGGATGTTGAAAAAGTTGAAAGGTGTCAGTTCCACAAATGTCATGTAAAAATTTATGGTTTCACATTTATATGCAAGGGAAGTTGCATTACTTCTTGATACATTTTAAACTTTATAGTTACAGCTTTAGGCAAGCCAGAATAGAAATTTTATAGCATGCCTGCCTTAAACACTACCAGTTAAATGGGGACATGAATTTACTTAAGAACTTATGTAATAAAGCATATGCACGAGAGCAATGAGAGCAGCTTAAAATGGAGTCCACAGGCTGTTGTGCCCGTGGTTAAATTTTAATCGGACCGTTAACACTTTTATGGGGTTGTCTGAGATCCTGTCTTGATTGGTCTTGGTTACAGCCCGGCCTCTTGAATCGCCAATCTCTCCTCAAACTGTTTGAACACAATCTAACAAGCAAGGCAAATAAGGCCCAGAATCTAGGAGTTAAGATGATATGGTTCTAAGTTGTCAAAATACAGTTTTAAATTCTAACATCTCCAGGCTGTCACGGAGAGAAAAATGACTTACCGAAACACTGCCGTTGAGTACACTCCTGGCCCCAAAGAATCTCCTCTGTTGTCACAAGCATCTACAGTATTTCCATCCCTGCTGCAGTCGTCTAGTGGAGGGAGACAGTATTTGATGCATTCCCTCATGATTTAAGACAGAATCAGTGACTAATTTATGGGCTTGCGTTGTAATTGAATAGGCATATGACGCATACAGAATCCAGCGAAGAGTAATAGTCAGTATGCACTGCCACGCTGCCAGTGCCAGACAGTCAATTTTACATAGTTGGAAATCAATTTATGGATCTGTACCTTGAGTGTATATGGTGGTGACTTGTGTGCCTGGAGGATCATTTCAATCTCGGAATATCAATCGTCTCTAATGGAAAAACAAAATAAAAACTCTGGCTCTTGTGCATTTTTAAAAAGTGACTTTGGATTTTAATTGGCTCGGCTTTATACAGTTACACTTTATATTAAGTCATTAATTACAGTGATTAATTAGAATCATTAATCATTAATTGTAACCATTAATCATCATGAAATCAAAGTCAATATCTTGTCTAACAGACACTAATGTTTGTCGGAATGATGATTACAGCTAAGGACTGTTTGATGTGATCAAGCCACATCAGACTTGTTCACTCAAACATAATCTGAACTTTGATATTATACTGTATTTAACCTTTATCTATTTTAATGAAGTAATCATGGTATAATTATAAAATGACAACTTAATAGCAATGCCAAGCAACAGTATATACTAATACATGTAAAAATAGAAGACGTTTTCTTATAATTAATGTGAAAATGTGTGGTGATGCAGCCTGCACTGATAATTGAGGAGTTTCCTTATTCTTAGCTCAAAACATGGAGGGAAAGAGCAACGAGTTGGCCTGTGAATTTATATCTGCTGAATCTCAGTTTCACACTTATGAAATTAGCTGAGTTTTGAGAGACGAAAGAGACATAATTCAGCAGAATCCGGCTTTGAGGAGTGGGAAGGGGGCTGGATGGCAACCAAAAGCACGACAGCCGCTTGCAATTACCTGAATCACGCAGAGTAATATATAGGAACGGTGTTGTCAGGAAAGAGTACAAACCACCGAGGACTTAAAAGACTGATATCAACCCAAAAAACAAACGCTCCATTGTTTCTTTGACTAGTTTTCTTGAGGATTGCAAGACAAAAGCATTGACTGTGTGCACAAGCAACAGGCGAATCTTCTGACCGTTTAGTTTTGTAGCAAAATAATGTGAATGTTCGAGGTCATGAACAACCAGCCGTCAGTGCGGTGACCAAACTGCTTCTGAGTAAACAAGCCTTATTAGAGGGGCATAATCTCTACGGTTAGTGTGGAGGCCGAGGGGAAGGAATTACCAAAGGACTAATAGAACCGAGTTTGCCTCACACTCCATGATTAATTAATTATCATTTTCTGCTTGATGGCTCTCTGAGGGCCATGGTGCTTTGCTGCTGATGCACTGTCAGCATTTGAGGCTTATTACTGTGCCAACCCATGTAAACCATATAGTACACTCTCCCTGTTACTTCAAATTACAGAGTCATAATTTCATAGCGAAAATATAATTGGCACACTCATTACACCCTAAATTAAAACAATTCATAGAACATATGCAATTACAGCAACCGTAGACATGTTATGGGGAGGCAGTTATTTAATGAGAATAGCTCTGTGCTTGAGCTCAATTTGATGGTTTCTTTCCATGTATGGATTTCATTTTTATTGTTCATGTCTTGACATTGTCTCTCCAACTGCAGGGCTTAAGAGTATTCCCATAACTGTGCTTTGAGTAGTAGCAATTAATTTAGTGAAAAATAATTTGGAGTCCGAATTGATAAAACATCGACTGGGATTTAACTTTTAAAACTGTAATTACTAAAAGGGAAAAAACAACAGAGATTAAAATGTTGTGTGCTTTCACTCAGCTGTTATGTTTGTAGGGGACAACTTGTTGGTTTAAAATAAATACTTTACATTTTGATAAACACACTGAGGCGTCAACAGCAGCAATTAACCGTTTGATATTTTCAAAATAAAGATCGGATACAGGACATGGCCATCTGGCTAAATCAAAGCTCTTTATAGTTTAACGTGATATTTGTCTACACATTTCATTGTTACAGAGCAGTGAAATGAAGCAGTGTCTGAGCCTTTGGCACATGTAACAGACCAGATGAAATATTGGAGAACTTTCTTGTGCCCAGATTGAAAGCTGTGCATGCACATTCGTTCATGCGTGCCCACTGGGGGCACTTTGGCACATAAAAGCTATTCTTCTAACAACCTAATTTGGGTCATTTCACTGGACCAGCCATCTAAACAAGCTAACAGGCCCACTGAGATCCGGACAGAATAGCTCCAATGTTGCACGGAATTCAAACCTTCCTCTAACTGAATATCAGACTTTTCTTTATTCACATACAGTATTTCATTGTTATAACTCGGCCTGTGACTATATGTTTATCTTCCAATTTGACACTGTTGCGAAACTCGGTTGCCCTTTCAGCGTTTTGCGGTTAAGTATTGTTATTTGATATTACGATGTATTGTAATTTTTCTTTACTGGACCACTGGAAAAAGTTTAATCATACAATTGCAGAAACGCTGTATATCATCAGTGATATTACCAAAAACAATACAAATCACATGTCAGTCAGTCTGTTTAGTTTTTTCAACATCATCATGACCTTTTGGCTCAGCCTTAAAGCCATGCATAAAAGCCTGTCATTAGAAATACTACTAGACAGAAACAGGTCAGTAGGCCAATATAGAAGTCTTCTACGTGTTCCACTGTTGTTATAAATTAAAATAAACTGTTACAATTAGGTTAAATAAAGTTAAATGTGCAGTGCCGAACTTTTGTCTCCTAGTGAGACAAAAAAACCTGAGTAATTTAGGCCGATGCTTATGTCATAGGCTCAGCATAGCCTACTCTGTTGCCACTGTTGCGGCTGTAAAATGGTGGATAAATTGTTTTGAGGGTCACAACCACTGCGAAATGACTCATTTCCCTTTTAAAAATGTATGCATTTGTTCTGCTAACATTTGGACAGTCTACAGGAGTCACATGATTGAAATATTTGATCGCCGTTACAGTTAGGGTTAAATCCGTGAGTTGGTTCGGCGGGCCGAGTTTCTAGTTCACATGCTCCACCAGCAGAGCATGTCTAGCAGGCATTCTTCTGGCCAACGCAGGAATGTCTCACCAGACAGCACATTTTAAAACTGTGATAGGCTTTATCAGCATTGTGCAATCTCATTTGGCAAGGACTTGAACATAAAGTACATTAAAGTAGTTAAAGTAATACAAAAATACAGTTCTAGTAAATTTAGAGTACTGTTATATTGAAATGATTTAAAGCAGAACCACGGCTTCTTTTATTCTGACGCGGCTTGTCGCGGGCAGGAACTAGCTGCTGTGAACCTGAAGCTTCCTGTCAACAGACGGGCCGACAGCAAAAGTACGCAGTTAGCAGAAGGTTACAGGATGGGGGCCATTCAACTTGAGGATGTATTCACAGTGAGTGGGAAACGAGCAACAAGCAGATTAAATTACGTAAATACACTATTCTGACAAAAATTATATAAATTACACCAAACTAAAGAAGTCTCATACCAAATCAAGCATTGGTTCAGGTAGAATGCATGTACGGTTAACAGTCCTAATATCAGCCAAAGGCTCACTAAGATGTCGATCAATCCTTTAAAAGGTAGGACAATGGGAGTGAAATTTCAGACGTGTATGTAAGAAACATGCCACTAAACTGAAGGGAACGAGATCATTTTAAGGGTGGTGTGGGGCTTCCACTTTACAGAATCAAGGCAGCAGGTAAGGCTTCTCTAATTGACTGCTGAATGAAAAAAAAAAAAAAAAAAAAAAAAAAAAAGCTATTATGACTGCAATATAATCACCTGCTGACATAAGCAAAGAGTGACAGGGTGAAAATGCATTTGGGTTTGTATTAACACAGGTCTCACATGAAGGATGTGAAGAGGTAGGCATTTTTGCTCTGCTGGAGGCCCAAGTGAAGCAGCAAGGTTTCCAGTGCCAGATGAGTTTTACCTTGCTTTATACTTCCATAATTAGCAAAATCTCAACACAATGACTCAATGATGAAACGAGTTAAGAGTGTTGTCTCTGATTGTCAAATGAGGTGGATAGCTTAAAATGTATGTTTCATGATAGAGCTACATAGTTGCTGCAGAACTTTTTATTTTTATTTTTTAACAACTACACAGCACATGCCCCTGTATTGCTTTTACCATGTCAAGGCATGATGCAGTGAGATGCAAAATACTTTAATGAGTCACTCACTCCTAAAATATGTTCATTAAAATATCAGTCACTATTTTTCCCATTGCTATTTCGGTGTTTGTGCCAACAATGCTAATTAACCAGATATCACCTCGATTAATCTAAAAATAGTAAGAAATAATCACGGAGACAATATCCAGTCAAACAGGAACCGTGGAGGCTAACCACAGTACGGATTATATTTCAGAGAATAAAAATCCAAGCTCTTCACATTTTAGTTCTGATATTCTGCGGAGATAAATGATTATTGACTGGGTGGATGCTGTATTCTGCATAAAACTAATGTGATGTCAATTAGCCATTAATACAAATGTCTTGCCCTTTTCTGTAAATGTCTGGTTTGACTCAGCATTTAATATGCAGGCACTTCGGTATGAGCTTGCACACTGGGAGCATGTCAAGGACCCTGGCTCATTCTGCATGAAATTAACAATAAGCTAATGGCTAAGCTGGAGGGATATCACTCAAGAAGTATGAAACTGCCTATGTCCCAAGTAAATCTGCTGGAATTTCAGATTTCCGTTGCAACAGATATTCCAAATATAACATCACTTTTCCTCCACTATCGCCCTGCATAAGCTGAGTCCATCTTAAAAGATGGTGTTGTGTGAGTGCTGTTTCAAATAGCTTGTCAAACGCTTGTCATTTGTAGTTCCAACAGTGTAAAAATGCCATTCCGATGCTGGATAACATTGTATGGAGGACAGGTGGCAGCTGCGCCCATAAAGAGCTGCACAATGGCGTGGAACAATGATGAAGCAGAGTCATTGACCATTGGGGAGTGCCATGAAATAGCTACCATGTCATTGCACAAAGCCACTGGTCCATCCAGCCTTTATGACACCTGGAAGGGCGATCAGGCTTCACTCACAAACACAAGCTGGACTCAAGAATCAAGTCCTCATAAAAATACTGATAACTTCTTTGGAAATTCTGTGAATCAAGCAACAGAATATGGTGTGATTGTTTTTAAATCACTGCGCAGTATTCTCACATCTTAAACCAATGACTTTTAAAACAATTTCAGCTTTGATGGCAAATATTTACCAACATAAGGTCAAGTTTGGGATGCTTGCTGTCAGCCAATGGTAATGTGCCAGTTCAAATAAAGGTCAAGATTTTGAATGAATGAATGAATTAGCACCTCCATTATCTCCTTCCTGCAAGCTGTGTGCAAGATAACTCTCCTCCTGGTTTTTGGGGTACTTTTGTTTTCAAAGGCATTTTGCTCAACACAATATTGGTGTCTACTGATATGTGCAGTATTTATTCCTGATGAATTAGCCTTCATTTAGGTCAATTAACCTTCACTGTATATGTAATTAACTCCAAACATTTCATTTGCTGCAGCAAGCCATCAACATCTGCACACTGATTATGGTCTAGACAGCAATTAAATTCTTGAGAATACAGTAAAAGTTAGGTAACTGTAAGACCAACTCAAGGATCAGAGTGCTTGTCCAGCTGAAATTCTATGAAGTCGTGGAACTGGCAGAAAACACAGCCTGTGTAAGCTGAACTTACATCCCACAGGGCTCGGCTCATGTCAACCAGTGAAGTGTTTACATCCACAAAACTTGAGAAGCTTGTATCATCTTCTGAGCCCTATCAGGGGCCGAGCACAACAAACCACAATTTGGCAATAATCAGAAGCATGAACAGTCGGAGCAACCACTGGAAACAAAGTACGGTGTATCTCTAGTGTCCAGTTCACTCAAAGTAAAATGATACACTCTGTTGTTTCAGTAATTATATTCATACGTTATAATATATAACAAAACGTGATGTTCACTGACTGCTAAGTTGTGTATTCACGAATGGAAGCAGCAGTCATGAGACAAGATCAAGTAAGGGCAGAGGTCCTCATCCCTCCTCATTACTCATACTCTTTTTCTGGACAGACGGAGGTATGATGAAGGCATATCTTCAGGGAAAATGCTGTTTTACATCAATGCATCAGTAACTCCAAATTGCAAGTGAATTGGTCATATCCCCTTTGGTAGTCTACTTACAGGGTGAATATCCTCAAATCACATGACCCCCTCTGACTGCAAGACAAATTCACTGTCATAAGCCTCATATCACATTTTCCTCTATTTCATCTCTTTGTAGTTTTAACATTGTCACTGTTGTGCTCTTAACCACTTAACAACTGCTAGACTTAACAGATCTACAAATCCACAACTAGATTTCTACGTAATTCATTAAATAATAATTATTTGTCTAATGACAGATATTCAAGTGTGGTTGGATCGGTGTTGGGATTTTAATGCTTTAATTTGCCAATTTCAGTTTTGAATAGAAAACACTAAAATGTTCAGAAATTCAAGCTGTTCAGAAGTTCAAACTGTCCTTAGCAAACTGAGTATTTGCACCAACTACCACATTATAATACCTCTTGTAAGATGAAGCTGTGATCAAAATTTGAACAAGTCTATCCTTGTTTTTTCACCAAGAGACAGCATGCGGTGCTCATTCACAATGTAGACACAGCGAGGTTAAATCATGTTCAGTGTTATTGATAGTGACTAACAACAACCTTGTGAATTTGAATTTTGAATAGAAACTAGCATTTTTATACTGATTAAAGCCAGAATTATGCATTCATGGATGTTTATTTTGGACCTTTGGAACGCATAAGTCCAATAAAACATTCAACACTTTATGCTCACTTTCTAGTTCTTAGTCTTACACACAAAATACTTTGGATACAAATACACAGTAACTTTTAGATATGTACCAAAATATTTATTATGCATTTATATGCTAAAACTAAAATGTCTAAAGTAGCAAACCAGCACACCTATTACAGCAGTTCTGCCTGAGTTGTTGTAGCAGCTCGGCAGTTATTAGTCACTTTATAATTCAGGGCAAGTTCGCAACCTACACAAATTAGGGGCTATCGCTGGTGAACAGCAAAACAAAATCCCACGTAGCAGAATGAACAACGTTATGAGTAACTCTGTGATTGAATCTATTGATAGAAACCATTTGAAAAGTCTCTGAGAATAATTAGGTGTCAGTGTGGCTCGTTCAGGTGTGCCTCTTGACTAATAATCAACATTGTGAAATGAGAAATAACCAACAGCTCAAAAATGCAATATTTTATTATATGGCAAAGTAAAGACAACTTTATTTTTTATCACACAAAGACAATATATGTTTTATACTGAGTAAGCATGCAGCAGGTGTAAACTATACACAGCAATGTAATGGTTGGCTAAGACAAATAATAGCAGAGATTTATTAGGCTTTCTGTAGAAAAGGCTTTTTTTCTGTCCCTTTGGTACAACAAAGTAAACATTTCTCTTTCCAGTTTTTCTTGCCTAAAGTAACTTCTCACTCATCAGGTGTTGCTCTGAAACAAAGCTTCTAAACCTACCACTCTCCCCCTGAACATTTTCAGCCTGGTCTGTCAGAATGATATGAGCATGGTATCTTCAATGCAAATATATGGATAAAAAAAAATGAAAAGACAACTACAAACGTTTTGCAATTTGACACAACAAAAAGTACATGTGGAGAGCTGAGAGCAATGAATGGGTGGTGAACGTAGGCGAGTGAGAAATATTACATTATAATGTAATATCACACAACACCAACACAAAATATCCTGTAGCTTAAAAAAAACCTCTATGATTCAGTTTCAACACATACTGAATACCATAAGCTTTAGAGAAAGTGCTGCTTATTTCAGGACTGCTGTATTAGATAATATTACAATATACCAAGGGTGCTTATATGTTAATCACCCCCAGGGTTGTACATGACTACAACACCGGCGAGAGTTTAATTCCCACCACAACTTATCTGACTTAAACTATGTTTAATTTTAAGCGAATAGTGTTTTTATATAACCAAAATGACCAAAACCTTAAATTAATCAAAAATAAACTGCTAAACCTTAAGACCAAGTCATTTTAGAAAGGGAGGCCAGGATTGATGGATATTGTTAAAATAAAGTCACTGTGCACGTAATTTAGTAGCTCAAAAAAAGTTACTTTTTAAGTTAAATTTATTAGCTTGAACCTAACTCAGGCCACAACCAGAATGCTTTATAGCCTATTTAAATCACTAGAACTTAACATCACATTGAGGACTCTGTTGTTTAGCTGACACATTATAGGCCAGGTTGTGTTTTTCTCTCATTTCTTTTGTGGTAGATAAACAAAACCTTCCCACTGCGGGGAGGTTTTGCTCTTCTGGACAAATTGTATGTGACTGTGTTGAGAGATGCATAAGGCATTGGTCAGAGTATATGTTAACAATAGAAATTATTCCCATTCCTGTCAGGTCTGGGTGTAATTGCATTCTTTTTAGTGATCCGAATTTGACACCACATTTTCAAAAATGACAGTAGAGTAATTGCTTTGAGAAGTCATGGTTGAGCTTTTGAATGATATCAAAATACCACCACCCTCCCACACCCACCTCACTCCACTCAGCATCCTGTCTATCCACAATGAAGTGCTATTACCAAAGCCTTTCATTCACTCAACCATGAGCCCTATTTGGAATTGTTCCACCACTGTCAGACCCACTGCAGGTATTTTTCAGCATGGCTCCAGATGAACAAAAGTCTTCTTTTTTAATTGTGTAATCAAAGAGACATATTGAGTGTGGTTAGATACACATCAATTTTCTGCATATGAATACAATGAACCATCTGTAAAAGCTGTGATAATTCCAGTGAGGTTGGTTTTCAACAGTTTTTTATTGAATCCAAAAGTAAAAGTATATAAAATCACCCGTTGTTGGGCGACAAGCTATGGCTATTGAATTCGTCTAAATTAACATGAATTAAGACTTTACAAGCTGTAGTTTCAAACTAAACATGAGGAGAGGAGCATTAAATGTGAAATGTCTTGTGATTTATGTTGATTGTTGTGGCACAATGTAATAAGCAATCAGCAGTAACACTGGATTTTTCCAATTATTTTGACTTATTCCTGATTCAGACCTGGTTTAAGAGGTCAAAAATATTCAACTGACATGATGTGATACCTAAAAAGTTTAACTAAGACTCTTCTATATTTGTGTGCTGAATGTTTTTAAGATGATTTCCCAAGAGGAAAATATCAACCCTGTTGAACTTCAAACACAGAGTTCACAGGGTCATTGAGTGATGATCTTTGTCAGAGTGAAGTCAACTGCCTGGAGACAGCGCATTAATCAACAGACAAAGGTTTGAGTGTAGCTGCAACTGAATTAACATCAATGAGCTACAGCTGAACTGATTTGCCGCGGGGGGAAGCAAAAATCAGCAGCAGCTAAATGGGAAGCTGCTTACATTACGTGATTTAATTGTTTCCCCAACTTAGGTTATTGGAGTTGAAACTGTTCTTATGAGATCTTTAAGCATCAGAGCGAAACAAATCTGGATATTTTGCAGACCACGACCGAGATACAAAATGGAAACGGCTCCTGGAACCCAACCCTAACTTTTGGATATCTAAAATTAAAAGCTAAAACTGTACATCATATATTTACTGAAAAGTATTTGTTTTCCCATGTACTGTATTCTTTTTTTCACCTGCTGTATTTAAAGTATAGTTGTATGCAAAAGTTTTGCCAAATTACACCTGTTGTTGATTTCGGTGAATACTACTCCTTTGTTTATAATCTGTTAATCAGGTAATCATTTCAAAAGTTTCTGACATTTTATAGACCAAGATTAGTTGCAATAATAGTTGGCAGACTAATCAAGAAATAAAAAAAAGGTTGTTAGATGAGCCCTATTGCAGTGTACTAATAACTTGAATTTAATATGGATTACATTTAGTCGTTATTATATTACAAAGTGTGCTATTGTGACAGACATTATTTGTGTGCTTATAAAGTCTATTAATATCTAAAGATTTTGAATGTCTGTTATCATCCAAGAAAAAAAAATTAATTACCCAATAACTCGCAGCACTATATCACCAAATATATGAACATGAACTTAAGTTGACACTGTTCCTTTTTTCTACAATGCCAATCTGGGTAACAGCCCCTGTTTTCACTGAAGGGCTGGTGATGGCAAATGTAATTAGACGGAGCAAATTCCTCCAGGTGTTTAATGGTTGCTCGCAAGGTCAGCACAGCCATGTTTAGGATGCCATTCAGGCGTGAAGAGGAGGAGCTGGTCTGGTTGACTGGTGGTGTGAGTGCTGCTGTCCCATAAGGTGACTCACGCGAGTCCGTCCCCCCACCCACCCCCTCTCATTTTTTTTTTAAAAGTTTGACAGCAAATCACAGGAGAGCGCCATCTGTCCGAACGCATTATAAGTCCACGGTCTCGGTTATTGAGAAGGGCTGCCTTCCTGATTTCCTTAACATTGTCTGCGTGATATATGGTCAATTCTATAAGATTAAAGATGCACTCTGGCATATACAACCTACCCGACTGATTACCCTTGAAGACCTGGAGCTCAGTGCAGCAAGTGAGCGTGAAGAACACAAGTGTCAAAACGTAAATGAAAAAGGCCTGTTGGAGGAGCCAGAAGAGGACCATGCCTGCGAGATGGGAAGGGAGGGAATCAAAAGTGAATCCTTAACCAGTTTGTTTAGTTCTGAATTTGTGGCAGATACTCTGGAGAGAGGCTTCCCATCTGTCCTGCTCTCACCTTGGCCACTGTCTGCCAGCGTGGTCTGCTTGTCACATTTGAGTAGTTGCTATGGGACTAGTCCACTGAGGCCCTGTCAGAGACCACAGAGAGCAAGGCCCAATCATCAATCACACAGATGAGCAACACACCAGGAACCTCCCTCCAATGATGGCCAAAGATCTAAATTCTCATGACAGAGTTTTATGGAGGATAGCTGTGTGATTGTAATCACTTCACAAAGAGCCAACTTGATTGCTCATTGACTGTCATACTGAGAGAGGGCTTTGGGTTTTAAAATTTACAGTATGTTACAACTGAAGTTTTAACATACTGTAAATTTAAAACCTACAGTCAGAGCAGCACATTCCTCTGGAATACATTATGACATGACATTTAAAATTTCATCATGTGCAATGCCTCAGAGCTAGATTGAATTAGAGTCTTCATTTTACAGTTGCCAATTTTGTATCGTGATCCAGTTCCCATAGCAATCATACCAATTTATTGGAATTATGTGGTGATTTATGGGGATTTTTTTTAAATGCAGTTTTTTGTCTTATTTCTGCTGCAACCTTTGAGGAACACAAACCCCTATTATGTCAGAGAGCAATTTATGGGATTTGGAAACCCGGCTGCACATCTTACTGATAAAAAAAAAAAAAGAAAAAAAAAAAGTTATATTCTCTCTTGAGACGTTGTACTGTATTATAGCTTCCTTAATAAAATGTTTATTGAAAATGAGATGTTTCTTTTTTGGGAGAAATTGTATTCAGAGTCTGCTCCAATTTGTCATTACTGTGGCCTGGAAACTAACAAGAGACCAGAGGCCTTGAACTAATGTAACAGCATTCTATCAAGATACTAATGGAACTGATGCTGAATCACCTGTGAACATGGTGAGATAATTGCCATTTGGGAGACCCAAAGAGCATGTAGTGATAATAAAGTCTGGGGAGCAGGAGGTCTGCCTCTGTCTGGTAATTGTAGAGTGAAATGCCATGTGATTTGGCTACATGTCAGGTAAAGAACCTAAAGGTTTATTCCCAGGAACCATTATGGGAAAGTGTGAGCTTGCTTGGTTTAACAGGAGGTCAATTATAATAGAGTCATGCTTAGGTTGTCACCGCAAAGTGCATAATCAAGGGGTACTGCTGGGCTAACCGCTAATCCATAGCTGTGCACTTGAGCGTGCCAGGCTTGTAGCTATGTAGTGCTATTCAACGTGCACCCATAGTATGGGTCTACACTATGAACCTCTTGGTCTCAAGACTGTTCGTCTGTGGGTAGATGTGTATCTCTGTGTGTGTGTGTGTGTGTGTGTGTGTGTGTGTGTGTGTGTGTGTGTGTGTGTGTGGGCGGGCAAGGTTTTAAGCATGATCCACCATACAGGAAGACCAGCTGCCAGTCAGGCTGCTTATAACACGGTATTAGCCTTTAATGCAGGTGAATGGCAGAATAGGATTGCCTTAAAAGGCACCTTTAATCAGCAAGCTATCCTCGTGGCGATAAGTCACATTTGATGATATTAACTTCACTCAGCACATCACAAACAGGTCAAACCTTTAATTAGAGAGAAGACTGTACCTTTATTAAAGTAGTGAATGGTGATGTGCAGGATCCAATTACATGTCCAAAACAATATTAGCTGAGTAAATCAGTTTTTTTAATGACACATCCATGTGAGAGTAAATATAATTAATGATGTCACAGACAGCATGTTTGATTGCAAGGACTGATATAAAGTCGTTTGATCAATTGCAATAGCTGAATCAAATTAATTGAAGCAAATAATTTCACCATGTCGAATTTTGTCAGTTATTAAAAAGAAGATTGAAGGAGTTTTTAGATTTAGAAAAATTAACTTTACATTTAAACTGTGAATCTAAAACTATTGAAGTAAAAATGCTGTACAACTAATAATCATGTCTTTTAAAGAAAACAGCTACTGTTTTTTTCTGAGCGAGTTTCAGTTTTAGAGTCTGTAATCATTTCACTGTGCTCTCACACTTTATACAGACCTCCCAAGTATCTGCATGATCTACACAGACGGATCTCTGATGTGCTTCCATGTTCAATCTCCACCCTGCAGACTGGATTACCACTGTGAGCCGACAGCCAAATCAGAGCCGCACATCTGCCCACACAGGTCCACGGCAAGGTCTAACACAGTGCCAAATTGCCAACTGTGAAACAACTTTCTACTTCTCACAGCCGGTGACTTAACTTAGACCTAAAAAAAACCTAAAAAAAAACTACTCGTTTTACTTGTCATTTTACTTTGGGAGAAATTTGGCCTGTCAGTCGATGCTCAACATCCTACTGATGTGCATCATGAGTCTCCTTAAATTTGCCTTACATAAAAACAGTCTAAATGGGTCAGAACCCTGCTGGAGATGAGGCTTGAACAGCTTGAACGGGGAAAGAAAAAGATAAATCATGCATAAAACTAACAACCTGACAGTCCCAGAGAATATAAAAACAAATGAGAATACTAAGAAAATACTTTGGAGACTTTTAATGTGTCCAAAAACAAATGAAACTGAGCAATTGATAGATGATGTCTGAATACAGAACAGTTGCACAACAAAAACCCCGGACCGGCTTTCCAAGGTTACTTTCCCACCATTTGTGTGTGTTTGTGTTTGTGTGTGTGTGTGTGTGTGTTTGTGCTTGTGTGTGTGTGTGTGTGTGTGTGTGTGTGTGTGTGTGTGTGTGTGTGTGTGTGTGTGTGTGTGTGTGAGATCTTACTGGTATGTGCTTGTGTGTGGTAAATTGCCCCTGGTGATGCCTGAAAAGATATTAACTGGATACAGGCGGTGTGGATTACCAAACATTACTAACACTAGCCAGACGTATTGCATTATCCAGGGTTGTGTAGCTAGAGGTTTGTGCCTGACAACGTTATATTAGTCACTGTTTTATGCTTGGGTTTTGTCCAAACACACCACTTCCAGGCTCACTTTATTGCACTGCTGTAGAGTCTCATAAGACAGCAGTGTACTGGATATGTTGATTCCCTGAGCTGCTTTGACTCAGACACATCCTGACCTATTTTCTACCATGTCATCAGTATTGATCTTACTGCTCACCCCAATGAGGAGGATTTTGGTCTGTTATGAGATGGAATTAGAGTCTTGTCACACAGACGTACAATTACTGTGACTTTCCCTCAACATCTAAGTGTATCTCGTGGGAATACAAAAAAAAAAAAATCCATGATACTTGTATTATCAGGAGAAGACACAAAGAAAGAATGGTACTTCATCAGAGTGACATGAAATGCAGACAACAGCAGGCAGCACTGCTATAATAAAAGGTGTGTGTGTGTGTGTGTGTGTGTGTGTCTGTATATTGTGCCTGAGAGGATATTTTTAGTCATTTATAAACAGTTTTTCTATCCCCAATACACAAGCCAAAGCTTACATTTGCTTTGTAAATCTGGGCACCAACGTAAGCAAATTATTTTTCACTTCACTTTCAGTGAACCTTTGATTTTTCGTTTGTCTTTTCCATACATACTGTAAATATATTCACCCTCTCAGCTCAGCAACTCCACAAACAAACCATTTAAATATCTAGGGCATCTTGGCTAGCCAAACAAAAGCGCAGTGTACAGTGAGTACAGTTAGATTCATTAAGACCGGTCTGAGCCTTCTGTCTTCCTTCATGAGCTCTGACCACCTGCTGCGTGCCCTTAATGTCGCTAACCCTTTGGATCCAGGAATCATTAGGTTTTACAGGCCTCACTGCAGTTCCCTATCAGATTAGCTGAACTATCTCTTGACCAATATGGGGTCTCAGTATCTCCAAAACCAATAATGAGAAAACTGAGATTGAATTTAAAACTCAGTATGACGGGAAGGATTATTTTGCAGCCCGAGACTTCTCTTACCTCAAAGATGTCAGTTGGATTTGAGCTGGAGGGGGGTTGGGAGGTCAGGGGGGGAGGTTGGCGGTGCGTATGCTATGATGACCTACATTTCTCCAAAACCGGTTGCAATGCAGGGACTTAGTGCACGGGAACGTCTAATAATGTTGCTGCCTCCAGAAATGGAACTAGGAGGATTCAGTCAGCACTAATTTACCGGGGCCGTGGCTGAAGAAATGGTTAAAGCCCCTTTTTTTTTCAGACCATTAGCGTCCACTGCAGAACAACTTTAATGCCACAGTGACTGATTCTCTCCACCATCGAGGGGATGTTTATCTGTTGTACCAGTTTTACTCGACTATGAACACTCCTTACCCAAAAGACAAACTATGCATACATTGACACCCACCCAAACAGTAACAGACACATACACACACACACACACACACACACACACACACACACACTCATTCACTACATCTCACTCCGGCCTTGAGCTCTCTCAGCCCGGCAGCGCATCATGTTGACAAGTAGAGGAACGTTGCCTACACATGGCCTCTCTCCTCTTGAGAGAAAAAGAATTGCCAAAATATGAAAAATAACTAATTCCCATGAATAATAGACTACACACTGCGCGCGCACACACACACACACACACACACCTCCTTTTATTCAATAAATAATCAAGTAGTTAGTGTTGCCTAGCAACCACATCATCAGTACCTGCATTGTTTTAACACACTGAATGACAGACTACTGGGCTCAAGTCCCAAAGCACATTGTAGAATTTGAAGGTTGATGTTCAAGTGATTTTCTGTGGTCTTCACCAAGTACACCTGCCTGCAGCCAAGTGAATATTTTAAAATTGCAGTAAAACAATAAACTGAACTTGCTGCATACTCCATACAACCAAATACACCTCGGCGAACATACGAATATCAACTATATAAAAGAGATAATGTAATGTGGTGAAATGTATAAATATTTTTTAGAATATGTGATTATTAAAAGCTCGATTTTTGTTTCGTTTTGTTGCTTTTAACATGCACCCTGTTGTCATCCTGCACTTAAGCATTATTGATGAATAAGAGCTGCAACATTAAGATGCATTAATCTGGTGAAAGGTATTTAATTTGATAAGCACATCTAATTTAATGCCTGATTTTCGCCCCCTTTGCGTAATTCTCTGTGCATTAAATATTAGACAAAATGATTGAAAGAGTCATTTTGCGGCGCGTCTGCAGTATCACTCTCCTATCGGTTGTTTGCTGTGTGAGCAGCAGCACGGAGGCAGACCTTTGGCAGTCTCTCAAATGCATCCTTTGTCCTTGAAAATCAAGAATGGCCTGTTCACACAGAAACTTATCTCCCAAAGTGAAGCTGACGTCCAATCAACACCTGCAACCCTTTCCTTTGCCGCGTGTCCAAGTGAGACTTCAAAAGTTGTGCCAAGCCACACGCTTCCCGCTGTGTGCGAGACGGTCGTGGTGGAGAGGAGAGAGGAGAGAGATTCCTTATCAAAGCCCCCCAGAAGCTGATGTTATTATTTTTTTTCGCCATATGCATTGGATACTACCTGTGATGTGTTGTTGAAGCCTCACGTCCCTTTGAATTGTGAGGTGGCTCGTCTCGTGCCTATTCTCCTACAGTGATCGTCTCCCACATGGTTAGTTTACACAATTTAGCAGCAAAGTTAGAGAACCTTCTGCTTGAGACTGCCTTTCATATCCTCGCAGGAAAGAAGTGCGGCTGTTTTCTGAGTCCGATCTGGCATGCAGCTGTCTCCTGATGACCCTCATAGCGGCTGACTCACGTCTTCAATCCTGCTAAATGCGCACATGCTTTGTGTCATGTAATGCTCAAGTGACTGAACTGAACTGCAGATGCGTAATGCATTGTTGTCTTAAGGGCGAAAATGCCTACGCAGTCATATCGGTAGGTTCCATTGTATTGGAGTCGAGATTGCATCGTAGATGTTGGTTGTCGTATTGCTTGGGCCTCGGCTATTAACAGGCTACACTGTTCGCAGATGAATACAGTCTTTGTCAAATGGGCTCAGCCTTAAGATGGTGAAAGGAGCTTATCAGTCTGTTGCTGCTTGCTTGTAATAATCAATTACAGGTGACTATGAGTGACCTTGAAACACACTGAATCTGCAGAAATACAATGAGAGGATTTGAATTGCACACAGTCGCGTAATACTGCCAAGGATTCTTGACACACTGCGCTGGAAACATACTGAATGAGGCTATATTTTTCTCCTCCCCAAACCTAATATCTTCCTGAAATGCATCGTCTCCCCTGGCCTTATCTCCCTCTCTGCTCTCTCTGCTGTAATTGTTGATGAGATGCTTTTGGTGTTGCTGTTCCACCGGCAATAGCATGCAGAACGTGTATCTATCAATCTGTTCAGTTCCCCCTGAGCAGTTCCCCCACTGAAATCCGTTTAGGGTTGGTTTTTTTTTTTTTTTTTTATTGAGTGGAGTGCAGTGGGGTCCTTCTGGGGCTTCAGCTCTCTAACCTGGTTCCCCCCTCTGTCATTTCAATGAACCCATTCCCACTTGTGAATACATGGGCTCCCAACATAGAAACGTCAGAAAGGCCGATGATGGAGGAGACAGATTAATCAAGTGTGAATATCTGTTCATTATTTCATAGAGGAGGTTGCACAAGTTACACCTCACATATAGTACATCTAGTGGCAGTAATTTAATGTATATGTTTTTCCAAAAATGAACTGCCTGGTATATACAGTTCAATATAAGAAGACTTGGAGTGCCTGGAGTGCAGTCCTTGCAACACATTCCAGTAAGCAATGAGCTGTTTCTAATAGAAAATGCGTTTCAAAACAAAAGAATCTCAGTTCTCTTCAAGACTCAGGTAGCGCTCCTGAAAGAGTTGTTTACTATCTTCAGCGTATCTTCTACAGATGAAGGTAGCTCTAATTGGGAAGCGATGTTGACATGGTTGTAGTCAAAATACATTTTACATAACGAATGCAGTTTGAAACAGAAGGAGACAAAGCTGGCTGCTCAGTCCTGTTCTTAGCGTGTTGCCATAATTGGTGTGTCAGTGACTATCACAGCTTTGAACATGTAGCATGCTGAGAGCAATTTTTAATACGCTGCGCACAAAACGGTACAATGAAGGGTTTTAATGTTACATTACCATTTCAAATGTGCAATCTAAATGTCCTCCCACCAAAGCATGTATGAAATGCCCAGAAAGGTACTTTATAGCTCACACTTGAACAACCCACTCACAGTTCTTTATGTAGCCAATATGGCTCTACCCACTGTATGGGTGCAGTACCTTTATTTGAATGAATCACCTCAATGTTTCCCCTGTAACTTGTTCTGCATGGCTACGGTAATTAAATATGAATGTTCATAACTTTGTCACAGATCTTAAATATATGTGAAGGTGCACAGGCCTTCATCAGCGTTCAGAAGAATTAACACAGCAGAGTAAAAATATCTTCTCAAGGTGCGCGGCGTGCATGTTTCAATTTTCAATTATTAAGCACAGCTCACTGATGCACAACTTTTTGTACAACAAAATTAGCTAATTTATAGGAATCTCTGTTGTTCTGTGCTCTTTCTGTGTACAGAAAAAGGCTGTGATGTAGATTAGTTGCTCGCAAGGTAAGAATGTTTGAAAAAGAGCTCATTAAAACCAGCTCCACCACTGAGGAAGAATAATTGTAAGTGTTGTTGCAATACAAGACTTTGATCTAATTAAGTGTGATATCAGCAGTCCAAGGTAGAGCTGTGTGCTGTATCTGAAAATCCAGTCTCCCTTTTAAATTGAAGAAAATTAAAAAAAAAAAATGGGTCCCACCATCTGTATATGTCCCAGAGTCTAAGATCAAAGGACATTTTTCATATGCATCCCAGAGTCTGAATACAGTGTAACCCTTTTTCCATCTTAGAAGACACATATTTTTGGAAGAGTAATGTATGTTTTTGTACGGAAAAATAAAAACAGAAATGCTATTAAATCCACAAAAAAATAAATTCATCTGGCTAAAATACTACTCTTTAGGACGAGAGGACAATGCACCTTATGACTACTTATTGTTAATGAGCCTGATGATTGAACATTAGCATTAACATTAGATGAGGATATAGTTCCTGTAAATCAGAGGTCTCCCAGGTAGCCAGATGGAACCAGAAGAAAAAGGTGGTGGATGATGAAAGCAGTGACCTGACAGACAAAAAAAAAAAAATAGCAGAAACAGCATTTCCTTGTAGCCTAAAAGCTAATTCACTCAGCCTGATACATCAGCACGATTGATTGTGTCCCTTCAGATGCCCTGGAGTGAGTTCTAAGTGCAGAGTAAAAGTCTGAAAAGCCTCTCTTCTGTGGTGAATGTTTGTTATTACCCTGTTCATGTTTTGTCTGGCAAGAGGCTCTCCAATTAAGGTTTGTTTTGTGTCATAGAGCAGAACCTCATTGCACCGAGTTACCTTGTTGCACCTTCAAAGGACTCTTGTAATGCAGAGTCGAGGGATTTTGTCAATCAGAAAAGCACCAGTCTTGCAGCAGCCCCTGCCGCTTGACTTTTCTTCCCTGTCTGAGTTTGTGTTCCTCTGTGAGCAGTGGGCCCTGTAGTGCTTGCCGCTTCCTTGCTGTCTCTCCATTAGGCGCCTAACAGAGCGTTGGGCTGCGGCTGCTCTCTCCCTCAATGCCTCCATCTCCCTGTCGCCCTTCAGGTCTCATCGCCCTCGCAATGGAGGATCCATCCGCCATGATCCCAGGACACACACACTGTCCTCCATTACCCATCCTCACAGCCCACTGCATTCAGATCCCCACTCCCGGGGCCCACGCGTGTACACGAGAGCCCATTTTTGCATGCATGTGAACTTTTGTTGCGCGTGACCTGATACGACGACGGCCTAACCAAGTACAGCAAGCCATATCCGGTTACCCCGCCCCAACACACGGAGAGAGGGTGAAGGGAGGAGAGAGAGATGAGTAAAAGATCAATAGGCCATTTCAAAGGGGTTTTGTTTTTAGCTTGGATGAAGTCCATCTGTAGATTCCTTTCACATTAACTGAAAGACCTTCAGCAGTGACAACTCATATCCCTGAGCCATCGCATAAATATTGAACATCTGCCATAAGTACTCCCAAGTCAACTATTAACGCTGGTGAATAGTTTGTAATGAGCATGTTTTTGAGGGGTGAAAAAAAGAAAACTAAGGCTGAAAGGCAAAAATTTTAATTTACTTGTTTGAAGAACTTTTTCCTGCAAAGGTATTTCAAAAACTTCAGAAATACTGAATGTTCTTGTTGCTGCTTGCCTGAAGGTTTAAAAAGAATAATACAGTGGGTACGGAAAGTATTCAGACCCCTTTACATTTTTCACTCTTTGTTTCATTGCAGCCATTTGCTAAAATCAAAAAAGTTAATTTTATTTCTCATTAATGTACACTCAGCACCCCATCTTGACAGAAAAAAACAGAAATGTAGAAATTTGTGCAAATGTATTAAAAAAGAAAAACTGAAATATCACATGGTCATAAGTATTCAGACCCTTTGCTGTGACACTCATATTTAACTCACATGCTGTCCATTTCTTCTGATCCTCCTTGAGATGGTTCTACTCCTTCATTGGAGTCCAGCTGTGTTTAATTAAACTGATTGGACTTGATTAGGAAAGGCACACACCTGTCTATATAAGACCTTACAGCTCACAGTGCATGTCAGAGCAAATGAGAATCATGAGGTCGAAGGAACTGTCCAAGGAGCTCAGAGACAGAATTGTGGCAAGGCACAGATCTGGCCAAGGTTACAAAATAATTTCTGCAGCACTCAAGGTTCCTAAGAGCACAGTGGCCTCCATAACCCTTAAATGGAAGAGGTTTGGGATGACCAGAACTCTTCCTAGACCTGGCCGTCCAGCCAAACTGAGCAATCGTGGGAGAAGAGCCTTGGTGAGAGAGGTAAAGAAGAACCCAAAGATCACTGTGGCTGAGCTCCAGAGATGCAGTAGGGAGATGGGAGAAAGTTCCACAAAGTCAACTATCACTGCAGCCCTCCACCAGTCGGGGCTTTATGGCAGAGTGGCCCGACGGAAGCCTCTCCTCAGTGCAAGACATATGAAAGCCCGCATAGAGTTTGCCCAAAAACACATGAAGGACTCCCAGACTATGAGAAATAAGATTCTCTGGTCTGATGAGACCAAGATTGAACTTTTTGGCGTTAATTCTAAGCGGTATGTGTGGAGAAAACCAGGCACTGCTCATCACCTGCCCAATACAATCCCAACAGTGAAACATGGTGGTGGCAGCATCATGCTATGGTTTTTTTTTTTTCAGCTGCAGGGACAGGACGACTGGTTGCAATTGAAGGAAAGATGAATGCGGCCAAGTACAGAGATATCCTGGAAGAAAACCTCTTCCAGAGTGCTCTGGACCTCAGACTGGGCCGAAGGTTCACCTTCCAACAAGACAATGACCCTAAGCACACAGCTAAAATAACAAAGGAGTGGCTTCGGAACAACTCTGTGACCATTCTTGACCGGCCCAGCCAGAGCCCTGACCTAAACCCAATTGAGCATCTCTGGAGAGACCTGAAAATGGCTGTCCACCAACGTTCACCATCCAACCTGACGGAACTGGAGAGGATCTACAAGGAAGAATGGCAGAGGATCCCCAAATCCAGGTGTGAAAAGTTTGTTGCATCATTCCCAAGAAGACTCATGGCTGTACTAGCTCAAAAGGGTGCTTCTACTCAATACTGAGCAAAGGGTCTGAATACTTATGACCATGTGATATTTCAGTTTTTCTTTTTTAATAAATTTGCACAAATTTCTACATTTCTGTTTTTTTCTGTCAAGATGGGGTGCTGAGTGTACATTAATGAGAAATAAAATGAACTTTTTTGATTTTAGCAAATGGCTGCAATGAAACAAAGAGTGAAAAATTTAAAGGGGTCTGAATACTTTCCGTACCCACTGTACATCAGAAGTCTGGCCAAGCCACAAAGCAAGTAAAAAGAGTTGTTTTTATTTTTCCTGTTTTAACGACTACATGCAATTTGGATTAGACAGTTTAGTTCAGAGGTGTTTCATATTAAACATTCTGATTCTTCTAACAAATATGAATATTGTTTGTGTATCAGCATCTCAGTCTTACTTTGGCAAATGACTGGAACGTGTGCCAACTCTACACTGCGCCTCTTGTTCAAATCGGATCACTCAGTCTTCGCCTAGAGTAACAAACACCCCACCCCCCCAAAACTGAGATAGCAAATTGTTTTATCCATAGGATCCAATTAAAAACTGTGAAATCAGTGAAAGTCATTTGGTGTCTTGGATGCTTATCTCCACCGAGTGCACAAGCGATTATTCTTGCCAGAGAACTCCAGGAAATCATAGTGATGAGAGTAAAAGGAAATATAATGTACTACCAGTTAAAATGCGGCAAGAGGAACAGCATATTCTGATCAAATCAAAAGTGGAAGTTGTAATTTAATATTATATGTTTGTCCCCTTGATACTAAATTAATTTCAGTGCAGTCATGCAAATAAATTCTGTTTCATGAAGATGGAGTGGATAGAAAAATTCTGAAAGAAATTAGGACTGGTTTGTCTTTAGCCATGCTAACAACACTAGGGATTATCGCAATGTGGGTCTGATAGTTGGTTGGTTGGTTGGTTGGCTAACCAAACTGATTCCAAATATAGATCTGTGTTGTGGAATCCCTAAGCTTTGAGCTTAAGTAATATCTTAGTGAGCATTGAATACTCTTCATTTTGGTGCACATCAGAAATAACATTCAGCAACACGGCTTGTATTGAATTGGTTGACTCTATGGATTTCTGGTGTTTCCCTTATATAGAGCCATCAGTGGCCAACCACCACGTTTTACCACACCACAGAATCATAAATAATAAAAATCATTATGGAATGAATTCATTAAGCTGAGGAACAGCATTGCATATTAGAGCAGTTTGTCGAGAATGGAGTTTGAGAGGTGCCTCTCAACAATGTATGACCACCAATAAATGTTACGCTTAATTATTTAATAAAGGCAGATCATGAAGATTATCGGTTAATGGCAGCCACAAGAGCAATAAAGGCCAAGTGAGGAACAAAATTAAAGCTGCAATAGACAACAGGCTCTAACCTCTTCTCAGTTTTTGTTATCATAAGCAGTCTTTAATTTTAGTCGTGTGTCCGATCCTATCGTTTTGTTTGCATGAACAATTTTTTTCATTACTTTTAAGACAGTGTGCAGAGATGACAACTTTCAGTACCTTTATACAAGATGTTTGCTGTGGAGTTTTTTTTTTTTTTTTTTTTCAAAAAAACGTTATTTACCAAAATGTGCATCCTTGAGGTTTAACTAATGCTCATTTCCCTCATAAAATATTGTTAATGCACTTTAAATCCTGACTTGTTTACATGTTTACTGCTGCTCGCATATAAGCGGTGCTCTTCCTAACGGTCTTTGATCGTATCTTGACATTTTACCTCTTAAATGACACTAACATTGTTTCTACCTTAGAAATTCCTCTCAAGAGTTATAAACAAAATGCTAAGAGCAACTTTTAGTAATTAACAAAGAGAACTCCTCACCTCAGAGAAGGGGCAGGTATTTGTTTTAAAGCTGAAGTCATAAAGAGATATCATTGAAAAATTGGGTATTATTTTTATTTTTTTATACATGGAACAAAATTAAATATTCACTTGGGAAGTATTGCATCAGCATTTCTATCACCATCAGTGATATTTTATTTCATTTAACTGAACAAAGCACAATTTTAATGGGGTAATTCTACAAATATCAACCAGCAATGGCCCTGAAGCCAACTTTTTTATTTAACACCACTGGTGCTGCTCTATACTTAATATTGTGTTCCACTTTTAATGCTAAAGTGATTTGTGAATCACTCTCAGACTAAAACTTGGGAGTACTGAAGTTTAGTGTGACATGCTGCTTTTTTTTTTTAGTTTGGAGCTTTTTTGGCATTGCGGTGTTTTGTGAGTGTGTCTGCAAGTGACAAAACTCTGCATCAAATCATCCAAATGTGGGCATTGGTATCATCATACAGCTGCATGAGAAAGGTTTGAATTTAAGTGAGCCTTTAATAACTGATATTGAAAAGGACAGAAAATTACACACACGTGATCAGAACAGAGTCTTTGTGATGTTCAAATCCCCCTTACCGCTCCAGGAAACAAAAAAGTTTTTTTTTTTAACAGGAACTATGTTTAAATCTGAAAAGTGCTGCTGTACAGCTTTGGAAAGGAATTTTGTGATGACATCTTTAAAAAAATAAATTAAAAAAAAGTGATGGGATTTGAAATTGAAAATTACAAGGTTATGAATTCCATACTTGATCAGTCACGCCATGCGCAGTATTTGTTGGAGAAATGAATGAAAAAAGAAAAAAAAGAAAAGCAAAACCATCCAGTAAATTAACTGAATTCCTTCATGACGGCAGACTTCAGGTTAATGGTTTGGCTTGCTGAGCGGTACAGAAGGTCAGGCTGGGTGTTACTGTGGTGGATGCAGAGGACAACAATAGCACGCCTCAGGACACCACGGCTCCCGCTGGGCTTGAGCGTTGCCAAGTGCACGTGATGCAATAGCTTCTAATTTGGCACACTACGGTTGTCATGTTATGGTGTCCTCCTCCCTTAATATACCAGTCTGTTTCAAACGTGGAAATTTGAGGCAAAAATAACAAATACTTAAAACGCCAATTTTTAAAGCAGTGTCACTACTATATTCATAACTCCAAAGCTGTACATTTTAACTGGCAGGCCTGTTTAAAACTTTACACAACCACAAACACCCAACATGCTCAAATATTCTTGATGAGGACTCTAAATAACCATGTGTTTAACTAGCTAACATGTCTTATATTATTTTACTATTATTTAACATATCATAAGGGTTTTGTGGCACAGTGCCATGGTTTTTAACAACAACAAAAAATATTAAACTTATTTAAGCCTACTGATAAACACGAGGAAAGTTAATGTGACCTTGCTGCGCCACATCTGCTGTCTCACAGAGCTATTTTTCACGTTGATGAATCAAACACACATTTGAGAAGCAAGTGTGTATCTCCATTTTTTTCCCAGCACGCAGACACTTTTATAGTTATTCAAAGCTTAGTAATGATGCATACATAACCTTAATGTATTGGTGGGAATATCACCCTGTTAACAACATCACAGTCAAAAAGTAGATCATTCAAATGTGGCACACAGCTAATTTGATGATGAAACATAAAATCCGAATCTGGCAGCTCTGCTACTGTAAACATCCATCCTTGTGCTTGGAGGCTGAGACAAATGGAGACATAAATTGAAAATAAGAGTAGCTGGGGGGAGAGAAGGCAGTTGGAGATGAAAACGTGAGTGGCAGATAGGAGGGGAGGTGGGTGTGGAAAAGAGTCACACAACCATGAGGGATTGCGTAATGGCTGGGGACGGGGAGGAGAAGGCCTCAGCAGGAGGGGGTGCTTCCTGTGAATTACCAGCTACATTTTTGAAGCACTCCGGCAGCAGCATGCAAATGAAAGACTTGATAAGACAACAGAGCGGGAGTCAAGAGCAAGTCCTCTGCTGACACATAATTTCTGCAAACCTATCCCTTTTCTTTCTCCTTAAAAGTGATGACAGAAGACCTCTATTAGGACTTTGTAAGCCTTAGATCTTACAAAGGTAGGGCTACATATAAAATGAGCACAGTTTAATAAAGTCTCTTCAACCATAATGTGAAATATGTGCTGAAGGGGTCCATCGGGGGACAGAATAGGTCGTTCATCCAAAGTGTGACTTTCTTCTTTTACTACATGCAGAGTGCCTATAAGTGCCGCTTGCTTTCTGTGTGAACGGCTTCTATGTTGGTAGATGATCATGGACATGAAACATGGACCAAGAAAAATCGATACCAGTGATGGAGGCCGTTTACCGTTTCATTATTCCAGATTCATGACCTACCACAGCCCCATGCTGTTGTTGCCCCCAGGCTAAAGCACGCTGTCACTCACATTTGCTCATTAAGTGCCAATCACACAGTACTCCAGGCTACAATTTTGCCAGCACTTGGTGGCACTGCAGATGTCACATAATGATCCCCTGCCTACTTCCTGCATAATTCAATGGAGGTGCAGTTGACAGAGTTTACCCTTGACAATGAACTCTGCCACTGTAAACTGGTGGCCAATTGGGTCAATCAAAATTTGTACCATTGTGTGGCCAGAGTTGGACAGCTGTCTCAGAGGAGTCTGAATGAACAGGTCAAATTATGTATTCAATGCATCTCGCTCTCCAAATTTTGCCAATATGTTTAGACAATGAATTTGCTGTTCATTTGCAGAGATGAACACAATCATGTGGCCAGAAGAAGTACCCGTGTAAACCTTCGGCTTCGATGATATAAAATTTTGTTAAAGGTCTCCATCTCAAATTGTGCATCACATAACAGACTGAGGTGTAATACGCATTTATTATCCTCTTATGTAAATGTAGGAGCCAGCATACGTTTAGCTCGGACATCAACGAAAAGGGACAGTGAGCGGTGAGAAATGAGTGGTTGATATTGGTTCCTCTGTGCGTTACATTTTTTTTTAGCAAAAGGACCTTCAAAAAGTCAGCTGTAATGAAATTCAGATGAAGTTTGATCTGAGGGATAAATCAGGGTTTGGGCCCAAAGGCCCGGTGAAACTGTGGCTTTAAGGAGGCAGTTTGAATGAAAAAGGCAAAATGGCAAACTATGTAACAGCACAGTACAATTAAAAAAATATTTTGAGATTCCCATGGACAACTGTGATTAAATATAAAGAGATGCCCCGGCATGGCAGTGAATGAAATGAAAAGTGTCATGTGTCAGCAGCCATGATCCTAACTTTAATTGACAAGTTGTCATAGTCCAGGCATTTGGGAGGCAAATAAATCATTCACAGCCCAGAGAGATAGAGACCTGAGACAGTTCGTGCCTCTGTTCAAACAAAGTTAAAAACACGCACATTTCAGAGTGAAGGCCATGAGATGACCAATACACACGTCTAAAAGCAGAAGATTGAATTAGTTCAGTCAAGACAAAATGATAAAAACCTATGAAAGGGTCGCCTGCAGCTCGCAACATTTATTGCACCTCCGATTACAATTGTTAGATAGAATGAATTAAAAAAAAAACAACCCTCATACCCAGAGAAAGCTGTGAAAGCTTTATTTCTTTACTCAGACCGATCCAAATGACCTCGAGTAAAAATTAAAATCCTGCTGTATCTAATCATTTGCAATTCATTTTACGAACTTGAAATACACCTCTACTTTGACAGACAAGTTGAAAATGTGGTGCATGCAGCTGCCCCTGGTCCAACAACTGTTTTTGGATGATGACACGGAGAGAGCACTTGTTGGAATAGGCAGTAAAGAGAGTAACCTTTATCCTCAAGATGTTGCAATCTCCTACTAACGGTTAGTACAGTGAGAAGTGGAAGGATACCGAGTTCAACCAGTTTAATGTGCAGAAGTACGGAAGTTTGTGTGGTTATTATGCAGCCTGGTGCTGGTTGAGAAAGGTACCTGCAATGTATCATTTTAAATAATGACCATAATTTAGCGACACTTTTCAGATTGGAGGCTGTAGGTGAGGAATGCATTTCTGCTCAGCCTAATACATAATGGAAAGATTCACGTATTAATCTTCTTTAGTGATTATCTGACTACAATAACACTGAACATTATGTGTCTACTTTGGAGAATGTCCACTGGGGTGTTATTCTGACATGTTATGAAAAAGTAATGATTTAATTAAGACAATAAACAATGCATAATCAACAATGGAAATATTCATTGCCTGCCAATTGAACTCATACTGATGATAACCTCTATTATCATTGAAAAATACCATATTTTTTGAGATCGTAATAGTGCAAATGAAAATCTATATAAAACTGTGAGTGTGGTTTAATTTTCCCTGCGCACAAAGTTGGAGATTTGACCTGAGAATGGCACTAAATTGAAGCTCATGAAGAGTCTGATGGTGTTACTAAGTAATTTACACAAAAGACAGTTATCAGGCTTTATTCCCTCTACCAAAACAACCTCATTAAAGGGAAAACTGTTGTGTGAAATAGAACAACCATTATGTATTATAACCCTCATTCCACATACACACGGCGAGTCCTTTAACTAGCTTTTCTGCCTTTCCATTATTTGCTGCAAACATAATGGATAAATAACACGGTCATACAAGAGATTTAACCCTGATTGCTTTAACATATGCATGAAAATTTACATTTGGAAACATGAGCCTGAAAGTCCTCTTAGAATGACAAGCCTGTTAGCAAAGAACTACAATTCATATCTAACCTTAGATTATTTAAGATTCATTAGCAGCGCTTTCCTTAACGCAGGGGTCGCTAGCGGGTCACAGGAAGGTCGCTAAAATAAGTTCATGTGAAATGAAATCACGCTGCGTACCAATAATGCCATTTACAGCACAGTTCTAAGTGGTGATTGTTGCCTCTCGCACTGTTCAGCTCAGCTGAGCTACTGTCTCACGCGCATACACGTCCTACATCCATGTAAACCAGCACACGCAAAGCCATGGTTGGGCCTGGGTGGCCTTCGGCCCATTCGTTTTGAGCTCGATTGCCCGATTACAGGGGTTCAAGATGAAGCATCAATTAATGAATACCAATCATCAATTCCCTAGAATTTGTTTTATCTCATGACTCATGACTGTAGATGCTAATTGAGACCCAAAACAAAACTGCCAGCAGTTCATTTTCACCGGCAGAGGAAGTAAAAAGAATTGTGTCTTACGGACCCTTCTTTGCCGTCAGGTGGATAAAACCTGACATCAGGACAACAGTGGTAGCAAACAGACTTTCTTCAAGCTTTTCCTGAAACATAACTGACCGCATTGAAAGCTAGTGAAATAATATCAACAGCGCAGTCAACGCAGTTAAGATATTTGCATTCTTCGTCACTGCTGTGTTGCCTGTTTTAGTTTATTGTGCATGTGGGTGCAAATTGAATGCAGCCGTTTCTGCGGCCCAGCAGGACTGAGTGTGCTTCTGCAGGTATGTGACTGCATGTGGTTATTTGGCCTCTGGGCATGTTGAATTGTTTCCCTGCGTGCTTCGTTTCCTGTGTTTCTGTGAGCATGGTGTAATGCTGCTGCAGTTGTGTTGACCATCCGAGTGCGGCAGCATACGTGTACAGGTTATCGGCAAATGTCAAACTGCTGCACAGGTCAAGGAACTGTTTATCCAACATGGTAGTTTATTGTATTTTATGGTATCGGTTTCCAATTTCCAATTACTCAACCAATGCATCCAGTACCTTGGAGATAGGCCCATCCGATTTTTTTTCAATGGCCACCCACAATATGATTTTTAGGATCATGATACGCTACTGTGAAAAAGGTACACGAACGTCAGAGTAGACAGGCAGTTCAATTCTACTCAAGTCAACCAAAACAATGCTCATTATCATTGTTAATACATGAAACTAAATCCTCCATCAATGGAGACGGTGTCATTCATCAAAGAACATATTTGAGGTTTGTAGGCCAACCTGAAATGTCCTCTGCAACTTTATGCCTCAGTTCTTGGCAAAATTACTAACAAACTAAAAAAAAATTGGAACAATTGAATCTAAATATCTACATGAAGATGAGTTAAATTTTTGACTTTGGAGGATGAGCAGCCACTCTTCCTCTCTGTCAGCAGAAGCTTGCCTGTAAAGTAGGTAGTCTCACATCCCAAGGACTCCAATACCACAGACTATTTTTACATTAAACTGTTAGCCAGGAGGTCGTGAAATATTCATCCTTAAAAGGTGGTTGCCCTCCTAAAAAGGTTAAGAACCGATGCCTAAACCCATGTTGCTGAGCATAAAAAAATTATGCACATCACACATTTTATAATTCAATATTTCCCCCCCAATCACAAAAACTAAAAGAGAAGAGTTTCTCTGAGACATTAGAGCCCGAAATAGTGCCGGAAAGACAGCTGCCCTCAGGGGTCAACAGTCGGGACGCTTTTTAGTGTGACCGAGACCAGGGCACTGTTTTTTGCTCGGACCATTACTGTATATTGTGAAAAATGTTTTCTGAGGTTATGTTCATGCCTCCTTCATTGATTTCACACTCACCAGTATACTGTTGAAGTTATAGAAAGCGGTCAAGATGATTTCAATGATGCATTTGTCTGCAAGCACAAATAAATAAGTGCTTTAACATGTTGTAAGTATGGTTTGACAACTCCCAAATTTTCATGGTTAGAGGTAATTACATTTAACAATATAAAACTATTTTGCAAATATTTTTCATTTGAATTACAAACTTGTAACTTTTTTTGTTTTTTTCTTCAGATAAAAAGGATGGAAAACTAATGAGTCACAAATTACAAATATCTTATGACATTTGGACATAAATATGTGAAACATAATGTTGCTCAACTTGTGAAAACACTTACTACTTTATGGACAAGATCACACAGTATGAACATGATGTATCGTAAAGCAATCACAGGTGGCCTGCAACTGTAAGAATGAGTTCATTGTTTATATATAGTTTTAGTTGAATATTTAATAATTTAACACCACTGCATTTCATTTCAGGGAAATATTGTGTTTGTTTTTACTACATTGACATTGAAACACTTACTATTTTTTCATCAAAAAAGTTTTAAAACAACAATTTCACTAAGTCTGTAAAAAACACAATGCATTAATAGAATTAACAAACAAACTATTTTGGATATAGAAGTAGTCATAAAACCTATTTCAATATATTGTTGTCATTTGTTCCCTTTTCTGTAGTTTTTAAGTTTGTATCCATTAGGGACGAGCGAGTACAGCATTATCTGTATCTGTTAAACCAACTAAATGATCTGCATCCGTATCTGTACTCCAATGGGGTGGGGCTTAAACAGCAAGTGGGCGGGATTTAGGCAGGAAACTAGGCAAGGACTAACCTGCAGTTGTCATTAAAGCCTGAAATTTATATGGGTTGATCAGAAATTGCTCAATTTACTTTTTCTGAGAAAACTATTTACAGAACAGCCCGAGAATTGAGCAATGCTTTGATCACAAGAGTAAGAGCACGATTTACAGGCCATGTTTTTTTATTTTTTCCTTTGTTTGGGGTTTTTTTTGGGGTTGTTTTTTTTATAAAAGTTGCAGTATTTGTTGTTATTGTTGAGTTATAGTGAGAAAAATGTCAGGCTGATCACATAAAAGATACATTTTAAATAATAATGTACTTTGTTCAGCCAATAATGTGGGTCTGTATATGTCTGTGTGTGTGTGTGTGTGGTCCAAATCAAAATATGCATTCAGCCTTACACAATATTCTCACCTAAAGCGGTCAGCTGAGTGACGATATCTTAACGAGGAAGGAGCGAGCCGATGGGGGGGGAAAAAAAGGAAAACAAAACGACAGACGCAGAGTCAAGAGCTGTAACTTGCAACTCATCCGGTGAGAGCAAAGTTATTAGAGTAACTCAGCTGAAGACATTTCATACAAATCTAATTGAAATGGGCCGATGCCAGAAATTAACCAGGAGAGTCGCAAGTTGCTTTTAATTGCCTAGAGCGAGCAGGCTGACAGGGCGGGTATGCAGGTGGCACAGAGCTGGAGGCAGGGCTCGGTGTGTAGCTGCCCGGACGCGTGCACGCAGCTCGTGTTTGGTAGAAGCTTGACCCAGCACGAATATTGTCACAATTACTCGGATGATACTCGTCAAAAGTACATTGTCTGTCGCGGGTACTCGTTTCACCCGAGTACTCGTCTCATCCCTAATATCCATCACTTAAATAAACAGACGGAAACAACTGAAAATCACATTGATGGTGGACGGTCTATAGCTGAGTAAGGTGAGTTCTTCCCTACACAGATCTATTCTGAGGCAAAGAAATAATATATGAAGGCCAAAATGCAATGGTAATCTCCTGCTAGCAACAAAAGTGCTGTGAAAAGCCTTTTCCAGGTTGTTGCTTATGAGGCAGTCAGAGGTGAAGAGTTAAAGCTGCTCAGAGTGACTAACAGCACTGATGGCTAAAAATCCCATTTCCATCTGGATTTGATTTAAAATGTAAACACACTTTGTTGCACCAGAGAAACTGCAGCAATGTTGCAACTCGTGGCATGTCTACAGGCATTATGTAATCCCAAAAAAATTAAACCGGCTCCTCAAGTCCTTTTTCTCCGTCTTTCTCTTGCCCCTTCACTCTTTCTCCAATATTTTTTCCACTCAGTTAAAAGGGAGTTGAATTTAAATCTAACATCTTTTGATAAACGTCATGCGGACAAATAAATAAAAGTTACTGATGAAGGGGGTTATAGAAATCCTTCTATCTCCCCATTCCTCACTCCTGGGATCTGGCTCAATATCGAGGCTGTTTTTGGTGATTAGGTCCTTGGTGTTTTCAGCTGAATGGCTCTTTTATCAGCTACCACGGCTTTTTTTCCTCCTCCTCCCAGCTCAGTATGAGAGGGGCTTGGATGCTCCCTTGCAACCCTTCTTATCCACCCTTTTCCCATGCTTCATTTCTCCCCCCTTTTTTTTTCCCCCCTCTGCTCTTTTCAACTGGAGGAACTGCTATCTAGCCTGTGTGTACAGATGACCTGCGTTATCATCGGCAGCACAGCAAATGAATTTACTCCCCTCCAAGTCTACCAAGATGGCCCCCAAACTCCTCCTTGTCTTTGCAGTGACACATAGCTATCTTCATTCTTCTCTCTTACATTAATGCATGCCAAGGGGCCAATGACAAATGGTGATGCATGACTGAATTACTGTGCATGTTGCAGATGTGAAGGAAGACTAATTATCATTACATTGTCATGTATCTGCCACAAGACAAACGTGTTGGTGACTCATAACATACTGTACAACCTGGTAACTGTATCTTGCAAGTATTTCTACCCTGTTAAATGAGACAGCGAGAATTATGACACGTCTATTTATGTACGCACACACAAAAATAAAAATAAAGAGAAATATTAACACGCATCCTGGAACACGTTGGGAAAATTACCCTATTAATATGCATTCTCAGTAGTGCAATTTTTTTGTGAGAAGAGTGTGCTTGTTAGATTCCAATTATCAATGCAGTTTCATCTATCTATTCATATGCATCTTGGCAAAACCTATAAACACCGAGGATGATAATTTCAACCAACAAGTAGCTCAACATCTCGAGCACTTTTTGATGAGTCTTTTGAATTATTGATTAAATGGAGGTTCCATTTGAAGAGGGAGTGAGGAAATGTAGCTGAAACTTAACATACCGCATCAACTATATACAGTATCATATACTGTACTATGCCTCACACTGCATAAACATTTTCATTTGCTACCCAAAAGCAGGCTGTTTAATTTAGAACACGTTGATAGCAGGTAATCCAAAATGCAGGCTATTTTAAGGACCAGCTAATTAGCATTTTCCTTCTAGGGCTCGAAAACAGCTTGAAGAGAAAGATAATTAAGTGTTCTATTTTGCCCTCCTATTTGTAGCTCGTTCCAAACTTAATTGTGGCTAATTAGGCAGTGATGTGAGTATTGATAAGTAGCGAGGTGACACCTTTTCAAGGCAGCCACAAGGCAGCATTTCATCACAACCGTGTCTGTGCAGGAAGTCTCGCCACTAAAAGGAATGTCAGCACTTTCACTTGTTTTATGTCAATTCATTCTTACAGGTATACAGTGTTTGAGCCAGGACTGTCCATGAGAGGGTTAGGTAATGCCTCTCTAGGTGCCACTGCTCTATCAAAGCAGGACAATAAACAGTACTGTGAAGATTCTACACTAAGTGCGACCAAAATATACTGATGATACTGTATATTACACTTTCTTTTTTTTTTTTTACACGTAACTTAACTTTTATCGACTTTTATTTGTAACATTGTCCACTGTTTGATTAAACAAAAGAAATTTCGGTGAAAATCATAAAATCATATGGATCAAAACCGGGCTATTGAGTAAACACCTTTGTTTTACAGCGGTTTAACTGTGCTACTGACAAATACTTTAATTAGTATTTTGCTGTATGTCTGCAGAAAAGCAAACTAGTTTACCCTACTCAAATTTTGTGATTTGGCCGTCACAATTAACTGTCACATTCAAAATTACTTTTACATCCTTTTAATCCTCACACTCGAAAGTGCTGAACGGATTGTGGCAATTACTTACGATCTGCCGGCGTTAGTTGTTGACCAGATGGGTCAATACTTGACTGCTATCGAGCAACAACACAAGTTGGATTATGACCTGAACAGTGAGCCAAAGAAATGTTGCTTATTGATTACCAGTCATCACTCTGTTGGTCTTTTTGAACACCATCAAACACAATTCTAATTGAGTTTGAGACGATACAGAGAAGGGTCGTCTCACCCTGACAATCAGTCTTCGACCAGGCATATTAATACTGGTTTCAATACACAAATACTTGTTTTGTTATCAATTCCACAAATAAATCTTGAAAATCTAAAAAATGATGGGAATGCTGCCAGCCTTGATTTAGAGTAGTCGCATCACCGCGCACAGTAAACTGCCGACAGTTAGCGCCAAAAAGGAGGAAAAATAACCTTAAGAAGAAATCCTACCCCAAATATTCAAACTCAGTTGATTCTTTAGCATTTAAAGGCTGCAGTATATTGAACTGAAATTATTTGGTCCTGTGGGGAACTTGACACTTACATTTTAGTTTCCTCTGTGTTCATTTTGATACAGTGATGTAACTGTGACATCACTACTATTGGTGCGTGCTAATTTTTTTGTTTTCAAATCGTCATTAAAAAAAGGGATCGAATAGTTCCCGCATTCATCATCTCGTCCTATTTCTGTCGTTTTTACCGGCACCTGATAGTAATGCTTTACCACTGCCATAAGGTGGCAGTGATGCACCTGCAAGCTTTTTCTCAACCACATTTAAACAACGAAAGAAGGGGAAGGAGAAGACAAAGCTACGTGTAAAATGTGCGTCACTGTGAGATTAGATGCAACGCTACAAACAGCAGAAACTTGCTAAAAAAAAAAAGACTACAGCCGTTAAAAAGTTCAGTGTGAAGGTCCTCCGAAAAAGTGAAGGTTCAGCGCAAACTCTGCCAGTGAAAGCTAGCATATCATAAGTCTACCAAGCAATGCGGTTGCGAGCGAAGTGCTGAGCAGACCGTCCATCCGCAGATCAATAATCGATGGCTGGCATCGTCACCAGATATGGTACGTTTTATGTTGGGCGTGCAGAGCAAACAATGACCCTCATATCTAAAATCTGAAGCATCTGAAGCCAAATATAAGCTTCCCATCAGCTTTGTCAAAGGCAAGGAGTTTGATGGCATTAATTGAGCCCAGGTTTACAGCGAGAGTGAGTCTCTAAAGGTGGGGGTAGTGTCTTCGAACTATCATTCAATAGTTCCCAGGAATATCGAATAGTATTTTTGCTTGAAATGCCCATCCTAAATCACTACCGCGTGAGGTTAAAATGCCGACGCCACCAATCAGTGATTCTTGATTTTACTTAGTGTTTATAATCGTCTCTCGTCTGTCTGAGGACATCTGTTTTATTGTAATGCCACAAAAGAGTCACCACATTGTCCATCCTTGAAAAGTAGGACAAGGTGTAAAGTTCACATAATGTTTTACATCCAGCTCAGCTCCTCCGTTTACTTGTTTATAATTACCATCCTTGTCCTGCAGCCTGTTGACTTCTCTGTGCTTCAAGTGCCACAAGCACATTTCATGCAATTTACCTCCCGAATAATTTCTAATTGATCGGGAATGAGGGACAACACACCTTGAAGTACTGCTGAAATATAGGATACTTAAGCAGTAAATTTCTGGGCTTCTCAGTCGGAGAGTAAATATCCTCCATATTACATTTCAGTTCAGCCGATGCCAGTAGCAGTGCATTTGTGTACATGCTCAGAGTCTCACAGGTTAGCATAATGCTGGTGCTATCTGTCAGTTAAGACCTTGGCTGGAAATGGGAGGATGGCGGAGCAAGGGATCAGTGTTTACCCACCTGGCCAATTAGAAGACAGAGAAACCTACAAGATGGAGTCTGCCTCCAGGAGCAGGTACTAGTTGCTGTTACGGCACTCAGCAGTTGCTAGGCAACACCATCTATCTGTTATTGAGCTAACTTGTTATGGGTATGGCTATTATATGTATAAATCACTATACTTCAGATAAGATAGTGCACTTCTGTTGGAAATGAACAAGAGAATGTGAGGTGTTATTTATTCGTATAAGAATGTCTAAAAACGATTACCTCAGATTCGGTAGGATCAAGTAAGGTGAATACATTTGGAATCACAAGCAACATAAAAATATGAGACCTCTATATAAAAGTAAAAGTTATGGGGAAACAGCACATTTTTAAGGAGCACAGATTTATCAGCACCACCTAAATTGTCCGACACTCCTGATTTAAGAGATTAATCTTATGTGAAATTCCAGTTTCCAGTGCATAGTGTGTTGTAGTTTGCTCAAGGAAAGATGAGTTATGGGTTTCTGTAAGGATTTGATATATGCACCACTTGGCAGGGGATGCGGTGTAAGCAGAAATGATGAGAGCATTGACACATTGGCATACATCACATGGAAAGTTGTAACCGCCCAGAGGATCTATTTCAGATTAAACACCTACTTTATTTCTATTATACCAAATACTCTACGCGATGAACATAAAACTATGAAATCAAACATTCTATATCAGCATTTTTTCATTAATCTTCTGAATCGTCTGAATATGTGCATGATGTAAATAACAGGTCATTAAATATGATTGCTTCTGTGTGCCTTAAAAACATAAGAAATAGAAATAGAACAGACGAGGACAAGAATTTACAAAAAATTAGAAAAAAAGTATTTAATGCTTCAATATCTCAGCTATAGCGTATTAGCAAAACACAGCAGTTTTATGACATGTATTTTAGATATGATATGGTACCAGCTTTTAAAAAGGTAAATAGTTGAGTCCTCCATTGTATAAATGTGAATGCAAACACAGAAATTAATGGTGTCCCTGTAAGACTGCTGACTACAGAAACAAATAAAATTAATGCAGTCGAGTATTACCAACATTTCAAATTTTAACTTTATGCACAAATTTTAATATCTGAGTTGGGTTGTATGATGCATTATATAGAGGGGTGGGAGGTGGGGGACTTAGATGGGGCAACTCGCCAAATCATCTCTATTAGCGCTGCATTTTCCCAGATCCCCAGCATGAAAGGTACAGTGGTGCCTAACCAATGCCTTTTTTTTTTTTCCCTCTGTATATGTAATTATTTCATTAAATATTATATCAGTCTTGCAGCCCACAGCTGCTTGGTTCAAAGGAAGTTTGGTACCATGGCCCGGAGCCCAACTCGCGTACACACACCAACATGTCTCTCTCCTCGCACTCTCTCCTTCCCTTTTTTTTTCCTCACTCTGTCTTGCTCTCTCATTCTCTCTCACTCAGGCTCAGTCCAGCAGTGCCAGCTTTGCCCCGGGCTGACTGATCACAGGAAGGCGCAACATTTTTGAATCCCAGGGAGGATTGAGTCACAGAGTCACAGCATCAGGCTCTATGTGTTACCCAGCTTTGCTGTTTTTCACAATTGCAGACCGCTATGGTTCAAATGGAATTTTAATGGCCTACTCTGCTAAAACCATATCTATGTCTTTTCCTATTTGCTTCTGGATTTGTCTCCTGCCTGATAATGCTCTTTATGTTCACTCTGATGTTTGCTTTTTCGTGTCTTGCCAGGTATGTTGGTGGTCCATTTACAGAATTTACTCAAGATCCTTGTGGCAGTCCAAGAAATCATATTGGGCTTTTTGGCTTTCTAAAATGGCAGCTCAATACATTCTGTATTTGCAAACTCCACATATCAAGCAGCAAATACAGAGAGCTGAGTTCCATAAGAGATTTTTCTGTTTCATGATATTGATTTGATTGATTATCAGAGGACACCATCAGGCTGAGATTTCTTTTGAATACATTTTTTTAATTACAGAAGAAACTGTAACAAACCAGATTGAATAATGCATGTGCATAAGACATAAGACTTTTTCAATTTTCATAAATAATAGATTGTGAAAATGATTTTAACATCCCCTGATAGAAGCAACAGTGTAATGTGTGTGATGTTAAACATCCTGCTTACAGCATAGTAGCATTGCAGCAATTTAGCCGATACCCAGAAACATTATATTTAGAAGGGAATATTAGAATATATATTAATAATATCATTGCAGTGGCAGATTATGGTGCCAATATATTTCAAATTGTACCTGAAAACTTCTGTCGTTCTAACCTTTAGAAATTCCAATTCCTGTATTATGCAGGTATTGACATTCTCAACCAGCTGGCAAGCATAGATGAGTTGTAATACCTTAAGGAGCTCACCTATTTATATTCATAGTTGTTCCCATACAGGATGGGGCAGTGCAGTGAACTTCTGTGACTTCAGCCAGCGGAGGGATTCAGAGAGAGAACAGTAGATGGATAACGTGAAAGTTTAAACCCTGGGCTTATGCACACCGAGACCATAATCCCAACAAAATCTCCCCCCGCTCCCCTTCACATTCAATTTAAGAACATGACCTCTGCTTATACCTTCGGTCACACACTCTATACGCAAGGATGTGTTAAACAAGCAACTTAATCAATAGGTTGAAGTCAATGCCAAAGGTTTACAACACTGAGACAAGTCTCGATATGTGATATATAACTGAAAGAAATTATAGCATCCAAAATTTGACACAATTGCTATTTAATTCAGTGCATGATTGACTCCTAACTTCTTTTGCCGGCTTATTTTTCCATGTTGTTTTAATGCAAAGTGTTGGGGATGTCTCGCAAATGAGTTTCAGGCGTGTTATGCAAATTATTTGATTTTGCATGAAACAATATTCTCCCATTCTTCTCTTCTCTCCCACCAGTGCAGACACATGACACCCATAGACTGAAGATGGGTTTTTATTCCACACAATGGCCTCTCCTCGGCTGTGAGAGCAGGTTGTGTGTCTCTAAATGAAGTGTTTTGGAATATCTGCACGCTGTCCTTCCTCCCTTCTCCCAATTTCAAAAACCTCAGAGACCATTGCAGACACGGACCAACTCTCCTATACTCTTGACAGAAATATCCGACTTATGGACAATTTTCTAAATATCTGACACGCAGAGTTAATGGAGAGCTATTTAATCACAGAAACAAACAAATTAACCTTTAAACACCAGTAGGGGCATTTAAACTCATTGTACTTCCATTAGGACTCTTGTTTCTCCACGCACACGCACACACACACACACACACACACACACACACACAACCCCTTACACTAAATGCCCCTTTGCTGTTGGCTGCAGCTGGGAAGCGAGGTGAGGCTGTATGTGGGACATCACAGAGCTCATTATGTGACTGTGCAATCAAATCAGGTCAGATGGATGCAATGGTGCCTAAAGGAAGAATTTGATAGCCAGTACAGAAAATGCTTTATAATAAGTTAATTAGACATTCACTTAATGATCCTGCAGCTATCCTATCACTTTATAGTTCTTTGATAGGGTTTGAGTCTTGAAAATTGAGTGTCACATACTAGTACTTTATCAATCCAGTGAAGTAATAGGACAGTCCCCATTAGGATTAGAAACAGACTGCTTCCTGACTTAGAAATTGACCATCTGAGAACTGAAATACAATAATCGCACATAAACCACTTTGCCACCAAAATTGGCAAAGATTGAGACATTAATTAAGGATTTTGGTTTGGGGATTCTTTTGACTCTTGCAATATGTGACTCGTATGTTTGATACTAGCAGGAGGGATTGTTAGAAGCCAAGTACTGCATACTTTACACATACTCATTTTGTGGGGGTAGTGTGCCTTTAACATGAACAGATGGTTAGGAAATAAAAGTCAAGTTTAGTCATGTTTATATGCATTGAGGTGGGGAATTTCTTTTCTGTGTCTCGCACTATAAACATTTTGTACTTGTGTTAAGTGGTAGAAAATTAGAACAACGTACAGATCCTTCAAATAAGGTGAACTGAAAAGTCTGAATCATGTTAGTCTCAGATTGTTTTCCTTTTGATAGGCTGAAGACAGCCAAGGCTGTACCCTGTCTCTCACCCAGTGCATGCTGGGATATGCTTCAAACCCTCATGGTATTGAACAGAGTAAGTGGATATTAACAGATGGATGGATATAGTCTATGTAACAGTAACCATCTGTATGTCTCTCTCTCTCTCTTCCTTTCCATTCAGGGTTTTCCAGTATTATCATTCTGACAGAGCTGCGGTACTGTCACAAGGGTCCTAAACTCCGATACACCGTCAGTTCACTGGGGACCAAGTCCTTTTCCCCGAGCTTTAGTTTCAGTCATCTAGGCCCGATCCCTCGTGACTGCTGTCTCAGGGGAAAGGCCCAGACACAGTGACATTTGTGGAATTGGAAATCAAGGGTAACAAGATAACTTTGAAGAAATAAGAGCTGCTGGCTCAGTCGTTGTAATGGTAATTATGTAATTGAGTACTACATGGCAGAAATTTTAACTAGTGAATAATCAGTATATCAGCAGAGGAAACAGGGAAATTTAGCACATATCACCTACAGTATAATTGTTGCACTCAATTGTTGCCGGTAAAGGATGAAAATATGTTCTTACTACCGCAAAATGGTTGGGAAATCATTGTTGTGCTGTGACATGACAACATCTTGTTGCGATTGCTAATAAACTGAATGTAAATATCCTTATTTCTTTTTACTTGCTAAGTGACGCAGTGATGACATTTCCCACAAAAATAGCATGAGATGGTGCAAACTTAGCTAAAAAACATTAGATTGATAGAGGTTGTAACTAAAAGACAATATTACCAGCTTATAAAGCTTCTACTGTTATATTACCTTACAAGCTTTGGGTAACTGTTAACCATGAGATAATCAACTTGCCTGTGTAACATTTATTCACCTGACTCTGTCCCATTTGAAAACGAAGGTCAACGCGGAGTTGTTTTAGGTTACGCAAGTAAGTTAACTTAGCGTCCCAATGACAGCTGATGTGAAAGCCTATTAACATTTGAAGCAGGTGGTTTATTGTACCACAAGACTAAAACATCAAGACACAACCGTTACAAAAGTTTACATTTACATGGATTTTGCCAGCACAAAACTTGGACAACATAGTTCACAACAATTTAATCACTTTAATCATTCGCTTCCTAGCCCGTGACCAAACCAACAATATTGACGCCTTACGTTATGTTAACGGGTTAACTTAACAGTAAAACCACCAGTTAAAACAACAGAAAAGGATTGATGATTTTCACTTTACCTCTCTTTGTTGTCTTAGTACGTGGCTAAGCTTTAAATATAATTTAAAAAAAACTCAAAGATGGAAATGGTCTAGAAAGAAGGTAGGTACCAGAGGAGTGAACCTACACTGTGCAGAGATGTCTGGTAATGTTTTTCCTTAGCTGGAATACCTTATTGTACTTTATTGTTGAAATTACTCCTGACAAAATTGCATATTTTGTATTAGGTGCTGTTATACCTATAGACAGCTGCTGGCAGATCCTTTTATCTGCTCTTTTATCCCCACGCCTGCTGCTCACTCAGTGGCAAAAATGTTCACCTCACCCAAGACCAGTGGCAAGGTCACTGGAGATCAAGAGCCCACCTGCTCTTCTTTTTTCATGGTGGGATTGGGGCTATGCCCCTGGCTGGCAAATGGCCAAGAACTGCTTTGGTTAGAACCGATGTGTCATTTGTCGAAAAAATTGTTGGAATGTGTACCATAACATTTCTGCCAATGGACTGAAAAATGTGTCACTGTCAGCTTTTAATAAATATAGTCACCAAGAACGTCCAAGAAGTTATTAAATGGAGTGATGCAGTTGCCAATTTAGGATCACTGCTGTAAGCAGCTATGTTTTCAGCTTTGGTCCATTTCTGTGTTCAGACAGCAAGCAATCACTTTGCTGTGCTGCAGTCAGTGGGTGATTTGAGTTCACTGATTGATAGCTGTAGTGTCAATGGTTTTGCAGCAGTTGGAGGGACACCGTGTACAGAAAATCCAACATTTATACTTAATTACTTGAAGCTGACCAATATTACTTGAATAATTCTGTGTCCGCTAAAAGTCAAATTAAGTACTACAGGTCTGTCTTCAAAAGTCATTTATTGCCTGTGTTACATACTGAAATGCTTGTTATGATTTGAATTGCATTGGGCAACAACTTGTGTTGAAAGCAGTGCATTAGGGGCTTTAGTTAGTAAATTATCATAAACGTTGTTTATTGTTTGTTTATAATGCACTATTCAGGAATTCATTTAAATGATCAATTCAAGACTACAGCAAAACAATGCTTTTCTCTTTGGCAATCAACCAATGTAAATTGAGGCACTCATTAAAACTGGCATTGTAATTGCTTGGTTGTGTTACACTTTGATTTACTCTCATCAATAAATAAAATACAATCACTGTTGTTTGATTGTAATGCGTTTGTTATTCTCAAGTGATGAGATGAGGCTGTTAGGACGGTAATGTATGATTTACTCCAAAACACAATTTAGAATAGATGACTATTCTTCACTGTCTGCATTGTAAAGTTACATTCTATTCTTTTTCTGCATGCCATACCATATGGTAAGCAGCAAAAATTGTCCTGGATTGGCAGATTTGCTGGCTTCAACAATAGTGAAGTAAAATCATTCTGGAAATGTTTTGCCCAGTGGTGTTTTGAAATAGGCCATTTCCTGAACATAAAGAGCCAGAGGGAACATTTCTTGGAGGCAGTTTCTTTTGTGTTGTATCAATTTCTTATGGCATGCTGTTGTTACCCTTCTCTAGTGGTGCATAAACCCCCTCAAAAGCATTCCTTTAGGAACCAGCCACATGGGTTTTTAACACTGTGTTGTAAGGCAGCTGCAGTGGGATTGTGCAATTCATGCCGTTCTTTTATGTTACGAGGATTTTTTTTTTGTTGTTTCTCTTTTTGCTAAATTAGTGAGTAAAACCTTACTGGAGATGTAACTGCAAATATTGCAAAACAGCGTTTCAGCTTCTCACAGAGACATAGATGATAAAAAAAGATGTTATCTAATTGTTCTGATGGAAACACTCCAATGGAAACTAAATTAAGTATTTGTTTATAAAAATACATAATTAAATATACATGTGGTCTGAATAAATTAGCTTTCCAGGAAGAAATAAATAGGTCTAGATTTGCTTTTTAATCAACTTTGAGAGTCAGACCTCTGAAGCATATCTGTCATATCGTAATTAATGGAGTTACTGCTAAATGGATTGCTATGTTGTTTTATTATGAATATTATAAGGTTGTCATTCGCTGACAAGTCCAGAAATATCTGTATATAAAGGACAAGGAGCCTAATTGTAACGATTTTGTTCAGAAGAAAGGCCAAGGTGCCAATTTCTGGGGGAACCACCTCCAGATAATTTTTAAAAAAAAAAGGCCTTCTCTTTCAAATACATCAGAGTTACTCACAAAATTCCCCCCTGAAGACATTGACATTTTTGTATCAAAAGTGTTATTGAAATGTTGTAGTTAAATGAGCATCTTGGGTTTCTTTCAGTGGCTCCACACTAACTGAAGACATTCCCGGTGTATTTAATTGAGGGTATCAAGCTTTGGTTAACTAAGTGATGTAATATTAATGAGGGTCAATTAACCATAATGGAATATGGCACGTTCTACTCTGTCAACTATTAGCTCCTCGTAGCAACACCTGGACTAGAGCGAACTTCCATTGCTGGTGGAAGATATAGCCAGAGATGCATTCTGTTGGTTCGCAGATTAATAATCAATTTGATAGAAAATAAGACAAAATGACACAAGACTAGGATGAACAGCATTGGTAGTTATAAGCACACTATCAGATTGTACAATAAATAACCTCTGGTCAAATCCATCACACAACAATAACACCGTTGTTTGTTTGTTTGCTTTGTTTAAGTCTTTGCATTATTGTTTAGTTAGTTTAATTTTATTTTATTCTATTTTATTGTATACATTGTGCATTTTTATATTTTATTTTTTACTCTGTTATTTTTATTGCTTTACTGGTATCTATAATGCTGCTGTAGTGAGAAAAAATGCCACTTGTGGGATTAATAATCAATCAATCAATCAATCAATCAATCTATCTATCTATCTATCTATCTATCTATCTATCTATCTATCTATCTATCTACTTCTACTTCTCATGTTAATCCAACCAGAGTTGTAACATTTTAAAATACTTTATGGAAGACAGGTATTTTTTAGATTGTAAATGATAATTGTCACCAAGGAAAATATTTGTTTATATTTAGTCCTCATCTAAAAGAGTTGCAAATATGTTTGTTGAATACTAAAATTAGAATTAACTCTACAACAAGCCTAATACATCAGAGAATAGATTGAAGATGTTCAATGTTTTCCCCTATTACAATAAAACTCATATACTGCTGAAGCAAACGAAGTTTCTTGTAAAATAATAGTTTGTCCTCACTGATACATGAAGCAGAGAAAATCCCAGAGCACTACAAACTACAGATTCCAATATTACCATTACGTTGACTAAAGACCTCTCTAAAACAATTTCAACAATACTTGTACGACAACCTTCACGATGTAGAATGAAATGGGCCTCCATTCAATTAGCCTGCATTTGTTGTGGCTAGGTATAACTACTAACATGAGAGCTGAGGGTATTTTACTTGTCCAATTTGGCATCAGGGTAAAACTAAAGAGTAGTAATAATATGGAAATGTAACAACAGAAATGGACATGGGACATCAGTTAAAAAAAACATTTATCCTGGCATGACATTTATTATTTTTCGGTTCAATAATTTCTTCAACAACAATACACATGTCCATCTTTGTGGGTCACGCACTACACAAGAGCAGTACATGAAGTCACTTTCCATCCTTAGCCCAATGAATGTTTTGTGGTCAGCATCTGCTTTGTCTCATTCTGCTGCATCAAGCTGCAATGACTTTCTGCTGTTGCTGTCTTTACTGTATCTATAGCCTGTGGTTATTTGATTCAGTAAGAAAACTTTGAGGTGTTTAGGGATTTCTTGGACTACATCACATCGAAGGAGTGCAACGATGGAGAAAGAGTAAGGGGAGGTTCTGTCTGAGAATCTCCGACAGTTTTTGTATGGCCTTTGACCAGAAGCTTTGGAGAGCCAGAGGGCACGGAAGTAATCTTCTGCTGAGGACAGACAGTTGATGACACAATGAGACAATGTGAGCAAGTGGAAATATGTTATGGCTGTGATGAATAGCTATGTCAGCCTCAGTGAGTAACCTTGAACCTCTCTCAATAAGTATAAAGAGGTGGGCTCTATCATTAGCACATACAGTTTCCTCCCATTTGAAACATGTTGTCTCTTAATCACTCAATTATCTCTGCCTATTCATTAATGTTCTGTTCCTTTGTACCATGATTTCTACAGATATGGCAGGATATTTCAAGGCAGGATTTTCAGTGTCCTTCAGTATTAAGCAGGGTTTCAAAATGTGTGAAGTGGCGAATATCGGCTGACTAAATGCTTTTTTACATCATTTTTAGGGTTTGTGATTTATATTCAACTCCTGGATAGTACTGATAAAGGAAAGACAAACTGATTTGCTGTTGAGTGCCCTGATTGTAGACTTAATATCTCAGCTGCTTGCAACATTCCAGATTCAAATCCTGCACCGGAGCCACAAAGAAAACGTAACCATAGTTAACACTTGAGCAGAGTGCGTCATACTCTGGGTAGACAGCATGACGCTCAACCTGTGTTTTAAAACACCCATGAGTCCACACAGTATATTGTGTCAGTGTCACGTTCTGCCTCACTTAGGAAAGGTTAGGTGCTTTCACTTCATGCAGAGTGAAAAAAAATAAAATAAATAAGTTGGGTTAAATAAATCATTTTAAGTTTGTAACAGTATGTACGTAACTTAAAATATGTTACACAAGTTGAATACGTTACATTATGAAAGTAACCCCACTATTTTGCTTAGAAGAAATCCAAGTTGAACACCTGTTTCCCAGATGTGCGTGTCTACGCTGGCTTCATCATGCTTTGTACTTCATCACATGACCTTCTTCTTCGACATGTCATACATGCATGTTTTTTTCACGCCTAAGGGAGGGAAAAATGTGACACTGACACGATATCCTGTACTGCGCTGCAGCTGGATACTTTTGTGGGATACTTTGCTTTGAAGCTATAAGGATATCACGGTTTTGAGTTTTTAATTTCACAACTGATCCCTCATTGACTACCTTTCTGCACCCTAACCTATAATAGCCTTAGCCAAATGCTACCTTTTTCTCACTGAGTGGAAATTAAACTGGTAGAGAATTAAAACCTGTTTTTGACAAAAAAAAAAAATATGTATATATAAGATTAGAACTGAAAGCAGAAACAAAAATTAGGGAACTCAATTTCTCTGACTTTATTTTCCACAAATTTGAAACAACAAATCAACAAAAAGTGGAGTATATGACTTTAGGGATTGGCAGGGTTGTGTTACCAGAGCAGTCCTACTTTTATCTGCTTTGGGCACTCAAAGGCACAAAGAAAAATATTTACAGATTTATTCATTCATTACTAGGGCTTCCATATTTATGCCCATTTGAGAAACAAGTTCAAGAAGCGAGGTTAAAAAGTGAATTGTGGAGCCTTGTCGGGAGAATTGGTCTGGTTGGCTCTTGGTTGCCATGTGAGCAATTAAAAAAAAATAAAAAAATAAAAAAATATTTTTTTACAGTTAACGGGACCACTGTAGCAAGCACAAATGTTGATAATAAAACGTACACTGCACACCCAAGCTCTCAAGCACATACAAGCAGTACCAGTAAAAGCAGTTAACAGGCCTTATATGCTTACTCATTCACTTTTGAGAGGCACAGAGTCAAATGTGCACACACTGGTTCAGGATCACGACAGGCCTACCGATCTCTTCTAAAACCGTGAACCATTATGTACTACCCTCAGTAACTGACTGCAGCAGTACGGGGCATTACTGAGAATTTAATTATGTGAAAGGAAACTTTTGTTGCTTCCTGTCAGGAAACAACAAAAGTAATACATCTCAGCGTACAGCACAAGTCTAGTTCCCAGCTAATGTTATGTTGCACAAAGCAACAAACCAGCAACAATAAGACTTTATCAGCACTTTACTTACTCTACAATAAAGCTCTGTGGAGGTGCAGCAAAGCAGAGTCATAAAGGCCACAGTTCACAACTTGATGCATTTGGTTGCACTCCAAATAAGAGCAAACCGGTTTCGTAACAACTTGTGAATTTCTATCACCATGCTTTGAGTGGCTTTTTGGTACAGTGTAATTTCCTTCCAACTGTCAGTGCAGACGTTACAAATGAGTGTCATTCATTTTCATGTCAGGAAACATTCTCATTCTTTAGATAGAAAAAAAAACTAAGGCACCAAGAAATGCGGATACAAATTATTATTGTAGCTTGTGGTCTGGGAGTGGTACGTACCAGTGGCATTTTTTTTTTAAACTGCAACGGACAAAAATATGTACTTCAGTTCAAACTGCTTTTGTAAGTCCTTAGCTATTTATGAGCAGAGCATTTGTGACCAATAACGCTAAAGAGTTGGGAATTAAAAAAAAAAAAGCGCTTACTTGCTGTCAAGTACTATTGATATTACTTATAAGTTTTAAAATAGCTGGAAAATTAGTTTTCATACGAAAAGTGGTCATTGGCAACCAAACATCAGACTGTCAGTGATCTTTTTCCCTCCTTGCAGAAAAAAGACAGTGACGATAATAACCAAGAATAGTCCCTCCATCAGTCATTAAAATCTATCGATTCGCAACAGCCGCAATGAACAGCTTCAGATGAAAAGTGCCACAGCAATTGATCCATCAACCTGCCGTTTGCTACATAATGAGCATCAGTACAATCAAGTACAATTTGGGGATGTTTAAGGATATAGCTTTCTCCCACAGCACCTGACATGCCATTACAATCACTCTTGAGTGCTTCTGTGTCAACATGAATTTAGGTAGCTATTGGAGATAAAGTCTGGATAACGGTGGTTCTGTAAAACAATTCTGAGTAGCACTCCATTACACAGTTTTGGTGACGGGATTACAGCTATTTGCTTTGATTCATAATCCAAATACATCCTCTGACACATTGAATGAAAAATCTAATAGTTCTGATAAAAATGTTGATTAAGCGTAAAGGCTGTTACCTAATCACTAATGTAAGCTTGGGCCATAATATTTAGTTGGTAAATTGATTAACAGTAAAATATTCTGTATAACATCAAGTTATTTTTGTAAAATATTCTAACTCAATTACGTATCTTTGACACAAGTGTCAAAGGTTTTCAATAAAACCATTACAAATAATGCATGTTTGTATATATATTCTGTGTTTCAAGCTTAAAAGAATATACAATATCATACCAGTATTGGTGGGCTCTAGTTTTTAAACTAAAAATCAGAATTTTGAACTATTGGCCTGACAAAAACAACAATGATAAGGACATCACCTGGGGCTTGAGGAAACTGTGATGGACAAACCATTTTCATTTTTATAGCATCAACTGTTTTTATTTAATGTGTTATGTGTTAGTTTTAGTCCTTTAAGTGACAAACAAGATACGACAATTCGATTAAAAAAACCAAATCCCAGCCGCTTCTGAAAATGTCCAGGCCTAGATAATAGCATCATGGCCATTATATTAGCAGCCCTGTTTCAAAATGCACAGCACCAGCAACCACATGCACACACTTAGCCCCTATGATTTGATATGTAGACCGCAGATGGACATACAGAGCAAGTGTTGAGAAGATGGGACTGTGACTGAAATAGCACTCGTAGGAAGCGGTCTGCATTTGAAAAGTAAACAAGCCCCCTGAGGGAGCACCGCTGTCAGTCCGTTCTGCGTGTGTTTCTGTGGAAAACACAGTAACGAGCGCACACTGATGTATTTGTGCGGGGCGACGTCAGTAGTTTTCTGGGTGCGCTCCTTGTCAATTTGTGTTTGCATGGCATGGGTTATCAAAGTTATGAGAAAGAGAGAAACACTGAGAGAAAACGATTAGGGCAGCCAATAGGGGTCCAGGGGAGAGAGTGTGATTAGTGTATTAAGCATGCATCAGAGCCCCTCCAAGCTGTCTCGGCAGAGGCAGGGCGACTAGATAAATAGCTTTAATATCTCCGTGTTGCGATGGCGGAGCAACAGTTGTTTCCCATTGATGGCTTAGGGGTATGACAGACGTAGACGCCAACCTTTGGAAAGCAGAATGACAACCCCCTGTCCTTTCTACCCCAAAGGCTTGTGACCCGTTGAGGCCCCGGGGACAATGAACCAGCGGCACCAGTGGGAAAAGCCCATGTATGTTAGAGGAATGAAGGCTGGCTAATGCACCGGTTTTTCCTTTCATAAAGTGGTGGAGGGTAGTCTGACCTTCTGCCTGTTGTCTCAACATGGTGAGAGCAGCAGCAGTAAGACATTGACCCCTAGAGCCTTGTCCTCAACGTCCCCTCCCCTACACCGATGACACTTGCACTTTCAACGAACTACTTTTGAACTGTCCTCCCCAGAGTACAAAAAAAAAATCAAATCTGATGATATTTAAATACAGTGAGAAAAAAGGCAATGTTCACAGGAGTATGATGAATGTTTGACTGCCCTCCCACTTTTTTTTTTTAATGCAGACCATGCAATTCTTTTTTGTTTCACTCTGGCTTGCTGTCAACATAGCTAATTCAGCAGAGGAAATGCTGACACCGAGTTATCGGTTGCCTGATATGCTTTATGAAAACAGACTATTACTCTTCAAAGCGCCACGGTGAGGCCCATCATGATGTTTCATTTGTGCACAAAGATTCCAACATGTGTAAAGGAAATGGAATGCATTGATTCCACATGCTGCCATTTGTTCTTTAATACTTTTCACTCAGCCTTTGTATGTAGACATATTCAACCCGAATAAGAACTGCTCACTCTCTGATTTCAAAAATAAACCTTCTCTGTGAAGCCTAATTTACATCACTGCCGGGTAACTGCCAGGTTGCTCACACCATCAAATGATTAATGGACAAACTCGCCGAGAAAGACACAATCAATTAAAAATAGATACATTTGAAGTAAGCAAAAATTTGCATTTAACAGTTTTTGGTTTTTTTTTACCTAAAAACAGGTCCTATTTATCTTAATTAGAGGGAATGAATCCTTTGAAATTATGTGCAAAGGTACAGAATTCAATTCCATTTTAATATCATAGAGGTGTTTGAAAATGTATTGTCCACTAGAGATCTAGAGGGGTTCAATCTTCACTTTTCCAACTTCTGTCCCCAGATATTGACGGTCAAAAAAAATACAAAGTAATCTCAGTCATCTTCCACTTTCTATATACCCTCAATCTTTTTCCCTTTTTACTCCACAAAAGACAGATTTGAGTTGTTGAAGAGATAGCTTGAGTGATGGCCATCTTGGGAAATGAAATATTTGCTGAAACTCCTTGCCCTTGAAAGTTAATTCACAAGAACACAGGAGGTATGGTGGAAACCGTGAAGGAGCGCAGTAATGGGTTTTCTCTCTTACTTTGCCGACCTCTCTTTTTTTCTATCACTTTGCTGTGCCGTTCATTTGACATTTAATATATTCTCTCTTCTTTTTTTTTAACTGTGACTTTATTATTTTCATATTTGTAATTGGTTGAAGATTTATAAAATGCATATATCATCATTGTTTAACAACTGAAGATTCTACAGTAAAAAGTGGTCACACCATGCACCCAAATAATCTGGGGAATATCAATTCTAGATTATGCAGAATAAAGTCCCTTTGTACTCCAATGGACAGTGGCTTTACCTTTTATCTTCAATATGCCAATAATATCATATTAATTGAAACAATCAATTAGTCTATTCACAAAAATGATTAGGGGAGGTTAATGGTTCATTTTCAATGCAAAATACCAAACATTTCATAATTAGAAAAAGTTGCAAGTTCAGAAAGAAATGTTTTTTTTACCTGATAAAGGAAGAAATATGTAATCACTTCCTGTGATAATAATCATGCTGCACATCACAGAAATATTTTAGTTCTAATCTTTTTTTAATTTATTTATTGAACCCAAGAGAACCATGGGGCTAAAAGTTACAAAAAATAAATCATAAAAGTGACAGCTTCACAGAACAGACGCTCTGTGACTGTAATATAGAAACAACAACTACATCAGCTGTCAAAATAAGAGCTTAAGATGCTGTTTAATTAATGTTAATTCAAGACAGGCCAACACAGGCCAACTGTATTCACAAAAACAAATTGCAGTCTCTTGCAACTTGACGCGTGTTTACATTTTCTGTAGCATACAGCAATAGGTAATCACTTCCATTGATGATCAGCATTTCATTAGAACACTTTACTGTGAAGGCCACATTTTCTGCAAACCCCACCACTTCCGTTTTTTTCACCTGTTCCGGTTTCCTCTGGTGCACAGAGTTTGTTTTGGTGAGGAGATGAGAGAGGGAGACCCGTACTGACTGTAAATGAGGAATTATTTGTGTTAATAAAGCCAGTTTTGTCTGAAAAGACTTACTTTACGCCCTAATACTTTCAGCACAGCTTCTGCTGGTTTTTGGAATCTAAAAAAATTGCAAGCTCATGCAAATATTACGTAGTTTGCTTGAATTTGTGTTAATTATTGCGATCGCAAGGTTGCGATTTCCTAATGGGACTGATTATATCCACAACACTGAGGATTATCTATCAAAAACATTACTGGCCAAATATTTGGTGGCAACACCGATAGCCATCCCTACAATACCGATATCAGAGTATTTGGTCAAAAAATCTGTGATATCCGATTTTGTACACATCAACCAGCCCTGCAGACAGTATATCACTCATATTATGAACTGGAAGTGATGAGATCTATTGAGCTAAACGAGTGTGGAGGAATAACATTGTACTTTATAGTTACTACCTATTGAGTTGGAGAAAAAGCACAGCAGGGGATGCAACGCCCTCGTATAGTGATCAAGCTATACTTTACAGTGCAAGCTTGTGAGAAAGATGATGAAGATTCGCCCGTGGCACAGCCCACAGGCTCATGCTTGACCAAATCCATACGGTGCAACATGAAGTCATCTCTTTTCTGTGTGTATGGCGTTATCAGGCAATGCACTCGTGATCAAAAGCCTGCTAAGCATTTGAGGATAAGTTGGCTGTTTGATCTTTGATGCAAATATCTCCCTCCATTTATTGACCCCAGTGTCAGAATGTGCCAGACTGGGTTTTTTTTCTTCTTTTTTAAGGCAAGATCAAGAATATTGGTCAGTGAAACCATGCAGCGTGGCACTGATTAGAACAGGACTTTTCAACTTCAGTCGCAAGTTGGTCAGCCAAAAGGAAAATCACAGGGGTCTCGTGGGCCACACAGAATCAATGACTACAAATAACTCAAACAGTATAATGTTAATAGATATATTAGTACATGTTATGTTCAATTCCAGACGGCAGCCAGTACATTACATTATTAGTTGTTGTGACTGGCAAAGTAAATAAACACCTGTCAGTCCTTTCACTCTGGAATTAGTGATTTTCCACAATTTACTTTGTCTCTTTATTTTAATAGAGACAGCTTGGAGCTTGTTGTTAGCCTAGCTAATGTGAGTTTCTTTGTGGCCACCAGCTCGAAGTGTGATACGATGCTTGCCTGAGCAATTGCCTGGTGTGTAGTGGGTGTAAACCTGTTACAGTCGATAACGTCACTCGCTGTTGCTAACACACACACACACACACACACACACACACACACACACACACACACACACACGGTTTCCCTGGCCATTCCCATTCCCAGGCTATCCTGTTGCCAAGGGTTTCCCACATAGATTGTCTATAACTCACGACGCACACTCCTAGCTGCTTACATCCTTATAGGTCTGCAGCTCAACATGATTTGCAGGCAGCCTCTTGTGGGTCATAGAAGAACTCAAAAAGGCCGTACTCAGACCACCGGGCCACCGGTTGACTAGGCCAGGATCGGATGGTAATTGACAACAGTGATAGACAAATTGTGAAAAGGACCAGATAACCCTAAATTTGACATCATAGGCAGATAAGAATGACACTTTCCCCATCCAGAAGAGTCAAGCTTGTGCTATCTGCCAATTAAACTAACTGCCGTCAGTGAGTCCACTATCTTTCATTCATTTCACCAGGCTATGATGCATTATCCCAACTGGGAATATGACTGTATGCAACTCGCCCTCCTTCCAGGCCTGAACAGCACCATGATCAAAAAAGTGCACTTAAATACACATCCCTTCTTTTAGCCCTCTGACACCAGCCAGCATTGATTCTTGTCAGAGCAGTCCCACTTAAGGTTATGCACACAAACCTGGCAAAAAAAAAGTGCTGCTTCCTGTGTACCAATGCTGGTTTTTTTAGAGGCTCAACTGGCACTGTTAACCAGCAAAAGCATTGATAAGACATTGCAAGCCAATCTAAATCTCTCAGTAGCAGAGTACAGAGAATGTCTCCTTCAAAAGGTACAGGCTTGTTTTTAGTGTTTAGTATTATTCCACAGAGGGGTATATGAACCATTTATCAGCTAAAAAATAATTTCAAATGCCAATTTTACACTTCAAATCTTGAACACTTTTCTGTTTACACTTATGGTATGGAAGGAAAAGGAGGGGAAAAAAATTACATTTACTGTAGTTGGACCTCAATGATGTTTCACTTCAGACCCATTTTCCCCCTTCCAGACAGCCAATTGCAGACTGCAGACATGAGTAATTGGCCAAAAGTGTCAGATCTAAACCACCTCTTTGTTTACTCTTCTCTCTTCGCTTTACAGCTCCTGCAGATGCAACAGCAGCGTGGTGTTCCAGGCAGTAATTGCGAGAGGTAAGAGGACCGAGGCTCTCTGCGAGGCACCTCAGTGGCTCAGAGGTGACTGCAGTCCCTACAGATTGAAGGCCTGTCTGCTTGAGAGGGAAGTTGACCTAGACAAGACAGGAGCCTCTATTTGCCTCGTGGGAAGCAAGAGGAGAGGGCAAAGATCGCCTCTGTCTGCCCACATAGCATTACGAAGACCTAATAGCAAATTGTCACCACGGAACACACCTCAGCCACAAAGAGATGTTTCAGGGACAGAGGCAAAGGCAACTTGTCCAAGGTCGGACAGTCATTGCCGAAGGGGAGTTTGGAGTTGGTTCCAGTGGCACCATGGTTTATGGTCTCCATGAAAAAAAAAAAATTCAGCTCATGTTTCTGGCATTTCTGTTTTTGCCTCAGTGAAAAAAAATGTGTGAAAAGAGCCTCAGGTACAGCCCTGGTTCTGTTTGTGCAGTGCTGCATATTCCTTGAGGTGATGTCGAGTACACTGACCACATTATTTAATAAATCAGCAGAATTACCATCATCTCGCAAACGACAAAGGTCCTTTGAATTAAATACTTCTTTGTTCTGTATTTATGGCAGAATTGTATTTCCCTTAAATCGTATTGGTAGTTTTATTTCTTATCATTTCTCATGCTTAGAACTAAATTTGATGTCAGCATAGCCAGAGCAAGATTTGAATTTACAGTGCAGCCATTTTAAAGTGTCTCTTTTCAAAATCACTCCGATATTACACTTGATACTGGCCTTGTGTGTGTGTGTGTGTGTGTGTGTGTGTGTGTGTGTGTGTGTGTGTGTGTTGCTGGTTTTGGAGTAAACTGTATTTTTGCAGGCATGAGACACAATTAAGCAAATCTGCAGATATGAAGCCTCATGGGGCTCTCCTGATCACTCTGTGCCAAATTCCTCATCTCTCCCTCCACTGTACACTGTGCTAAAACAAATTAATTTCAAAGAGAGAGAGAGAGAGAGAGTAATGTTCACTCCCCCTCTGTAAGAAAATGTGACATAAGCATATTCGTAATATCTCAATCCCAATTCTACTGCAGTTTACAAGTCAGGCACCCGCAAATTTACAGTGGCTGGGCGTCCAAGACCATCTTGTTTGGACAGAATGAACTGTGCTCTAAATGCAGAGTAACACTCCATTACAATGGCATTCTCATTCTGCTGTTTAGTTAGCAACTGAGTGCTCTTATGTTGGAGAAAAATTGGATAATATTGTATTGCAGCCCATTCAGATGCAAGACTGTTTTTGTTTCGACAATAACTACTGTAACAAACAATGTTTCACTGAAAAAAAAAATTAAAGGCAGAATTCTTTTAGCTTAACTTGGAAAAAAAAATGTATCTATATGCATATTCAGTTTTGTATTTCATACTTTTTCTTACAATAGAAAAACAAGCTACCGCGGTCGGAGGGCTACTCTCCTCTTGTCCGCTGCCCGGCAAATCGGTTGCCCCTTCTGGCTGCCTCCCTTTGCCCAGTTGCAGTTGGGCTAAACTAAAGTCTGGGTGCCGACTGCGGGGAGGCGATTTAACCGTCATCTCGCCCCAACAGGCTTTGTAGCTCCGGGGGGGCTAACCGCTACCCCGTTTCAGCTGTGTTTTTACCTGTTGTTCTTATCCCTTTATCCGGCCTTTTACCTTTATCCGGCCTTTTATCTTTTATCCGGCCTTTTTAACCTTTTTTTTATGTCGGTTTAACCACTTTTTTGACCATGACGCCACACAGCTCTCCGGCTGGTCCGGAGAGCGATAACCCGAAGGTTATGAAATGTGATCTGTGCGACATGTTTGTCATCGTTCCTGAAGAAGATTTTACTACTAGTGCTTTTATCTGCTCCAAATGTACCAAGATAAACCACTTACAAGACCTCCTTATCGAACTGAAAGGCCACATCAAGCTGCTAACCCAGCGAAATGCCATTTTAAAGGAGCCATCCAAATTGCAGGACAGTTTTAACAGCACTGTTCTAGTTGGTTCTCCTGGGCTCGGACCTCTTCATTCTGCTCTGTTTGCTGCTACCTTGCCACTTCTGGACCCTCCTGTCATCACTACCACACACACACCGTTCCTCATGACCCTCCTGCTGCCGTCCCCACCAGCACCACCTCGCACGCTGCTCTACAGGGTCCTCCTGCCATCACCGGCGCTCCCCCACATCTCCCTTGTTCACCTACCCCGACTGGTCCCACAAATTCCACCCCCCGGCCCCCCTCCTGGAAGATGGTACCTTGGCGCCACGGAAGAAGTTCACGAGGACAACATTCGTCACGTCACCCTTCTCTCCAGCTCTCAAACCGGTTCAAAGTACTGACCTCAGATGAGGACCGGTGCTCTCTGTCCCACTCGCCTCACCCTGCTCCTGGCCCCCGTGCACCCAGACAGCCTGGACCCTCCAGACCCCACCCCACCCCCTCTCACCCATCTCAGTCCCCTCAGCCCAGACTGTCTGACCCAGATGGCTCTCTTCCACCCTCTGTGGATTCTATCACCTCCACTCTGGCCATCGGCAGCTCCATGGTTCGCGACACTCGCCTTCACCCCTCATCCGGCCCCTCTAAGACCCTGACCATGTTTCCGGCCCCTCTAAGACCCTGACCATGTTTCCGGCCCCTCTAAGACCCTGACCATGTTTCCCTGGTGCCCGCATTCTTGACATTCAGCGCAGACTCCCCACTATCCTACCTAAATATCCCAACATCAGCACCATAATCACCCACATCGGAGCTAATGACATCAGAGCTGGACAGTCAGAGGTTTTAAAACGAGACTTTCAGGCACTCCTCAATTCACTGTTGGACACTGGCAGCAAGATCATTGTCTCAGGCCCCATCCCCACCCACAACAGGGGAATCCAGAGGTGGTCCAGACTTTTTTCCTCTACACACCTGGCTGAAGGACTACTGTGTCGCCACTGGGATCCCCAACATCAACAACTTCGACCTGTTCTGGGCGAGGCCCATCCTCATGAAGCGCGATGGCCTCCACCCGAACAGAAGGGGATCCCAGATGCTGTCTGAGAACATGGACTCTGCACTGAAGAAATGACACGGCGGCACGGTAGGAAATGTTGCAGCACCCCCTACTCCTGTTGCCGACTCCACTCTCCAAAACAGGACTGGTGCACCTTCTTTTATTACCACCATCATTTCCTACCACAGATTCACTGCAGCACGTTCGCTATCACACCCCGCTGCTGCTAATTATAATAATTTGATTAGAGTTCCTCTGCAACATCCCTCACCATCTGCAAATAATAGTTATCTGGCAAACTTTGGTCTTTTAAATATCAGATCCCTCAATAATAAGTCTTTTTTATGCCATGATTTTATTACCTATAACAAACTGGACTTTTTTTATTTTCACTGAGACATGGTTATCTGAGGGAGACTGTAGTCCTCTTATAGAGGCAACCCCCCCTGATTTTACACACCTTCATCAACCCCGGCTGTCAGGCAGGGGAGAGGGGGGTTGCTGTTATTCACAGAAAAGATTTTAAATGCACTCCAATCTTACTTAGTAACTTTACATCTTTTGAACATCTTGGTTTTATGGTCAACTCGAAAGTACCTGTCATCATTTTAATAATCTACAGACCGCCAAAGCCGAACAGTATTTTTATCCACGAGTTTGCCAAACTTTTAGCTTATTTTATGTCACAGTATGACAAAATTCTTATTCTAGGTGATTTTAACATACATGTCTGCTGCCCGTCTCAGACTCTTGTCAAAGATTTTATGGATACTTCGAAATCTTTCAACCTCACTCAGGCAATACAACAACCCGCACATTCAAAGGGTCACATCCTTGACCTCGTCCTGTATAATGGTCTCAGCCCTGAAAACTTTAAAATTAAGGATATCTGTGTGTCTGATCACAAAGCAGTTTTATTCAATGTGGTTTTATCCCAACCACCCACAAATCTCAGTTCACCTGCCCATTGCCGGGTTTTTAACTCCATGTCTGCTAGCAAATTATCAGAGTGTTTGACTGCTGCTTCTTTAACTGCTTTTAATCCACATTCTGATACAGAGGAGCTGGTCTTCCTTTTTAATCACACCTGTCAGACTGTCCTGGACTCTGTTGACCCCTACAAGGTCAAAAAGTCAAATAGAACACCACAGCCCTGGCTAAATGAATCCACCCAAGAACTCAAGAGAGACTGTAGGAGAAAGGAAAGAAAATGGAAAAAAAAAACTGGCCTACATGTATTTTATGAGATCTGGAAAGATGCAACGAATAATTATCAAAAGGCAGTTAAAGAAGCAAGAGCTTCCTTCTTCTCCAGTTTAATCTTAGATAATCACTCGAACCCCAGAGTTTTATTCAAGGTCATAGACTCGGTCATAAACCCCTCCCTCTGTCATTTTACTGATGCCTCACAAGAGATGCGTGAAAAGTTTTTAAATTATTTTATTAATAAGGTAAAGGAAATAAGACAACAAATTACCCCCCCCCCCCCCCCACACACCCCAACCTGTGTTTTACATGCCAGTAGGGACATTCAAAGCTATTTTAGTAATTTTGAACCTGTATCGCTGTCCTTCTTATCCCAAATCATATCTCACATGAAATCAACCACATGCAGCCTTGATTTTATTCCCACTAAATTTCTCAAAGAGGTTATTGGCACTGTAGGGCCCAGTATTTTATTGATTATAAATAGCTCCTTAGCAAATGGCAGGTACCCATCGATTTTTAAACATGCTATGGTCCAACCTCTTTTAAAGAAACCCAAGCTTGATCCTTCTGTTTTCTCCAATTTTAGGCCAATTTCTAAACTTCCACTTTTATCAAAGGTTTTAGAAAAAGTGGTTTCAACACAACTCTTAGCTTTTATGAATCATAACAACATCTTTGAGAAATTTCAGTCTGGTTTTAGAGCACTACATAGCACAGAAACTGCCCTCCTCAAGGTTACTAATGACCTCCGTTTAGCACCAGACAGGGGGGAGAGTGCAGTTTCAATTCTTTTAGACCTAAGTGCAGCTTTTGACACCGTAGATGACACCATCTTAATCGATCGCCTCAAAACCTGGGTTGGCATCAAGGACGCTGCACTTAGCTGGTTTTATTCTTACCTTTTAGAAAGAACCTACTCGGTCACCATAGGTAATTACTCGTCTTCCACGACACATTACCTGTGGTGTACCACAAGGTTCAATTTTACGTCCAATTTTATTTTCTATCTACATACTTCCACTCGGCCAAATCCTCCAACGACACGATGTATCTTTTCATTGCTATGCAGACGACACACAGATATACCTTCCGCTGAGACCTGGTGACCCAAAGAGCCTGGATGCTGTATTAGATTGTCTCTCTGACATTAACTGTTGGATGGCTCAAAACTTTCTTCTGCTCAACAACTCAAAATCAGAAGTCATATTGTTAAATTCCCCAAACAATAACACCAGTCTCATTAAGAGTCAACTTGGTCCCCTGTCTGCTTATTTAAAACCTGTTGCCAGAAACTTGGGAGTAATGTTTGACTCTCAGTTAAGCTTTGAAACACAGATCAAAAAAATTGTCCAGTCCTGATTCCTTCAATTAAGAACCATCTCCAGAATCAAACCCATACTGTCACACTCTGACCTGGAAAAAGTAATGCATGCACTCATTTTCTCTCGACTCGATTACTGCAACTCCCTCCTTTCTGGCATAAACCAAAAATCTATCTCCCGCCTCCAACTAGTCCAGAATGCAGCAGCTAGGCTTCTTACTGGTTTTAACAGACGACATCACATTACTCCAGTTCTGGCCTCTCTCCACTGGCTGCAGGTTGGTTTTAGAATTGATTTTGTTGATTACTTTTAAGGCCCGCCTGGGCCCTTCTGGCCGTTCCAAAGTCGAGACTTAAATCAAAGGGTGACCGTGCTTTTGCCATTAGGACCCCTCGACTTTGGAACAACCTACCTGAGGAGATAAGGCTGGCAGAATCATTGACTTCTTTTAAATCACTTCTTAAAACCCATTTTTATAGAATTGCTTTTAATTGATGTCGTCCTTTTATGTCATTTTATGCAGTTCTTTTGTTCCCGTTTTTGTTTGTTTATTTTATTAATTTATTTATTTGTTTGTTTTCTATTCCATTTGCTCGTTTTGGTTATTTGTTTGGTTTTGTCGTATTCATTACCTTAATGGTATGGTCTTTTTTGCCTCCTGCTTTCTTAAATGTTTACCGGTATTGACGTTATATATGACTATGCTTTGCTTCTCTGTAGAGCACTTTGTAAACTCTGTTTTTAAAGGTGCTATATAAAATTATTATTATTATTATTATTATTATTATTATTATAATAGAGCCTGAACGATTTATCAGTTGGCCAATTTTAGCAGCTGATGTTGGCCTGTAATGCCTCACTTGTCTTTGTCACAAGTGTTCGATAACCCCATTTCAGGCAATGTTATCGGCCCAAAAAGTTCCAGCATCAGTTGGGCTATACTATTTTATCTATATATATGCCAAATCACGAAAAAAGTTATCTCAGGGTAGTTGTCAGGGCCTTACAACAGAACTTAACAACAATGTACAGAGAAACCATCTAATTCAACACGTACCACATTAGTGACAGCGGTGGTGGTACGTGTACAGAGGTGGGCCCCCATCTGCCTTCAAACATTGGGGTCAAGGGAGAGCAGAGAGAGAAAAGAACAGCATAGAGATACAAGCGTACTATATGTGGCCTCATTCAGAGAAGCATAATCATTATCATTCATCATGAAACAAGTGAGATGAATTTACTAAAATAATTTATGTGTTGCTAAAACAAAAGTACAACAAACTTGCTTTCGTGTGGTGTGTTCACTCAGTCAGATAAAACAAGCTGTTCGCGACTTTAATTACAGTAAATAACTATATCAACTTATTAACAAGAGAAGCAGCATTAAGTTGAGCAGCAACGAGATGCGAAAATTACATGGCAACCCCGGAAAACTATGGTAAAACTATAAACTAACAACAAAGTTTAAACGTAAATGTCAACTGCTAATCTTTTTATTCATTGAGAAAAATATTTATTCCCGATACTTAATTCTGATAAATTATTAATGAAAACAATAGTTAAATGCAGCTCTAATAGATTTACTATGCATCGTAAATTGTGAGTGTATGAAACTTAAATAGTAAGCCCTGATGGAAAATGATGGTTTACAACACATATTTTGTTAAATTTAGTATACTTGGGGTTTTCACTAACAATATAACACAACCCAAGAGCTTTTTCTTTTTTTTTCTTTTTCTTTTTTTAGAGGAGAGGAGGAAGGATTGATGCTGTATTATGTCTGTGTTCTTCCTTCATTCTATACTGCACTCAGTATTTTGATGACAGAAATATTATTTATTTTAATAAATGTTTTGAAATGTATTTCCAGTGAGAGATTATTGAGTTTATAGTGACTTTACTGTTCTAAATATTACTATTGCTGCTGTTGAAACAATATTTTGTCATATTTGAAATATATTCTAATAATTCTAATTCTGGTCTCAATATATATATATATTTTTTTTTTTTCAAAATGATAATGAAAAAAATTATTCTTTAGTGCTGAAAACAAACCAATTAGAGTATTGAAAAATAACTGGACCAATAAGTGTATGGATAAGGAAAATTCAATTTTAACTACTCCCATCCTTACAGCTGGCTGATGAATAAGGACTGACTATTAGAGGATTAAAAAAAAAAAATTGCAGTTCAAATCCATTCACTAAAAGCCTTCTTTTGAGCAGTGTCTTGCAATAATTATCTTCATAGCACACAATAAAAAAAAAATGTAAGAAGTATTGTCATGATAATCATCCACAATTATGTGAAAAGGCACAGTTTCATTCTTACAACAGCCCACCCACACCGCAACCAAAGCATCTAAGCCCTCCACAAACCCTCATACTATCTTTACTGCATAAGTGTATTATGAAAACTGATATACTTACCGTAGGCACCAGCAATTAACTGTGGTTTGAACTGTATATCTACTTTGTCCTTGTCCAACATAAGCTGCCACAGTCTGCTGTGACTGTACAGACCACAGTTATACTCTCATGCTATAGTCCACAGACCACAACAAGGTCTGGCTGTCAACAGCAAAAGGAAAGAGCATGCACATCTCACTTGTGTTAAGTGGCATAATTACAGCCACATTTGATAGCCTTATCTGACTGACTGCTGCTGCCCACCATCACTCCAGGTCTATGCAGTGCCTCTCGTTGCAACAAAGGTAACAGACTTTCAAAGAGCAATCACACCAACCACATAGCACAACAACAGGCTGATGTGACAGCCTTATGAAAACAAGCCAGATAAACAGGAATGATAAACAGCCATGATAAACATCCAATAACCCGAGCACAAACATCTGAGCACCACACTGTATCACAGAGTAAATGGTATAAAGTCTTACCTTTTGGAAGAGTTTCTTCCGTGTCCTTGTGTGTGCAGAGATATCCCTCCAATCCACCCAGTCATCGATTACACCAGGTTAACCTCCACAGCAACAATAACAACAGAGTCAGCTCTGCGCCAGTGTATGGCAGCGTGAAAAGTCAAAGCCAAACCTGATGATGGGGAATAAATAAACCAGTCTCTTAGGGAGTCAGCAATGCAACAGGTCACTGATGGGAGATGGTTCCTCTAGTGTCAGTATCCTGCAGGTTTCTCAGAACTGTGTGCAAGGCTGCAGGGGCTGATTTCCAGGATGAAATTGATCACCATTTGTCCAAACTCCCCGCCATCGCTGCTGGGCCATTCTTCTCCTGGCTCGTCCTGACTCTTGGCCTGTCGCAAGCTCCCTCATTTTTACTTCATCTGCCCCACAAGAGCTGTCGTTTACAAGGCTTGCCAAGCAAACACTACTTCCGTTGCTGATGATAGCCCTGATGCTGGCGGTGGCACTAATGCGTCTGCTCAGACACTACCACTATCTTTGCTGCGGATGTCTGATTGAGGCGACTCTTGGCAGCGACGCCAACTGATGACAGCACCTGTTGCAGATGATGTCGTCTCAAAATTGTCTCTATCCCGCAGTGACAGCTCAAATTTGAGGCGCATTTTTTTTGGACCGCGAAATGATGTAGAGTATGGTACTTCGGACTTTCTGTCGGCTACTCGGAGGCGGCATTTGGCGCCAACAAAAGTTGATAATTGGACGCATATATGAACGGCGCAGGACAGGTAAACTTAACAGCAACATTTCTCTCCGTCACATCACAAATAATGAGTCTGTGCACTTCCAACACGAGCACCGACTGACTCCTGTAAAGTGCAGGTAAACTCCATCTGCGTGAATTGATCCCGTGTCCAGGACGGTTTACAATGTCTTCGTAGTTCACTGCCAGGAGAGGCATGTCAGCTGTGCGCTCTGTACTGCCTCCGTTCATGACTGCCCCTAGTGGACGGATGGTATATTGCAGCAACTACAAGTCACTGACAGAGCAGGGTCAACGTATTTTTAAAGAAGGCCATCCTGGAGTAACCGAAAGGCCACACATTGGACAATTGTATTAAAACATCAAACATAGTACTGAATTATCAAATTACATTCATTCATAAACACCATCGATTGCTTTATAACAGGCTTTTTTTGCCAGCCCTGGGTTCTTGTTTAAAAAAACAAGAACTTTCCTTTTTAGAAAATATTGGCATTTTTACAGCTGTATGTGTCTCTAGGTCTGAGGTTCTCTGAGGTTACAATGAAAAGATTACTTGCATAAAACAACCCACTTAAATGGTTTATCAACTTTTAAATTTGCCTACATTTTGACAATTGTCTGCACTGGATAGGTTATACGTGTGGACTCAAGGGAGGCTGTTTAACAATTATCAAAATTCAATATTTACCACTAAGCCCAGTTCAGACCAAAGATTCGTGACAAGACGAAACTATTTTTTCAGAATGTTGCAGGTAAAAGTAGCAGCAGTGGGACCTGGCCTGTCTCATCGTGTTGCATGTAACTCACTATCACTCTCCTCATACATGTTTTAAGGCGTTACAAATAATGTTCAGCTATGAAAAAAAACAAAAAGCTGACAGTTATAACTGAGGTACAGAGAGCCCTTGCTACTGAAATGTTACTCCTTCTCGTCCAGTTGCTTTGGAGTAAACTGGATCTGCCTGCATCAATGCGCCCTCTGTTGGAATCAAGTTAAATAGCAGTACAGACTACTGGTCTTTCACCTCAATATTCATTAGCATAATGCTGCCTTTTATTGATTTTTTTTTTTAGGGGTCGTTTTATTTTTCTTGGAGGTTATTTTGGCCCTCAGCTTGTATTTTGCCCGTGTGTGATAGCGAATACTGTTGTGGCCACCTTGAAAAACTTTACGATGTTTAGTTTTTGTTGACATAGCCAAAAAAACTATGTTGGTGTCGTAGGAGGCTACATTATACTGAGAGATGCTTTTCATTTTCCTCCTCATTATATGAAGAAGCAGAATATTTAAAACACTTCTCAACTTCTTAACTGTGATTGAATGTGATGCTAAAACATAAATTTTGATTAAAACCTGTCAAACAAAAAACTACATATATATATATGATTGTTCATATAAAATGCATTTTCTGTCTGTATTCTCATTTTGCTTAAATTTGAGCACCTCATAATCTCAATAAAGATTGTCCAACAATTACTGTGTGTGTTTGCAATCAGTAAATAAGCTCTCATGAGCCTCTGAGAGCATCCTACTGCATAAGACTCATGGGATGTTTACTGTTGATTGAAGGTTTAGAGTTGGTTTACACAAGGTTTACATTTGGCTGAAATTACTGTTGCTATAGTTCTGTTTGTGGTTATTACTCCCAAATCCTTAGCTCTTTGCAAACTTAGAGCTATGTGTAATATCCCATGGTTACACTACAACACCAATGCATCTGAATTCTTAATTCAGCAAAACATCTATGTTGCTCAGTATGCCTGGGTGCTTGAATTTAGTTTTTTTTAAATTGGTTTTATGCACATCTCGCTTTTCTTGTCTGTGTCTTTTCACTGTGCTTATAAAACCCAAAATTATCAAATACTTGAGAGAGCTGAGAAGAACAGATCTCCTTTGAAAATAAGAATCTGATGGTCCTTACCTAAGAAACAGTTTTGCCTCAAGGGAAAAGCTTTTTTTTCTCCCAGACCTTTTCAAAGAGAGACAAAATGAAGTTATCATTAGCATCTCCTTGGTATGAGCTGTGACCAAGGATACTATGCCTCTGAAAACAACGTTTCCTATGACATTCCACTGTTTGATTCTCTGCTGTAACCTTGGCAATTGCCTCAATCACAGAAAATTAATTCCAGTCATGCTACTCCCTCCCCCTCCCGAGTTGTATCGGGCCCATGCATCGTACTACTGGCCCTGATTCACCCTGAATTCCAGCCAAACCCAACGATTTTCAGGTCCCCTGGCCCCTATTGGTATCTGCCTGCCTCTGCTCTCAAAATGGGCCAGTGTTTTGTCAGCACAGACTTTTTAGCTGCCAGATTGTGGCAGATTCAGTCCTTTTTTATTTCCATATTCGCAGATGAATTCAAAGTGCAAAGCATTTCTTGCTTAGCAATGTTCACTCTCTATATGTTGGTGTTGAGATTGTTTTCAAATTGTGCATTTCAGCCTTAGATTTTACCAGGTAATCCAATAGAACTAAATATATTGATAAAAACCCTGAGAATGGAAAGTAAAGAGGACAATCTTTGTGCAGTCTTAACTAAGTTGCTATTCTATGCAGCTGTAGCAGGGATTTAATGCAGCATAAATGTCTGGCATGCAATTTGATTTTTAAGCACAAAGGCGGAAACATTTGCAACTGCTATTCCAGCACCGTAATGATGTGTTTCCTGTCCAATTCATTATATTTGTTGTGCATGACATTTAGGCCTGCATTGGTTTAAAAACAATAAGGTAAAGTTCTGACAATCAAAAAAACAACTCTTAAATTGGGGTCAGATTACTGGTTGTGATTTTACAGCAGCTGTGCCTCCAAGCTTTTCCGGGTAAACGAACATGCCATCAGGCCCTTTTCTGAGGAGCTCGAGCAGTAATCATTGTTTCCCAGTCTCAAATCAAAGTTCAGTAGACAAACAGCTGCTGCTACTTCCTACCATTGTGCTGAGTATCACCATACCACTGAGCCTGCCTATTCAAATGGCCATGTAGTTGTGCCATCAGTATAAGGGATGCTGTGATTCCAGGCAGGTAGCCTTACTTCCACTGCCTCAGCTTTGTAATGTACAATTAATGATCCACCTCACACAGGTTCGACAAGGTCTTTTAAATACTAGGGTACTTTCATGAGCACTAGTCTCCTCTTCGTTCTCATAGCTAGGCCACCTATAGGATGAAATAGAGGGTTTTTTTTTGTTTGATGCTGTTGTATGGCGGTTTTATTGGAAGCCATGTTTCAAATTCCTACAATACTCTGTTGGGAAGGTTTTGATGAATCATAATTGACTATTGAGTGCAGTAACAACAGGAAGGTCAGCAACTAAGAGCCTTTTTGTGGTTTGTCAGTCTTGTCTTATCAATAGTTCAAAGACTGCAGATTGTAGGTGAGGTAAATTGGGGACTATACAGTTGTCCGTGGATGTGTGAATGAGTGTGTGGTTATTAGCCTTGTGATGTATTTGCGACCACCAACCTGGTGTGCACTGCCTCCTGCCCGGAGTCCGCTTGAATAGCCCCCCCCCCCCCCCCCCCTCCCCCTCCCCCCCTCCCCCCGACCCTGAATAGGAGCAGCTCAGGAAACTGATGGATGGATGGATAGATAGATAGCTGACAAGTAAATCAAATAATGCATGTCTTAAACGGGTAGGATCAAGATGTGGGTTAACAGAACATTTTGTTTTTGTTTTTTAGCACTTAAGCTTTTCCTTTCATAGTCCATTGTTGGTGGCTATTTTATCTGCAAAAACATGCATAATGTATACCGTGAATGGATTTTTGTCAGGAGAAAATGATGTACGTATGCTCATGTTAAGTAGTGGTGACTGGGAGGAGGTGGGGGTTGAGTCTACAGTGGGAGGTTGTCTTGGACCAAAGGCATCTGTCTGGGAGTGGCTGTAATTGGCTACAGTGTGGCATTGTCTCATTAATATGGAGCCCAGGGGAAGGAGACAGCCAACTTCCTCCCTCTGTGTTTGGTTGTTTGACTGTATCTCCATTGATGTTAAACGAAGTGCTCCCGGGGCACCCTATGCTTGTTGCCTGCTTCGTTAAAACCAAGAAAATGAATATTAATGTTATACAGTCTGGAAGCTTCAGTGGTAAGGGGGTCGTCAGTCTAAAAGGTCGTTACCGCTGATTTCTGGGTGCACCTAATAGTGTCTATTCGGGAGGGTCCGATCCTGCAGGAAGAGACGCTCTATCAACATGCAAAGTGCTGCTGACACCTTATTTCCCTGTCTACAGGAGATCATGGCACACGGCGCCCCTCGTAAAATTCATAGGAGACATATGGAAAAAACTCTCAACTATTAATCAGTTTGAAATATATGACTTAATCATGCTAGGTACAGCCCCACCTTCTAATACACACTGCAAGACATTTTGAGAGTGTAAATATAAATTCATGGAACCCACTGGTGCAGTGTGAAGGAAATTGACAAAACTGTGTGTGCATGGGCAGCTGGAGAAGCAAAACCTTGATCTGGGAAGGCAATAAATAGTGTCTGTAACTGCCACGGTAACATTTATGACAGCTACCACTGCCTGTTTTCAATTTACTTGACACCAGTAACACCAACAAGCAGACGTGTCAATTCATCCACAGATATTAGCAAACAGCCACAGACAGCAGCATCATACACTCTTTCTCCAGCTGATGAACTTGCCAGAAGGACACAGATTGGATCAGAAATTGGAGAATCTGTCAAAAAAAAAGAATCTGATTTATAAGCAAATATTTAGAGAACAGACATCGATCCTCAAATACCTGCTGAAACAGTCTGATATTTTAAATATGTATTTCTCATTGGAAGTAAATGAGAAGATTGATATCATATCTGTCATCGTCAATGTTGAATATACATATTTTGTCACATAACTGACGATAACCACCTCATTAAGGCTGAGTGAAGAGACTGACCCAAACTATTAATGCGTCTGTCCCTCCTCCAGACAGCTATCTGTTAGCGACAAACCGATGAATTATTAATTATTGAATACATAGAACTCTCACTGGGGAGTTACTCTGAATCCTCGGAGCAGACGACCACAGAGGGACGTTCAAGGTCAAATAAAATAGATTTCTTTGCCAACTGTATGAGGATAAAGACACTGGAAAATACCTATAATTGGTTTAAAACACTGCGATGTGGAAGGCTCCCGACTAGCCCTGCGGTCATAATCTGCTCTTTTTCCAGTTGAATTTCAGCAGCATTAATAAAACTTCAATTAACCATCAGGGGCCCATCTTCCGGCTCACCTTCCTAATCTGGTTTGATGGAAGCAGTTAAAGAATCAGCAGAGCCAATGTATACAGTTTCCACCTTAGTAGTGTGTGATATATTAGATGCTTTTTTTTTATAACGGTGGCACGCTTTCACTGTCAGACAAACTGTGCAATGCTGCATCATGTAGTGTCGCACTTTCTAAACCTTGTTTTTTGCTTCACCAATAATTTGGAACTCTATAAATACTGCCACAATACAGACCTGATGTCACACTGGTTAATAGGATCTGATCCCTGATGGTTAAATTATTTAGGTGCTTTGAAGAGAGGAACCCAGCAAGCCTCCCTAATTGATACACCCCCACATAAACACTCACGCTGCTGTGAAAGGGTGTGCAGATCCTCAGCACTGCAGAGGCCTTTCGGGCCCATTGTCATTCTTCTCGCTGCAAATTGGCGTTTTTTAATGAGCGACCACCCTGTTTCTCCAACATTGTCTGCAGTATAACTATCCACAGCTGGACTTTAGAGTCTGGGAGACCTTCTGTTATACTTGCCTCAGTAAATGGGATGAACTGCAGTAATAGATTTTATTTCTGTGCCAGATCTCCTCCCAAGTTATATGTGTCCTTATGGTTCTTTTCACACACCATTAACATCAGGAACAACACTATGTTGATCTGCAGTAATGTTTTGTCAAATTCCTGAACAAAGTTAACTATGTTTGTTAAAAGTCTATTATTGATTTCAGTTTCTTTATGGCTGATTTAAATGCATTAATAAGTTGGCACAACTTTCGACAATGTGACACCAGCGTGGAATTACTAATCAAAGAACACAACATTTGTGGAATTAAGTCTTAGTTAAGCTGAAATTGTTGAAAGCAATTACAGCAATTACAAAGTAGTCCCGTTATGCAAGTGTGCTCCTGTGTGGAAGGCTAAATTCGCAAAATAACATCATATCATAACATATGCAAGTAATACTACTTACATCATTTTCTTTGACATCAGAACATTTGAAGGAGTTGCAGTACCAGTGATCAACAATTAGCAAAATGCCATTTGTTCGCTCCATGCTGCTTACTGTGGATAATAAGATAACAGAAAAAAATCTTGGCAAAGGACAATTGCTCAGTTTTGACAATATCATATCTAAGCCAAAACCAAAAAACACACCAGTGTGCATGTTGTTTAGGTGTCGTGCCTGCTGTTGTCGATAGTCTGGTTTTATCAAAACAAGATTCATTTCAATTTTCAAAAGGGCATTTTTATGGACCAAGGATTTGGTGTCTGGTTTAGATTAGATGTTTTCGGTGAAGACAATACAGCACCTCTACACAATCAATCCTGTGCTGTTCTATCAGTGGATAAATGTGTATCTAAATTGTGATTTACTTCATCTACATACAATGTACAGGCACACATTATAACCATGTTCAGCACTCAGAAAAGATTACTAAAAGGAATATTTGCTTCTGAGGTTTTACCAGATACAATTTTACATACAACACTTAAATGTAAAGTATAACCATAATTTTTGTCATTTTCCCTGCTTAACAACTACCATATATAAATTATGATTCAAAACTCATCAACTTCTTTATGGAGCTATTTGTTTTTTGTTTACCAGCTCACGCAGGTCCCAGTGCACTCCTGTAACGGCCGGTTTCTTTAACATTTTTATTCTCCCTCTTGAGCAGCCATCTGCTGCTGTCTGTTTACACGTGTCACTCAGTAAATTAGTACAAAATAAATAGCAGTGTCACCTCCCGCATAAAGTGAAAATGTTTCATTTGAATAAGAGCATGATGTCAGTACCATGGGCATCAAACAACTGCTATAAACCACCTCACAGGATGCTACAATATGCAGGAGCTCACCTGTAATCCAGTCATCTATTAACCAGAATAAGAAGCTGCAATATTGTTTATAACATATGGAAAAACTAAATCAATTGATGATCATAACAAATCATGAGGCATTGTATAGTGATGATTGGATTGTATAGTGCTAAAAGCTGTAGATATGCAAATAACTAATTTGCTAATGTTAACTACCAAGTCAGTCTAGCATTACACAGCACTCAGAGGTCTGAGACGTCACTACAAGAAGCTGTTAATTCATTATAATCATTTTTAATTTTGTTTCAGACAATCTTTATTTTTCCAATGGAAACACTTCCTGTCAATACGTGCACGGAGAGGTGAAGTGGGATGTCAATTTGTCAGGTAAGGTAAGGGTGATTTAATGCTCCCTCCATATGCTTAATCATGTAAAACACACAAACACTGTGGTGATTTGTTGGCTGCCAGTCGTCCCCACATCCAGGGTGAGCCAGCGGATAGATCAAGCCAGCTGGATGTTGTAGCTCCACTTTCACTTTATAGCCATTCACTAGGCTGGTCTTTGTGCTTTTGCTTTGTAGTTATTTGACAGAAATGATAACATTAACAACAACAACGACGACGAAAATTCCAGTGTGTTTCCTTTGTATCAAAAGACACCATCTCTGTAATTTGCACCGAATGCCAGATTGTACAGTGTTTTGTTTCAGGCAATGTCATATTGAAACCACACATACTCTGTCCATCTCTGTAAACATTATGTGGCCTTGTTATGTATTACAAAAAATGCAAGAAAAATATGCAAGAAACAAACTTGTCCGAAATTTAAACTATCCACAAAATAATGTCCACAACACAACCAAGGTCAAACTCTAATATAAAGCTCAATCATAAGGTGCAGCTCAGTTTTATAATGAAGCAGCATTTCTGATGATATATTTCTGCAGGTACAGAAATGTATGTATTTTTTATATTTTTTTGCTTCCTCAGCTCAAACCAAACCACGGTAAAGCAAATACTCTTGTACTTCTGTATTTGAGTTTGAAGCACTCTTCATTGTTGTCCATTTATGGAAAGCACTGTGAAGAGCAAGGTTCAAGAGCCAGGTATATTCAAAACATATTTACTGTTAGAGTACAGCCTTTTAGACACTCAAACTATATAAAGTACAAGCAAAAGGAAAAATGGCAAGTGATAGACAAACTGCACTGTGATGTTAACTAACAGGGAAACATACACAAGTTTCTCAGGCTGCATGCTAATTGTGCTCTATTTGTACAGGATCATACATGCATATCTTTATGCCATGATCAATTGTTGATACTTTATCCAATGGTAATCTATTAATTCTGACTGCAACAGGGAGTATTTATGGCTGCTTAATCCAGGATCTGAAAAGGTTAAACTTTTCTGGTGTTTGAGTCAAACAAATATCAAACAAATGAAATGTCAAAGTTGGTACCCCTGAACAAATGAAATGTCAGGGACAATACCTCGGCCTAAGCCCTCCCTTACCTGGCTCATCATTTCTGCACAGTCATATTTGTAGTCAGACATAAGAGGGCAGACCATGTAGGCTTTTTTTCCCTCTGAGCTGACCTATTAGCATCGTATTATTTGAACTGCCGAATGAGTACCGCGGTCCCTTCAACCTATGGCAGAAAGTTAAGGTCACAAAGTAGAATTCTCTGGCACTTCCCTTCGTCTTTTGGCTTCTGGCTCTGGTTCTCCTATTTCCCCTGCCTGGCACCGAGCCTCGATTCCTCCCAGTGTGGACATTCTCCCATGCACCAACTCCGACTATCAAAACAACAGTCATTAGGCAAATTTGCTTTGGTGCAGGATTACGTTAATTATCATGGAATTATCACTTCATTAAAGCAGGCAGAGATAAATTATCTCTGATGAAACGAATGCAAAATGAGGAAATAATGATGAGGCCAGAAAAAAAAAAAAAAAAAAAAAAAAAAATTAAGAGACTACTCGACGAAGGAAATCAAGTCATTGTGTTCCAGAGAGTTGAGCCCTGAGAGGCACTGCAGCACAGCGCAACACAACAGAGTGAGTGGGGTTCCACAGAGAGGAGTGAGGACCACCCACCCTTTTACCCAGTGCAGGCGAATTTCCCTCCCCAAGCCTCAGTAGAGCCTGCATTTTTCCCTGCAAATTGCAAGTATCATTAATCATGCCAAATACCAATTTTAATGAATGACTGAACAAACCCAGTAACACTCTGTTTCCAGGCAAAATGTGTTGGTGCTGCAGCAGGACCAGGGTGGGATTTTTATAATATATGAGCTTTGCTTTGTTTGACCTCACTGCAGTCCTCCAGATGACATTGACCAGCCAGGTTTATAGTGTGCATTTACTTCCAACAGAAATTATTAAAATCTTAAAACTCTAATCTTTGTGATCTTCGCTCATTTGTGAAGGCAATGCTAAAAAGAAATCCGGCAGATTTATGCTGATAGATATTTATAAGCCGGTGTGCAAAACTTTAAATTCATCATTGAATAATGTTGTTTTCCACTTTGAAATAGAGGACTGTTGAAAATACATTTAAAGTGTTTGTATTTGAGCTTTAATAACCTATTTCCTGCTTGTTTTGATGAAAGCACTGACATCGTACAAATTGTTTTGTCACACCACTCACTCTTTTTAAGGTGCAAGAAGAGAGAAGGAAAGCCCTCAGGGTGATCAGATATTCCTAATCTTTCTGTTTTATCCCAACAATGATGTAAACAGCTGCAGCACAAGAACACTGATCTCTGCTTGATTTATAATCACAAGAACAATCATATTTCTATGGCAACATTATGCAGTAGCTGGGGTCCTATCATTCCATTGCTTAGCAATATTAACTAACGTGCGATGTCTAAGAAATAAAGTGTTCCTATTAAGGTTCATCCACTCGTTGAGAGGAATATTGTGGGAGAATGATGAAGGAAAATATTGCCTCAAATTATGTTGGACCTTTAATCCCCCGTATAATTTATTTGCGCACTCAATCATTATTATGCCAGTAAAACAACATTGTTTTTCCCTTTTGTGATGCAGCAGGCTTGATGATCAAATTGTTGCTTATTTTTTAACCTTAAGATTGTAATTTGAGGTGTCATGTTGACTGACAGATTGTTGCTCTACAAACTGAAAAAGCTTTTGTGTGAATAGAGCACAACATTTTGCAGAAATGGGGCGACGAGAACAATACTTTCTGAAAATGCTACCTCAATCCCAGTCTCCAAATGCATAAAAAAAACCCCCCATCTAGCAACATCCTCCTTTCATGCAGAAAAACCTTGTCTCTGTGTAAGGACTATAGTCTGTCCTCACTGCTGTTATCAATGACATTCCCTCCTCCACTGCAATAATCTCTCATATACTTTGCTGATCTCGGGACTTGATGAACTGCACCACTGAGGCTGCAATACAGACTGCACTAAATCCCTTAAGGACCTTCTGGTAATGGCGGTACATTGTTCCATAAAAATGTTAGTTTGCTTTGGAAATTGAGGTGCGGGTTCATTAGAAGCCATCTTGTTGAATTTGAGAATAAGATCCCAAGTGAGTCAGGGAGAGAGGCCAAAATAATCACTAGAGATGGAGAGGGAGGCAAGTTTCTAATGCTCCCAGTTTCTCTTTGTGGATCCCTGCAAGCTTTTACCCTCTCTCCCTCTCCTGCAGTGTTGGTGGTATCACCCAGGTCTTCCTTTGTTGAAGTGTTTTCATGGGAAAATAAACCTCGCACCAGGCTACTTATTCTTCACGAGGTCACATTAAACAAAGGCACTTACTCCCTGGAGTTTTTCTGTGGTTCCGAGAAGGACTGCATAGAGAGACTGAGCTGCATCGGCTAGATGAGGCACAACTTTCCAGAGGAGAAATATTTTAATCTATTTGAATGCTGAACACAGAAGCCGGGACATTTAAATGAAGCTGTGAGGAACATTAAGCTGTGTTTAACAACAAAAATCTGGTTGGTAGAATACTGCAGATGAAGATGTCTTACAGGCATGTCAAAGTGTTGGCAAATCTTCAGCCATTGTATGCTGTGCTGCACAATTTTAGCAATACAATACTCGCAGGATAGAGATACACACTGCTGTGCTGACTATCCTGGTGCCGAGTAACAAATTACATAAACCACCCACAAGAAATCTGTGAAGATGCATTTGTGATGATGTAGCTACTCGCCATGACGGCCAGATCGCACTCTTTCTACTCTGCTGCTTTATTTCAGGCACTATTTAGTGTTATGCTTTTGTGTTGCGGAGAAATCTGTCTCGAACAATTTCTACAACTTAGGCTCAACAAAAACCATGTCCAATTTCTTCCACCAGCTGCACGAGAAAGCTACACACACCTGTAGTCAAAGCTGCAGGCAATCCATTCACTTTTGTTCAGAGATTTAAATAACATAGAGAACAATAAGTAGCATGCTCCCTACACACCGTTCCTATTTCAGCTCTCGGAGTAATCTCTCATTCTTCTCTGAAGAATAGGGAGATCCTTTCAGCCCTTTTTTGTCACAGCTTCTTATAACAAGTACAATGGTATTTATTTACAGAAGTCCTAAATAAGACACACATGTATATATTTTATTTGCATTTAATGTTCTTAATTTTTTTAATAACTTGATTCATATTTTGTCTGAGTATATATGTACAGGATGGACGCACAAAGTGTTTGTTTCTATGCATATTTAAAAAAGAATACACACAGATGATGCTTCCTCACACTTCACTGACTACTCGCTACAGGAAAAACACTAATTAGTATTTGATCAGGTTTTCATTGGTAGAGAAATTAAACTGGCTGGTTGCAACCCGACATAGAGCCAAATTGTTATGAGGAATGGGCTTTAGAGAAAAATGAAATGAGCTGAAGTGTTTAACTAAAACTTTTAAATCTTTGTTTGAGCAAAACAGAAGTTTTAATGAGTCTTCAAGATGTCTTTTAGAAAACAAGAGTTAAAAGTGAAAAAGTTAAAGTGACTTGAAGCATTACACACACCACAAACTTGAAACTTCAGCAGGGAACACACATTAAATTTAAAGTCAAACTCGTGAAATCGGCAACGGAGATGCTAGAAAGGCTCTAGAAAGCCAATGGCAATGAAGCAATGAAGCAATGACCGGGGCCAGGTGTTTTGAGTGGCATTTGTATTTCAAGAGGGGCTGAACGTCACCGTCCAAGACTAAAGAAGACGTACCAAGTAAGAAACACAACGAAGAGTATGCTGTCTTTTTGGATATTTGTGGGGTCTTGCACCATGAATTTGGCCCAAGGGTCAGACTGACAACGCCAAATTCAACTGAGGGAACAACGTGATTTGTGATGCGTTGGCACTTGGGTTCTCCAACATGACAACGCACCCTCTCACTGCTTCTTGTCCACAACAACAAAATCATCACTCCCCGCCTTCTCGCCAGATTTGGCTCTCTGTAACTTTCTGTTTCTCAAGCTGATGGGTTGCCGTTTCGAAACTGGAGGAGACCCAGCGCAAATCGCAGATGGTGTTTGACCTACAGGAGCACTGGAAGCGGTGTATTGCTTGACAAGGGGACAACTTAGAAGGGGATGGCAGCCAGATGTAAATCAGGTACAGTGCTTGGTTGTTACAGGCACAGTTACTGAACTTTTGATTGTACCTTACAACTTTTTTCTCTTGCTCTCAGTTTTTAAATGCAGTTTGGTAAACACCAAGAAGGCTTTCTTGTGTCTTTTACTCAAGAGATAGATAGATAGATAGATAGATAGATAGATAGATAGATAGATAGATAGATAGATAGATAGATAGATAGATAGATAGATAGATAGATAGATAGATAGATAGATAGATAGTGTCAGTACCGTTTGGGAAAGATACGACGAGACGACAGGAATAGATAGATAGATAGATAGATAGATAGATAGATAGATAGATAGATAGATAGATAGATAGATAGATAGATAGATAGATAGATAGATAGATAGATAGATAGATAGATACATAGATAGATAGATAGATAGATAGATAGATAGATAGATAGATAGATAGATATTTTATTAATCCCGCAAGGGGACATTTTTTCACTACAGCAAAATTTATAGATACTGGGTAAAGCAATAAAAATAACAGAGTACAAAATATTAAATATAAAAATAAAAAAATGCACAATATATACAATAAAAATAGAATCATATTAAATTAAACTAACTGACAACAGTGCAAAGATTTAAACAAACAAACAAACCAATTCTTGGAAGAATCCTGGCGGTTCCAAAATTCGTCCATTTCACAATCACTGAAGTAACTGTGCTCTGAGAAACATCCACAGCTTTTCCCCCTGATTTCTGCCTTGCCACAGTTTTATCCAGTAGGTCTACAGAGAATTTCATGGAATTCATGGTTGATTTTTGTTGGTTGTTGGATCTTTATGTAGGCAGGTGTCTACATTTTTAAACTATTGTGTGTCAAATCCATTCAGGTTGAATCCAGTCAAGTTCCAGAATCTTCAAGGATTAATGAAACACAGTTGTACCTAACCACAAAATGTAGTGTGATAGTGTGTTAGAGTGTCAGTCACAGCAAGAGGTTGGAAGATTTTTTTTTTAAATCTTAACTTTTGATATTTATTCAATTTGCAAAAAATTATAAAATATATCTTCTTTGTCATTGCAACTCCTTCGGCATAGATTGATATGAAAAACTATTTCTAAAAAAAAAAACTATTAAAAGTGCAAAAAGTGAAGCAGTCTGAATACTTTCTGAAACGATTGTAATTCTCAATAGCATTTCAGCACTATTGAGGGAGTAGTATTGGAACTTGAAAAGAAACACCTTTTTTTTAACAGGCTAGCAAGGTCACAGTAGAGGAAGCAATAACTTTGTTTTGCCCTTTGTTATGACATTTTTATCACTGAAAGAAATTCACTGTTATTCAGTTGAAGTGTCTCGTGTTGGGAAGGTAAAAAGCCGAGAAATGAAACCATGCTTTGTATACGTGTTCATCCATTTATAGACAGCCACCAGAGCTGAAATTTACATTCACTTATTTCCTGTTCCAGCCTCCCAGTTCCAAGTTTCTTAAAAATGACAGAAGTTATTCAATCACAGGTACTGACACATCTGACAGCTGACCTCAAAGAGCCAATGCTGACAAAGACAGACTGTCCATTGCCTCATGATTGTTACCTTGACAAGGAGGACTGAAACGCACCACACTGCAGCAGGTAGTCAAATCAAAAGTGAGGTTTACTTACAACTGCCGGATGACCAACAAACAAAAGCTCAAGGAGGAAGCAAAAACCAGCAACAGGAAAAAGTAATCCATGAGGAAAAAAAAACATCCAGAAAGCTGTGAACTTACAGGGCTGAACTCATAACATGTAGAAGGAAACCATGATGGCAGCAGAACACAGGAACTGCAGAAAAAAACACATTGGCAGGAAGTAAACAAATAGTAAAAAAATAATGAGTGATTTCAAAATAAAACAGGAAACCCAACAGACTAGGCAGAACCATAACAGTGGTCAGTTCAGTTCAGTTCTGAAAAAGTTGTAGTTGTTTAATCCTCAAAGATGATAGTTAGTTAGCTGACAGCTTACTCATGTATTTTGCTTCTGGGTGACAAAAAAATATAAACTGACTGATCAGTTACATCTATTTACCATTCAGAACTCAATAGGACGGTAAAGTAAACAAATTAACCCACTCCACTTCGAAATTTGGTGTGAAAATAAGTTTCAGCTTATGTTTAAGAACTCATTGTGAGCTAAACCTTCGGAGAAGTCACACCTGCCTGGTTGTCAGCCTGTGATCTTTTGCTTGTACAAGAATCAAAGAAACAGCAGATGCTCAAACAAGGAGAAATGACAGTGAATGGGTTTAAATTACTGCTTAACCAGGCTGAACAGCCAGTGAGACATCCTTCTGACAATGACTGACAATTCAGATCAACATGTTGAAAGTGGCCAAAAGAGACTTGACAAGGGTGACAGAAACATTACAGAAACTGGTGTGTGATGACTCTAAAAGTTCTCATTAATTTGCCATTAGCTTAGTGGTGGTCAAGTATTGAACTGTACAGGCCGGCTTACCAAGAAGATTAAGATTCAGCATTTTTTCCCACTGGCAATCCATATATAATAAAAAAGGAGGGCCAAGAAACAAGCACTGAACCATGTAAATAGAACAGCATAAAATGTTATGTTACATCGCAGCAGAAAATCAAAAAGGTTCAAATCAATGTCATGAAACGTATAGTGTATGATCAATGAATGCCGTTACAAGTATGAGTCACACGAAGAAAAAAAGGTGTTGCAGCGCTCGAACACTGTTTGTATTTTGTGTAAAAAGTTCACTGTCAAGAGATCACAGGAAGTAGAACAACAGCTTATAACACTTGGAAAAACAAAGACGTCTCACTCCTGCAAAGCTTTTTGAAGATACAGCGTACTTTAGAAAACTAGTCTTGTGTCTGCAAGTTCTAACCATGAGAACTGACATTTGAGGTGACATGCTCCTTTGGTTTTAGCTTTTCGCAGCACATTTTGGTCTCACTTTGGACTGCCATCCATCTTTCTGAATTATTGAAGCAGTGGAACAATTGGTCCAATCTTTTTAGCCCCCTGCATATTCCTGTAAAAGTCATCATCCCACAGAGACAGAAAAATAGACTGCGATGGCCTAAAAAATGCTTCTTAAAAAAAAAATCCTTGAAGCATTTATGCGCATTTGAAGTTCAACAAAATTCCGGTGTTTTCCGTCACTCCAAGAGGGCAGACGGGTCAGAGAGTGTACCTGTGCCAGGGTAAAATAAATCATTGGCAAACAGAGAGTTTGGGTCAAATAATCACCCCTCCGATAATGCATGTCCATGGAGAGTCTGGTGAGATTCATTGCTCTGCTCTCGCTGACAATAATGGAGGCTTTCAAAGGCCACAGTCTTTAATTTCTAGTCCCTGCTATCAGCGTTTTTATTCTCTGGAGAGGGGGAGGTCAACTGCCCCTGTTCCACAGCCCCAGAGCCAGTATCCTGGGCATTAAGGGCTGAGGGAGGTGACTGAGGTCAGGCTGTGATTGCTGCCGGAGATGGCAGGCTGCCGGGTCCTGGGGCTCATCGGACCCTTTTCAGACAAAGAGGCTTTACAGAGCAGCTCCCCGGTCAGTTTTATCAGGGCATCACTAATGGTTATGATATGATCTGTCTAGCATCACTTCCAATTAAAGCTTGCTGGAGGAATGTGGCAGACGCTGCTCCCCGCCTCACTGAAGGCTCAGTAGTGTTCAGTGACTGTAGACTATTGTTGGAACCACTCATTTCAGTGGCGATCAAAGTTCCATTGTGACTGCCACAAAAGGGAAGTGGCTACTGACCAGGCCTATTAGATATGTAGCTGTGGTGGGGAGATGAAGAGGGTAATCAGTCTTCTTACTGATAGCAATGACCAGCCAATTCCTCGCTGTGACAAAGATTAACCTCTTCAATCCAATATGAAGCTACAACAAAAGTTTATTCTCCTTGTTCAGATGGCCTTGCCCTTCGACCAAGAAAAATGCATCCCTTTGTTTCCTCATAATTCGCCTCACACTTTTAGTCTCTGAGCTAATATCTCATTCTTAGAAACTTTCAAATGACTGCAGCAAAACTCGTCACAGTGCAGCGAGAGCCAGGATCCACCAAGGACCTCAAACCTCCATGCAGGCCCAGATTGACAGCTGTGCAGATGTGGTGCGAGGACACATTCGAGGCGAGGTGAACCCAGCTCTGGGCCGGTTTGATTTCTCTCCAGCAGTGGTGATAATCATCTCACTTAGAGGTGTGGATCAGAGGAACAAACCATTATCTGTTTGGTAGCTGGCCTGGGGACAATGGGAAAATGCTCGCTTGAGGAAACTGCCCCAAGACTAATAAAAAATGGCACCTTTTCAAGGAAAATAATTAACAGTTTTAAATGTGGAACTTCAAGCCAGAGATTAGCTGTCAAGTAAAAGCTCTTTTTTTTTTTCTTTTTTTTTCATGTTGGACTAAACTTCTCTACCTTGACCATTTAATTCTTTTCAGGAGAAGAAAATTAGAGAAGAGATTGTGATCCTCAAGTCAGTAACACATTTGCATGCCTGAATAAAATTTATTAGGCAAACTGCTGTGGATCAGAGAGAAAATAGTAATATCCAGATATATTTGGGTGCAGACACCGAAATAAACAATATTTTAAGATTGACAAGAAGTCAGAAGACCCAAATGCACGACAATGAGGAGGTAAGTCAAAGTAAAGTGAGATATGGTCACAGAAACTGCTGGTTCACAACAAATCAGGCAGTCCAACGAAAACATTAGATGCCGGTTGGAGCAGAATCCAAAAATAAGCAATGCTCAAAAACAGAAACAAGCAGGCAGATAAAGAGCTGAACTTCGGTAGACTCAGCCGCTTGTGAACGCTCGCCAACATAACAATCTGGCAACTGCGAGGTGAACAGACTGCGTTACATATATAAAACTATCTGATGGGATAACAAGACACAGGTGGGTATGGAAACCGGCGGGAAACCAAACGATGGCAGGAAATAAAGCACACATGAAGGTGGAGGATTCCAAAATAAAAGAGGAAGGGATTACACAGAATCCAAACGGGGTGTGACAACATGGTCCCATCAGACTTTACAGACACGTCAGGTAACAGATATAACTAAATCGGCCCTTTAAAAACGAGATCTTCTCACAAAAAAACTCCCTTAAATGTTTGATTTCTGATCAACTCTATCATTTTATTATCTTTTTTGGCAGAGTTCTGATATTCAAAGACTGCAACAGGCTTTGTGGCGGCAAGATTTGTTACGTTACTTCAGTTACTTCAGATGTTTTGTGGCTGTCACTAAGCCCATGGTGAACCTCCACTGGAGGTTAGTGAATGGAGTTGTTGGTCATAATGAGGCAGGAGCAGCTGCCAGCCCTTTTGATAGAATGAGGTCACCAGAGCGAGAGCTATCAGTGTGCCTGATTGGGGGTGGGTTGAGGATGGGTCGCGCTCAAAAGAACAGCCGACAAACTATTTTGTGTTGAAGGAATGTGCGGCTGCAGGCTCTGCTCCTGCTCTTTCTCAATGCGGATCTTTGTTTGAAATAAATCATTTTAATTGTTCTCTGATTCCCCGCCTCTCAACATTTTGCAAAATGATAATTGAAACATTAATAGGATGTTAATAGGATGTGTGTCCCGGTAACCTTTGATATAAATCTCAACCATAATGGAGAGTATTTTCCATGACCACCATGAATCAAGAGTAATTAAACATGCGTGGACAAGCAGCAGTTTGGGGATTTCCTTGGGGATGTTGGGTTTATGGACAAGTTTTTTTTTATACATATATGTTTAAAAAAAGAATTACTGCAGTGGTGTGCTGCTAATGATAATGAGACCTGTTTCTCTAAAATGGGTTTTAAAATGCATACTTTGCCCTTCAGTAGGAGGTGGGACTGTACCTTTGGTTCAGACAAGTTTGTTATGGAGACCCATGGGTCTAAACACTGCTGAAAGGGCATGAGTAATTCATACAAGTGGGGCAGGGCTAGAATAGTGGTATTGCCCATGAGAAGAGAACTTAGCTGGAAGAAACTAGATCCTCCTTATAGACTAATGGATGTGTTAGCAAGTGCGCTTTCAGACCAGCTTTCATGTTGGCTCCACCAGGGGGTATAGAGGGAATGGCAAATTAATTATAGAAATGAAGCCAACCTCTTTTTCTTATCATAGAGGGCAGCTGTGTGGCAGCTGTGTGTTTCTCTCCGCTTGTTTGCCTCCTTCTCTTTCCACAGTGGCGGAATGTGTCCTGTTCTACATCTATTCTCTGCTTCTCCTTATCAATCCATACAAACTCACTCAAGAGAAAGATCTGCTGTCTATTGGGGAGGTGAAAAGTCGAGCCATTATTGAGTGAAAATGTCATAGAAAGTGTTGCAGACTCGCAGAGAAAGAATCTGGCTCTGTCTTGCCTTTCAACTTGTTTCATAGCTTTTAGACCCTTCCACTCAAAGTCGACTAATAAATCGATATTTCAAGTGTGATCTGGTGTTTTGATGACATCATACTGCTGGCTGTGAAAGCGCATTAAGCACCAGAGGAATGTGAGTCTCAATGACAGGCTACATGGTCCCGATCAGTGTCTACACTGTAGCGCTCTGAGAGACATTTGGGGATGTTAAATGTCTCAAAAATGGCATGTGTGACCCACTCTAGCAAATGAAAGAGCGCTACTATCAGAAATAGACACTAAGCACTCACACACACCTCACTTGTTGGAATAATCCCAAAGGTCTGCTTTGGAAATAATGGGAAAGAGCAACAGTGAATGCGTGGAATATTAATGCAGAGTTGGCGCCAGCCTCGGCTGAAACTGTTAATTTCCATTTTATCATGACAAATAGAAGAGACATCAGTCCATATGTTATTAGACTGTTTTCAACAGCAGTTCTCAGACATTCACATCATATTTCAGACTGTAAATGCACTATGGTGAGGCCAAATTTATTTCATAATGGAAAACTTGATACAGTATAGTCGCCTCCCACTTTGGCTTTTAGATTATTAAGTTAACTAATGGTAGTTTCAATGCATATTAGATGTAGATGTTGCATCTGGACTGCTATCAACATCTTTATTGGCTAAGAAATCAGTTCAAACATCCTCAGTTTTTGGTCTGGTTTGTGTATACTCACTCAAGAATTGTAAGGGATAAATTTAAGTTTTATTTTATTTTCTCTGTTGTGACAAAGTGGCAACTGACTGTGATGTTACCAATTAGTTTGTGAGCTGCTGTTTTGAAGCCTTGGCTCTGGCATTGTGCCCATCACCATCTTTGATTTTTAAAGCTGGAAGTGACCATATTTGGACGAGCTGGGAGGGAGCGAGGACCTGACTGAGAACCAGATGACATTATGCCCACCCACCTTCACCAGCAACCTGACTGCACCGCAGGGATGTCAATGTAACTGGTCACATCTCCAAACATACCTCTCTTTGAGGCCTAATATCTTATAAATTATGAAATTACTTTCAGAAGGACCACCAGAACACTGATCAGAAAGAGTACATTTAACTAATGACACCATAATGACTTGTGCAAAACATTTATTGACTTTGTACTTCATGAGAGAAGTTAATGCTTTCTGAATAGGAAGCCTGGAGCTTTTTGGAGTCAGCCCCCTAGTGGCCCTTGGTGGTATTGCACATTAAGGCACTGCGCAATGGCTTTACTTTTCAGCGGAGTGGTAACCTGATTCAATAGCCATTGCTTCTCATCAGCGATTACAGTAATCTGTACGTTACTCTGTATGTGTACATGATGTTCATGATGCTTTTCAACTTCAAACTTCCCTCGTGTTGAGTAAAAACAAGGAAACAAAGCAGAGAACATTTAATAGTTTAATTATAAGCTGCTGTATACATTCAGTGATTATTCCGATTTTCATGTTGCCAGAAGCCATGGGTGAGACCAGCAAAACATTCAGCTACAAGATCTAGTTTGTTGTATGCAATTTGTCCATGTTCATTCATATTTTTCCACATTGTACATAGTTTACTGCAAAGCAACATAAAACCACTTTGCTGATGTGCAACACGGTTCTTCCAAGACCTTAGTTGGTTCAAACACGATTCCACCCAGTCTGTTGTGTGGTGCTCGGAGGAGGGGAGAGCCCTGTTCGTACCGCCGTGGTCTCAACCTTATCTGTGAGATCAGCTGAGTCACAGATGGCACAGTGTGACAGCAGTGCTGAGTAAAGCTAGTCTGCACATCAGAATGCCCTCAGATGAAGCTGAAAAAATCTTGTTTAAACTTGATTGGGCCCAATAGGAAAGCCAACCTATTGCACAGATAAAATAGGTGGAACCCTGTTACAGCCTGAAGAACACTGGAAGCTGTTCTTTCTCCTCCTTAGATACTAAGATTAAGCAACATCCTGCAATCTTTAAGGTTTTGTTTGCATCTTTTTTGGTTTCTTTTGCTATCTCACTCTAAGCTCATAGAACTGACACATTAATGTTGGTGCTGAAATTGCTTCTTTTTTTTTTGTTGTTGTATGTTTTTTTTGTTTTTTTTTGTCTTTTCACATTTTCTAGTAGCCCACACAGAAACTGGATGGCACAAGAACTGACCAATAAGAAACTCTTTACAACAAGGTAGACTGCAAGTCAACAGTTGCCAGGGATCACACAGTAAACAAAAAAATAATCCAAGTTCATTTTGAAAATAAAAAACTAATCAGGTTCAATATAAAAGCAAAAGACAAATGAACAAAAGCAAGTTAATTTCAAGTATAACTTACTCATAAAATAACTACACAGCATTAAATATTCTCATTATACATTTTTAAATTATTTATAAAATATATTTTGGCATATATGTTTTTTTATTTTTGTGTTTGTGTAACAAACGCTACTGTAGCTTCAGTTGAACACCAATGTTTATTCATTTTTTTCTCTTGAAACAAAACATTAAAGGGATTGTCACATAACAACAGGTTATTAAAAATGATAATAGTAAACCCTATACAGAGTTTCACATAGCAAGACATGAGTGACGATCCCTTCTATCCTAGCCCCATAGTCAAAAGTCAAAAAAAGTACAAGACCAAAGCACAAAGTTCTAATTTGTGCTCCACTGGCTACAATCAAGGTTGGGCACAGGAGATTTCAAAAGCAGTAAGTCTTTTTTTTTTTTTCATACAACTTAATTTGAACACGAGGATCTGTCTGTCCCACTTCCAGTGTTCAGAGCGGCTTGGCAGATAGCGAGAGTTCATTTAGCTCCATCAGTGATAAAATATAAATACTGTAAGGACCTCACAGTCTGATGACACTAGGATGTCCTCGGGGATACGCGGAGAAAGTTTCTCTTATTAGTCTGGGAGAGGGGCAAATGAGACCGACAGGCCTCTCCTTCCTTCTCCTGAATGCACTGAAAACTGTCGGAGGAGTAAATTGACGTTATTTTTGGATGCGTCCTGCGTATATCTGCTGCTGTTTATTACAGTGACGGAGCTCACTATACAAAGGAACAAAGAGCGATTTGGCAGCTAAAACAGACTGCAAAACCAAAGAAGGCAAATGTCAGTTTGTGATACAAAAGTAGTTCAAAAGGCATAACTGTACGTATGAACTGGCACCTCAGGTGTCCAAACATGTAGTGTCCTGCTTTGGCTCAAGGGCTGGAGAGCTCCACTGGCCGTGTCCATGCAGTCAACAGTAACCTGCCTGTCCACTCATTGCAGACTGATAGAGAGAAAACTGAACATAAAGCAAACAAGGAAAAAAGTACTGCGACTACAACAAAGCCACATCCACTACCTCGCTCGAGCACACAACTAGCTGCAGCATTCTACAGTTCATTCCCGTCAGCCCCAGCTGGTTCTTGAGTTTTGTATACTGCAAATGGGTGTCTCTCTATGTCCACAGCCTGACTTTCTTCTGTGTACACACAGCTATTGCGGAGTATATATGCGAGTTTACACTGTATGTGTGTATGCATGGTGGCGTGTGTCATAGAGAAGCTCGCTAAAGCACAATGTCTTTCAGGCGCTTGCTGCTGGGGGACTCCTTGTCTCGGCCATCGTGGAGAAGCGTGTTGATCTCCCGAACGGCCGGCTCACTGTCCTTCCCCTCCGGCTGCCGCAGCAGGCTGTGGTTGGCGATTCGCTCTGCGTCGCGGCATTTCAGTGTGTTGTAGGCAGACGACGGCTTGGATACCGGGCTCTTCAGGTGCACGGGGGAAGTGATGGGGCTGGCCGCCTCACGCCCGTTGCCAGCTTCGCGAACAGCCCCTCCATTGGCCTTGGGGCTGCACACCTGAGACTCCTGAGTCCGCTTTCCCTTTATGTCTCCCCGCTCCACGTCGTCAGGCCCATCCTTGCCAAAGGTGGCAAAAGTCCTCTTGGTTGTGCCGTCCTCGTAGTGCGGCACGTCCACTGTGGTGGCCTCGATAGACAGAGCAATGACATTACGGCCGTGCTCGGGCGACTTGGTACGTGGCGGGATCGAGACACGAGGCATCCAGCAGCGGTCAGAGTGGCCGAGGATGCGACACTCGTCCTGGCAGTGAAAGCCCTCGCTGGGATCTGTTGGAGAGAAAAAAAGAAAACCCGATTGTTAGATTTGATTTTCGACTTGGCACACACATCTCATCATAATAACTCTCCCATGTCATCCTCATTTGATTTAAGTGTGTCAAACCTGTCATGAAATAGCAGGAGAAATAAATGAAAAACAATCATGCATTTAGTTGTAATTCAAACAGCCCAAGTTGAACGTTCCTGAATGATTTTCTTTCACTTCGGTTCCATCTACATGTGCTCAGGACCGCAGTCCCGTTAACAACCCTCACTCATAACCAGAGCTGGATGTTTGGGGCAAGTCTAATATGCCAATTAAATTACGTATTGTTAAATCAAAAGTCCATTTGCAGCTCTTGTATAATTGGGTTTTCTGTAGCAACATCAGATGAAAGGCAGGTTTAAGGAGTGCAATCAGATATCTTGCAGAGAAAGACACCAGACGAGTTGCGGTGTTGCTGCCTGGTTCGTATCTCACTCCCTCTCTGTCTCTGTCATCTGGCGCCGAGTTATAAATATGTAATGATGTTTAACGCTGGAGTGAAAAAAAGATTTGTCTGAGTCTGTATAACTGCGCTCCTCTGTACTTTGTTGTGCTGGGGGAAGAACTTTCAAGAACATTTTTGCATCATTATAACAACAACAAAATAGCCAAAGTCTAGAATTCAAATGCTGTAATTTTTGTTTGTTTTTAACTCACAATTACACTTTAACAGTCAGTACTCTTTTAAATCTGTAGATTATTTGATTTGTCTTGTGTAGATTTTATAAGAAATGCTGTTCATGACAACAGATTTAAAGCACATTAGTAGCACACAAGAGAAAAAAAGAACAATTCATTTCCCAGAATCCCTCTATGCAGCTGCACTGTGGTGTTTTCTACCAGCTTCAATCTTAAGAAAGAAGCTGCCACACAGATACACCATGACACATTTCTGTGCTCCACGACTACTGTGTCACTTCTTGCAAGAGCCCCTTCCAGAGGCCCAAGGTGACAAGAAGGGATTGTGAGAGGGATTGCGATCGACCCAAATGCATACGCTTACATCTGGCAATCGCAGCTTGACAGATCACCTAATTAAAATCACTAATGATCTGTTTTTCTCCCTTCTTTTCTGCACTCACGAGAGGCACCTCTGCTAAGGCCCTGGGGATCGATATTTAAAGATCGGAGACAGGCTTTTCAGGGGCAGATATGCCAGAGCTGTCTCTCATAAAGTATAATCTGATGAGGCTGACAGATAACATAGTAACTAAATGACTGAACGAAAGAGTAAAGGGTATCATTGGCTGCTTCAACCCAAATATGAGGAGCGGAATTCTGGAGCAATTGTCTTGCCTGTGGGCAGAAAACATGAACACCAGCACCAGGAATGCAGATCATGAATGACCAAGGTCCTCATGTCTGAAAGACAACTGGTTCAGAAGGAGACAGAGGCGCCGCAGAAGAAAACTCCTTTGTTCGGGTGTGTCTAAATGTGCACACACTGACCCACACAGACGTGGCATTAACTCAAACAAATGCAGATTTAGAAATCCTCTTGCTTTGCAACAAGCATCTCAGATGCAGTCAACAGTAACAATTCAGGTAAACACATATCTTCATAGCTTAAGATTTCTCTCAGTGCAAAATATGAACTCCATATTATGCAGGACGCAGCATAAACAGGGAGTTTTATGAAGTCGCTATATAGTTAGTCATTTGAGAATGCCAACATGCAAAAATTTGCAAAAGCTTATATACTGTATATATATATATATATACATATTAAATGAATGCTGATTGGTCCGCAGAACTGCAATGGCAGCAATCAAGGAGACCAAAGGCGTAAAGCTGCAGGTTTTGTTTAAACTAATCAGAATATAATAATGCAATCACAACAGAAAGGCTTTACCAGGTACCAAGAACATAATGGAGGGTGATGAATAGGAAATAAATATATAAAAATAAAAAATATATAATAGATTGTCCCATGCAGCAGCAAGCCATTCCTTTTGTGTCCTTTTTTTTAATACTATGTAGCTGCTTTATCAGCAACAGTGTGAATGCAAAGGAGAGAAAAATGTCATTCGCTGATTTTGGTCCTTTTTTTTTATCCTTGTTCTTTGATAGATTGCTAACAATACAGATTTGTTTGGCAGTCAATCTTTCAGTCATGACGGCAACTTAAAGTTATATATCTATTAATCTAAAAATTCTCCCAAAATCTAGTTTGACATATGTGACAAAGTAGTTATTTTTCTCCACTCATTAAAAATTTACAAGCATCTTGGTAATGAATGCAATTTCCTCTAAACACTTTGGCTTATTTCTATAGCCTAAAGCACTTTCTAAGGCATGAAAAGCCTCCAGGCACAAAGAAATATACACAAGTTGTATGCTCTCCACTTAGCAGTGCACGCATATGCAGTGAATGCCATTTTCTCTCCTTTGCTTTAGGGGTCTATGGGGGAGCAACTGGGTTGTAAATGACATTGTTATCAAAGCCAAGTGCTATTAACACTCACACATCCTGCTCTGCTCAGAGCTTCATAAAACGCAGATGTTGCTCTAAAAGACCCACAAAAAATGGAGGAGACAAAATTCAAATGAAATAAAAAAAAGTGACAGGCCATCGACCTCTGACAAAACATCATCTCCTCCTATTTCAAATAAACCCCGAAACTGCAATGGTAAGAGTTGAATTAAAGCCTTTTACAGCAGTACTTTGGAAGTCAACAAGTACAGAATAGAAGACAGTGACGGCACTGACTGCTGTGAATGTGTATTGAAATTCATCAGGAGAATAAGCTTGCCAATCAGTTCCAGGATCAGACTTAAAGTACAGCACAAAACAGGATGTCATTGGGAACGTTTCCGATGTACAAATTAATACGTAATAATTACTAAGGGAGGGGGAGGCAGCTCATGTTTTTAATGTTGTGCTTTTAAAAATACAAGAAAATCTAATATGTATGTACAAAAGTGTATGGCAATGTGAAATAATACATATTACCACTTCAAACGCATATGCCACATTCTCCTGATAGTGCTGTGCATGTTTTTCTATTTGTAGTTACCTGCAATAGCATCACTTCGCATCAACACAGGGAGAAAAGCAGCATGCTCACTGCCATTTCATCTCGCATCCGCAGCCTGCCAGCAGCCTACGCGATCCCGTCTTTCTCCCTCAATCAGATGAAGGCATCTGAACTTCAGGTTTACAGCAGACAGATCTTTAGCTACAGCGTGGGAATCCCACAACCTGACAAGCTCATTGCTCAATTTGCCCTTGTGCGCTTCATGTAATGATTCCTTCATGTTATACAGCTGCGGGTGCTATTTGTTTGTTGTGAATGTAGAAAAAATAAAGAGGAATCAGCAAAAGACTGAAATCCTCTGACACAAAAGGAAAGGGATTGGTTCACTGAGAGCGGCAACTCCCGGTAACACTCCCTGAGCTTTCGCCAGCTATTTTGCGTCCTGTTTGACTAACACACACACACACGGAGCCCAGCTTGGAAAAACACGGGCGCTTATCCATCCAAAAAAGCAGCGCACACAGCCTCAAGGTTGAAAACCCTGATGTTATCCTGTAAAATGAGTGTAAGCAGCCACGAGAAACAGAAGGCCAGATAGGAGGGCCGGAGACGGGGCTGAGTGGATGTGAACCCAGACTCAGGTGACAAGATCTTCATCATTCTGTATTTCTCGGTTTAACTGGAACCACAAGACGATGGGGGACTCGCAGTGTGACACAATTCAGTCAGTTTGGCTTAACAGCACGATGAAGCCTAAAAAAAATTTGGAACAGCAGTGTGGCATGATAAATCATTTTACAAAGAATGTCTGCCACTTTTGGCTTAAACTACTTTCTTTGTATTTCCCCTGTAAGCTGACATTTTTGTTGTTGTAGCGGTAACAATAAATGTCCTGATTCTGTTTGTCATTTGAAAATAGATACCCCTGACCAGACAGCCAGACAGTATAATAATGTACATCTCCCTGTGATGTGGCTGGCATCAAGGACAATAATTTGGAGCAATTTAAACCTACATCTACTTTACTTGTGGCTTGCAGACTTTGCCTTTGATTTCCCTTGTTTCCCTCGCTGTCTTTGATATTAAACACCATTAAAATTCTGTGACAAAGCCATCAAACAGCCTGTCTATAGTCTGAAAAGACAATTATTCAGCTCTGTTGACTGAAATATTATGCTCTGTGCCCATTTTCCCTGCTGTGTGAAATCCAGAAGAACTACATCTACATAAAGTTAAATAAATGTGACCACAGCCCTGAGGACCTTTTCTGAGGACAGCCAGTCCTTGCTGCCATGTGTGAGCAGCGAACAGGTTTTCACTTGCTGCTAAAATGTCGTCCACTTTGCCCCTCGTCGTGGTATTCGAGAGTATCTATGACGGTTAGACGGCTGTTTTCTAATTGCTCTCCATATTAATTTTCCATCCTGGCAGTCACATGGCAAAGATTGATTAAATCTAAATTGTTACTACAGAGTCTTGATGGAGCCTGTGATGCAGAAGCTGATGAAAGTATCACAGGGGAGGGGAAAAGAAATCTGAAGATATAGCCGAAAAGAGGGTGACTGTCTGTGGTTGCTGCTCCGATTCCAAAGCGTGCTCGAGACCTAACAGGTTTGGCCCCGTCTGATCCTAACACTGGGAATGGAGCTTAACATCTAGTCTGTCCTAACTGCAGCAAAGGACAGTTCTACGGCCAGCTGAGGCTGAAGCTCGGCCAAGCAGCCTCCTGCACTACTCACCAGGGAAAGTCCAAGCACTGCTGTCATCCCAGCCAGCCAATTCAGTCTGTGGGCCATAAATCAGCCCGGAGGCTTGGCTCCTGCGGGAGCGGCAAGATGGAGTGTGATGGTCTTGTTTTTACAAACAGTAGAGGGGCACCCTTACTGCGCCACGCAAGCCATCATTCTCTGCACAGCACCGAGCCCTCTCCTTCTCCCTACAGCATCTGGTTCAGTCACATCAAGCTATCGCCCCGAAACCCCCAGATCCATCCCTCACAGCTCCCCGCACAAGGCCATCCTTTATGCCTCTCCTCTCCTCCCTCCGTCCTCCTCTTTCATCTAATCAGTGCTGCTGTCTCACGTACATTGATGTAATTAAATGAATCCTTCACCCAAAAATCTCTTCCTCTCACTTCTGCTTATCTGACCAGAATTCCTTTAACTCTCCCAATCAAATATTACTCGTTGAGAAAATTAGACACACTGGGCAGCCTTGTTAGTACTGTCATATGGCGGGTGAAGCCAAGGGTTCATGTAGCCCTGGTTTTATTTCTGAACATTAGTAGCAGTCAATTTATCAAGAACAAATTTCACTGTCTAATCCATCCAGCGCTGCGGAGAGTGTCTGACAGCTTGTCACTTCCACCAGGCCTGCCTGCGTCCTCCCATAGAACTCATGTGAGATGACAAGTTAACATAATTCCCAGCCACTGGTGCAGTTTCTTTTCTATTCAAGTGCTTGTCAATAATTGTTTTAAAAAGGTTTTCTTCCACTGCGTTGCAGCCGGCCCATCCAGCAGAGCATTCTGTAACATAGTATAAAGTATAAAGAATGAATTTCCAAACTGGTGTTGACAAACAATGCACTCGCTTCTAAATTGGTACAAACAGCATCTGTTTAACAGCTGTGTAACAGCAGCAGGCGGGAAAAAAAGCACCCAAAAAAAGCAATCGCTATGCTGTTTTTATAAATCGCTATGTCATCGCAGAGCACTATTTTACTCAAGGGCAGGACCACTAGCCAATGGACTGTTTGATGTAGTGGAAACGATGCAAGCTGGTTGTCATGATGACATACGTGGGTGGGCTCGTTTCAATGCCCGGCCAACAAATACCATTTTGCTGAGAGGATTCTCTCACCTTACACTACCCTCCTCCTACTATGACTGGCTCCTAAAGGTCTCCGTCTCTCGCCATCTATTTTTTTAAGCGTTACCCTAGTCTCCTGTCATGACATGTGCAAAACCTGGAGGGGCAGGATTTAAAGTGGTCAAGTCTTGTGTGATCGATATGTTTTCAGAGCAGTCAATATTATAATTCCTGCCCTCCTTTTCATACATTACATGAGCCAGTGACCATTTAACTCCCTCAACAGGCACTCTGCACTGGATTTAACCCAGGCAGGAAAGCATAAAGAGCTCGGCCTGGCGGCCCAAGGCTGAACTGTGTTAATGAGGTAGTAGAGAGGTTCTCACAAGTTTCCAGCAACCAATACAATACACTTACAGTATGTGTCCACAAAACCCTAGAAAGCCTGTGGGAAGGCCGGTATTATGTCTGCATGAAAAGAGCCAAACTGTTCGAGCACGGTGCCAATCCAACAACATGCAGAGACTTTGTAGAGAAAATGACACTCTTCCAGCGTGCATCCCTCACCGGACAATAAAATACTTATCATTACGACAGAAAAGTGACCGCTGGCCAAACAGCTAATTGCTAATATTGTTGTCTAAAAAAGATGATGAGATTGTCATATTTAAATCCTCAGTTTAAAGATTTTGGGGGGAGGCAGATACTGTAGATGTGTTGGGCAGATAAGAGAAAAATAAACTTTAATATTTGAAATGTAAACTCCTATTCCCCTTGCAAATTTGTTATGATGACGGGAGGAAGATCATCAAGTTTATTTTGGTTAGGATTTAATTACAGACAGCTAATTACTACAAGTTATAAAAGAACTTGTAATATGTCTTTCCTCAGCGACGAGATAATGATGCCAACCATATCGCTGTCACTGGGAGAAGAAATCAGTTTAATAACTTTGTGGTAGTAAATGAGATAATTGTGTGGCCATATATAACACCTCCAAGAAAAACTAATCAGGGGATTTAATTCATTGATGAATTTCATCCGAGAGAATTCATCTTTGGGGTTAAAAGTGTTTTACAGGGACAATTATTTCAGAATGTGAAAGATACAGGATGAAAAAGAACGCAATTAAAGTCAAAAGGAAAATGAAACTTGAGCTCTGAAACTTCTTCACATCATTCGATTTATTTCCATTTAAAATAATTGTTTTGTGGGGGGAACATTAGGCAGGAAGGAACTTCTCAAAAGTATCTGAAGAAAAATGGGACAGAATTGTAATTTTGTTTGATTGGAGGAGCATTTTCTGTGAAAATATCTGCTGTAGTGCTGCACAATTGGTTGTAACCACTTTCCACAAGACCAACATTAAGCGTAAGTAAATTACGGGTACCACAGTTACTGCTATGTGACTATTCCTGACCTTAACTTCACTTTCCACAAGTGACAGTTAATAAACAGATGCATAATTTACAGTTACAACCACATTCACTTTGCTGCTTTTATGGTTTGAAGCAGCAGAACTCAGATAATAAACGTTACAAAGACTTTTTCAAACCGATTACATTACATTACGCCTAACATATTACAGGTATTGGGTTGTGCTGCGATGTTCTTCGCTATAATGGCACAGCAAATATCACCCTTGTCAATTGTGCGCATCCAAATTGCCCTTCTAATGATGAGCTTCAAATTAACCTGCGCTCAGGCGCTCCAGGCCCACAGCAACAATACAATGCGCTCCCAAAACTCAGCACAGCAGGCTGTTGGCGTCCCAATTGCAGACCTGCCCACTCCACCCCGCCAGCCAGCCAGCCAGCCAGCCAGACCGCTCGCCCGCCTGCCTGCCCGCCTGCCTGCCTGCCTCTGTCTGCTTGGCTCGCTTCCTCCACAATGCATCGGCAGAGGACATCTTTAAATACACTGGAACAAATGCAGCATTTCTGTGTTTAAGCTTGACCGAGCTAGCGAGCTAATTTGCTCCGAAACCCTTGAGTCTGGGAGAAACAAAGGGGCAGAAGCAGCCTTTTAAATTACATCCATGAATGGGGTTAGGGGGGGGTAGATGAAAGTTAGACGGTGAGCGGAGATCGCAGAGGAGAAGGACGTGATCGCTGATGTCAAAACACTGAGGAAAAGATTGAGGTCACTTCATCTCATTCTTGAGTAAACCAAGAGTGACAATTAGATATTAATCAATGAATAAAGGTGTCCCGTTAACGGTAATATAACCCTATTAGAAGTATAAGTGTTTCAACAAACTTCAATGGGCGGGAGAGGAAATACAAACTGCACAAGTCAGGGAAATATAATACTGGAAAATGGAAAACTGTGCTCCGTATGGTACGCGGCTTTTCCTTTATAAAAGAGCAATTAAAGATGTTTCACCAACATCGAGATTTCTACTTAAAAATCAACATTTTCTTCCCAAACAAACATGGCAAAAATTGATTTAAGTGTTTGCAACAATTTATAATCAGCCCAGGAAAAGAAAACATCACTGTATATTCTCAAACATTTGCAATGAAGAAACATTTATAATAGTTTTCCTCTCTTTAGTGTTACTTCTCGGAGCCATGTGAAATAAACACAATACTGTCTTCAATGATTCCAAACAACTATGGATGGCTCACCGGGCAGCAAACCAATATCTTAGAATTTCCTCTCCCTCTGTGCCTCCAAAGAACAGCCTTACATAATTAATACAATGTGGCTTCTCATTCAGTCATGTTCACTTTGTGTTAGCCAGGTCTATGTGTTTTATATTCCATTTTATCTTGTAACCAAAGTACCAGCATGGCTCCTAGTCTCTCATGTTCTCAATTTTTTTTTTTCTTCTTCCTTTAATTTTTTTTTTCTTTATAAATCCACTTGTCCCCTTTTCTCAGCAGTTTTAACAACCTCTGGAAATAGGACAGTGTGACATGGTGACTATGGCTGTGTGGTGTGATGGGCAGGTTTAACTCGGTGAGCAGAAACACACAGTACACAGTAAGAGGAGGTGGGCCACCTTGGGAAACAGATCAGGGCTTGAAAAATAATCCCCTCCATTTCCCACTGAACCAGATAGACAACGTCACTTAGGGCAGATAAAAGAAATAAGAAAAACCCAGCGAGGCCCCCGTTGCGTGGAGATGCATTAGATTTACACCTACTGGGTCGAGGAAAAGCAAGGAGGAGGCCTTTCTAACACACTTCCTATTTCACTGTCACAAAGGACAATCTGTTTGGCATCTGGGACGCATGTTGATTCTCTCCCAGGTTCTCCATTATCCACCACAGTGAGGTCTGCACCATGACACCACTTAATCTAAGACAGTCAGAACCAATGTCCGTAGCATTAGCCACCCACCAGCCAGCGCTGCACTAGAGAGGGGGATTGTCAGAAACGAGGCAGTCCTCGAGGAGAGCTGCAGCTCGTATCAGAGCAGCACAGATTGAAATGGAGGTGGGAGACTAGTCTGAAGAAAAGAGAAGGAACTAATAGGCACATCTTCTCTGATTTGAGGAACATGGCTATAGCATACATAAGGATGATGGCATGGTTTTGACACAGTGGTAGTAATTGGATTTCTCAGGGCCCTGTGCCCACTCGTGATAACATGCTGAGCTGTGACATGAAAAGTCCTTATGTGTGGCAAGGGAGCAAGGTGCAGCGGAGTGGAAGTGACAGGTGTCAAAGATCCAATTCCCTCACTCCTCTCGATCCTTGACTTCCTTTTCTCTGGAGACGGCAGAGGAACAAGCTGCCCCGTGGTAAAGCCAAACACCAAGCTTGACATTCAGTTGCAAATCCAAGCTAGTTAAACCTACGGAGAATGCAGCAGCGGAGGAGGAATAAGGAGGAGGAAGGAGGAGAGGGGGGGTCTGTAAGCACTGTGGATATAAGAGGTCACGGCCTGATTGCTTGCTTTATTTATTTTCTGATGCTAATGTGAGCTGAATACAGAAGGATTTCTACCACGACCTGGGGAACACACAATGGGGTTTGAGACCCGCGCTGCAAGATCTTACAGATGATAGAGGTAGGGAGGGGGGTGGGGGGCGTTATGTGTGGCAACAGTCCCTCCTCTGTCCTCTCCATGCATTCTGGCCTCGTCTTTAACAAGGACTGCATGAGAAGAGGCACATCATTAAAAAGAGCCATTTTGAGATTTCCCTGTCTGCCATTAAACTTAACAGCCGACCTCTCTCATTACCTTTTATCCTCCCCTTTAAGGAGGTCGGGAGACACAGGGGTTTGAGAAGTCACATTTGGCTGGCAAGATGCATCCATTAAGTGAATTCTGTCCATCATTCGATTTTACAAAGAAGAAGAAATATCAAAGGCTCCTGGAATTTATCAAAAGCATTTTGTGTACACATTTTTTTAATGGTATTTCTGCAGATAAGCAGATAAATATCGCAGTTTCTGCACTTTTTACATATTTCACAATAACCCGGTTTTACATAATATGCTAATGTGATATGATAATTAAGTTAATGCCCAGAAAGATATGTGGTAGCCTAAAGGAAACAACATATTAGCAGCACAATGCAAAAATAGTTGCTTTGTGATTTAATGCTGATGAATTTACTTTAATTTGATTATCCAGCACCGCCAGCTACGCCACGATGTAGAAACACCACTCTGGATCCTGTTCAGCTCCTGACCTTTCTCACAAATGAAACAAACTGGCAGAACGCAGTGTGTGTGCTGCGCAGCAATTCAGATTGTAAACTTGATGTGGTGTTCAGGTGATGCACATTTTCATCGTTAAGCTCAGCAGCAGCTTGGTCTGTCTCAATTATTACATAAACGCCTGATCGCAAGTTTTTGAGCTCACAGCAATCATTGTGCATAATCATTAGAATTGTTTCCATTCATATGTGTATATAAATAGCTGGACGAAACTAACAGAAATGTCAAATTTTCATCGTGTCATTTTCCATTGTATATAGTTTGACTGGTGCTCTTTTCATAAAGTCATCTCATCGCACCAACTTCTGAATTGTATATTTCAGTAATAGATTTTGTATTATAAAGGTATTATCTATATCTGCCCTGTGCAGTTTTTGTGTCTAAACCCTAAAAGGAAAACAGGAATTTTAACTTATCTATGTTTAATATTAATATATTCCTGTTTTTCTTCTTCATAAGGTGTATTATTAAACTATAATTAGGCTTACACTTTAATAGTGGCATAAAATGAGCAGAGCATTTTTTTTTTTTTTTTATAATTGTATATCACAATTATTTTGGTGGTAATTAACCGTTGACTAAAATTTCCCCATTGTGTCAGCCCTGGTAGCAGCCTGCGTTTCTTTAATCTAAATTATGAGGGTTCATTTTAATTGGTTGGATAAGGAGTAAAAGGAGCGCAGAGTGTTAAATTTCACAGGTTCTTGAGTATGAAGACGTGTTGAAAGACAAAATGCAAGCACGGTGTAGTGGCCAAGAAAAGGAGGAGGGAAGCTCTGTGAGTCCACACACACTTCAGCAGGTCCCTCCTCTCTTTAACAGTGCCCTCACTCTCTCATCAATAGTTTATAATCTGGGTCACGAGCAGCCACAAGGTGCCTCCCACTACCGAGACTGACTCGAAATGTTGAATTACAACATACTGAGCTCATCTGAGCAAGGTCATCTAGGGGACAACGAGGGAAGCATTGACACTAATTGGTGAATGAAAGATAGTAATGATAGAGCTGGTTTGGATGACTTCTCTTTAACCTCTGTTTAACTTCTGCTGAGTACAAATCCAATGAGCACAGTCTGCACATGCGATGCTCTATATGCAGAGAGAAATTCTTCATTTCAGTGACTATAAAATGTTTCAGGATAAATCATTCTCACTGAATATACATGAGGGGAGCAAAATATGGAAATATTATCGCACTCTGCCTGAGGTAGTAACCTTTTGTTGCCACAACTGAGGAGGACGACATAACTTTACATATTCCTGCAACATATTCCATCTGAGTTATAATGTTGTCAGGAGAACCAAGGTGATGAGAGCTGAGATAAAAAACCAAGATGAAAATGACAAAGGCGTTCAGGCAGACAGCGGAATGAAAGAAAAAATAAAACGTAAGGAAATCTTAGATGGATTAGAGAGGATGGAGGTATGGCGGTTTTCCCACAGAAAGGAAGTAATAGGGGTTAAAAAAAAAAGAAGAAATGCACGCTGCTGCAGCACGATACCCCCGCTCCCCCCCACCTTCCTCCCTTACCCCAGCTGCAGTGATAAATGTCTCTTTGTATTCTGGACAGAAAACTGCAGGCTACAATGTACTTGTCAGAAGACAGCTGATTTCCCCTTTAAACAGAGCATGGTATATTCCTAATCTTTCCTTTCACAGAGGGAGAAGATAAAACAAATGCCTCGTGCCAAGACACATAATGCCCACAAAATCTCTCCTCATTCACTACACGTTGGTGCGCCGTGCAGTTATGAATGCGCTCCTGTGTGTGCAACGTATGCGTCTGCAGCAGGTGTAGCTGTAGCATGTGCAACTGCATGCTATTTGTACTTATCCTAAATTTTGCAGCATCCTTCCAGTCCCCCACAGTGCAGCCATAGTTCCACTATGAGGACTCCTAAATGGGAGCCAGTGCTACAGGTAATGGAGCTGATTATAGCTATCTGGGCTATGGGCCAGCTGCCAGACTCTGCCCTGCCTGGAGGGAGCACAGGCCGCCTGGTGTCTGATATCCTGGGATCCCTGTAATACAAGCCTTGCTTTGGCAGTCACTCTGTGACTCTCCTGCCCACTTCCAGACACACACTGAGGCTCCTTGGAGTTAGTCTATGTGTATACTATGTCCTCATCAGGTTGTTTACTCCAAATGGTATCAGTCTAGAGTCATAGCATTTCAGCAACAAGGCTGTGGTAAGTCATGCTTTTCTAAAGGAGTGTTATGGGCTTGTGACAGGAACTCAAGTTGTCAACAGAGGATCAGGGTGTGCTCTGTACTTATTCTGTCTGCTGCCTTCTGTCCTGGGGGCCCACTGGTTCTGGTGGACAACTTTACTGTTATGCACACAAATTGCATTCCTAACACAAGAGACAACAACGGCTAATCAGTTGGGGATGCATTATCCCTGCAGCGCCATAAAAATGTTTGTCTGAGCCGACCGGCAGCCATTAGACTTAGTACCGCGGTCACGCTTCCTCATTTCCACTAAAACTCAGAATTAGGATATCCAGGCCGGCGCTGGGCAAGAAGTGTTAAAAGACGCCGTGTTATCGAATTACCATTTCCAGTTAGACAGTAATGTAATTCAATACAATGTAACAAAACAACACACACATCGGATTTGATGTCCATTTCACCAGGATTACATCATTTATCTATCCCTTTCCAAAACAGTCCAAAAATAACTTAGTTTATGACGTGACAACACTGTGGTTTAAGATTTGGTTAGACACAAATCAGGGGAACTTTGTCATCATGTTTACAATGACAACCTCAAAGTGTAAGAGTAAAGAAACACTTGTTTCCCTGTGAACCGTCTGACGGTTCTGCCTCCGTGTCCTCCCTCTTTAGACCTTGCCGCTCTGGAACAGCATCACTTCCTCCTTTGTTCCTGCCAAATTACTCTGGCGATTAGAGGGCTTTGTCACTTCAACATAAAGGGTGCATTTGCGGAAACGACCGATGTTGTCATTATCCTTGGGAGGACAGTCTCTAACTGTTCCTCCACATTGTAAAAATTCAACAAACATGCAACAGCAGAGTGAATGAGAAACAGTATACGGTACGTTTCAAGGAGAAATGATTTGATTTGGCTCGCTGCACTTTTTGCTGCCACCAGGTGTGTGCGCAACAGTGTCTGCACCAGCTGCACCACCCTGCGTGAGTGGGGGGTTGTGGGTTTGTAAATGAAGGCCACCACTGCAGAGAGGATGCTTTTTTAACCTCTGATTAAGTTGACTTTACAGGACAATAAGATTATCAAAATAGAATGTAAATCAGAGTTTAGATTAAGATCGCCTGTCTGCGGCTGAAAGACCACATCAAACCTGTGGCACAAAAACATCGTCACAATAAAGATACAGTGATGGTGAGAATATCTTGACTCCTGCTGAACAGACTGAGGTGGAGCAGGTGGTGAGAATCACTGGGAGGTGATGTGGGGACAGAAAAGGAAAAAAAAAAAATGAAATCATGAGAAAAGTGATTATGTCCCTCATTTAGTAAAATGGAAGAGGTAAAATAATTCCATTATAGTCATATTAAGATTAATAAGTAATTAGTAACAGATTCTTTTTTTGGAGTAAATTCGCCCTAACAGGTCCATTAGGTGTTTGTGATTTCAGTGCTGCAGTCCTCCTTCTGTTTTACCCACAACTTTATTACTGCTTTGTATTACAGTGGAGAAGGGCTTCTGTCCGTGACCTCAAAGAATTAAAAACACAATGGTGCTGTTAGAAAAATGGCCGCCACCTCTGTTCCTGAGACAAGAACTGAAATCAATCAGAGCCACAAAAGGCGAGCAGACCATAGACAAAGTTATAGCTCTGCTTCTTGAATTTCACTCTATCCCCCCACTCCCCTTAACCTGTAGCATTTCTCTCCTGTGCCATCTCTGTATATTCCTCCCTCTCTCTTCCCCACTCCTTCTCTGATTAACCTTTAAAGATACACACCTGCAGCCACACACACACACACACACACACACGCACGCACGCACACACACACACACACACACACACACACACACACACACACACACACACACACACACACACACACGCACGCACACACACACACACACACACACACACATACACACACACACACACTCAATATACCGTGTACACACTCTCAGACAGGTTTAAAATTCAGGTACTCTCTCCTCTCTCTTCTCCCTTTAATACACACTCGGCCCCCATCAACTTCTGCACATTACCTGTTCTTAATCTCCTTCCCTCTGTCTGGGATCATCCTGATCCCCCTGTTTTCCCATCTGCTGTCGATTGGGGCCCAGCTTGGCTAGGTGTTCAACAAACAACTGTGATTCACTTGGTTTCTGCGGAGATTATTAACACACCTAGAATGCCACAGCGTCATGAATAAGCAATGGAGATCCGGAGCCCTATTTTCTCCCTGCCTCTGTGTTTCCTCCCTCTCCCCCGTCTTTCTCTCCCTTGCCCTGCCGCGTTGTGAACTGAATGCCAGGATTGTCTAGAAAATGAGCTGTCAGTGGAGGGCCTGCAATGAGATACATCAGGCTCATTGTGAGCCCTAGAAAAATAATGAACTATTCCCATTTCTCTCTCTGATATGTTCAATACGCTATCCATGACAAGTGCAAAGAGATAAGCAGTCCCCTCTTGAGCTGATTAAATACACTGGGTATATTCAGGAGAGCTTTGGCACAGAGAAGGTTCAGGGGATGCCATTATAGTATTATAACATGACTATATGTTTTCAGTCTGGGCTGGAAATTAAGAACTTTTGTATGCATTTTTTTGTTTGCGTCTGCGGCAGCGCACGCATTTGAGGAAGAGCAGCCGGAGGCGATGCTTGTAAAAAGTTGTCAGAGAATCAGAATATCTCACATTTATTTAAGCTCTCGTTCACATCTCTTTCTTTATTCCCACTTGGAATTGACTAAATAACTAAAGGAATGTACATGTTTTTTTTTAAAGAATTTGTTGGTGTAGTACTGCAAACAAAATACTACCAGGAGGATAATAAAAGAAATTAAATTCACAGAGGAAATAAAAGCAGCATCGTTTGTGGAGAAGCACCTCTTTTTCACATAGTTAGATATGTATAAATAAAGAGGAAAAAGAAATACATCTTTCCTTTAAGTAATACAGATCTGGTCAGTAATACAATACTGGTCAGCTCTGTTTTACTGCATTAGGTGTAATTTTGATTTTACAAAGATCTCACAGTCGCACATTTCCATTCAGCAGCCATTAAAAACGATGAGCCCAGATGGACACAGCTTGAAACGACATTTTATTTCCTTTCTTTTCCTCAAGTCTGTACATCTCCGAGGCAAAATCAGCATCTCGGTTCTTCATTACAGACTTCACGACACCTGCTTGCGAGCATCCTCTGGTGTGTTTGAGCATGCAGTGTGTTTGCACTCGATCTTCCTTAATGCTTGTATTGCACTGAGCTCTTTGTCACTGTCAGCCATTTTACCTCCACTGGTTCCACATTAGATTAAGCAAATCAAAATCAAAATGGATGGTCCCAGTATAGAGTTTATCTGTTAACCGAATCATAAAGTATCATGAAGCAACACGTGTTGTTGCCAGCCCGAATGACAACATGAGTTTTGATGCTTAATTCAATCAAATGTTGTTTGAGAATCAGTCAAATGCTCTGGCACATCCACAGTTACCTTGGAGTGGGAGAAGGGAAAGAAAAAAAATCTGTCCTACCTGAGATTGTTTCTTCATCTCCTCTTTTTATTTTCCCTCGCTAAGACTGCTTACTAGACTCTCAGCTCATCTCTCAATCTCTGTCTCCCTCACACGCAGACTCTCTCTCCCCCTCTCGTGTTGTCAGCACAGCCCTGTTCATGTTGCCTTCCTCATTCTGACACCTGTCAGCATTTTTGTTAGTAGATCAGAGAACTGCAAACTAGAAATGTTCCCGTGGTGAATTTAGGGCAAGTTTGCGGCAGGAACATGTGAGGTGCCTTTACGCTTTCTTTAATTCAACAGGGAGACGGAACTGCTTGACTGGCACAAAGTTGGGAGATGTGGGTTGGAGATGTTTGCAGTCGGTAGATGGAAACAGACGAGGAAGACGTACGGAGGGAGAGAGGGAGAGAGAAAGAAAAAAGTGGTGGGGTTGAGATGAAATCAATTAGGAACAGTGAAACCCTGCGGATCTACTGATGGAGAAAAGGAATATGGAGAAATCTGCAGCCCGCAGAGGGGGCTTCCATTCCTGGGCTCCAGCTTCAGGCACACACCCACAGGGAGCTAACAGATAGATGAGAGATATTCTCCAGAGGTGGAGGCCAAGGAATATGTCAGAAATAAAAGAGGCCTGTTCCCTGCTCTGGCTAATTGAGCAGTCTTGGATCCCTTTGAGTCTAATAAGCCAAGAGGAAGAGGATTTTATTTGAAGAACACTCACACATTGACCTGGAAACAATTCCAAAACCAAGTCCACAAACCTCTATACCCACAAATCGGACGCTGTAAAATGACATCATGCTCTCCTTTTCCCTCCCGCGGAGATAACTTGAGCAATTTAACAATACATGAATCTTAATCCTTGAAAACCAAGGCTCATCCATGTCTGGGAGGAATTAAAGTGTGAGCTATGACAATCAAAGGAAGTTGAAAAAAATAGATTAAGCTCCCTTTGTCACGAGCCCCCTCGGAGTCTGTTCCTCTTGCTTCTCCCTTGACACTAATGGTTCCACAGAGCCAAAGCTAGCATGTCGCACATTTCAACCAAATCCCCCTAACTTCACAGACATGCCTATAAAGATAAAGAAGAATTCATTTTATATAGCTCTTCTCCTCAGTTTATAGTTCCAGCGATATCATCCATTTTTATTCTATTGGCAGATATGAGGGAGTCATTACATGTTAAAGATATCCCTTCCTTTATAGATTTTAAGAGATTTAATGTAATTTGTTCTTCAGATACTTCCCTAATCTAATCCGCAGGGTGAGGATATTTAAGGTCAGGTCTTCAAAAAGAGCACACACGCCTCTTTAGATTCTTGGCAGGGATTCAACAAAGAGTTATTCACTCAGATTTAAGTCGGAAATCTCTTCACGAGTGCTTCACTGAAAGTTACCTTGGTAGTGGCTGGTGTAATGAATAGCGTTGCTGAAACTGCATCACCGAAGGGTGGAAAAGAAAAAGCATAACTGTCGGACAAAAGGAAAATATCAAACTCCTAAATTGCCTCAGAAGGGACAGATGCCCACTGTGACGGGCGCTGCGTTAGTTAGCAGCTAAATCTTGTCCCACAAGATGACGCGGATGCATGGTCTTTGTGTAAAGGTAACAGCTTGTATCCTGGGCAAACAACATCTTTACATGGCACTGGGAATGGTAAACATTTGCACTGTAAAAGCCTGAGAGTTTAACCCTTCCTCCCTTCCTCTTCCAGCCTCCTTTTGTTCTCAGCGCTTATCAACAGAAGAAAACAGAAGAATAAAAAAACACACACACACACACACACACACACACACAAAGCTCAGCTTGTGTGTGCTGTTGTCCTTTGGCAATTGCAGTCTCTCAACTTGTTTTCTGTTTTAGCTGGCAGGAGAGGCGCACCATACAACAGAGTTACTCCCAGAAGACATCTAAGCAGCGGGGTTTTTAGTGAACATGCCTATTTGTTTTCAGAAAATTCTCTCAATAGAGCCAGCAGATAGTGTCCACTTTTGTCAATTAAGACAGATGAGCTCAAAGTAAAACCATGTCACCGCTGCACCGCTCATATTAGACAAACCTGTTCTATTTCTGCCTTTGTACTCGAGACAGTTTGCACTGAGGAAAATGAAGGTGGGAAAAGATGAAGTGAGTGTTCTCCTGAACAGTCAGTGAGGGAGAAAAAAAAAAAAATCTGATTATGTAAAACCCTGCCCATCACTGTCATTCCACCATGCCCTTTAACTATGTAATTAGACCGTCGAGATGGTGAAAGAGGGACGATTTCATTTGCCATGTCATTACATTTCTGCACGTGATGTTTGGTCAATTCATTTAATGATTACAATCAGCCTCTCATTAGTCTCTGGTGTGACCACTGCTGCTGACTGACTTCCAAAACAATAGAGAGAAAAAAGCTTCCAGAGGAGCCATTTTCTTAAAATCCTCAGTGAAGAAAATTGCTGGCCAAAAGTGAGTCTGCAGCAATAAAAGATTTGAAAAAAGGAAAAGCAAACCATCAAATTGTAATTCCAAACAGACATTTGTTATCATCTATTTGTTCTGGTCAAAAGAATGGACAGCACTGTGAAATAGCCTCTTGCTCTGTTTACCAGCAGTGTGGTGCTGCATTACACATTCAGGCGGCACACATCCATTTTGCTGAAACAGATACTATCATTGGTGGTGTTAATGAAAAAAGAGCTGCCTTGGAGAGAGCTTTCCCCCACTTGTAATATTCTTCATGTACATCATTTCTAATTGTCTCCAATAATGAGATCCCACATCTCGAGGACCTGTCAGCAGGCATTTTTTAAAAGCACGGGACTCTTTTTTTTTTTTTTTTTGCAGGTTGTTAAGTAATTACAGCTGGCAACAAATAGTCAGCAAATTCACTTTTCATTGTTCATTATCGTCTGACACCGCTGGGGGAACAACCAGTTACGATCTGATTGTAATGGTCACTATACCTCCTCACCATATTTACTGCTATATGTACTTCTCAGCTAAGTCAGTACAAAGTGTGAGCTACCAGCCAAGAGGGCAGGTCCATTTGTTAACTCAAGCCTTGATTAACACCAAATGTGGGAGTCTTATGTTATTATTCCTCCAGTCGAACAACATCAACAGCCACATGGCTCTACGTGAAGCATCTGGTTAGTTATATATGCCGGGGACTAGACAAGAAAGAGCCTACAGATATCTATGACTGCTTTTCCAACCACACCCACACACTTCACAGATACAAATAGATAGATGGATAAATAATTAAAAAAAAATAAAAAAAAAAATCACATAATCCTTATTCCTTTATGCATTTTTATAAAGTAGGATTCTTTTTCGTTATCTCCTGCTCATTAAAATTTCTCCTCTATATGAGCTGAGGAAGAAGAAAGTAAGAGTTGTGAGGAAGTAGACAGCCTTACTGGGGCAGTGTTAGTAAAAAGGGAGCCGAAATTATGTCGGCGTTAACTGAGGGAAGAAGACCTAAATTTGGCACACAATTCTCGAGTTGGAGCAAAGTGTAAATGTAAAGTTGGGATACGGTGAGTGATATCTGCAAGTACTGTCCTCAAGTGTGAGCATCTAATATGGAATTGGCTAGCGCTTCCTCTCTCTCTCTCTGAATGAAATTGCTAATGGGAGTCATCCTCAAATGTCTGCATTTTTCACACACACACACACACACACACACACACACACACACACACACACACACACACACACACACACACACACACACACACACACACACACACAGCTGACTCTGGCTCTACTGAGTCACAGCACCTGTGCATGTGGTGTTTCCTTTGAGCTCCGTAAATACCCTCCGGTGCATATAGTAACATCCTGGTCTGCAGCAGACAGCTTTATCCTCCTCTCTGCCTGTCACTGACCCGCTCTCTCCCTCAGTCTGACTGGCAGTAGTTAAGAATGAACATGACCCTGACATTGACTTCTGCCAGCCAAGTGGATGTCTTTTTAAATGGTGAGTCAGAAATGAAACATCAACATTAATTCCCTGCTAAATGATCCCATTGAATAATGGATGAGGGCACATGGAGATATGTAGATTTCCACCTTCTACCTTTGTGAGCCTAATTGCTACCATCCAAGCACATCTGAAGTCAGCTCAGCTTCAAGAGCAGACATGGCTACTATCAGTCAATAATGTTGCCTAAGCCTGTATCAAAGGGTAGCCTTAGCTGTCAGAGATTCCTCACATTAGCTGCACAAGCAGGACATCAAAGCCAAAAAACAACAACTCTGATGTTATTCATACATGCACATCTGAGACCTGCAATGGGCATAATGCATCTTAAAAGATGCTCTGGGAGCAAAAAAACTGTCTGAAGTGCACAGACAAATACACATTGGTCTTATCTCTGAACTGGAAAAACACACTCCACAGGATATTTCAGTTATCTAAACACACACACACACAGATTTTCCTACCTTGGTCAGGCAGCTGGCAAACATTGGGGGGGACAGTCATGTTCAGCACGTCATTGACAGCCGTGTCAACATAGTGTCCTCTCTGGACATCATGTTCACTGTCGGTCTGGTCGCTCTCCTCGTGGCCGCTGTCCTTCAGACTGTTCCCCTCCAGGTCCTTGAATGTCGATGTGCTACATGGGGGCCAGGAGGGAGGAATGGGAAATGTTGATTAACTGTCACATCACCTTCTGTCACATGCTCTCCTTTGTCCCCGTGTCTCTAATGGTTTGTGACGAGCTGTCTGTCTTTCCGTCCCTGTCCCTTTTTATGTTTTCTCAGGGTTCTTTGCCCTTTAACACAGTCCATTTCCATGGATTCAAAGTAGATGAATAGTAATTTATTTTGCTGTAAATGTTATTTAAATGCAACACCTTTGCAAAGAACAAAGAGTCTCCACAGCTTCTCTGTTTGCAGTAACAATGTAATAAGTAGAGGATTTAAAGCTGCCTAGAGTCTTGTTGGATTAAGAGGAAATTTTTTTACTTCACATAACGCAGAAGCTGTGGGATGTCTGTCTATGCGCTGACTTCAAGGACATCGCATTGAACAAACAGGAGGCACTCACTCACTGCAATCAAACAAATAGTGCAGTAATCAGGAATTCCTGGAAGGAAGATGGATGTGGGAAACGCTGGAAGCATACAAACTGAGCATCTGTCTTGTTTGGGGCGCACAGTCAATAAAGAGGGTGGGGTGTGGGGGCACAAGCAACAGCTGCACAGTAACTGCGTGATTTCCCTTCATTTGATTTCCATCCCTCTGGAACACATTCTGCTTTACAAACAACACTAAACACGGGTGAATATATGAACATGTGTTCTTGCAGAAGAAGAAGAAAAAAAAAAACAATGAGGTCACGTAAGGACAGAGGTTGGAAAGGAGAGAGAGCGTAGACATAGGAGAAAATGAGAGTAAACAAAAATGTACAAACAGAAAGAAAGGTAGAGGAAGTGAAGGACAGTACAAGGTGCATTCCCCAACCCGAGCCTCCCATTCTCCAGCCTGGGAGAGGACTGCAGTGGAGGTAATGCTGGCTCTCTGATGTTATCACTGTAATTGCACCTGTCCCAGACCATAGGCTCACTGGCTCCTGAGGGGATTTCTTTGTAGTATGCTGCAGAGGCCCACACTTGAATGCTCTTTGTTTACATTAATGCAAGGAATCTTTTTTGGCGGGAGGGTGAAATTGCCATAATGGGTTTTCAAAAGGCTGGGATAGCCTCAAACAAAAGAAAGCCTGGAATGTTTTTAAGCTGCAGGTTAAAAAAAAAAAAAAAAGAAAAAGAAAAAGAAAGAAAAAGAGAACTGTAGTTTACGAAATGAGCCCAGTCACAAAAACATCTATAGCTGGAGGGAATTATTAGATGACCCCCATCCCAACCCCCATCGCGGCATTCCTGTAGACCTATCTAATATCCTGGTTCAGGTGGACTGAATAACAATGCACAATGAAAACATTTATTCTCCTCTTCCTCACGCAAGGAGAAAAAAAAAAGGAATGCAATAACTGACTATTCATGAAACTGTTGTTTGGGAAAACACAGGAGAAATCTTTTGAATATCATTTAATCACGGAGAAGTTGTTTTAAGCTGTAACCTGATGCGATTCCAGCCGCACGTGTTGCTAATGAACAAAATTACAGAAGTGTAATAAGGTTATCTGTAAATAGGGAAATCATTACTTTCACATTCTGCAGCTCTGCGTAATGTAATAATTTGAAAGTATTGTGGCTCAACAAGTGTCTACTAAACGCATTATGAAGTAACGCTATTTATTCAAAAATCTTATCCTCCCTTTGCAATTATCCAGAGTGGAAAACATGCAGGTACACATGCAAACTGCTGCAATGGTAACTGTGCACTCATTAGATAAAACAATTAGAGATAACAATGGTAATGAGGTGCTGGTAACAATTCCTAATCAAGACATACCTTTTAATGAGGTGGGCTCTGCTGTTCACGTAACTGGAGTCAATGGAATAATTCTCCGTCTGAAAGAGAGTGATGAGCGGTGGGGGAGCAGGTGGGGGAGGGGGGGAGATGATGGGGGCAACAAGAGAGAGGTACTTTTATTAATGGGAGCAACCAAAATAATGTTAGCAGTAATTGGCTTTCAGTAGAAATGTTATTTTACACAAAGGCCCTGGTGAGCAGCCTCGGCTTTCAAAGGGCTGAATCCTATTCTCTTTCAAAGCACACACACAGAGAGGCTGACTGGGAGTTGAGAGCTGAGGAGAGTGCTGCAGTGAGCACAGCCTCTCTTCTCCTCTTCACCCTCCCACTCTCGATCCTTTGCTCCCTCCCTCCACTGCCGGTCAGCCCAATGTCTTTAAAATGCAGTCATTAGGGAGGACAGACTTGCAGACAGAGGGAGAAGAAAAGTTTCCCTTTTTTCTTCTCTGAACTCTTCATTTTTACCATGTTTGAGAAGACATTAATGTAGAAATATTTAATAAATAACTGCGGGGAGAAGTAGTTGAAATTAAGAGTGTACCAGGGGAATCTTAACTCCGCAATTGCAGATGAAAAGGCTTTCAGAATATGCATGCGATAGATCTCTGACCCACATTAGAGAACACAGTTCAAAGGGATCCTACATTATTTTTTTTTCAACATTTATTGAGCGAGGAGAATGTCTGGTGCGGGGAGCACATGGACAGAGGAGTCAGTGTACACGGAGCAGGTAGCCCCCTCCTACATCTGCCAAGTATCTACTCACACTAGGTAAGATGTCAGAGGGCCATGGGATATCAAAGCCTCTCAAAGGACTTCCCCAAGTGCTTCGAAAAGCCAGGATATGACCCTGTAGAGTAAGTTTGATAAAATGCAGGTGTTTTCTGCAGAAAGAAAGCAGATCCTTCACTTAAAATTACACCTTGCAGATACGGCGTCCCAATAAAAGCTGTGACTCGATAGCCTACAGTGCCGATATCAAAGCCCTGCTAGGAAAAAAAAAAAAAAAAAAAAAAAAAAAAAAAAAAAAAGTCACCCTGATGGTAAGAAAGGTTAATGCTGGCACTGGAGCACAGTTGCTGATTATCAAGTGAGCTCCACGTTTGACAGAGTCCTGCTGTTGAGGTAGCAGTGGCCCTGCACAGCTGTCATACACGCTGACCAAACAGATTTGGATTAAAACTCAGTGTGCGACTGGGCGAACACTCTCCTTATTAGATGCTAATGGGGCTGAACATTTTGAACTTTTACAGCGTCTGCGTCGAAGTGAGACCACAATGTCGGAGCAAGAGGGACGGGGGAGGGGGAGCAAAGCGGAAGGAAAAAAATGTCAAACATTCGTCCCAGTCTTCTTAGATTCCTTTTGAAATAAATAAATAAATACATGTGTAAATAAAAGTTGATGCTGGCAGATCACAGCAGCGAATGTATGGTGTTTACCTCTGGCAAATAGCTCTCATGACCTGTTTGCAGTCTATGAAAATGTAAAGGATGGTTAATGCTACCAAATGCATGTCCTTGCTTGTTCAGATTCTTGGTATTGATGCCTCTTTCACGTGGCTTCAAAGACATAATATGCAGTGTGCTCTGCAGCATTATAATTTTGCCTGCTGCAGACACTGGTCTGGTCTCTTGAGTCACTGTGAATTTGTATGGAAATCAGAAGTGTATTGATTTTTCAACATTCTCCAATGAGTCTACCTTAAATCATCAGATGAGCTGCTGCTTGTCTTTTCACCTCCTTTACTCCTCATTATGTTTGGCACGAAACTTGTATAACAACAAGCAACAATGCAGGGCAGGCATCTGATTGGAGTTTGTTAAATTATGATGCAATGTGTTTACGCGCTGAAGGTTAGCATCGCTCCTTCTCCTTTTTACCATTTACCCCTAATTAAACTTTAACTCATTAGTATCGAGAAGATAATTTATAATAAGGAATTCAATTAACATTTTATTATTATCCCATAATGTGGAGCACATAGTGTTTGTTCTTTTGCATTACCCCTGACTCCTTTTGCTCCCGTTCAGCTTGACTCCATTAAATATCAAAGGTAACGGTAGTGGCAACATACTGCAACTCAGATTAATCATTCATTAAAGATCAAGATTCTTTTATTTCATTAATTTAGAAATTATTTCACATTCACAATCTTTCCCTTAGCAGAACTACACAGTGTATAGCTACGGCGTTTTTTATTTTAGATAATAGATCATCCTATAGATGACGTAATGTTTATAAATAATAATGATGACATGCCAAAGCAATCTGTATGTGCATAAGGTTTTGTGTTCCACTCGCGCTCCACTTTGGTCCCAGTGTACACGAATTAAACTGCCTCATCTGCTACAGTGGCTGCGCATCCAGTGAGAAACTAATGAAAATGCAAGGCATGAGTAACAAGGGGAAAACTTCATTTAAAAGACAAGATAGAGAATTTTCTTGTGAATGTCACTCTGGCTGCAGCCTGTAATTGGTTTGGTTGGCATGTTCCGTGCGAGCAGGGCCTGGAGAGGGAGGCAGCATGCCCCTGCTCTCAAGCTGGTGCTGTCCTGAAATGGAACTGTACTTTCCATAATGCAATTCTCTCTCAGGGCTTTTTATTTATTAATTTTTTTTTCTATTTTACATGGAGCACTCTTAAGGGGGTAGTAGGTGCAACCAAAGGAGACACTTCAATAGGACTCAATAGTTATGCCTCACCACCGCTTCCACTCCAGCTCTTCTTTCAACACTGCAGATCCTCATTAATCTAATAATGTGGTTTATTTTCTCTGTTTATCAAATTGTCAGTGGAAATAAACACACACCCATCATGTGAGGGCATAACCTTGGGCAATGATGAATCACTGAAGAATGCCTATTCTGAGGAAGAATCGGAAGCATTAGCCCGGGCTTCCTGTAAAGAAATGTAATGTCTTCCCCCACATTTCGGACCGACCTCAAATTGGAGGACATGTCAATATATCTCGCTGGGAGGTCAAGTTTCAGGCAAGAGGATGAGGACTGCTTAACTACAGCGAGGACGCCACAAATGGCTACTTAATCAGGTTGGACAATGTGTTGTTGTGATTTGAACGGCCCCAGTTTGCCGGCCAGAGTCACTCTATCCCCATAATTATTGTTCCGTTTCTTCTGGAGGACTGGAGGCAGGAGTGTAGTCCCTGGTATCGCCGGGTGACGGATAGGTAGTGTCAGGATGACTGGGGCGAGAAGTGGAAAGGGAGCGGAGAGTCAAAGACGGTGAAGATGGGAGGAAATGGGTGAGACTTGACCCGCGAGATACTTGCGGTCCAGCTGCTGCAGCGTTCCCCTTTTCACCCTTTGCTTCATTCTTTCCAGCAAAAAACCTGAGGCGCAGGGACGATGGACTTGCTTCTCTGCCACTGAGAGGAAAAGCAATCTCCTCGCCTAGTTGCTGCCGTAAGATTTGATTTGCCTTCCTCCCAGCGTGACAATTGGTTCTGTAGTCTGGATGCAAGTGTATTCATTGTGTGGGGGCATGGAGAGCACCCGGGAGAAGAGGAGGGGAGTGAAGACACCAGTTGTTACACCAGTAAACACCCGACAAGTTCAGCAGATGTCACACAGATAGGAGAGAAAAAGAGAGAAAAAAAAAAAATGGCGCACAGCTGCCCCACTGTATGCATTATCGAGGCAGATGCTGCGCAGTGCAACATATAAACAAGGAAGCAAGCTCGGAAAATATGGACAGATGTAACGACATGCACTAATGATATGCTAGCTTGAAAAACAAGGATCCATAAGACGCTGCCATCAGCAATCTGTTTTTACTCAAAAATTTGTTTCTTTTTTTTCCTTCCATTTACAGTTTCACTGTGACCTTTTTAAAAAAAAAAATTTTTTTTAAAATTATAGATTGAGATATTGTAAATTGAAGAAGAAAAATCAATTACAGAAGTGAGTGGTTCACTTCTGTCATGCATTGCAACTCTTTAACGTTATCAACTTAGTTGGAAAAAAAAAAACATCTAGCCACGCTCTTTGCGGACACAAAATGCTCTCACTGTCACACTGAAATGCTCAGTTTGTACATTCAGAACATCAGACTAGACAGAATCTATTAAAGATGTCAGATCAAATTTTGCTGCTTCATTTTGCGTTTGAGCAGTCTGAGGTTGTGCCTCGTTGCTGCAGCTCACTCAAGGGCTCCCCTCGGCCCCGGAAGGAAATGTTACACATTACGTCCCCCGTTATTGATCTCCCATTGCTTAAGGAAGGGATGAGTAGGAAGAGGTCCACAGGGGTTTACAGGGCAAGCCAGGCGCAATTAGAGTATTTAAGAAAAAAAAAAAAATGGTTTCACTATACGGCTTGGTTGTGGCAAAGCTAAGAGAGTAGAGATGGGTAAAAAAAAAAAAAAGATGAGAGGGAAGGAGAGTACAGCGAACAAATTCCAATAGATGATGGTCAGTATGTGAAAGTGGCTGCTTGTAGATGCATGCACTGCCCTCGTGTATTTTGCAGAGAGGCTGCAGAGGAGTGTGTGAGTGTGTGTGGGTATGCGGGTGATTTTCCTATCCTATACACAGGGACTACGAAAAGAACTGCTTCACTACTACGGCCGTCATGCACATTCACATTCTTGCACACACAGACTCTTTCCTTCCACTCCCCTACAAAAGCACCGCTCCAACAATCCCTGACTTGCAGGTCTGTGCTGGCGCCCGATGTCCCCGTCTCTGGGTCTGTACCCGGCGGCGCTCCGATTCAGTCTGCAAGACACCCGTGACTAAGACGCAGACCGCGAATGCCCCCGCCTGGATTGAGTTTATATTTTGTTTCCCACGTAAGAAAGAAGAATCGCTCTTCGGCCCCCGAGATGTGCTAACCCTCTACCAGCACCAACTCTTTGGCCTCTACCCCGGTGACCATCATCACCACCTTCTTCCTGATTATAAAATTTCCCATAGACCCTCTGCCAGCTGCTAGATTATAGATTTCCCTCTTCCTTTAGAGAGGGCAGGGCCCCTGAGGGAGGATCAGCGGTAAAAAGGGTGAAAGAGTGCCTGAGGCACAGCCATGGTTGTGGATGAGATTACATTTTCTATTTCTGCCTGCTAAAAGGGGACTGCTGTGATGAATACAGAGAGTTGTTACCATTTAATATCAACTGGCTCCCCTGCAAACTCAAATTATACACAATCAATTGTGACAGAAGGGTACACGTGTGACAAATAACCTGCCACATTCTCTGCATCATTTCACTTCATCACCCATCAATTCACCCCAAACCCAGTAGCCCATTTGGAAATCAATCATGTTATGAAAGTGAGTGATTCTGAGAGAAGGATTTTACAAGATTTCCTTGCTCTGCTGTAGTTTGTACATTTCTGCAGTCTTGGCGGCCGGACAAAAGAAAACAAACTGTGTGAATTAAACGCGATCAGGAGGTCACTTGTGTTCCTGACCACATGTGTTTAATGTACTGTATTGTTTGAGCCAACTAAATAACAGCTTTTCTGGAACACAATGAAACAGATCCAGCACTTCCTGCTTGCATTTCCTTCTCATTTTGCTTGCTTTCCCGTGTGAAATTGAACAAATATTTGCCCATTCAGACCAAAACAATCACCCCCTGCTCTCGTAAAGTAAGGAGAAAGGCCAAAGTGCTGCGGCTATTGCCTGCTCCACCTGTGCATCACAACCATGCAGAAAACTGCAGATCATGCTGCTGTCTTTTCTTCTGACACAGAGACAATAGTCCAGACCAGTCTCCATGTCACTCAGGACTACAGGCTCCACAGAAGTCCAGTTAGTAGAGATGTGATTAATTATACATACATTGATAGAAACAGCATTCATTATTCATGAACTTCTCAACGTCAAAGCTATTTCCCTCCCTTTCAGCATGATGAAAAGATTTTAAATAATAGGCCCCCTTTGCAGACGTCTGCATTCCAGCGGAGTAGGCTGACACTAAAGAGGCTTAAGTCATAGCTGCTGTCTTACAGGGAATCACCGCTCGGGCCGACATGTTTCAAACCGTTTGTGGCTGTTTGGCTTCCTGGGTCGGTGTTTTTGTTTTGTCTTTGTCTGCAGAGACAAGGCTAGTGCTTTTAAGACGCTCAGATGGAGTTATAGTGTCCAATGAATACGGGTCTACTGTGTCAACCAGGCACTTAAGAGTGGATAGAGTTTCATTGAACACCTGTTCAGCGTTCAGGCTTTTGCATGTGTTTTCATTGTATCTGCAGGTCAGATAGAAAACCTGCGTATCTGTGAGATTAGGATTCATGGCTTTACATAGTAAAAAGTGGGGAGGGAGGAAAAAAAAGACGACTATCTACGCTGTTGCCTAAAAGAAATCGGCTTACTTTCCTTAAAGCCTGCGGAGCCCAATCAAACTCAAATACCAGGAACTTCCCCTTTAGGCAAGTCTTGAGGGATTTTCTTTAATTTGGATGTCAGACTGAAAAGTTTTCACACTCCTCTCATCCCAAAATCCGTTAATGTGTGTATGGTGCCACAGGTGGTGATTTAAAAAAAAAAAAAAAAAAATATTATATATATATATATATATATATATACTACGGAAGTGTTAAAAGAAACATCTAATCCAGGTAGATCTTGAGGTTTCCGGCCCCTTTAGAAGTAAGCATTACAAACACAGTCATTTCATTTTTCTGAAATAATTACTCGATAGCGATGTCTCCTCTCAGTTGTGGCCTACATTAGCCAGTGTTGAGGGGGAAGGGGTGCCACGCTAAATTAGAGCACGAGATATTCCCAAAGGTTTCTCCCACCTCCCCTGGGTTGGGCCTTAAAAATAAACACTTAGAAATACTGCAGATTATGTAAACACATTCCCCTTAAACGCTTACACGAGAGCTGTGACTGAACAAACAGTATAACTTTCGGTCACTTTTGAAATGTGTAAACTTAGAATTCATTTTTGATTAACTCAATGCACACGAGGACAACAGAAATGAGAAATCTGCGAATCTGTGGGGAGTGCAGATCGACTTGCACTCCACGACACGACGGAGCGCGGCTTCGTACAATTTCTCTTAGCAGCTTAAAGGTGGCTGCCAGTCATATCGATGCAGTCTCTCTGTCTCTCTCGCCCTCCCTCCCTCCATCTTTTTTTCTCTTGCTCACTGTGACAAGGCATCTTTCCAGACATTTTAGTTGGATGGAGATTTGCAGCAGCTCATTACAGACTGGGAGGCTCTGTGAGCGGATGCAGTCACTCGGAGATGGATTGAGTGGGTCTGTTTATTGACATGCCTTAATCTGACACTGGGTAAAGGGAATGAGTCACCGCCTCCAGACACACTACCACATCACAGCCACTCCAGCAAATAGGGAGGCAGCACCTAGGATACAAGTGGAACTTCATCAGCGCTCATTAATCCAACAACCCCAGGCCACTCGCTCAAACAAACCGTGTTTACACTGCGTGTTGGCTGGATGGAGGGGTGATGGAGCTTTTCAAAGGGCATGTGTGCAGGTGCTCAGACCTGCAACGCCCACGCGCACACACGCGCGCGCACACACACACACACACACACACACACACACACACACACACACACACACACACACACACACACACATATACTCCAAGCTCCAGCTCATCAAAAACCCACCTGCCCTCCTAACCCACAACCCCCGAAACACAATATCTGTGTACACCAGCTGCTGTAACTCAGTTGATGCACTTTGTCTCACAAATCAGAGCTGCTGCTCAAATCACAGGCGGTTCATTGGGCCCCATGCCAAAATACGAATAATAGAAAGGGGCTTTTTATTTACCACATCTTCCAGCTTGCGTCACAACAAGGCTACTCCTATCAGTGATCGTGTCACGGAAGCCTGGTTCGCTTTTTGATGCTGTTTGCCGGTGCTTCACTGTGAAGCACATCTGGTGCTAAAATCTGGGATGGTCCTTCTGGGCAGCTGTCATTGCCGGGATTGACAGCAGAGTATTAGCTGCTTGCACATCACCAATGCATCTCTAAATCCAGCTTGTTAACAGGACTGTGACAGACTGCCATCAGTGCACAGGCAGAACAAAGCTCCATCCACTGCGCTGTGGTCTGACTCTACTGTTTGTTTTCTACCATTGTTAACTACATTGTCACAGAGATGCGGACATGTGACTTCTTTGTATTTTATCTCTAACTTTAATTTTACCGGAAAAACTAAACAAACCAAAAAAAAAAGGCAAAAACAAGGAATGTGTGTGAAACGCGTAAGCCAGTCGCAAACAAAAATAAATCTTTTTTGAAGAACTGCACACATGCAAGCACACAGGCAAAACAAGCAAAGGGGAATAAACACTATGTGAGTCAGAAAGAGAATAACGCAACACAAATTTACAGTAAAATACACGTTTTTGTGAACACACACACACACACACACACACACACACACACACACACACATACAGTCGCAGTGGGGCAGAAAGTCTGAGCGGGGCCTGCTGTCGTCTCCGTCAGGGACTGGGAGCCTGGCAGCTTGAGAGCAGGGCCTGTGGATAGGGGTCCAGATGCAGCAGGCTTGACCCACTCACTCATGGGGGAGGGAGGGAGGAAGGCAGGGAGCGGGGGAGCGGGGGGTTTCAGCAGCTGAAACACACAGGGATTAGCCGCACTGACTTCATTTAATTTAATTTGAATTAGGGCCGTCTTTGGGGGCAAACATCGTTTTTCACTGCGGGGGGATGTACAGGGTCATGGAAAACAGCAACAGACGGTGGATTTCTGCCTCCCACTCCTGCAGTAGATCCACAGGGGAAGGCAAGGCACTGTATTCTCAGATACACACACACACACACACACACACACACACACACACACACACACACACACACACACACACACACACACACACACACACACACAAACACAAACACCTTCCCCCCTCATTATGTCTATATTATCAAGTCAAATCTATCCAATTGACATGCAACTTACACCCTGCATCCACTTTTCCATAGCTTGATTTCTTGAAATGAAGACCCTGAATCCTTTTGTTCTGCCACCATAAACAACAAGTAGTAATTTTCGGTGCTTATCAAATCTGCTCTGTGTACTTGCTGTCTATGCTCGTGTGTGTTGCAAACACACGCACTAAGCTGTTATCTACCAAGAACATATCTTAGGGGTGGATGTTTATCTGTGCTGACGCAGATTGGAGGAGTTCTCTTTGTCTCAGTGCAGTGGCACATAATATTATTTGTCTTTTCTTTTTTTTTTTCATCCTTTATTTTTTCCTGGGCTGATATAGTTGGATGTTCTATAGTGGAGAAATCTTTTTAGTTGCCCCCAGGCATCTGATGTGCTTTTACTTGTAATCTGGGAGAAGCAGTGGGGGAAAAAAAATCTGTACACAATCGAATAATTCAACTCCCTTTTGTATTGTGAGTAACATGACTTACACTGTTAAGCAGAAGAGGAAAACAGCTGCAGTGAGTGAGTGAGTGAGTGAGTACGGAACATGCCTCTTCACAATTTACAATAGCTCTGTGGAAAAATATGGCAGCGATCAGCCATCAAGTCTGTTGTAGCCAAAGCCTGCGGTCATATGAAAGCTTCCTCTCTGTCTTGTGCAGGTGACGTACTCAGAGAGAGCTGATGTACCATGCAATGGGAGAAAGTTGTTTTATTAAAAACACATCCCCAAAAAAATTAAAAATGTTTTCAAAAGCGTTGCCTTGTCTCTGCTAGACAGAGAAGACAGTAGAGACAGAGACTGTTTAAGACTATCAACTACTCACTGGCAATCGTTTTTTTCCCTCTCTCCCCCAGCCCCTATCAAAAGATGTTACTGTGTAAAATGTCAAAGAAAAAAGAGGCAAGAGAAGTAATCTCCTTCTCCTTTTTGATCGCAAGTGGAATAATTGGAACCCTCTTAGGCTCATTACATGAGTTGCCCGCCAGCCAAAAGACGGCTCCAACTGCCCTTCTTCATTCATGTTGGAGCTTTGAAAAATATCGCTTCCTCTAGTAACAACTCTTTATGAGATGCAATGACTAGAGGTCCTGGTACCTACATTAACAGATAATCCCACAATGCCTTTGAAAATATATCTTTCAACTACCACTGTCAAACTGCAATTGTGAGCAATGTGAGGGAAACAGCAACAATCTGCCTCTGTAATAATGTCATTATGCATATTGCACAGCACTTCTCACCCTTAGTCTGTTTTTTTTGGCATTGCCATTCTTCTCAATTACATTGCATACGTGTAGCGAGATCATTTGGATCCCTATTACTAATAGGCTGCTCGTAACTGTTATTACAACTATGCTTGTAATTATTGTGGCTCTAATTACTATTACTGTATTACCCAAATTAACCTTATTCTGGGTTTCGATCACCCGCACTGACGGTAGCCAAGACATGTCTATGAAGAATGGCACCAATGTCCCTTCAGATAAATCCAGTATAATTAGCTATGTGCCTTACAGGGCCTGTGTGATGGTAATAATTAGAGCTACTGTAGCAAAGGTCACGCAAAACAATTTCGAGAGGATGCTGGCTGCATGGGTAATGGGAGGAGAGGAGGGGAGGGCTCGGATGAACGCTGCGACTCCTCTCCTTTTCTGTATTTCAGAGACGGAAGACGTATAGTTGTTACTTTACCTCTGCACTTGCCTCTTTTTGAACCAATGCTCTCAAAAAAATAGAAATTGAAAACCCATTTTAATGGCAAGTAGACTCCCAGCTAACGCAGTTTAAATGGATCCATGATTAGATTTGAGGAAAGTGCTACAGGGTGTATCTGTGAACTAGTATCAGCTGAAATCGATTCGCTCCCTTCGAGGTGTGATAGCCGCCCCGTCACCCTGTTGTTGCATCTGTTCATTAGCTCGAGTCTAACATGTTTATGCTTACCGTTAGTTATCGCTATTAATTGTGAAAGAGAGAGATGAGGAGACAGAAAGCTAAAGGTGTTCTGATCCACCCAAGTGCACAGGTTAATGAGCTGAGTCAAAAATGTTGACACAGAGGTAAACAAGTACTCACGCTGAGGTACTTCTATTTCTATGCTCCCCCCCGCCCTCCCGTGTGGTTTGGCTCCATCTCTCTGTCTCTTCAAATCCCTGCCTGCTCCTAACCCTGGGAGCTCCGGGTCCCCGCTCCAGGTCCGCCAGGAATTCACTCCGTTCCCTCACCTCGCCACCATCGCACCCCGATGAGATAAGTAGCAACCTCGCACTCAAATATAGCATCTCAAACAACACATATGCTTATGTGTGCTAGATTGGTCTCTATTCCCTGCTGCACCGCAAACACCCTCCCTTCCTTCAACAGCCCCCAACAACACTTCTTTAGGAGGGAGCGATACAAACAGCCCTAAACTGGTACGGTAATCCTTTTATATAGCTCCTGTCTGTCACCTCAATTGAGCGCGGGCTGCTTAACAGATCATTGTTTTGCATGTTTTCAGCTCATTTATAACAATAGGGCACTTTATATAACTGTCACACAAAAAAAAAAAAAACATGATGTTTTTAGATTTTTTTTTTTTTGTTGTTGTTCATTTCCCAGCCTGTAAACAGCTCGTGATTTGCATCAATATCTGTTAAAGCATTTAGATACATTTGGGAAACAACCTTAATTTTCTTTATGAAGAAGATCAATCTACACTCATCTGTTAAATGTGAAGCTCGTACGAGTGGACAGTGAGCTTGGCTTAGTTTAGTTTAGCATACATGGTGGACACGTGGGAAACAGCAAGCCTGGCTCTGTCCAAAAGGGAAATACTTACCTACACTACTCATAAATTGACTGATTAATGTGTTATACGTCAGTTGTTTAGCATGCACAAATGCTAAAACCGCAACTTGTTTTATAAAGAGTTATGTGCCGGATTATCAGTTCCAGGAGAAGTGACTTCCTGGTGTCTCTGTTGGGTTGCCCAGCAACCTCGTAGTGATATGCAAACTCAAAAAACTATTCCTTAAAAGGAAGAATTAAAGAGGGAACGCATGTAAAACCATCAGCTGCACTAGTAAGGTATTTCAGTGATTTTTTTTTTTTATTAGTGGAGAAAATATCAGCACCACTGGGACTAAAAAGGATGATCTTTTTTTGAAGAAGAGGAAAAGCTGTCTACAAGCAAATATGATATTAATTTGACAGTCAATGTGGAACCACTGTTAAATATAGTGGGAATTTGCAAAATCCTTTTATTGCTTCTTTGATCGGTGTATCTCGACATACGCTCAGATGATTTTCACTGATATTCCAGTGGCCTTAAATCCACCTTTTTTTTTTTTTTCCTGTAACAAAAGCTGAAACTATAGTGTCAAACTGTTCATAAATGTACATGTGAAAGTGATTAAAGGCAACAAGAATTTCACTCATGCGTGCTGTTCGACATCCAATTTAGCTGCTATTTTCCAGTTAGATTCCACTCGCTGATTAGACTCACAGGGGTGGGAGCAGAGGCATAGACGCTAAGATCCGTATGTCTTTGTAACTGTGGGGGTTTAAAAAGCAAAAATTGTGATTATCATTGATCTCAGTTGTTAGATCCCTAATCTCTATGACTCATATCCATACTGGCCACGTTGGGTGACGATGAACCGTCCTCCCCCACATCTGAAGTCCCAAACAAGTGTTGAGGGAAGCAGTGATAAGCAGGTCCTTATCCTTTTAAAGACACTCCCGTAATCCAACAGTGGTGGGAGGAGGGGGGGGGAGGCTTCAGCTTTAAAGGACTTAGTCTGGATTATAGCTAGTCCTCCAAATTAAACCAAAAGTCAGCTTTCTGCAGTTGCTCATGCAAGCTGGCAACTGGCTTGTTACCAGCGCTACAAACAAGGCAAACGAAGGAGGTCTATAATTAGAAAATCGTCTCACTCAGCCACCAGATGAACAAACGACGGTAACACAGTAGCAAAACCAGACCCGTCTCCACGTAAACTGAATATCTGAATATTATGCCGTTCTCTTGCCACTTTCCCTTCTCAGCTGACCTCCTGCAACTACACTCAAAATGTCTTCCATGCTGTGTACCTGACTCTCGCTGCCAACCAGCTTAGCCACAGACAAGCTTCTCAGCCAGGGCAAGGCTGCTCTGTCCCTATTGATGCCGCTTCCCGCAGCAAAACAAGGCCAAATCTGGGGCTTAGAGGCTAAAATAATCATTACTGGGTAGCGAACAAATGAAAAGTCAGAACACTACTCCCATGTCTGTCCTCCCCCAGCACTCTTGGTATTTTGTCTGCCGTCCCATCGCACACAAACAAAAAGGGGACAGCCACACATTAACGTTTAGGATGGACTACATTTTGGGGCAGAGAGGAAAACAACGCTTAGACTGGATTCTCTTCTTCTGGAATATCTAATTTAGTCAAGGAAAATGTCCATTTACAAATGAATAAATGAACGACATTGTTTGACACTTTGAGAAATATGATTATTTTCCTTTTTTGCTGAGTTATAAAAGATGATTGATTTCAGTCTCTGTTTTCAGTATTAGACTGGAACAAGCAGGTGGTTAGCTTAGCAACTGACAGACACATCTAACAAAATGTGTATACCAGCGCTACTAAAGCTTGTTAATCAAGACATTATATATTAATATATTTGAACAATTAATAAGTTAAAATGTTAAATTTTTTGCCAACAGTTTCTTTTAAGGCAAATATTGGACCATTTTGGGAAGCTAAATGCTTCACCCTGTTTGTGGGATGTTCCTTGGTGTGCATGCATGTATATGCACATGTATCTCTTATGTTGATGCATTAAACTCTGCTTTCATGTATCATGTAATCCCTGAACAAGATAAGAGCATTCGAACTCAACTCCTTGGTGACCTTCCTGCAGTGTTCCCCAAAGTAGTCGATCTGTGTTATTAAAGCACAGAGATTATAAGCAATCTTCCCTTTAACAAGTATAGACATGCTGCCTTCGGTGCTCTCTAGCTCCCCATAAGACTGAACTGGGAACAGCTAATCTTGAAGTGAGGAGGTTACTGGGGAACGTACTGCACTCGCAGCAGTCTGACAGAGGCAAAGTGCTTTTCATTCATTAACTTGGCTGCCTGTGCTGTGGTATGTCAAATCGTGGACGTGAGAGGAAAGTCAAAACTGATGTCCCATTGTGCTCCGCAGCCAGACGACCGAACTCTGGATATTGTTTTCTGATGCCATAAGAGAGCACAAAGATGTGGGAAAAGTCGTTATCAATTCCCTTGCAAGCCAATAATAACTATTATCATTAGTAGTGTTTCCATCTTCCGCACTCAGTTCAGATTAGATATCTAATCTATTCCCAAACACACATTCTTGTCTTTCCAACTTGACCTGGTACACTCAACAAAGAAATGGTTTCCCGCCTCCCACGGAAGTAGATATGGTGTAAATAATATGCCTGGGCACTTTCTGAAAAGCCCTAATCCCAGGAAAACAAACCTGAGCGAAACAGGCCCACCTGAATTGCTTTCAGGGAAACTAGATAATCAAAATGCAAAACAGCCTCTGATAGAAAAATGTGCCGAGTTCTAACAACAAATCCCCTACAACTAACATCAGCAAATTCTCCTCCTGAACTTTGTATTCAGTGTTTGGGTTTTTTAATATAATCACACTGCATTCGGCGTGCCATCAATGAGCTATTCTGATTTATGTCAGGCTGAATCAGACTAACTGCTTAGAGGCTTTACAGACATCATGAATGAGAAAAGGAGCTACACATTGAACACATTAGGGGTCCCACCATCTCCTCAGACAGGGGGACAATGGGCAGGGGGAGCAGAGATAAAGGAGGGGGGATAACAGGGGTGAAGGAATGGCTGACGCTGATCGGGTGGAGAACGAGGGGAGAATGGGAGAAAAGAAAAGAGGGGGCCCAAGACAGTGGCCACACAGGGCAGGGGGAGCGCAGGGGCTCTGAGAGGCCTACACTCGGTCATAGCCCATTAGGCTGGCTGGGTGAAAATGCTACAGCTCATTACATGCTCTGCCTCTGTTCTGTGGATGAACAATGCACAATTACGCTACCCTGCTGCTCCTCCAGCCATACTGCTGCATACCTCTGAGGAGGCTGATATTGCTGCTATAGTGGCTCGCTTGCCAACAGCCTCTGTGCTCATCAAACATCCCATACATGCGCTCCCTAATGCAAATCCAGGTTTATGTCTAGAAACAAAAGCGCTGTATGAATTTGCTAAAATGAAAGGAGGGCAGGAACAGGCAAAGGCTGCTTCCACTGCCGGAGCGAACAAAGCAAAGGTATAATGCAGCGTTTGTGCGAGTAATATAATGACGTTTGTGCCCTTTTGTCTGCTCAGCCTTCTTTAACCTCTTTAAAAAGGTACACATGTGACAAATGAATAATTCTTTAGTTTACAACTGAATTCAGTTTCACTTGATGTTACAATTACGGCAGGTGCAGTCCTTACATAGAGATCCAAACACAACACAACTAAAGCTACTGAAAGTATCGTGACAATATCTGCAATGCAGCGAATAACTAAGCTCAGGATTCATCTATCCACCAGCAAATTGGTTCATTTCATGTCGTCCTCCTCTCCGTTCTACAATTATGCATGCAGAATTTGACATTTAATCTGATGGGGGAAATGCTAACTAACATCCTCCTGCTTCCTCTTTGTTTTAGGCAAAAAAAAAACAGGACACTTGGAAAGGTCATTCTTCCCTGGTGTCAGAGCCGGCTACTTGGAAAAGTTTCCGTTCACAGCGAGTATTGTTATGTTTCACAGAATCCCTCCCCCCATTTCCCTGTCATTCAAAAAGCCTAGCATCAGCACTCAGGAGAAAGCCCTGGGAACCATCTGAACAAAGTCTGGCAACCTGCAGTTCAACTGAGACAGGACAGTGGAAAAAAATGTTACAAGCCTGATACACATAAATTTTAATTAATAACTCCTCTCTCTGCACATTTGGATGAAATGAGTTTTTGGCACCCATAATGGTCATTACAAGAGAAAAGTAATTACTTTTTTTCTCACTTCGTTTACTTTCTGAAAAATACTCTGGTTTTGTTGTTCCATAACAGAAAAGAAAAAAATTATTTCCCCCAAGTATGGTTGACAAGCCCTTTGTTTTTCCTATCTGCAAGGAGGGACAAATATATTGAAGCAGTGTCTACGTTATCTTACAGTGTATTCCAGTACACCATGTACAAATGCTTCTGTTTTTATATTCCTAAGCCATAGGGACAAAGGTGGCCACTCCTGACACACCGAATGCAAGAGAAAATAATATTGTCAGCTTCCTCTGCAAATAGATTTCACTCCTGGTCATAACAAGTCTCAGGCTTTGTGTTTTTAAATGTGTAAGCTGACCTTTTCTATCCTATATTAATGTAAATAACATTTCCAGCACAGGCAGCAAAATCTGCATTAATGAGAGATGGGGTTATGTTTCTTTATTCTCCTGGAGACTTCTCTTTTCAAAAGTTTTCCTCTGACTTTTATGAGGTATTGTTAGTTTGTTTTCTTTAAAATTCCACCTCAGTTTTGCTTCATAATGGCATACGTTTGGCACACAAACTTTGCTAGAAAATGTGTGAAATGCTGTAAATGACCACTTCAAAATGTTTTAATGAACCCGTGTGCGGTACATTTCCACACCTCTATGTCCCTCTGTGTTGGGACTTGAGTTTTGAAGGATTTCCATTAAAAGAAAACACAATGCAGCATATTTATGTCAGAGAGTTTAATTTGAGAAATAAAAATAAAAAAACAACGCTGCGGGAAACTCATTTAAATGGGTAATTACGTCCAAGCAGCATTGCTTGCAGGGCTTAACAAGGTGCGTAATCATGTCCCCTTCCCTGGCGATAAACATCATCACGATGTCCATTTCCTTCACTCCATTTAGCCCTTTCTCATTTACGGGTGGACTCATCAACCTATAAGCCCAATGCCATTATACCCCTTTTTGCATTTAGATACGTGTCAAAAAAGAATCTCACAACATAAATTGTTGGACGACGACTGCCATTGTGTAACTATTTTTGGCTTCACAAAAATCCCCTCGCTTTAATGTTTAATAGGTTTACAATTCTTTCCATGTGATAGAGCTTTTAAAGTAATTTAACTAGTATGTTCCTTTTCAATGCTGTCGTCTTAAACCAAGTAGAATAGTCTCAAAACGTTGTGGAATAATTATGTTGATTATACCCATATGAGTGAACATTTTGTTTGTTTGGTGTAGCTGCCTGTGTGTGTCTACTGACATCTAAGAACATCTCCTGCATGTATCCATGTAGCTCACTGATATTCTCAAGATTTCCACCCAATTGATGATTTCAGACTGTCACATTTTAAGGGAAACACTTGGCGGTACAAAAGTCTAAATTATGCTCAAACTACTATCCTGTGTTCGAACCACCTCTCACATCTGCACTCACGCTCAAATAATCTAATCATAGTATTTGGTTTTTTTTTTTTTTTTTAGGAGAAAGGAGCATCTTGACCACGCAATATAAAAGTGACATGATTGCTTTCTGTGGAGGTTAATATGATTTTTGCAATAAAATCTTTTCCTTTTCTCAACACTGCTGTTTACAGAGAAAAATAACATGTTTCAGGCAGCAGCAATACAGGTTGAGGAAAATCATTGACATTCTATAAATAGGTCTCTCTCCCCTCTTCTCTCGCACTGTCTCTCCTCCCTCGATTTTTAACGGCCTCGCCGTTTTTCTGCAGTATTGCTCCCTCGGTATAATCTGTACAAGTCACATGTGGTTAAGGACACATACAGTGACGTGTACATCAGACGCCGTCACTCATGTGTTTTGACTCTTAAGCTCTTTTGACTGGATGCTCTGATCCCAACGAGAGGGTGGCAGCCCGGCGGGCCTGGATGCTTCTGACTGGCTGCCTGGGGTTGTTATGTCATTTCATTGTACCTCTGCAACATCAAGAATGACACGCGGTGATGGGGTGTTGCGAGTAAGGGTCAAGGCTATAAAAACCCAACCAAGTGTAAAACTAGCACTGGTTGTGCATGAAGTGAAAACCATCTTGTTGAGTAATGTTGCCAAATCACCCACAGCTCCACCAGTTTTGTGTGTTGAACATGATGGGCGGAGCCAGCCGCAGAGTGTTGTCAGAGGGCATTGAGTACATCACTGTCACACTGTTAATTTATTTTTGACAGACACGGCTTTATTTCACCTTATAAACACTGACACTTAAAAAGCTGAGCATTTCTGAAGTCTCTGCCTTACAAATAACCTCTCTAAATAATTAACAGGTTCATCTGCCACTCAATCAACGCGCATCTGAAGCTTTTCGAGATGAAACAAATCTTTTTCAAATGCTTTGAAAGGAGGAGACTTTAAAGACTGCAACGCACACTTCCCAGTCTTCCAACGCATCAAAAATAAAAATAAAAAAACACAAACTTTTAAGATCAAGCAGATATGTATCCATTCTCTTATTGCACAATGTCTGTATATCTTTCAGTGTTTCTTTCCCAGTGTGATTAGATTTTGACAAACTGTTCAGAGTGAAGAAGGTTTTGTATCACTGGAGAATTTGCTGTTTTTTTTTTAATCATTAATCATTAATCATAATCATTATCGGTATACCTAAATATATATATATATAAACACTTATCTAAACCTCTTTTTAAATAACCAGAAAATAAATTATTAATTTTTATTTATCTACTTCTTATCTTCACCCTGTTTATTATGACTCAGTATATTTCAGTTTACCTAATGACTCACTCACTCGCTTTCAAAAGACACGGAAATACAAAGCTGACAGTCACATCCTGCATAACTAATATCAGGCAATGAACTTTCACATCGTGAAAGAACTTCCAACTGTCTCCACTCGCAGTAATGGATGCCTTCAGCCAAAACACGATAGACCAGACCGGACAAGAGAGTTTTACTTCCAAATTTCTGCTTCTCTGCTTCCCATGTTGTTCTCTCAGTTCCACTTTCAACCAATGGTGATGTCCTCAACTTTCTGTTAATCGCAGCTTGTTCAAGACAACAAACAAACAAACAAAGCTCCATGATTTTGCCAGATTCAGCGTGCAAAGATAAACTGAAAATGGAGTGCCTACTTGAAATCTACACCGTCAGAAAAAAGACCTTCAAAATGTTAATATATATCTTTATAGTGACTGAAAACAGCTGAGGTGATGAGAAATTTATATTCACAAACAAATCTATCTACACTAGTTGTGAACCACAGTAGATGTGTGACATTCTCACGTACACAGGAACGTATGATCTTTTACTAGAATGACAGAAACTACTGAGGAAATCTTACAGAGCTGACAACATCACGACAATAATCAAAGAGTGCTATAAATGCAGACTCAAACCAAAGCTTGATTATCGAAAATGTTGGATTATGCCTTTCGTTCCCTGCTTCTCAGAGATCTCCCAGTCGGTCACAATGATGTAAATGATAATGTCACAGCCCATGTTTCAAATAAATGTGACACTCCATAAGAAACATTGTGTGTTTTCGTGGGTACGTGTGTGGGGGGAGATTGGCAGTTTCAACAGATGTGTAGTATGCACTGACAGCATGACATCTACTTTGCATGCTCAATATGACACGTTTGAATGCTCCCATGCATATTGTCCTGATGTGAAGTGATAGCGAGGGATGTGCAGCCTCACTGGAACCACTCCCCGTTGTCTCTCCTACATCAATATCCAAACGTCTTCTTTGCTAACTGGGAAAAACAGCAAGCACTGAGATTCCCTGTCAGTTGTTTTGTTTCAATTTTCATTTTCTCATTAAGCGTCCTTTGATTGACTGAGAGAGCCAAACAAACAAACACAAAATGTACAGCCATGTTGTTTTCAGAATTTGGACCATCCACTACAATACAGCATCACTAGGACTCATGTAATAACAGTACCCTTTAAAAAGGAGTATGGGGAGCATCTGGAGGATGATTGCTTTGATTATCAATGAACTAAACTTGTGAAACACACTCCATGTAGTGTAACGTCCGACCACCGTTTTTAATTCATTTATATCCTTTTTCTGATTAATTTGTCGCCCGTCAAAAAGAAAAATCCCCATTTTCTTACCTGAATAAGGCTAATCGATGAAGTAAGATAACTCATTTTCCTGCTATGCTCATTATCTGGAATCACAGGTGTGAGAAGCCTAAGCACGCATTACAAATTCAAAAACACATTCTAGCCAAAGGCCGTTCCTTTACTGTATAATTGTCTCCCCCACCAAGTGATTCACTATAATTAAGCCATGGAAGACAGCTCTATTCTCCTGTGAGCGTTCATATTAGTGCTACCACAGGCAGGTCTAACAAACATCTCACAGCTGATGCTTTTCAAAACAATGGACAATGATGTTCAGGGAGGTATATGGTACACATTCTCACAAGGGAGAATACAATATATACACAATGCAATAGCAGGTATGAGGCCTTCGGGGAGACCTGTCACTGTTATCTCGGCCCAGTCGGCTGTGTTTCTGTGTGTTTGTGTGTGCGCAAGCGTGCTTTGTCTGAAGTAGGAAAAGCTCGACTCCAGCTGCTCCGACACAAGCAGGAAGCTCACTGCCCCACATAAACTAACAATGGAGGACAACTTTGCATCAATCGAACACATAAATTACAAATAGACAAATAGACACCAGCTCACATCCTCTTCCCCTCCATTAGCAAACCAAATCCGACCGCGTTCTTGATGGCTATGATAATTTTAAACTACACGTTTGGAAAATAAACAAACACAGGGACATCACTGCGCACGGGTGCAAAAACAAAAAGCTCTTCTGCCGAGGATAAATGAATCATGGATAATTATGAGGTTGCCCTCAGGATGAAAACAATTTTTTTGGGGGACAAAGCAGCCTCAGTAATCACAACAGTGCAGCCACTCGTGTGTCCTAGCCAGTCAATGGGATATGGGTTGAGGACTTGTGGAGTCAAGTGGTTTCAAGCCCAAGCTTGCTCATTGGAACAAAGCAATTATCAGTCATTTCACTGCTGTTTGTTTGTGCTATAAATTGCATTGTAATTATACCAAAAACACTTTTTTATTTAAGAGTAACATTTGTACACACTGTGTACTTCTGCCTCTTGCAAATGTCACGATGGGGACGAAAGACAACAATGCCAACTGTCGTTGTGCTGGGTTACCCTGCTGTAGGATGAGGCACGCTCTGGCTGCCGCTCTTCCTTACTTTCTCAATCTCACACACACGCTCTCTTTTCTTAGGCCACCGAAAATGTGCAAAGGCTGGGTCAAAGAGATGTTTGTCAACATCAAGTGCAAGAAGGAAAGAGAGGGAAGCTGCATGCTAAACAGCCCCGGCCTCTATCAAGCCAATCAACTGCCTCTAAGAAATGAGAAAACGTGGTCGGGGGCTCAAACACCTGGCACTGACACTGGAGATTCATCCTCCTCATCTCTCGATCTGCCCTCCACACAGCTCTATCAAGACAACGCCAAGCTTTGCATATGGAATCATCAAAATCAATCCTCCTTCCTATTTGTCTCCCTCTCCACTTTTTCATTAGCTGAAACAAATAAAGGGTGTCCTGATCCTGCGGCAAATGTGCTTTTATTGGATGCTTCAGCCACAGAGACGGAGAGTTGCTGGAGATTTAATTTTTTTTACACCGTTAGCCAAATCCCCCCAAAATGTTTGGGCTGAGGAAGGGTGGGGGCGACCTGCACAGGCGCTACCTATCGGCAAACACAATCACAGAATACGGGTCATTGCATGGGCCTGCTGTATCCCCCCCAACCTCTGGTTCAACTAACCGGATAACACCACAGGAAAACCCCCGACAACATTTCTGATTCTTTCCACCTGTGCTCTTCACACACACTGACTCAGAACCAGCTCAGACAGGCCCAGTAAATCAGTATGCCTGTAAGTAGGTCTCATTGACCCCGCAGGATCCATCGGTGCCTGGATCTCTCTGGATCATCCAGTCAATATATCAATATCCATCTTGTGTTTCTTGCTTTAAGAACCCCACTCGCAAACCAACACCCCCACCTTCCCCTCACTGAATGTCAAATGGAGATTGGTCTCATCAATTACAAGTGAGCATGGATGTGTGTGTGTGTGTGTGTGTGTGTGTGTGTGTGTGTGTGTGTGTGTGTGTGTGTGTGTGTGTGTGTGTGTGTGTGTGTGTGTGTGGGGCCGGGGCTTACTTGCTGCTGTCTATATAAGTGAGCAAGATACACATTCTCAGGCAAACACACACATAGTGATGCACATTCTCTCTCTCTCTCTCTCTCTCTCTCTCTCTCTCTCTCTCTCTCTCTCTCTCTCACACACACACACCCACCCACAAACATAAATGTCCCCTTTCTCCCATAGGATCAGGGAGAAGTGGTTCATGGAGAGAAAGAGGAAGGTTGCCAAAAGAATCCAATAGTCAAGTTCATACATACAAAAATCTATAAACTAAAGATCAGCTGGTCGGCATACACCTGTCAGCTTGAATAGTCTTTCAAGTCAAGCCTTCACTTCTCTGCTGGAGCCACGCATGGTATGTCAGGGTAATTCAATGGCTGGCTGTGCAGAGCGACCATGCGGTAATACTGCAGCCAAATGGATGACATACAGATTTAGGCAATGATTATTCTTTCTGTTAGCACCTGAAATGATGTGTGGAGGAGCTGATTAGCCGGGTCAATATATCTGGCAGGTGCACAAACTCCTGTTCTTTTTTGCAATAGCTCAGCACACACAAATAAAAAAAGAAAGAAAGAAAGAAAACAAGTGCAGTAAGAGAGGCCAAATAATCCACTTTGTCAGGCCTCCAAATTCTGCTTGGCAAAGCGCTCTCATCGCAGGTCAGCTTCAGTGTCTCAGCACCTTCAAATGCCTTGAAGGATTCCACTCAGATAGACTGACATATTGCCATTTCAAATAGCTCAGCTTTTCCATCAATAACAGACGAACATGTCTCTGACACTATATCCTTTGATACAATGAAATTTTAAACAGCACTAGACCTTGAGATGTGTTGAAGGGTGCTGCATAGCATCTCTACATTGCTTTCATAATATTTAGTGTGATCAAACAGACCTGATACATTTTTGATGAATGAAAAACTAAACCTATAAAGTTGACTATTTTTTCACTGCGACTAAAACATTGCATTTAACCATGGTAATCAATGCTATAATCAACCTCCCCTTTCATCCTACCCCTAAGAGCCAAAGCAGCCCAGCCAAGGATCAAGGACAGAGCAGAGTGGATTGTATCTCACCTCTGGCAGTGGCATGCCGTTGATGATGAGGTCTGGCTGCTGGTGACTCTGCCCTGTGAACGGGTGCTGATAGCCATGGTTGGGAGCTGCATTGCGTGAGTTCTGGTTCTCCACGTTGAGGAAGGTGCTCTCGGAGCGCCTGCAGCCCAGCGGCAGGCTCTGCTGGTGGTAGTCGAAGTAGTTGAGCGAGGAGGTGAGAGATGAGCAACTCACCACATTCATCTTGTCTGTCTCCTCAACGTCTCGCGGCACCAAGCGGATGTCGTTCTTGCTCAGCTTCTTCTTCTTGCTGGACTTCTTCTGGTTGCCATATGAGTACTCCGCCACCCTGCGCAAGTAGAAGAAACTGAACAGACTCAATAAAGCAGTGTCCTGCCTTCCCCTCCCCGGTCCACACGGTCAAAACGCTCTCCCACCATGCCAGCTAGGGCGCTGTTCGACCATGGGTGCCAGACAAAGGCTCACTGCCCCTGTCCAGGGGTGGAACGGCACACCTAAGTGGCTTCCCACACCCGGCTTGCAATGGAGCTGTCATCCCTTGTTTGTTTGCATTTGCATGCTCAACAATCGACATGTCACAAACAGGCAGACAATATGCAAACATGCCAAAACCACAGAAGCAAAGCAAAACAACACAGGGATGCAGAACAGCACTACCAGTATATGCAATAATATTCAAAGCACACAACCCACAGTAATTCAATTTTTTTTCTTTCATTATCAAGCGAGCCCACTAGCAGTACACAGTGCAGGAGAACTGCAGATTCAAATTCATTTAGCTACTCTCAGTTGCTGCTGCAAACTTGAACTGAGTATTTTGACTTTAATAAGAGCAAATGAGCAACACAGCCATGTTTTATCAAAGGATCCACAGACTGGGGGAAATATCCATTCTTCGCACAGCCTTGCAGTTTTCCACAGGAGAGCAAATGCTAAGTACTCTACAGTGGTGCTTACAAACCCCACGAGACATATTCCATATAATTTTTGATGTTTTTTAATATCTGCATTACTTCGAACTCTGGAAGAGCTCATTTTTAACCTTGTGGCTCAGAGCATATGGTTTATTATCCCATATTAAGGCCAAAACTAAACCATAGCTACATATAAAATTGGACTATCTGCAATGTGTCTGTTTCTGTCTCTCGTGTTGTCTGAAATGTCTCTGCTGTGCCAGGCCATACTGGCCTCTGTTCTGCGGCACTAATCCTCTGTTGCTCCTAAAAACCAAACTGGCCCAGAAGAAGCACCATTGCAGTTTGTCTTTTTCATTTTTCTTTTTGATGGCATCTTGAAAACAGCTCCCGCCCCTATTCTGCCCCCCCCACCCCCGATTCAGAGGAAAGAAAATGGGCAGCTGCAAGGGGAGAAAACACTCCATCTCTTTTTCATTTGTCATTTTAACATGTTGTCTCTCTACTCAGTGCCCAAATTGAAATTTGGGAGGGGAAATCTTCAGAGTCAGACAGACTGACAGAGGACAAGCAATAAATTGGAGATAACTGCTCCTCATATTCGAGGTGGCGACTGAGAGGCAGAGCACATCAGTGCTGATTAAAGCACCCAGCAGGGAGAGTGGCTCACACGAGGAGAGTAAAGTACTGGGAGCAGTTTTCACTTTGGAATTTCTTGTTGTCTATCATTGTTTCTTCTCTGAACAAAATGTAGAACTGGCATTCAAATGTGACACAATTTTTTCTGTCAAAATGTCAGCACATAGATTCTCATGTATTTCCAATTAGGCTTGAATAAAAAGAAATTTTGAAAAGTATTTATATGCTGACAGGAGAAAAGAGTTGTTAACAATCTAAAGGAGGGTCACAGTGGATTTGAGGTATAATTTTCCTCTGAGCTAATACACCAAGAGAGATAGAATTAACGTCCTTATTTCCATTCTCTGCAATTAACAATGTTGAAAAACACCTGTGAATATTTCAACCAAATACGACATCAGGATGGAAAAAAAAAAAAAACATAATTCCTGATCAATATTGAGAAAAAAAATCCAATCAATACTGAGGATTTTTTAGAACCTTTTTTTTACAACCATTACTGCTTGAAAAATTAAGTGAACTTCAAATCAACAAAATTATATTTGGGAGCAAATAATGATTATACCTTCAGGTTAAATTCTCAAATCCAATCTATATGTAAATTTACAATGGTAATATGGCACAGGGAAATCAAAGGCAGAATTGATGTTCAGATTGATGAACAAAACAGAATATTCAGTATACAAGATTGAAGAAAATAATAAACTGCTCCTTTTCCATGAAACTGTCTTAACAGTTAATGACTCTGATTTGATTTACATCATTTCATAGCATCTAAACTACAGTGTTTTTAATACTGTCATTACTGTTTTATTTTACTGTACATCCTCCTATAGCTGAGTGTGGACAAAAAAAAAAGGTGGGGGGAGAGGGCGGGGGAATCTGAATGATCCTGCAGGACTGTCCATAATCACACTAGATTAAAGCTGATAACAGCCAATCAGCCACGGTGGACGTTAAATAATAAATGTCTGGGACTGCTATTGAGCCAAGTGGGACGTTAATTGTCCGGCAACACTACCGCAAATTGAACATGACAGTTGAACCGTCGTATTTATGAGTCAATTGGTTACAATGGAAGGATTAAATCCATCAATCACGTTTTCCTAACACGGAACAGTGAGCCTCAGCAGAATGTGTCTGATTTAAAGCAGGCGGCTGTATTTAGGTCTACCTCAGTTTCAGCGGTGGAAAAAAAAAAATCTGCAGTCCTCACATCAGGGCCTCTACATGCTGCATGACAAAAGCAATGCACTGACAACACTGGCAGTTTCAGGCGCAATCGAGGACACAAGCACGTTCTCTCTCTCTCTCTCTCTCTCTCTCGCCCCCCCCCCCCCCCCCACCCCCCGTCTCTCTCTCAGCACACACACACACACACACACACACACACACACACACACAGGATTTAGTCAGTACCTGCAGTTGTACGTCCGGATCTCCTTGTTATCCCTCTTGCACTTGACCGCCACGAAAATCATGGTAATAAAGAGGATGGCTGCGATAGAGCCCAGGGCGATAATGAAGATGAGAGACAGGTTGACAGGTCCAATAGGCTCCTGCGCATTCAGGTCTGGAGAGAGGTACACCACTATGTAGGCCGAAGCGGACAGGGAGGGCTTGCCGTGGTCCCTCGCCACGACTGTGATCTCGTACGTGGATTTGACATTTTCTCCAAACATCCTGGTGGAGCGCACCTCTCCGTTCACCTGGTCGATTTCAAAGAAAGCCCTGTCCCCCTCTGAGATGGTGTAGGTCAGGCGTCCGTTCTCCCCCTCGTCATAGTCGTCAGCTTTCACTTGTGTCACCATGTAACCCACCCCAGCGTTTCTGGGGATGGAAACCTCCGCTGTGCCATTAACCAGCGGAGGGTTTGTCATAACAGGTGTGTTGTCGTTGACGTCCAGCACAACAATACGCACTGTGGCGTTGCTTGATAAAGAGGGATTACCGTTGTCTCTGGCCAAAACTTTGAAATCAAAAGTCCTGGTGTATTCATGGTCGAATGATCTCATGGAGTAAATGCGGCCTGATGGGTTTATGCTGACATATGTGTTTACATCCATGTGCTTAATCTCACCAGGGACTATGGAGTAGGAAACTGTGCCATTCATCCCCAGATCCGGGTCTTCTGCGGATACTGCGAGCAGACACGAACCAGGGAGGTTGTTTTCCATCACCATCTCCTGATAGTGTGGCTTAAGAAAGTGGGGAGGGTTGTCGTTTTCATCTGTGACTTTAACTACCAAAGATTTTGTGGCTCGTAGAGGAGGGATGCCGCTGTCCTCCGCCTGGATAGTCAGGTTGTATGTGTCCTTCTGCTCTCTATCCAGCCTGCCATCAACAAGTATCGTGGAGAAGCTCTCATATTCTTGCAGTCTGAACGGAACATTGCCCTGCAGCCTGCACTGCACTTTGCCGTTTGCCCCAGAATCCTTATCTGACACCCTCACCAGCGCAATGACATATCCACGCTGCGCGTTTTCACTCACTTCCACCATCTCTGTGTTCAGTGAGAGTAAACTGATGATAGGTGAGTTATCGTTCGTATCCATCACGTTCACTGTGACTTTGCAGTGAGCTGGGATGGAGTTGGGACCTAAATCTTTGGCTTGGACGTCGATCTCGTATATTTGAGTTGTTTCATAATCCAAATCGCCGTTGACAGTGATGATCCCGGTTCTGGGGTCAATTTTGAAAGCATCCCTCGTTTTCTCGGTGACGTAACTGTTGAAGGAGTATACAACCTCTCCATTAGTGCCTTCGTCAGGATCCGTTGCATTCAGGTCTATGACTAATGTATTGATGGGGGAATTCTCCATCACATTAACTGTATACACCGGCTCATCAAAAACCGGGTTGTTGTCATTAGAATCAATTACTTTGATATTTAACTGGACCGCACCTATCTTTGGAGGATCTCCTCCATCTTCTGCGCTGATTTCATACGAATAGTGGGACTGGGTCTCCCTGTCTAACGATTTTTGCACAACAAGCTCAGCAATTTTGGACCCATCCCCTCTGGTCTTTATTTCTAGTCCGAAAAGCTCATTTGGGGTGATGGAATATGATTGCACTCCAAATATCCCCGAGTCCGGATCGCTTGCCCCCTCTAGGGGAAACCTGGTACCAGGGGAGGCATTCTCTGAAATTTCAATGTCAATGTGGCTCGTTGGGAATCTGGGTGCGTTATCGTTCAAATCCTCAATTTCAACTTTGATGACACAGATCTCCATAGAGTTTGACATCACTTCGAGGGAAATAATGCACTTTGGGTTTTGTCGACAAACTACATCCCGATCTATTTTCATTTGGGTTGTAAGAATTCCGGCTGGACTGAGTTCCACCCATCGTGGTTCTGAATTGGAAATAACCCTCAAGTATGGGGGCTGCGGTGCAATCTGAAATCCTTGCTTTAGTGCGTCCTTTGTCACGTTTCCAATCACTGACCCGGGCTTCATCTCCTCGTTTATTCCATACTTTAGGTTGATAACAGCCTCAGTCCCAACCCAGAATAGGAGGAAAACAGCAGTTAATTCTATTAATTCCATCTCCTTGGTTTGCATCGTACCTGTTGAGTTTTTCGGTGCCTAATAAAGACCTTGATAATTACGCACAAGAATGCACGTCAGAGAAAGCTGGAAAAATTATGCAAATTAATCATCTTATTAAAATGTCCAGAAAAAAGTGTTTGAGTGATGAATCTCTCGTGGATGCAAATTATATCATGGTGTGAAAGCTATAATTCTAACAAGTGCCTCAGCCTATTTCACTCTTCTCAGGCAGAGCACATCCTCAGGTCTACTGCAGCGGACGAAACATTGAGGACGACAGATCTGTGTAAACATGCTGAATCGTCTCACAATAGTGATTTAGTCGTATAAATCCGTGCAGCTCTTACCAAGCGGTAAACTGGTTTTACACATGACTCATATGGTGAAATGTCCATATTCAAGTGGGCTGAAAGGAGGAAAAATGCACGGACTGCATAGACACAAAATGAGAATTCCTGTGAGCAAGTCCACAAAAGATTTGAATCTTCCGTGCGGGTGAAGTGATGGGGCTCAAAAGTCCGTGTTAAATTCTCCGCCTTGATGTCAGTCAATATATAAGTCGCATTTCGGATAAAGATCTTGTTCTCTGTGATATTTTACAAGCAGTGATACAAATTTCCTCTTCGGTCGGCAGCTATAGGCTTTCAAACTGCACATCTGATGAAGAGAGCTAAAAGGATCTGCAGTCACAAAAAATTATTCAACAGCCTGAGTCCGGATATCTCTGCCTAAAGAACAAGGGTGCAATTGCAGGAATGTCTCATCACATCACTCAAGTCCCGATTACCTTGTTTATTTCCAGCAGGTTTTTAGTCTTTCATCCTCTCCGAAAGTCTTTAAGCTTTTACTTACTAATTAATTTCCTCGTATCTCACTTGGAAACGGGATGCACATATCCCGATTATTAGTCCATGCAACAGAAAAAAAAAAAAAAATCCGTTGAAAATGTAGCCAAAAGCCAGTGGGAGGAAACGAAGCCAGAGCCTACTTCAAAAAGCATTTAATGTTGAGCTGCAGCAAACTGAAGCACAGTAGCCTATATCCAGTCTGGTTGAGGCAGAAAAAAGAAAAGAAATCACCACTCGTTGCCAGTAGGCTGTCTGGTTGACTCCAACAAGCGCTCCTCTCGCTTCACTGGTGCACACTGGCGAACGCGCAGCTCCGAGCCGAGCGCTCAGTCTCAGGACCCGCAATCCCCTCAGCCAATCAGGGGTTACACGGGAGGGCTGGAGCTGCTGGTGGGTGGGGCAAAGTACAGCAATGAAACACGGCCAACTACCTGTTCTCCTGCAGATGGACGACTCAACGGGCAATTACAGCGCGCACGTCGAAACACGAACCTGAGTAGGAGATGATCGGTCGAGCTGCGGTTCCAAAAGTAGGGTCTGGGGACCCATGGGTGTCTTTGAGAAGGCTCTCATGGGTGCAACAGAAAAAAAAAAAAAAAAAGAGTAACAAGACTAATTTCCCCCAGCAGAGACAGAGAGGAGACGCTCAGGATAACTTTTCACAGATCTGCCCTTGTTTTTTCTTCTACTGCAGTAGTCAATTATATTTTACAGCACAGATCCTCACCGTGGGGATCCTCTGTTATCCGTGATCTGCTGGAGACGCACCGACATCTGAGGGTGTGACCCTGTGCCGGAGCAGATAGCATCACCGCATGACCAGATAGCATTTCCTGCTACCTTATACTGCCTATTTGAAAGTCAAGTGTGGGGCCTGTTGATCTATACTGCCGCTGAAACTGTACGCATCGTATTACATCATTTAGCCTATAACGTGTCTCTTCTGCGTTTAAGTGCGCTTCGTCTGAACTTCAGCAGCACCAGAGACCGTGGTGAAGCAATTCCCAATAATGAACAAACATTATAGGTTTAAATGATGGTTTCCATGTAGCAACATACTCAGAGGAAATCTTGCCACAGGCCAAATCAATAATAACAGAGTTTATTTTTTTTTATTTTTTTATTTTTTTTATAGATGTCACGAAAATAAAAATCATTCTTCAGGCCTATCATATTTGAGCCGCACTACTCTCAATCACAACTAGTCAATTTATTTGATATTAATGACCAACACGTTTAATTTGACATTAAATACGTTTGGATAGCAGCCTGTGATAGGGTGTTTAATTATCGGGAAATAATTTTAGCATATGAAAATTAATAAATAGCCTTCACTAACTGTATGAAGTCGTTTGTTAATAAGGTTAATAATAAGGTGAGTGGACTCTCACCTCCAGCCTGCCGCTAATCATCATAATAAAAGGAGCAACATATCAATTATTAGCTATTCAAAGCGTCCCTTCTGTTTTATCTCCATGTAATTTAGGCCGACATTATATGTCTCCTTGTGATGGGAACAATTCACTTCAGCTCAATGGCAGCCAACACAAATAAATAAAAAAAAAAAAAAAACGACTCTGTCGATGAAAAAATGTTGAATATAAAGTTCCTCCGGAGCTCTACACATATTGCAGACTGTCATCACCCTCCCTGAAATCTCACTCTTCTCATTCAGATAGAAGCGACACTCGCTTCCAGCCGGTCCCTCACACACACACACACACACACACACACACACACACACACACACACACACACACACACACACACACACACACACACACACACACACACCTCTTCCCATGCAGCCAGCCTGCCTGCCTGTCTGCCTCTCACCGGCGCGCTCAGCCGCCATCACATCCTGTCGAGGGCAGGCCGATTTCAAAGTCACAAGGGTGACACCTAGCGTCCGCAGCCGCCGCTCCATTCCGTTATTCCAGCTTGTCCATTTTTACCCCCAGACTGCTTCACCCCCAATGAAAAAACAGCAGCGTGCCACAAGAATAACAATGAAACACACCGTCAAATCAATTTCCTTTTTATATTGGAGTAGAAGTCTGCAGTTTGACCACAATTAATATTCAGCCGAGGGGGTGAATTAGTCCTGGGCCATATCCAATCATTGTTAATCAATAAAGAGTGATTGAACTCTATATGGAAAGGACAACAAGGTCATTGTTGTGCAGTATGGTGATTGAATTTACCTCATTTATTTATATTTTTTTTATTCATTTCAAAAGCTTCAGATGTGTCAGTCTAATAAAAACTCAGCTACAGCAGCTTCACTGGGCATATTTTTCAGCACTATCTGGACCTCGCTACCATTAAACTGTTCAGAATATATGAACCCATGTGAGACTGTGTCTTCCAGGTCACCCGAGGAAAGAAATAATTATCTTTAAAAGCTCAGAATTACACCTCAGCATCTACTATATTGAAGCTGCAGAAAGGTGAAGCCACACTGTCTCCTCTACAGGAATCGCTGTTAAATGCCTTGGATGCCACGATGTTGTGGTGAAAATATTTTCTCTCCTCTCACATAATGCTATCACATCTTGACAAACAAGTAAGTATCAACAAAGCAACTTGTTTGCTCTGCCACAACACTTTTCAAGACATGTTGCAGACGCATAAGGAGCGCGCCAGAAGAATCTTTAAGCTCATAAATTCTTAATGTTGGCGAGTTAAACAACCGTAGGCAGTGCCAGGGGACTTTCTTTTCCCCGGGACTTTCTGATGGCCATATGTACAACACGGTGCATAGCAACTTGCGTGCTTCTGTCAGTCTGGCATGTTACAGAGGCTTGCATTGCCTGCTTGATTGCACGAACAGGTGCAAGTTCTCCCTGGTAACTGTCAATAACTAATGATATTTTACTGTTAGGTGAATGTACAGGGGAATATGTGGCATGTGCGACCGATATTTTACAATGTAACTTAGGTTTTCCATGTATTTCTGAAATTACTGTAGTCTCTTTTTTTCTTCTTCAGATGTTAAGACAGCGTGTTGCTTCTTGTTACAAGGGTTGAGTTGATGCTTCTGCCATTAACCCAGAGCTGTTGAGAGTTAGACATCCTTGAGTGTGAAAATTTCAGTCCACTTTGGAAAGCTCCAGTACACGGTGAGGGCTAAGAGGGTTAAAAATGTTGCAGATGTTTTTCCCCCTGCTGTTGAGTGCAGTGTGAATAAAGGCAACAGCTCTGCCTCGAGCTGCAGGGTTGATCATAAACTATGGCAGTAATTTAGCCACAATGTATTTCTTTCTCTTGGAGAGCAGTGGCATATTTCATTTATGAGCTACAATCTACCTCAATATACTTCCTGCTGTTGACGTTTCTTTTGTGTCCTGTATTGATTTTACCACTATGTTAAAATCCTTAAATTTTCTGTTGTGAGCGGTGCAGCATTGAGTGTTTAGCATCAGTGTTTGTTTTCACTGCCGTCATTTGTTCTATGGAAAAAAGAAAAAAAAAAAAAAAGGAGGAAAAACTAATTGTGAGAAGTAAATGTGTTTACTTGTGCACTGATTCATTAAACTGTCGTCTGTAAGGCTCAGGAGCGTCTGGCTTGCCACTCTATGTTCTTGTCTTGTACGATCTTAGAGTATATTTCAACTTCCCTCAAAACACAACATGAAGTATTTACCCCAAAAAATACATTTTACATCGAGTGAAGTTTGAAAGAGATAATGGTCATTACAGACTTGTCAGTGCTTCAAGACTTAGAACAATGCTGTCAAAAGAAAAAAGAAAACAAAAACTGTGACCTCACTCAGGCTTTGAGGAGTTTATGTCACAGTTTTATGCTAATTTAAGCAGCCTCCATTTGTTGTTGATGAAAAACGAGCAGAAAATGTATGAAAGTACAAACACGGTGAACTTCACTGCAATGTTGTGCGTGACTGTTACTTGTCCATCAACATAGGTTTTTATTTTTGTAGAAAAATCCACTCTTATCAAGTATAATACGATATTTCCTCACTTCCTGACATATGTGTAGCGCTGGTTTTTTTTTTTGTTGTTTTTTTTTTCTTCAACAGAAGGCAGAGCTCGGCTACTTAAATCCATGGGAATTTCAAAACCTCGCATCAGTCTGGAGCATATTTGAAGCATTTGTGGTGGAAAGCTTGAACCAGTGCAGTTGAAAGTACACAGGGAATGACTGATTTTATTTCATATCAGGTTTTTTTTCTCTGCTGCCAAGGAATGGCACACATCTGTAGTCTGTCCCTGCTGCTTGCTTGGAAAGGAATATCTAAGCCTCTCTGACAGATGCTGGCATTATCACCTCTATGTCCTGCCGGCACTGGATCTCGGCCATGCACAGACATGGACTTACAGGAGCTAGGTTTCAGACGGCAGAGACAGTGGCGCATTGATTCTGAATGGGCAAGATGGCCATGCTTGTTTTGGCCGGAGCTGAAGATGATGTTATTATTATGGTCCTCACTCATTCCGCTTCTCAAAAAATTGATTCCTCCTGAGCACCCCTTGCCAGAGGCATAAAAAGGAAGGGGAATTGACAGGCTTAATCTATGGGCTTCTGGTCAATGATGATACGCCCTCCACTCACTTCCACACTGTTCCTGTCCATGATACATCAATTAGTATCAACTCTCACCATCTGAGGGTTCACAGAGTCCCTTGGGCTCAACAACATGGCTGCTAGTGCAACTCTTTTTCTGCTCTTCAGCAACTACTTTCTGATGTGCTGGTGGTTGTTGTGCGACTTTTTTTTAATTTAATCCTGTTTTTAATCCTAATTTCCTCAAAGCACTGGCCTGGGACCCCATCGCGGCTGAGTTAAGGAAGATAGAGTACAGTGGCTGCAGCTTTGTGTCTTTCATTCTGTTAATACCATTTCTTTCCATCACTTCTCTGAGAATCAGCGAGTGGAAATAAAGTGTATGTATTTTGTTTGTGCTTATTTAAGGTGCTGTGCTTTCTTTTATTATCTGCTGCCATGTTAGCTTAGAGCAAAACTTTTCTTGTGGCTTCTGATGACAAACTTGTTGGCCACTAATATTTCCTCGTTCTGCAAGACCTGCTGTTGATTTTCACGTGTTCTCATAAAAGGTTTTTCTTGAATAGCCTCCCCCAGGTTTCATGAAAATGAAGTCTCTCGCCTTGCTTTGCCCGGCACCAGCAGAATACAGATGCAGATGGTGTTGTATTAGAACAGTTGTGGCCCTTGTTACATCCAGATGCAAATGAAAGAATTGTTAAACGTGGCTGTTTGAAGTCACATGGTTGGTGGGGCTCCTGATCATCAAAAACCGCATTGATTAAATATGCAGTTTGTTGATGTTTAAACAATTAATAATTTGTAACCCAATGACCCATTTGCTTCTGAAATGAAATGTGTTTAAGAGAAGCTTGTTCTATTTGTGCAAATTGGTTTAGCTATTTATGCTGTTAGATGGCAATTAACAGACTTTGTGTTCAGTCCTCTCATGTTTAGACCCGTTTCTATTTGAATGTCTGAGTGATAAATAGTCATTTAAACTCTAAATGGCTATTTGTTCAAGTGGAATTACAGTTTCAGAACATTAGCAATTCACTGTATTGTATGCAGTTGTTTGATGCTATTTGTGTAATTTTTTATTTATTAAATATTACTGTATATTAAAATTAGGTTTACAGAGTTGAGTGTAACAGAAATTTGTTGCCATGGAAGTTTGCTCATCTTTTTTAATTCTTGAATATAGACATGCATGTAGCCAATAGGATGGAAAAGGTGATAGTTTATAAAGCTGTAGAATCCAATAACCATGATAACTAATGATGATTCTGAACAATTCGACAGTATAGGACATACTGTGAACATTTTGGTTCACTTATTGATTTCCTCTTCTCTGCCTGCAGGAGTTCCGCAAAAAGAAGAAAAAGAAGCAGGACATGCTTTACCGACATTTTGGAGCTTTGCATCATTCTAGATATTTACAGAAGTATTTCTCTTAAATCAACAAAGTGCTTCTTTTAACACTTTTCATTTTTCCCTGAAAAGGTTTGACCTCTGAGCAACAATCTTTTAAACATTTCTGAATTGGGAAATCGAAATTTTACAGTAGCCGTGAATGCTTTAGGCAACCTGAGCCGGTAAAATAAATAAATAAATAAATACATTCTTAGAGCCAGGGCTTTTTTGGACCAAGTCTGCTGTATTGATTAAACATTTTGGAGCTGCATGTTTGTGAATGCGTGACTCTTTAAACCATGATATCTAGCCCTCTCTCCCCGTTTCCATAGCATGAAGCACAATAGGTGTAATCACCCGCACAATACCAAGCCAGAGATTTCATTTTCATCTGATTACCCCAGTGTGCAAAATCAGTTGTCTTTGTTAGGAGGCCTGGATCCATTGAAAAAACAAAAAATACAAATAATAGAAAAAAAAACAAAAGCAACATAAACCCAAGACTCTGAATAGACAATAGAAATGATCTGTGAACACACAAGTTTCTGTTCACCTGGCGTACGGTCAATTAGCTTTGTGTTGTTGTGTTTATTCAGTGTCAGCTCTGATTAATAGGCACAACATGGTGGATAGAACACCTGAAAATGCAGTGTGGTGCCTGGGTGGGACATCGTTGCCATCTGATACCATCTCAACAACATGGCACTTATCTCGTCGCCCCTCCTCCCTCCCCCCGCCCCCCTTTGGGGGTGTTTACAGCTGTTTTCTCGTCAAGACAAATTAGTGTGGCTGTGTACCTTTTTCACCCCCTCAGACTGAAGCAGTGAACGGAGATGTCATGGTCACTACCTCTGGCTGCGCTTTTGAATTGGTGCATGCTTGGCCATGCTTTGCTGCATTTTATAGATGACACATGTCTGTTTTAAATAAATGTCTTTATTGATCTTTGTTCCCATAAAATGGGGGAGCTAAGAAGAGGAAAACATAGTGTTTTTTTTGTTGTTGTTTTTTTTTTATTCCTCTCTAATCTGTCTATCTAATCTAATATCCAAAATGTTTTGAGCGGCTGTGGCTGATTTAGCCGTGGTAATGCTCTAAATCCCGACCAGCCTGACTGAGCAGCGTGCTGCATAGAGACAACGAGGTTATATTCACTGATGACAACTTCCGTACACACACACACACACACACACACACACACACACACACACACACACACACACACACACACACACACACACACACCACCCATCCTCTCTGCCTGCCATTGCCTCTTTCCTTCTCCCACACACTTAGCAAAACAGCCGCACACATTTTTCTTAAGACAGAAACCCTAGTGAAGGTTAGAGTCTCCTTTTAACAAATGTTGACTTCCTGTTGGTGAAAAAGGAGTGTTTTTTAAGAAGATGACATTTCCTTTCACACTGACCATGACAGTGTTGTTAGCAAACCCCGGGCGGGTAAGTACAGCCACCCCTGCAGGCACCCATATGCCCGCAGGGGTGGCTGTGATAGATGCAGTCGCATGAGGGGGGGGTCATGTTTATAGCTTTTCATAATGTGCCACCAGTGCCTTCGTGGTAATGAGGACTTTGCCCTATGATTGTGCCAGTTTAAAATGTTACACTTCATCACCCTAATACTGGGCTTCGGGAACATTTGATGGCACAGGCTCCATAAGGCTGGCCACAAATTAGTAGGTCTTGTTATTTCAACATTAGCTTGTCAACACCTCATCTTAATTTCACAGCTGAACCACATCTGAACCATATAAATGGAGACCTTGAACGCTTTGGCAGCTTGTATCGATGGGAGATAGGAGGTGAGAGTGTGTGTGGGTGTGAGCACACAGGCGCGTTTGTGTCTATGCCACTATGTATGGATGCAAGTGTGTGTGCGTGTCAGCATGTGTCGAAAAGGCATTCTCCTCCTCAGAGAGATATGAATTCAAAATAACAGACACAGAGATAGAAATAGAGGAAGAGAGACAGCGAGAGTGCACGAGAGAGAGAAAAAAAAATAATCTCATGCTATGTTATCCCTGCAAAACCTGACAAACCACCCCCGAGACTGATCTGGCTTAGCATTCAGTGTGGTTAGGGGCTTGTTTGTGCTCCTATGATTGGAGCAGGCTGGCTAAGTTGGCCTCATAACAGTCCAGTCACAGTGGAGTCCCAGCGGAGTCACGCTGCCCGGGGATGGCCAGCCTGTCTCTATCTCGCCACAGATATCAATAAAGGCAGCAGTGCAGTCTTCTGGGAGGCTGGACAATCCAAATTTTCTCCCCTGAAGGGGGGTTATTAATTGTCTCGATTCTGTATGTGGTCTGCTTGCACAACATGCTTTTTTGTTGAACATTTTGGATTCCAGGCATGTATCCCAGAATGCAATTAGTCCTCTGCCATTAGATCAAGCGACACATGTCTTCTTGCCTCATGCCTGGTCTAGAATTACGGTGAGGGGAGGGAGAAAAGAAAGAAATTAGTATGGAAATTAGCTGTCTTCAAAGCCTTTGGCGTTAAAGGTGGTGTGAGGTGCTACAGGAAGGTGGCACTTCCCTTTGCAGATATCTGAGGAACAGAAAACGTAGTGATATGGGAGGATTGACTTCCTTGGGAGACTCAACCCTCTGCGCAATGTGCAATTAAGGAAATGGCACGTGAAAGGTACATCACGCCGTTTACAATACTTTAATTGTGCATTCGCTATGGAGTGGTCAGAGGTAAGCAGATTGTATTTTAGCATCACGCACTGATTTTTGATCCTTGGAGAGTTGGAAGTCCTTAACATTTCTGAATAAACATGTTAGCATTTGTAACATCTACCTGATGGAGGCAAGCCCGGGCCTGAGATGAGTCTGGTTTAAATTCTGAACATTTCCTCACTTGTTCTGCGCATTAGGACTGATGACAAAATGGTACATATTTAAATTATGCGGCAGCAAACTAAAGGGTCTTCAAAGATTCAAAATGATTAATCAATAAAAATTTGAAAATTATTTCATTTTAAACATAAATCCAACACAGCAATACATATTTCTGAAAACAGCAGACAGCATGCTAATAATTTTACTTTTGTATGTCGAGTGAGTCACGACTTCATGACTTCCGCCTCCGTCACAGCCATGATAAATTAGTTGAGGTAAAAAATTACCCTAGCAGCATTCACAGTGCAAAAGTACAACATGAAGCCATATTCAAAAGGGAAACTCAGAAACGTATCTTATGTTGAAACTACCAGATAAGATAATCCTGATGGTTTTATTGGAATTGTAAACAGGGAGAATTTGAAAAATGTAAAGCCCCTACAGTTCTGAGGGAAGCACTAAATTATAATTCCCAAGTAAAGAAAACTACAAATTAATATATTATCTATTTAAAGTCATGTTGGAGTTTTACATGCATACTGATATGCATATCATCTCTATGGTCATCTCTATGCGAGGTTACTGGGGCCAATTAAGGTCAATGCTTTTTTACCGCATGGTACAGTAAAATCCTAATATATTCTAACAGTATGCTGTGTTAGGTTTTATGTGTTAACGCTCGGTTGTTGACATGTTTTCACTGCCTTCTTGTCAGGTAACGGCTATAATTGACATGGCCACTAGAGGTCCTTGTCAGGTAAACAAGTCGTAATGGGCATCTGAGTGAACAACCGATGGTGATGAACAACTAACTAACCCTGATTTAGTCTTTAGGTTACAGCCACTTCTTGATTAGTAGTCACCGGTCATTGACAAAAGGTGTATTAAGTATAAAGGACGCCATTCAGAGGTGTTTCAAGGTTATAAGTCATCATAAAAATCAAGGTTACATTTAATATATCTTTCTATTTCAGCCGCGTTTCTTCAGTTTTTCATTTATTCAATACAAGCTCAAGGTATGCTAAGGTCGTTAATACCTGAATGTTTAAGATAATTGCTCTTTCTGGAGCCTCCTGGCTTCATTATCTCTCTTACTGTGTCGTGGGGAGGCTCTGCCTATTTTGGCAGGAGGCAATCTAGGCCTGAGGCTATGGGGATTCCTTTCCCCCATGTGTCAGCTAATGTTTACCGAGGCCGGAGGACTGAGGTTGGATCACAGGATTTCATAATCCACTGCCTGTACAGTGGAGCAAGGGCAAAAAAATAATTCTCTTTGTGTCAACAGTTGTTTCATTCATGGGTAATTTCCCCATAGCTAGCCTTACGTTGCAGCCAGAGACAGAGACAGAGAGGGAGAGGGAGAGAAAGGAAGAGATAGCAAGAGCGATGTCCACACTCAAGTGCTCTGCTCTGCTTCCCTGGAAACCGCTTCATGATTCGGTTGTAAAGCGTCGCTATTTGTATTCCACCTGAGGTGTCCCCTCTCATTCTTGTGTTTTAACCAACCACGTGTTTGAATTTATGAGCTATATAAGTCAAGAGATGCAGATGATGTCAGCAGTTCTCTAAGGAAAGAGGAGAGGTGGGGTGGGCTGGGCGAGCGGGGGACATCTCTGGAGTCGCTACTCAACAGTTTTCTTCTTGCTCCCTATAGGATCTGGCTATTTTCCAAGACGTAGTTCAGGATCAATGCACTGTGGAAGTGAACTCCGAATAGCGGCACTGGAGGTAAAACTCACTCAGACCTGAGCATCGACTGTGTAGAAACGTTAGAAATTAGATATTTCACAAGGTAGAGAGCAGAGGTGCCTCCTCTTTAATACTTCTGCTTATATTTTCTCACTCTGGAGGTAATGCTTTTCCAGTGTGGTTTTTATCTCACATTAGAAATACAGTTTGTGAAAAAGGGCAATTTTGAGTCGCTTTAGATTAAAGGTGGCCCGTAAACATATGTATTCAGCGTGTGTATCCCTGACACCTAACAAACACGTTGCATGCATTCATTCCTCATACAACTTATTTTCTGTGTTACAGACTATTTTAAATGGTGGATTGTTTACATCCTTGTTAATTAGATTGCACTTTTCTTCTCCTTAGCCTTTAATTCATTGCCAAGTTGCTTTGCGCAATACCGCAGGGTACTTCTAAATTATGCACTCTGCAACTATCTCACATGGACCATTTTTCTTACCACTTGTGTAGTCAAACTACAGAAGGGATAGGAACAGCTTCTTCCAGTCTCTCACACAGCCACACTGTTAAACTTCCCCATCAATATGTGTTTATACTGCTGTCAGTACTACAACTTGGCCCTCCTTTGCTGTGTCCCTCAGTGATCACACAGGTTGAACAATTCCACACTGTTTGCCATCACGGCCCTTTGCAGACCTCAGGATGTGCATTTAGCGCATACCTGTGTACTTTTTCTCCCCTCAGCTCTTGACTGATATCTGGGCTGCACAGGACTGCAAAAGCAGGATCATCTTAAGGTGGATAAAGAACAACTTTCACTATCCTAACCTTGTGGATTAACTGGTCCTTTCTCTATGCCGATATGAAAGTGCACTGCATTGCAGGGACAGTGCAAGAGCATTGCGGGCAGACTGTACACTGTAAGTCAAAGTTGAATTGCTCTGCATTGTATCACGGTGAATAGGTAACTGATAGTATTTTGTTAGTTGGCAAGTATGGTGGCAGAAGTATGCATTCAATAGTTTGTTGTTAAACCAATGTAAATATTCACAACGGAGAACAGAAGTGATGGCAAAAGAAATGAAAACAGTAAAATTACCACTGCTGTTCCATAAATGTCAACAATAAAGAAATCATAACGAGACAATGAAATAGTAAAGCAATAACAAGGAAGAAGAAAGAGCATTAAACATGTGACCACCGATTATAGCTACTAGTCCTATATGTTTGAAAAACACTGTGTACAGCCTCCCAGTGGTTATTAGAAGTACGAGAAATAGGGAAATACCAACAGCTGCAATATTTTCCGGAACGAAAGCTTCGACAAACAAATATGTGAACAGAATCTAATATGACCACAATTACAAGTGAACTAGTTCGTTTAAATAGAGTTTATATCTGGTTAAAATGGCCAATTAGGATTCAATTCCATCTGCAAATTTTTGCTACTCTTCCATTTACATGGTGTGAAAACAGGGCTAGTAAGTACTAATTTTTTAATGATGTAGGAATGCTTGTAATGCATCAAAAGGATGCTTTCTTTTGCTTCCTTCTCCTAAAATGCCACAAAATCGTCTTCTGTGTGATGTTTTATGATTCCCAAGAAATGTCATGATGAAGCTGAAGGCCACTCAGAGGCACAGGGTTATGTATACTACTACTTGCACTACAGAAAATGCAGGAAAGTGGTCATGGTCTGTCTTTTGCAGCTCTGAATTAAATTGTGTGATGGTGACCTGATTATAGGCTCTGCTCCAGCTGCACCAAGTTAGGTTAAGGTACACCTCATAATCTTTGGTGTGACTCAAGTTGCACTACTTCACCACACAAACTGTATTGCTCGTCATTGTGCCGAAAACTAATTGACAAGTTTGTTTGTAAGCACTTAGTCTACAGTTTGTAATGCCAAATAAATCACTATACTACAGTACACAATCAATACTGTGGCACTTTCTGTCTATACAAGGCAGTTGTGAACTATAGATTGCTGTTAAATGGCATCCAAGAACCTTCCATGAGAACACTTTCATTGATTCACCTCCTGTGTTCTCATATGTTTCATTAACTTTTGCAAGAAGATGATTGATTTTAACAGTATGAGATTTCGTTCAGCTGGAGGCAATGTTAAAATTGAATTTAGGTCTCAGGTTGATAGACTATTTGTTTACAGTATTTACACTAGGTGTGGATTGTTACATGTCTGTGTGTGTGTGTGTGTGTGTGTGTGTGTGTGTGTGTGTGTGTGTGTGTGTGTGTGTGTGTGTACATTTCAATAGAGTCAATAAACGTCATGTCTGGAGAGCCCTTTGTTTTTCTCAGAATAGGCCTCGGATACAAAAAGGAAAGCTCAGCTTAATTTTCACCTGCCTCTACCAAATCCAGCATTTGTATCACATCTCCTGCTACCGTCATCAACACTAATTTATGTCAAATAGCCTCCTCACTGGTGAGAAGGGACATCAGACCAAACCGTAAACAAACAGGCTGCAACTGTAAAACACAAGCAAATCAGAAGATGATGGACAAATTGACTTGCCTATAGATACAGCTACTGTTCCACCTCCTAGTCGGCTCAGTAGGGCTTTAAAAATGACATAAGTTCGCTTGTGTTCGAAACTTCAAAATAACTTTTGTTTTTACATGGGGGAAAGTTCTATGTTTAAATCGTCCAAATCCTCTCGATCTCCTCCCTACATGGACTTTGTCACTCTTTGTGCAATGGCTGACTTCCTCCTTTGCTGTCATCATAATTACAACAGCTAAGAGAGGTCGTAATAAATAAGTAACCTTCTGACCGACAAATAGGTACAGTTTGCCCAAGTTTGTGAACAGCTGTTTCAATGCCTCAGTTCTAGCAATTTGGCCGCCACCATCTTGTTTTTTGGAACCACAAGTGACCATATTTGGACGAGCTGGGGATGAACGAGGGGAGGATCTGACAGAAAACCTGAGAACACTATGCCCACATAGCTCTGTTTGAGGCCTAATATCTAATTATTTATATAATTTATAATTATTTATTTATTTTTATATACAGTCTGCAGCATAATTATAGGAGTAATGACAACTGCTAACTGCCATTTAATAGGTTTGAAGGAAAACAATCCCATCAAGAGCAGAAATTATCCATTTTAGACCACAGCATCTCCAAAATCTTAATTTAGCATTTTATAAACAACCGTCAGTGAGAGCAGTGCCCAGCACAGCGAACACCCCGCCTCACTGGAAGCTCACAACTCCTCAGTGTTAGATAAGGTTGTAATAAGATATAGTCAAAGCCTGGCAACTAATCTGATATTTCACCTCAGTGAGAGATAGGAAAGATATAAAAACGTATTAGGAGTGGGCACTAAGAGGATTAAAGTATGGAAACGGATGTGTGCCAGCGTTTTAATCCACTCATGCTTAACCCTTTCAAGCTGCCCAATCTGCTACACACAAACAATGATTATTTAGTCCTGCTTTTGATGGAACCGTGGCTCTTGTTTCAGACCAGTAACTCTTCCCCCACACACATGCACAGACACATACATCCCCCCCCTGTCTCATTTAATTTGATTTTGTGTGGGAAAAAAAAGGTGAGCAGCGGACTGACAGAGCTCAGGTTTGATTAAGATTCTCTGTCCTGTGACAAACCCATACGGGTCTGTCTCCGGTGAATTACTCTGGATTGAAGATTGACATTTGGTAGTTGGTTTAACAGCTGTGCGTGCGTGTGTGTGCGTGTGTGTGCATGCACGCGCGTGTGTGTGCGTGGGTCTCATTTGTTTCAGAGTGAATCTGTGCATGTTGAACCCGTATATGTTTGGGCAACCACCCACAGAGCTTTATGTTTTACATATGCGTGCGCGTACCTAAACGTGTCCCTGACTGTGTGTACACCAAGCGCTTAGTGGCTTAGAGCAACCTAATCTCACATAGCCACACTTTGAGGATGCGAGATTAAGTACAACCAGACTGTGGAGGGCAATTAATGTTCCTTCCACGTCCAGGCGGCAGCTTTAATTTCAGTGTGGGCTGATCGTTGCCATCGTGTGCTGAGTGAAAGGTGAAAACACACGTATTTGACCTTTTGACATATGTTAACGCTGATATTAGTTTCAGGGGGGCAATTGCATGGAGGAGCCATTCAGGAGGGACCACTGATGCCAAAATGAAGTCATCACTCTGTGAGAGACAGCTGTTACGTGGGATATGAGTAGTCAAGCCAGAGAAGAGTCCTATTCTGTCATCAGGTCTGCCCTTAAAGGTGGCACCCAGCGGCCCACCAATCGTCGCTGTGTGTTGGGACACGACCCCTTTGACAGCGAGCTCGGAGGCAGCGCATGTACCTTACAGAAGGGCACGGCCATTAATAAATCGTAGTCAGTGGTGGGTGGCGGAGACAGGGAGAAATAACAGGTGTCAATCTTCATTAAATGCGATCTGCCACCTCTCCAAATTCCAAATTATTCCCCAATTAAGAAGAAAAATGAAGGCATGGATGCTCCTTGAATTTGACATCCTAATTAATTACTTCCCTCACATGAAGAATTGAGTCATACTTCATGTCACCTTGGAGCCCTCTTGTGCGTTTTGAATTGCAAAACTAGTCAAGACGGCTCACGATAAAATATAAGTTTTCAAAGTGGAGAGGGCTTTAAAATGTTTTGACAACTTAGAATAATGCAAGGTAATAACGTAATTATTGTTTGCTGTTTAATTATGTATAATATCCCTGTAACTGGCTATGTGAAGGTGTTTCAAATCAGACGACACACTGGTGTGGAATAAGCCACGGAGTTGATTGTGAGGCATAAAACTCTAACAGCCGTGATGGCGGAACTCACTGAAGACATAATTGGCTATAGTGTGAAATTGGCTCGAGTTTTATTATCAAATCAGTTGTGGTGAATTAAAGCAGTGTCTTTCATCCTGTCCTCTCATTTGTTATTTAGTTCCCTCACGCCATCCCTGCGGCAATTCTATCCCAGATTGTAACAGGCAATTTCATTCTTACAATCAATTACAGGTTGATTGTGAATAGTTTATTGTGAGGGGAAAAAAATGTGAAAAAGATGGGAAATATGATTTTATTTCCATCACGAACTGTAGTAAGATGAAAAATAAATGATTTTATTCTTGTCTCTTGCTCTCATACACACAAATCACCACAAATATAAAGTTCTTTACAGGCAGCACCGACAGATTTTTGCATAAATTTAAGTTTTCGGAGTAACAAGTGTCGTTGTGAATGGCATAGTGAGAGTTTTACAGAATTACAGATGGCTTGATATGAAGCACTCATGAATCATAAACACGTCCGCAACATGACAAGTGGAGGGGAACACTGAGCATCATTGCAGAACTTGGCTCCCTCCCCGTACAGTTGTCCATCAGTCGAAGCGTCTCATGCGTGCTGCATGTATGTTATTCTAGCTTACAGCCAACACACTCCTTCGGTGCAATTTTTACACTTGGCAGGATGATTAACGCATGTAATGCACTAAATCTGGGTTGCCCAGAAAGCACCAGTGCTTGATAGAGTGGAACTCAAAATCCTTTTCTTCTTTTGCCTACTGGCTCCTCAGGCTCCTGCTGTATATCTGTGAGATTTCCCCTTCTTTTGATGATCACCCCTAAACATATATTACCTCTCAGAAATAACATATTGTGTTATTTGAATTGATACATTTCCTGTGTGTTTGCATGTCTGAGCACTGCAGTATGCTTCATACTGAGAGTTGTCGATATTTCCGTTTTTCCCTGCCATACATGAAATGTGAAAGTTAAATGGTTCATGTAACCTTGCAGAATCGTCTGTAGAACCTCTTGTTCAGTGAATGCACAATACTGCTCCAGCACTTCTCAGTCTTTCTGTGTCCCTGACTCAACTGCTTAGCAAATTGTCAGACAACCTACAAAGAGAATTATGGGCCCTTAGGGGTCTTGGGGAAATTGCACCACTGGCAGTTTTATCTGGGGGAGCTGCAGGGCCTAGACAATGCTCCACTTAAGTATGATGACAGACTAGAGGGGATGTACCCAGGCCCTTTCTATAAACTTCACAAAACCCTCACAGCTGAAAACTAAAACTCCTGGCATCCCCTGCTGAAGTTGTCGCCACAAGGCAAAAGTCAACTACCATAAATTTAGCTTATCAGCCGACTTAAAGACAGAAAGCATATATTATGTTGGGATTTGTTTCATTAGCAAAGTAAATTCAAATTTTAAGTTTCATAGCATTATACTAATAGTTTTTTTCCCCCATTCATTTGCGTTGTGACAAGTAACCCATTCGACAGCCTTGATAAATACTGCGCGTGGAAATCATCCATCAGAAGTATGGGCTCCTGCATGAAAACAAATCAAACTAAAAACCCAAACAGTTGACTTACAGGCTGACAGAATACAGCCACCAGGCCGGCGTGCATTTGCCTCCGATACGTTTACATGCAGTCTGCTGTGGGGGTTCATACCAACGGAAGATAGACCTCTAAATGCATGCACAACACATTCAGGGGAGCACATTTGCTTTGAAGTGGTTATTAATACACAGACAGAAAATTCCTGCAGGGATCAAGGCGAGACACCAGAAAGACACAGTAGCGCGGTGCTGGGGCATCCAAGGAAGATCATTTTTCTTCCTTTGCTAGGTGAACATGGTGGTTTGATGTTTTTGCTGCTTGCATGTAATTTGAATTAAACACCGCACATGATAGCAGGAGAGCGACTACAGGTATGAATGAGTTTGCACTGAGGTGTTTGTATATCGGCCTGTTTATGAAGGTGTTCCTTACGTGCCACATCGCCTGTCACATTTGTGACGAAACTCCGCCTGTAGCTCCTTCTAAATACATTTCCCTCTTATTTGTGAAATGTGCACTCCCTGTGTGTTCACTGTGCAGTGTATGCAGAAAGTTTCTCATTAAACACCGTAATGAACAGGAGTATCAGCAGCGAGCGAGGTGTTTTATCAAAAGCAGGGGTGGAGACGTGAACTAAGCTACACAGCCTCACTTCTGACACTTAGCAGCGAGGAAGTGAACATTGGACTTTTCCCTTACTCCAATGCTCTGAGTGAGAGAGATAAACAGTGCAATGAGGCTGATTGTGTATGTGGTACTAGCGGAGCCTCTTGCCGCCTGACCCGTCCGCGGTGATGAATAATGAATGAGCAGGACAGAAGCGGTTACCATTTGGAGACAGTTTCCTGATGAATGATTACTGGCTCCATTGGGTCTGTATTTGCATAGGAGATGAAAATGTTGAGGGGAAGACACATGGCCGTTACAGTGGTGGAAGCAGTAATACTTTTGACTGCTGAGCAGGCAACTCTTATAATGTTATAATCAACTAGCATGGCTAGTCATAAGAGACCACACATAAAACAGAATAACTGAAGATGGGTGAGGGGTGCATGAGGTGACATTTCAAATGAGATGTATTTATCTGTTACGCTATTAAATGGGTTGCCGTCTCCGGCAGAAATTCCGATTTATGTTTGCACCATTCTGTACAGCTGTTCCTTTAATAACCACATTCATTACCAAGCGACAGTTATTAACAGAGAGAGAAAAAAGAAAAGCTCTGCAACTGAGGTGAGAAAAATGTCTCGGGAAACACACATATAGACCCACAAGAATAATGAGGTTAAAGATAATGATCACTTTTGGAGAACCAGTTGATTCATCCTTTCACAGACAGAAAAAAAAAAAAAAAAAAAAAAAAAAAAATCTTATTTTACTGCAGCAGCCACTGTGTAGCAATATCTGCTCGCGCTGAAGTGAGGGAGATAAGGATTTCATGGTCATCGCGTCACCTCACAAGGTGGCTGCGGTGCTGCAAGGGAGGGTACGGCCTCTGTCTGGCCCTGCAGGGTGAGATGAGAAGCGTCCCCGTCAATGTCAGAATTCTGTTTACACCTCAGAGCAGCCACCTATGCCACCACTTCTCGCCTCACCACGCAGAATCTCGCATGGTTTGATCAGCTTTTTGAGTAAGCTTAATCTTGTCAGGCTTGACAATGAAGGCTGATCTCCTCTGTTCTTCCTCGCCGCGGAATCAGCCTACAGCTCGCCCTATTCAAACAGGGCCCGAGATTCCCCCAGAATCCGTAATCATTTCTACGAGGGATTTTTTTGTTCGTAGCAAACCTTCTCAAGTAAAAGCACTGATCTGCATTCATTCCTACTATAAGCTGGCCTGGCTGAATACTAAAATGCCCTGCTACATTCTGAAGGCCCCCTTTTAACAGGACCTAAGATATGCATAGGGGGGTAGAATAAGAGAGAGAAGTCATCTTCTTTTCTGTGTCGTTGAAAAGCGATGAAGAGACAAGTGTCTTTTAGTGCACTCAGGGTCGGTTGGAGCTAAGAAAAAGACAGAGAAGAGAGAAAAAGCAACACAGAGTAAGAGAGAAAGCAGGGAGAGAAGGCGGGAGCCATCATTACCACAAGGCTACTTAAAAATCCTCCACTGAGGGCACTTAATAGAACCATTTGTAATAGTGGCTTCCTTTTACTACACACCATGTCTGCAAAGTAAGGAGACGCTCTACATGTGGGCGGATGAGTGTAGAGAGCACAGAATGGCTGTTCTGCCCCCCAGATGTTTGCCTTCTTTCATAGAAAAGAAAGTGAAAAGCATTGCAACCGGTATGCTGTTTTTTTGTCTCTTAGGAATGTTTTGAGCATTACTTGTCTGTGCCACAACCTGGTCCGCTGTGCTGTTCTTGTATTCAGCTGCACATATAACAAGGACAAATCACTGCTCTGCTTAGTCAAGACTCTCCAAATTTAGAGCCATAACATTTAGCCAACCTGATATTTACAGGTACTCAGTTTTGTAAATGTGGTATGATGATATGATATGATATATGATATATGATATATGATATGATATATGATATGATATATGTTTTGATATGATATGATATGATATGATATGATATGATATGATATGATATGATATGATATGATATGATATGATATATGATGTTTTTCAGTGTCAGTGTAAGTTGTCCTGTGTTAATAACCAGAAAATCTAAATTCGTACTCCTTAATCATGTCCTTAAAACTAGTTGGCTTGATTTATTGATAGGCAATTTTAACTATACATTTTTCTTTGAAAAAAAAAAATGACAAGCCCTTAAAAGGTTTGGGATATTTACACGTTTTTTTTTTAGTCCTCTGTGATAGTTTAGTTTATTATCTTTGGGTTTTGGACTATTGGGTAGACAAGACAGTTCATCAAAACAATATGTCAACATTTTCCTAAATTGTCTGAAATTGGTAAATCAAGAATCAGCAGACAGACTACTAATCAAAGGAAATATTAGTTGAAGCCGTAGTTCTATGATATTTCATGTGTGAAATGTATAGCGTGCATGCAACTAAATTTAATTATTCTTACCTAATCACAAAGGCAGGTTGCACCTCACAAATCTACAGCATGGATTTTAAAATTGATCAGTGGTGGCATGTACTGTAACTGTGACGTAAATGGATTTAAGCTTAATCTGATTCATGAGGGAACATTTTACAACAAGCTGTGCCACTAACATATTTGCTGAGGCAGGTCTCTTAAAGACCATATTAAAAGAAAAAGAGTTTACCTGTTGCTCAAATAGAGCTTGAGCCAAGAAAACTGAAGAAAAATATGTTCAGTGTACTCTGGTGCTGAAACAGATCCTATTGCATCTCTGGTCTACACATAGCAGGTTTGGTGAATCATCGTGTGCTCAGGAGCATGAGAGTCTTAATTGATCCGTCTTGGATATTGCTGCTTGAGGCACATCACTTCTGTTCCCAAAGACACATCCACACTAAGTGACATCAACAGTATGTGCACATTCCCACTGCACTCTCAGTATGTTACAGCAATTATATTCTAATTATAGACTCAGAACACTGAGGAGAAACACGTGAGGACCAACAATGAAATCTCTTTCCCAACAGGTACTGTACTTCCTGGACTACATTACCAGTGCAGGTGAAGACAGATCTGTAGCTGTGACTCACACTTGTTTTTACGGAAGACTGTGAGTGGAAAAAGTTTAATCACACTGAATCTGTCTTCTGGGATTCTTGCTCTCATGCTATACAGTCTCCAGTCCATGACATATGACATGCATACAAAATTATATTACAATTACTAGTTTTAAACCTTTAATAAAAGAGGGGGTTGATTGGGCAGAGCCACAGGAAAAATGTGGCAGCAGTATCAATGCAAAGTTAAGATTTTGTAAAATAAACTGCAAAGTGACTAAAACAGGTACCTTGTCTTTTCCCAAATGAGTTGCACTGTATTTTTCACTGAGCTATTATCTTCTGGAAATAAATTTCATTACACACGATTTTGTCTAAAAAAAACTTTGTGAAAGAATATTCAAAATTGATCTGTTACTTTTCCATGACCCAACAAATAGTAACCTTTATAAATATAACCTGTGATGAAATGTAAGGCAGTTTTCATCAGCAAAAAGAAGAAAATACTCTAATTCAGAAGGTGATATAACCGTTTGAACTGTTGCACTAATGAGCAGCAACGCTGCTACTTATGTCTCTGCTGGTAGCGCTAAAAATCTTTAAAATATCTGCTAACCACTGACATTTAGAGAAGAAGCAGATGGGACAAAACAGACATGACACTGTGATGTTGTAGACATAAGACTACCAAAGGCTATGGATGTAATAAGAACAGCACTTTCAATAAGGTTTTTTTTCGCATTTGTAGGCTATCGGAAGGAATAAGTACAGCATTAATACAGACTATCAACCAAACTAAATGTTCCTCCAGATATCTGCTGAAGGAATCCTGTATTTTGCATTTGACAATGACTTACTGACAGTATTCCAAGTTTCCAACAGCTGGAGTTTGGAAATGTTAGTGTATTATATTATATATATTTATAGACAGTGAGACTACTATATTACTGAAATCATAAAAAGATAAACAATACCTTTTTCTACCAACCTTGCAACAGATATAAACAACAAATGTAAGCACGACGACTGTATACATAAAAGTTTGAGAACTGAAGTTTCAAAATACTTTGAACACTTTAAAATGAAAAAGAGCAAAAACTACATTCAAATGTCTTTGATATTTGTATCTAATGATAATAGAATGACTAAAACTAATGTAAACTTTTCCTGAACATATGAAGACCAGCCACAACTGTGACTTAAAATAATGTGAGTCAACCAAACTAAAATTTTAGCAATAAATCAGAAGTGAGTATAAAAAGCTTGGATGTGAATGCAGCCATGGAGTCTGAAGAGGAGCCTCAACTGTGGAATAAATGAGTTCCTCCAACAGGTGTCATTTTGTTCAGCTTTGGAGCACTGTTAGACCTACCAAGGGATGACTGGTGGATCTGGGCTGTCACCTCTCTTGTTCATTCTCAACTCCTCTCATTTGAGATCCAGCTCAGGGCTATGCCACCTCCAGGATTGTCTCCTCGTTCCCCTCTTGTGGAACACATCTGTGAAAGTAAGAAGAAGACAGTACGTGTGTGAAGAGGAACTTTGTTGGGTGGTGCAAGGAGAGAAATGCTCTGCTTAGTGTCAGAGGCAGGAGTTAATACAAGATATAATGGAGCAGTTAAGGTTCTCCAAGAACTGATGGAGGTATATCAACAAGAATAAGAGGGGAGGGTGAAAAAAAGGGATTCACATGAGTATCGCAATTACTATCTGCTACGATTCTGAAAGGATTAACAAATGCCAAAAATCTATTTTTATAATAGTAATAGTTATGAATGTTATCGTGACAAAATTAAATAGGTCAAAATTTACCATAAAGGCAGAGACCAGAAGCCCAGACATAATTGGTGATAATAATAAGTGAGTAATTTAGTAGTTCATCTTCATTTACAGACTTGCGTTAGTCAAATTTTGACTTCTACGTGTAAAAGCTAACTTAAGTAACATATTAAACTACACCTACGTAATGTAACCGATGTCACGTGTGTAACAAATGTAACACAATTATTTTAACCAAAAGCATGATCTTTTCTTAACCTAACCCAGCACTTTATTCAGAAGTTTCACTCTGCTGTATACCTTCCACTGTAAAATATGGACATAGAGTATGTCTGTGCATTCACTGTGAGATACTGCTACATCATACCAGTATCCATAGCAGTTAATCACAATTTATGTCCAATGACACCACTCCAATGTCAGTGCAGGAAGTAAAGATGCCCATTAGCAAAGCGGAAAGTAGGAAGATGAAAGTCAGAGTGGTGGGTGGAAATGTAGCACATCTGCCTTTCATTCAGGAGAGGAGGATATGCACCTCATCACAGATGAAGCTCTAATCTTTTCTGTTGCAGTTGCCTAACAATAAACTAAGTACTTCAAAACTTTTAAAAATGGCAATGTTCAAAAATGCTGGAATTTAATATCAGAAATGCCCAATATTGACATATTTGTTGGGTTTGCTGTATATCTATGGCTTTCTATATGTCATGAATTGAACTCTGATTTCAAATCTAAGGGAACTCTATTTATATGACTATCACATAAAAAGCATGGATATTGGTACTCTAGATACTGTATATAACGGACTTTATTAACACCACCAATCCCAATTATAGCAGCTATAAATAACCAAAGCAAATAAGGCAGGTGAAAAATAAATAATATGAATCTGCCAAACTTTATGCATTAAAAAAAAACTAAACAAATATTGATTAAATAAAACAGATGAAAATAAGAATATGAGAATAGAGTAACGATAGATTAATATTAAAATGGAGTGAATATCCCTTGTAAATTACTGAGGAGCCGATAAAAATAATTCAAAAAGGCAGCCAGTTAGAGATGTGGTGAAACACTGTTCACAGTTAATAGCAAAAATTATTAATAAATAGCTTGTGTTTTCTGATTATTGGTTTCTTTCCACTTAACTCTGACTTGTTGAAAAGACAAAAGGTTTGTCAACTTGAAGAAAAAAAAAAGATATAAATGAATGTGCTCTTATTATCTATGCCTGAAATGAAATATGAAATAATAGTTGGCCTGGTTTCAGTAATAAAACGGAGTGCATTCCCACTTGCTATTCAACACATTTTGTCAAAATGCGCTTTGCTCCGCTCACTGTTGTAAAACTGTTTATCCTCAGGCTACAACTGTTTCACACAAGCAGAAGAAAAAAAAGAAGTATGTGCCACAGGTGATTACTGGAGCTAAGGGGTGTGTCAACTCCTCTCCTTCAACTTTGGCCCTCGTTCTGAAGCAGGCGGTCGAGGCATCGAGCGGGAGTTGGCTCCACAGGTTGAGCACGGGGGTTAGATGTCGGAAGTGCTGGGCTCTTCTGGCTTGGAGGCGTAGGTCTGCGCAAGCATGCAAAATTGGCTGTGAGTTCAAAGAGAATCAGTGAGAGCAGAGAGCTGAGGTGAAACCTGTTATTTCTCTCTCTCTCTCTCTCTCTCTCTCTCTGCTTGATTCCAGCTCTCTCTCTCTCTCTCAAGCCTTTTCTAATGATGACTCTATCTGCCTCCCACTGGAAGGCAGAGTAGTAGCGGCCTGAGGGCCTGCAGCATGAAGGTATCAGTATCGCAACTCATGCTTCCCTCCATCTCTGCTTTTCAAATCTGCCCTCATTTAGCTATTTAGCCTTGAATATTCACAAGTAGAATAATTTAAGGATGTCCAGAATCCCCGAAAATTTGCTGTCATACACTCATCCACGATTACCATCAAAAGTTTGTTTTCTTCTTTCTTCAAAGCTGTCAAATGGATATGGATATGAATGTCAGACACTTGGGGTATAGCTGATGGACTACATCTAAGCAGCACAATCAGATTTGATCTGTATGCATGTGATGACTTTAATGACAGGAATAGACTGGCGGATGACTAACCCTTTGATCCACGGCATATACGATGCATAATCTCCTATAAACATGCAAGATTACATTTGCATTGGGGGACATGGCAGGATCTAATCAATCTTCCTCTTTGTAAAATGTAATGTAAATAATGTTTCATGATGCTACCTTCCACCTGCTGCCAATTAGCTTCAGCATAATCTTGTAACATGTCGATTCCATCCTACTCTGTGCAGGTGCCTCAATCAGTGCAACTGATAAGAGCAACAACAACGATGAGAGTCCTTTCTGGCTTCCCACCCGAGTGCCGCTTGTTATGTTTGTTTGAAGAAATGACTCAGCCATAATTTCGCTCCTGTATCAATTGTGTCAACTGAGTCTCACATCAAAATGTGTAATAGCAATGTTGGTCCACGGCGCAAACCGTACTAGTTTCCCAATAATGACTAAATTTGTGAGATCCCTGTTTTTCTTGGCCTATCCTTTTCTATTGGCCTGAATCTTCGTCATGTGACTGTCCAACAAAGCCTGCTTGTGACTCATATATATGCAAAAGATGCTTTAGGCATCAAAACCACGTGGTTACGTTAAGAAAATGTTCCTAGTTTGGGTTAAAATAAGCATATTATTTAAGTAAGTATTGTTATGCACGGCAGTTATGTTACATTACGCATGTCAAGTAAGGTAAATACTTAACGTAAGTTTACAGACAATACCAAAAATAAACCCACATTGATTTTTGCTTTCTCGCTGATTTGGACACCACTCCCCCAGGTGAAAGCCATGCGTACACTGTCACTGTTTCTATTATGTCACACGACTTCTTCCTTCGACACTGCAGTCTCAAACTTTGGCATCTCACATTTTTGGGAGCCATGAAGGAGAAACTAATACATTTAGCGATGTGGACCGTAGTTATTTTACATTTTGATTTGAAATTGAGCTGACCACGAGCTAGGGAATCTGTGATCGCAATACAAGCTGAATGACTTTGTGGTACTTTGTTTATGAGTGACTTTTTCTGTCAAGAGTATGCTATCTTACAAACGATCTAAGGAAATGGTGCACTAAACGGTGCATTACTAGGTAAATGGGAAAAAAAAAAAAAGATGCCATATGTGATTACAGAGTGTGATAATCAAAGCTGTTTTACTACCAAATTGTTACTGTATTATCTAAGCAGGATGAAATCAGTAATATCAAGCTATCAAGACAAGCAGCATTTAATAGTGCCAAACCTGTCAAATTGAATCCAAGTATTCATTACAAATAGTTAAAAAGGAAAAAAAGGGGATAGCAGAAATAGGAGAAAATGTAGGTACTAATCTTCCTCGGCCTGTACTATACATAAACAGCAGGTGCATAGCTATGCAGTAAGTAAAACACACTTCCAATGAGGGCTGAAGACAGCAGCTGGCCTTTGAATTTTTAACTGAAATCAACTACAAGATTGTGAAAACAGTATTGAATAAAACACAACTAATGATAATGATTAGCATTACCAATCAGACAGCAGGTATTGTACTCGGTCAATGAAATGAGTTACAATGTCCCTGATGCCAAGAAGAAACTAAGTATTGAATAAAACGAGTACAGAACAAATGTAAGACCTCCAGAAAAGTTATTGGTCAGTCAAAGGTATTTAGAGGGTGGATAAAAGATATCTGTCAATGTTTTGTTTTTTTCACAGATCTATAACAAAATGTTGATGCCGCGGAAGTATTTAACAAAATCTTCACCTAAAACAAACTGCTAATGGCAGAAGGAACCTTCTTTGTTCCAAATAAAAAATCAACTGTTAGTTTTTGGCTAATGTCTGACTCTGACTACTTAAATAAGAAGACTATGTTTAATAGCATTGTTTTGAGGCAGGAAATAGTGATAACAAAATGCTAATTCCCCAGTAGCTGTGTATGAGTGGTGCAGATTGATGAAAACTTTGAAGTATTTCAGCTTATATTTAGTTAACATTGTTTATTTGTTGATTGATGTTGGACCAGTGTTCAAAAGTAAGCTTTATTTGATTCTGCCTGGTTTCAATCAGCCATTAAAACGTCTCTTAAAAAGTTGTATCAAAAGTACAAAACTCAGTGTGTATTTCAGCTACTGTATCATTGTAAACCCTGACAAAGAAATTCAGCAACACATGGGAATGTCTTTGTATTTGTGATTTTGCACCAGGCTTAGCCAGGGACTGCTTTAACCTATTACCAACTTTATTTGCAAAATACTCGTGGGTTGGAATTTAATTGAAACCCAATTCAAATCACAGCATGAAAACTCTAATAACAGTAAAGGGCTCGTCTTTAAGAGCTAAAGTTTATAGAAAATGCATCATTTCCTTTACACCTTCTGTTTAATCACCATTTTAATTTAAAAGGGGCCCCATTAGATGAAAGGCTGAGGAGGACGCAGTGCTGTATAATGACATTGTGATAAGAAAAACAAATACTGTGCAGCTCAGAATGAGTCAAACTGCAAAACCAGAGATGCCTGATTCATCCGTGAGCTTTGGTCAAACGACCTTGCTCAGACTGACAAGCAAAATGAGTAGAAGGTTCTTGGCTGTGATATTTCAGTGCTTACAAGAAAAAGTACTTGTGTTCTCATTTGCACCACGATCACAGCTTTTCTGGTTCAGCAAACAACAGTTCTTTCAAAGGCTGTGCTTATTTAAGGGCTCCCAATTGGGCAGTGACCTGCCGGCTGGGCAAAATGTGCGTTCATTTTACCCTACTCTCCTGACATGCCCACTCTATCAATAGAAAAAACAGCCAACAACAAATACAGAAAGCTACATGTCAGAAGAAAATCTGAAGAGCAAGCACTCCTTTATTGAATAGCCAAAGTACTGAAGAAATATCGGGCAAACATTCAAATACCACATACTCAACCTGATCCTGAATAAATACTTATCTATGAAATCATGATTGTCCACTCATTGCTGAAACATGCTGTGAACTAGATACTGTATATTAAAAAATTGGTTATTTTTCAAGTGTCTTTAAAATGCTCACTCAAATGCCTTTTTGTAGATTAAAACATTATTTAACAAATTATTAAATCTCGATGCGAGAGATAACTGGTACAAAATGCTCAATTGGACTCTGTGAGAAAACGCCAATCGTTGTATAAGCTTGCAAAAAATAAAAAACATAGATGGCAAGGTTTCACTGTTTGCAATTAATCTGGTTGTGGTATGTCTTCATTTGTTCATTGTTTTAGCAAAGTTCAAACAATTTTGCGCTCTGACACCACTCATTCTTCTTTTATTGCTATTTACAGGAACCTCTCCCTTGGGCAACGCACCAGTGATGTCATCAGCCATCAAGGCCAGTCACAAATATCAATATGTTTAAAAACAAACTTCAGAAGAACTGGCAGTGACTGGATCTGGATTTGAAAAGGACTGGAACAGACTTACTCCAAACAGTAGTGACAACTGAATTGTATTCATTACCGGCTCAGCAGGTATAAATAATATTCTCTATCGCACTGCTAGTCTACTTCAAGAGCATAAAAAAGATTAGGTTTAGTTGAAGTCCATTAAACATAAATCGTAAATGGTAGGCTTTAAATTATTAGATTCAGGTTAAACATACAAAATTTGATCAGCAACTACATTTAGTAAAATAACAGACTCATTAAATGCTTTGCATAAGAATGCATTTCTTATTAGCTCACAGTGACACAGGATTCTCTGCTTTTTCCATTTAGGTCCTCAATTCTCAGCAATTACAGAGCAGCACAGTTGTAGCAGCATTTCATATAGTATATGACTTTGGTTTTAGAGTTCAGTAAATTTTATTGAGCAGGGCATAGATTCTAACCACCCTCCAGCCTTTTTTTTCCTCTTTTGCTCTGTAACAAGCTATGTGACTGCAGGTTGTCAATAACCTAAGCAGGCCAAATGACTGCAGGTCAGGGAACAACCCTAATATCTGCAGGTGACAATACTCAACCCTGTTCCACACACACTGGTTCAACTTGAAATTTTAACACTCAGGTTGTCCTAATCAGGTCTCAGAACAGAGAAACTATTTAGCATTTTATTGCTTTTATCCTGTGAACACGTCCTTTGTACTTGCATTTGCAAAGAGAGATAACAACATCCCAATACTGCAATCGATTACATATCAAATTTACAGATTGAACATAATCCCAGACTAGAGAGGACAAATGAACTAATAACAAAAAACGTTTTATTTATCTGGGTCAGAATTGCTGCAAAATGTCCACAAAACACCAACAAGTATGCTTCTAGAGACACTGGTGGCTTTTTCAATGCCCTTACTCCAGTCGTGAGCTTGGTCTAACCAAACCATAATTCACTGCCTGAATAGTATATGGGTCTGGCCATGCTCCATAGGGAATCATTTCCAGTCGTTATATCTTACTGGGTATAGATCGCAAGTGAATTTGAAACTATTGGAAAAGCCTTTAACCAACCAGCATTGACCACATTATGCAAATTGTACCACCGCTGCAGCTCCATTTAGAAATAAATGCTTGACTTCAACGTCATTACAGTTTGACACCCACACTGGTCGCTGACTGGTCCGACATTCAAAATGGCTGCACAGACATCAACGTAAACAGGGTTTTCAGAGTATAATCACAGTGAAGAAAACTAAAGCTGTAACGAATAGTCTCGCATAGCCACGTTATCCAGTCATTGAAAGAACAAGGCAGAAAATACAGCATTTTACCCCCCTTAATAATACATTGCCATTATTAAGCTCTTGTGCAGCACATGAACCAACAGTCAGTCCACTGAGGCTATGATAATCATTCCGAGGTTTCACACATGATTAACGGAAGACAAATCATAGCTTTCTTATGCATAATGGATATATAATGAGTTATTGTGCCCTTAATACTTGCTGTAACCTACATGAATCCATAGCAAAGCGCTCTATCCTCAACGTCACGCCTTTTGTTATTACCATAACAGTGAAGAAAAAATAAAACATTATGCATTGCATGTATCTTTCTGTAGAGTGAATAATTCTAAAGCAGCACAATCCCTTTTGGCAATATACATCACATGGGTGTACAGTGCAGTACTGTACATGCTGCTGTTTGATGGAGAAGACCAGTCACTAACATATCTCACTTGTACCAGCGCCTGGGGAGGCACGCGGTATTTCATGCTCCACTAAGGTCCTTCTAGCAGCGTATCAAAGAAAGCACGTGTGGTTTATGAACAGCATATCTGTGTGCTTGATTTCATTAGCGTACCAGACAGGCCTCTCACTCCTCATCACCTCACTGCCCTCTCCCACATCCACAAAAGAAGCCACTCTACCCAGCCTTTTCCAAGCCATGGAGGTTACATGCTGCATTCATTACTATTGCTTCTTAGACAGATCGAGCAATTACCAAGTGAAGGGAATTCAGTGTTAAAAGACAAAAGTGTTTCTCCAGTATATATTGTGGACTGACTGTGTCGCAGCTGGCTTGGAGGTTGAAATGGCTCCCATCCATGTGTTTCTCTGAGGCAGTTGGGGAAAATGAGGCCTCGTGCTCGAGAGATGAGAGCAGATCTGTTGCTTTGAAGCAGTGCACGATAGCTGTCAGAGTCAGTCATGGATGGGATGTTCCTATCCACAGCCTATTAGAGAGCTGTTTATCAATGCAGTTGCCAATCAGGCCAGCTCCTGGTTTGCCCGTTCTAATCTGGACTTCATAACTGCTACATATATTGCAAGTTCTGTTCATTATATGTGGCATTCGCTCCCCGATCCCACTCCTAATGTAATTCTGGAGAAGCCGCAGGTAAACTGAATGCCACAAGATTGCAATGATCTTGTCTGTGCAGATGGTAGCAAAGCTGTGTGTGTTTGTGTCAGTGGGGAAATGAGAAGGAGGACAGAGTGGCACAAAAATAATACAGCAAAAAAATACTACAAATATTCATCTTGCCAAAAGCGTACTCATACCACAAACACATTTTTTATTTGGTGTGCCAATGGACCGTTTGCTAAGTCACTCCCCAAACAGCATTTTGCCAACCATTAATTACTTCTCTTTGAAATAGTTTAGATGATTATTTTTACCATATTTGACACAGAAAAAACTGTAAGGAATGCATTTCAAATTATTTCTGTCTTCTTACAGTTGCTGCATACCTAGCTAGGAAGCTCGCCATCTACAGTAGCATCCTACTTCCCACATCATTGTATGGTGCTGCAGGTTGCGTTAAAGTTACCTCTGTTCATGACTAGCACATCCACTTTGTTGAATTTCTGAATGCAGTCAAGACTAACGTTAGCAGCCCTGCCCTCCTCTTTATTGAATTTGTGGATCTTTACACTCAAGAAACTCAAGCAACATTACCTGAGAGTAGTCACAGTTGACAAACAAAAGGCCTCATATTTGACCTTACTTACATTTGACCTATACTACTTTCTACGCTAGGATTTAGTAGCTTTGCACTGCAATGCAACAAAATCAATCTATTTCCATGTATACTACAGGGATTATTAGCTGGTAAGGATTCAGATGTTTTGCCTGGACATGCAGCTTTGGCTTCCGTCTTTAAGCTCAATATTAAGTATGTATACATCAAGAGCATATAAAAGACCTTTTCATAGGGTGTTACTCAGCTATCTCACTATAGCATTGTTATAAACTGCATTATGTGCTTAAAAGCTTGACTGGGTGCAGCGACTGTAACTAGGAGGGACAGGATTTTCTATGGCTGCTGAGTCTCCATTCAGTTGTTGGCATTGCTGGCCGTACTGTAGAGAGCAGTTTTTGTAAGATTAAATAGTTGATATATAAAAATGTTCCCTAATTTGGGCCATATTTACTGTATGTCCTGTTCTTTCCTATTGATCCCAGATACCTCTTCTTATGATTTATAATTTTTCGTTATATACCTGTAAATAGACAAGGACACTCTTTATTTTTCAGGCCAACCAGCCGTAAGTAAACTAAGCTTATCTTTTATTGAGATTAATTTAAAAGGTGTAATAGAAACTAAAGTCAAATTGGATTTTACAGTGAAAGAACAAAAGGTGGGCTCAAGTGCCCTGCATTTGGCTGTTGTTGGATTTTCTCATTTGCATAAAGTTCATCTGAACTGAACTTATGTCGGTCGACAAGCGACTGAGATGTCTCTGCCCGACGTCTGCCGCTGTGCTCAGACTGCTGCTCCTCGTCTTCCAGCGCTTATTTAAAATGAGAGCTGCCTCTGCCTCCTGTTGCGCAAAATGAGACACACTTGATCTAAAAATATGAAATGTTATTTGACTAATTCTGTAATGTGTGCTTTTTACACTTTAATAAACTATAATGAATGACTGATAACATATGCAGTGTGTGCGTGGATCACCGCCGTTGTCGTGAGTGTGTCGTGTTCCTTGCAAAATGAAACTGTCACCAGCATCACTTGCGGAAGGTGTGATTACATTAGGGATTTCTCTCATTTCAAATTCTGTTGTTTCTCAACACTTTGCAGAATATAGGCCTATAAATGTAATCTCAGTAGGATTTTGGACCAGGCTTGCAGTGGTTAATAATTCAGCTCAGAGCTGGAGGCTTGCGTTGAGGTGAACTATGCAGCAGTCTTGTTAAACATTCATGTTCTCGGCTGTGCCTCGCTCCTGGAAGGCATTTGACCACTAGAGCGATAACTCAAAAGGTAAAGGCTTCTCATAGATATTAATATCAATTTGATGTCTGTGGTGTCAAACCTGCCCCTACTCAACGATAGGGCTGTGCTACTCAGTCCTGCGGTTGTTTCTTTCTCTCCCAACTGCAAAAACAGCATGTGTTTGTTTGTGGGCTTTATGTATATTTACATTTGTTTGTTTTCAATTCAATTCAGTTCAGTTCAATTTCATTTATATATTATATAAATACAACTAAAGTTATTTCAAGGCACTTAACATAGTTCAGTCTTCACAACAGAAACTCACATTATAGAAAAGAACCAAAAAAAAAATTCAACAACTGTAACCACCATGTATTTCAAGTTGCTTTTCTTAACTAATTGACATGGCTGTACAACCCACACACCACTCATTGGCAACTCTGTACAGTAAGGAAGTGTGGATTCATGTCGACACAATGCCCATGTGTCCTGTCAATTTTCTTGAAGTGTAAAAAAAAAAAAAAAGTCTTAAGAATTAGAGGACATCTGCCAAGTGACTACAAAGCATTTCCAAAAAAGTACCACAACAAAGAAAACAATACAATGGTGTGACACTACAAGGTAGACTCATACGCAGCAAGCTCATTCCCATTAGGACATGATCTCAGCTAGGGAGCCTTTTTATTTTTGGCAGGTATTATTTTAAAATAAAAACAGCATCAATAGGAAATTGAGAAGTTTATAGCTTTCATTATAGTCGACAACAATGAAGATCCAGTATAGACTGAAGTGGAATAAATTTAGATGGTACAATCAGAAGTGACAGCTGCTACACACAATTTTTAAGTTTGCTAAATGTTTGTTTTTGTAGCACTAAATAAAAACAACCACAAAAACAATAAAGGCAATAATTGGTTTGACTTTTGCTTGGGAGGAATACTGCTTATATGTAAAAGTATGGGCACATCAATATCAATAATGGATGCGAGTTGAAAAGATTAAAGACGAGATTTTATTAGTTCCCTCAGACTTTTAAAGATGTAGTGCAGCATTGTTGAATTGTGTCTCCTTTACTGCAACCCAGAGCACGCTCATCAATCATGCTCACAGTACAACAACACAAATTAGTTCTTTTTGGGTGGCAGTGATTTATTAGAACGGCAGCTGGATATGCAAGACTAAATTGTTTTTCTGCACTTTCATAATTCATTTAATTCTCCAAACAATAATTTCCTGGCAGGTCAGTGTTGTGCTCAGGGTTTGAATTTTTCAAAGTGGTAGCTGATGTAATTGTTTTGGTTTTTTTTTTTCTACTCGCTGACTGAGGAACTGAGCCTGTGGCTACTAGTAACAACTGGTGGGTGATGCTGGCAATTTGACTCAGTCGTCTTTCTATTAAAGGTACCTTTGTAGCCATCTTGCAGTTTGTTTACTTCTAAACAGCAGTGCGCTGACAACTTATTACATCCCAGAACCACAGACAAGCCTGCGTACCAGCAGGCAGTGACCCAATTTTGGTCTGTCACATGTAGATCAAATACAGTCATAATACAAACAGTGTCTACTCTCAGAAAAGATGATTATTAATAATGTATTAACAAGATAAAAAACATTTGCCTGTTTATCGGCTAGCATTTACCAAATGCAGTGTGAACATTTGCCAAAATCAGAGTCGCTTATTACAAAAAGATTCAACAGTTTTGTCCTTCCTGAATCCCCTGCTGTTGTTCAGACCAACATTTTCTACCACTGCTGTTAAGTACTCAATCCTAAATTGTTTTGTCAAAATCTATTCTAATAGAAACTAAATTGCTGCCTCAGTTATGTTCAGTGGCAACTTCTGTTCAAGTGAAGGAAGTGCTCTGGGCCTCTCCTCTCTTTTTCTCCAAGTGAGGAAATAAAATTTTTACAGTACTCTTGATCCAGTTGAAATTAATTTAAAATTTTTCAGAGATTGAACATCCAATTATCTGTAAAGCATATGTAATGCACGAGAGCCAATAAAAACTATTCAAAATTCACTTGGAACTATTGCATTATTAATTGCCTTTTTGAAATATGGAAGAACGACAGTCGCATATACTAATAGATTTTTAACGACTATTGTAAAAACATGTTCCATCCCAAACAAATGGAGTGGTCAAAGTTGTCATATTCAACAACATAATTTGATTCACAATGTTAACTCAAAGCCTTCTTTTGATCTGTTACCGTTTGCCCCGATAATGTTACTGCATTATGCGTTAATTTCATCTCAGGTGTGGTTTCGGTTTGGTTAAGAAAAATGTAAGTAAATATTTATAAACACATCTTTGGACCTTTGAGTATTTAGCCAAGACCACAATCTTTCCCAAAAAAAAAAAATATTTAGAGGCCAAACCAAATCTACCTAAACATAACCTTTCACCAACTGAAGCACGCTTTTATTGTCATATCAATACAATATTTATATTGCAAGACCAAATATTGCAGGGAAAACAAATTCAATACTGTCTCAGTCGAAATTAACGATGAAACTAAACCTAAACTAAAATAGATTGGCTGTTGCAGATCAGTAGCATTTAATTGTGACTTCTCAGAGACAGGATTGCGTAGGGATGAAAAGATCGATTTTTTTTTTTTCTCTGAAGTTTTCCAAATAAAAGGAGGGAGAACAGTGACTGGTCCTAAGTTACAGAGTGCTGCCACTCGCTCTCAATTCAGGCCCTGTCTCCAAGTCCTTTCGACAACCCCAGCTGGCCCTTGAGCTTGAATTGTTTTTTCCATCTTGTTTGCAGCCACCGCAGATGGTTATTTGGCTATGCTCAAATGATAAGGCTTTATCTGATATTTTTGATATCCAGGGTGTTTAGAGCAGAAAAACAGAAATCAGATATGACTCTGATTTAAAGTCTGTTAATATTCTAGATTTTTCTTACTAGTCAACTAAATCCAAGAAAAATCCTAAATCGACAATGAACTGATCCTCCTCACAAGTATTGTTGATGTAGCCAAAGCCTAATATAGAGTATTCCTCTCAACTATAGACCTCAACTGTTTTCCAGAAACCATTAAAAATACATCAGTAAGCCACAGTGTTGCACTGGGTGACATGTTCCTTCATTACAATGAACATGGCCTTTGTTCAAAGTTATAAGATTGCCTCAGTAGGCGCGAATGGACTTGGGGCAGAGAGCGACAGATGGGGGAAGCCAGAAAATATTCAGAGACTGACTAATGCATGGTTTTGTTCTTTTCATGGAACATACTGACAATTAAAGATAATATAGAATATACTCAGTCTTTTTCCTGTAATGCAGGTGTGAACTGGTGTCCGATGAAAAATAACTGGATACTGTGTGGGCATAAAAAGACTGCACACATTCTCTACAAGCTGTTCCTCGTCTCAGCCCCTCGTCTAGTAATATTACCTTTCAGGGCCAGTTCCAATTTTAAAACTTTTGAATGGATTTTAGTGCATTATAATAGACATGTAACGATCATTATACTGTATAATGGCCCATAGTTGGACACTTATTTTATTCACAATCTTTTATTCACAAGGCTTATAGAGGTGACAGACTATGATTAAATCCATAGTAGGGGATATAAAATTACTACATCGCCATCAATATGACTTTATTTCCTGATTATATACTCTGTTTACCTCTTGTAGTGTTATAAAGGTACAATCAAAGCGATATGATATAAAAAAAAAGTCTTTATGGATGAAATGTAAATGAAAGAAGCAGTTGTGGCATACTGTAAATGCTTTTGATATATAATTTACATATTCAGCACTCTTTCATCACAAATGTATGTCCATGACTCGCTGGTTCAGAGTGTAACGAGCAAAATATCAGGCTTACAGTAGATGCAGTAAATCTGATTAACTTATTCCCTTTTAATTCCCCAGAAAAATCCCCATCAATGAACATCCCCGATCTCAACTATAAACATGGGAATATGCTAAAAAAAAAAAAAAAAAAAAAAAATTCTACTCTGATGCCTGAATTCTGATATAAAAAGGTTTATTAATTATGGTATCACAGATGTTGGCAACCAGTAGCAAAATTTTACTCATAATATTCAAATGCACGTACTGTATGTTTGGTGCTTTGAGTTGTGGGTGGGACCATTTCTTAAAACTGCCCAGAAGCATGCATTTTAACACCAAGCCTGTCAAATCTAGATATGTAAACATACGAGACTTCACACAGCAACAAGGGCATGAGGGCAGATATCTATCACATAGATGACACCCCAGGATTGTCTTTAAGCTTTCTTGGCATCGCACACATAAATTAGCCTGAGCCAAACTCGGATCAGTCAATTATGCCGGGGGCGGTGATTAGTGTTTGAACACAACCGTTTTGGAGGGGGGATTATCCCTGTCAGCCAACAGAGGACCCCAACCTTCACCTTTACAAGGTGAAAATCTTGACTTTAGCTATAGGTGGAATTGAAACTCTGCTCATGTCATCAGGCCGATAAATTACAACTACAGCTCATGTAAATTAACTTTTGTTGTTTCATGAAATCATCGACAATGACAGCTGAAGGTGAGCCCAGAGAACAAAGACAATTTGTACCATTAACATTTATTAAAACCAGTATATTTTCTCTGCCTGCTCATATGTGATTATGGATAAAGCCTTTGGTTGTCGAACAAAAAATTAATTGACAGTTGTGATATTTTTTTTTTTTTTTTTTAAAGTCACGTATCAAGCCAAAAACAACAACATAAAAAAAACGTGTTAGCTTTTCAAATGTGATGAATTACTAATCTTTTCTGTTCATATCTTTGTATGGGATTTTGACTGTTGGTTGGACGAAACAATTTGAATATGTTATCTCAAAATCATGGCTCCTAAATGGGCTTTATGATGTTTTATAGATTAAATAATTAGTCTACTAATCAAAAATAAAGGTAAACAGATTAAATAATAGTGGAAATAGTTGTTAGTTGTTGTCCTGGTTGTCATTTTCTGTCAAGTAGTCACCTACTTTTATATCACCCACTAGTTAGTGAACTGCCATTTTGAAGTCTTGAGTCAGGCATTTTGGCCATCACCATCTTGGTTCTTTGAAGCCATAAATTAAGCGGGGGAAGGAGCGTGTAGCGGATCTGACTGACACTGTTCCTGCTCACCTTTACCACAAACCTGACTGCAACCAAAGCATGATAATCAAACCAGGCACGCTCTCAAACATGCTGCTTTTTGAAGCATAATATGTAATTAATTATAGAACTATTTTCATTGGGAGTGAATCTAATGAATGACACCATAATGACTTGTGGAAAAAAAGTATTGACTTTGACTCTGACTGAATTTGATGGTTTTCAAATGGCAGTCTATTGGAGAAAGAGCTTTTTCAGAGCGAGCCCCCAGTGGTCCTGAGTGGTATTACAGTGGTACTCTTCTCAAACTTAACTTTTCTTGATTGCTCACATGCAGGCAGCAGTGATGAGACTACATATTCACAAATGCTGCTTTAGCTAAAGCAGATCTGCCATATTTTGTTTTTAGTGGATGTTTGAAATACAACCCTGTCTCGTAGAAATTACAGCAATAACTGTCAACTTTAAATACATTGAGAGAAATGTTATTCTCTATCTTAATCAACATAACGGGGAAACATTTATAATTAATCTATTGCATAAGGGACACCCTCCATCCACCTCTGACGTCTGTGTAATAGTGTGTAGTGAACATAATCCATGCAGTGATTGGGTTTCCTTTTAAATGCATTTGGCAAAACAAATTAACAACATATAAATGTAATTTTCTAGCAAGCAAAGTGGTTTAATTTCTATTAGTGTGTTTGTATTAATAATGTCATTTGTTATGAGGAATTTATTTTCAAGTTTTCATGTACTTACCTCCATATATCTGTTATCTCCAAGCTGCTTGGCTTCTTGTCTCATTTTCTCTGCAAAAAAAACAAAAAGAAAATAGAGCTTGTATTAATTCATGATACATATCAATGTTGAATTGGTAAGCTTGGCAAGCTTTTAAAAGACTGGCTGTTGTGAAACTGGGGGGACTGTTGGGTTTACACATCCTCTGCATGGTGTCATTTTTGCCATTTGGTGAATGTGGGCAGTGTAAATTTCACACCCTCCCTCCTTTCTTAGCTCTGTTTTATAGAATTTGCTATACAGTGGAGGTTTTCCACACACTATGGTAAAGACTGTTTTTGTTTCGTTCAAGTCATGGATTATCATTGATTATGAAAAGGTATTCTGTGGTAGATGGTACAATAAGACACATTTATTCACCAATAAAGAGCGCCATTCACATTCATGTGTTCGCTTTCCTCATCCCATCTCACCCTGCTCTTCCTTCCTTTCTTACAGTCATCTAAGGCTGTTTATCTTTCTTAATCTACTGTATCTGTTCTTCGATCGTCTTGCTGATGCAAGGCGAGGTAACCCGTGAGGGAATTAACAGGTGAAATGTATGCTCTTTATCTCCAGCATGGCTGTGCTGCATTGCTCTCTTCCATGCACAAACCCAACTAATACCTTTCTCACACTGCGCAAACAAGAAGTTTATATAATTAACTTTCAAAGACATTGTTGAACCAACCCTACATTATGGAGGAGAAGGGGAGCTAAGCGCATTTCCCCCATAACTCTAGGGGATTAAGGTAATGACACAGAAAGACAGGAGTAGACAGGTGGCCTGCAAGGACTCTCCTCCTATTTCATATTGTAATGAAATTGAATTATAAACCTCCACTAATCTCTTCCACAAAGGTTTGGAAGATATTCTGCACCTACAGGTGTATCAGATCCCTCCTATCAGCATAACTTATAAAGTCTGATTTATATTTCTTGTTAAAAGACGTACTCCTCCTGGCACACAGCGCTTCCTGCAGCAAATGCAAAGTTCTATCTGTGAATTTTGCCTTTAACATATATTATTTATCTAATGGTCTACACTAAATTCTCTTTAATTTTTGAGATAAATCTAAATACAAAAGTAATGTGTGCGCTAAATTATAGTTAGACAATTTTATACATGGATGTAAACTATAACTGTTTTGGGAAAAACTGTACTTCCTAAACCAAACCCTTGATTTTTTTAGTACGTCACGGCAGCTCGATTATATCCCCTAGCAACAGGTGATGGGGATGTACTCATCTCACATGGCGATAACCATTACGCTCACATACCCAAAGCTGCACTTTGTCCAGTCCACAACATACACATTTGCCTCTATATGAATCTGCAGCGGGGGGGTAAGTTTCAAACTGCATGATTCTCTAAATTTAGTTCAAGGCCATGCCATTCAAGTAGGTAAACTCATAACTGTCAAAGCCTGTGAAAGAGAGGTGGAAAGAGACAGGAGAGCAGCCATCATCCTGCAGATGGTGGCTGCATTATTCTGTATGGAGGAGCCCCTCAGCATGTTTATACTCATTCAGTGAGACAGCTGCGGGCATTTCGAGCCTGCCTATGCCTATGTTTCTCCTAGGCTCTCTAAGCCAGCCCCATTCATCATCCTCCAACAGCCCTGCTCTAATTGGGCTGCATCCCCACCTGCTGTCACTCACCACCTCCTCCACATTGCGCCAGAAGAGATACAGATGTACCTGGTCCGGCACAGCCCTGTCGCAGCACACCAGTCTGCATTTGAATCGCATATGGGGGCAGCTGAGCCCCAGAAGCTACACTGAGCTGATCCCAGATACTGCTCTTTCCTTTTCTTTGGTACCAGACTTTCCCTCCGTTCTGTGGAAGCCCGGTAATGATGTGGTCTACCAGTGGAGACGGGCTGCAACACTCCAGGGCTGGAGGCATCGTCATTGGGTACCTCTGTCTTCCAGTTTGGCCAGGGCATTAATTATTCCTCCTCACTGGGTAACATGTCTCTTAAAGTTTGGCAAGGACTACTTTCATAATAGCTCTGGTCTTATTTGAGCCGATCCTTCCACTTCAGATAAGAAATGCAGATACCCTTTAGCTACCAAGCACAGCCAGAAGACATCTAATGAGCCTTTGAGATTTCCCTGCTAAACCTACCATAAAATGTCCAGAGTGCACGGAGACATGGCTTCAATTTGTTTGAAAGAAATTTCACGGTTTTGAGTTTCAGCATAATAGACAAGAAAGCAACGTAGAGTCTCATTTTCTCAATTTGATTTTATTAATAAATAAAGGATTACCACTTTTGTTCAACGGAAGATTGGGTTAAGATTTGTAAGGGCTTTGCTTTGTCTAGTTGGGCTAACCGAGAGGGAGATTTGCATTTGTTCACGCTGTTCCTTTCTTGATTCTGCATTCTGTATACTTTAACCTCCTGTCAAACATTGGAAATATCCTTGTCCATTCCCATTAGTGTCTGACAGAAGACGGGAGGGGGGATTTTATGTGAGTACAGCACACATTGTAAGTGACACTGGCTGATAATACCAAGTGCTTGGGCATGTTCAATATCATTCTGTGATGTATGTCCATGTAGTTCAAACTGAGCTGATGATCATTAACAATGTACAAAAGTAAAAGGAGAATTCAACAAGTTACGGTTTCTGTGTCCAGCAGAGAGTTTTATAAGAAGAGCTCTTCATGACAACAACAAAAAAGGAGTTAAGTGTCTCTGGTATACCATTGACGAACATTTTTCTTCTATAATACGAGGTGATTGTAGTTTATGGGGAGCATACAAAGAACAGACTTTGCTACCAGAGTTCGGGGCTCACATCTTGAGTCTCAGGTGTGGTTAAGTTCAGGTGACAGTCCCTTCACATCTATCTTGTTTGGTCTGGACCTTTGGGCATTTCAATTTGGTCCGCACCAAAATGACAGGTGTGAAAAAGGCCCCAGACCATGATTGGTTCCAAAGGCCCAACATTTTGTCAGACCAAAAGAGGTGGTCTCGGTCCAGAACAAACGGAAGAGAGGTTCAGTTCGTTTGCAGTGTGAAGACACAGTAAAAAGAAAACTACATGTGACAAATTGGCATTTTTCCATCACTCTGTAGAATTACTACAAAATGCATAACATACTTTTGAACTTGAAAACATCCAATCAATGCTTTTTTTTATATATATATATATATATATATATACATATATATTTAAAACATATTCAGCCACCTAAAGTCATTCAACTACTTCAAGCTAAAGGATAAATCACGATACAAGTTTATGAATATTCTCCTTCAAAACATCAATTCTCAAAAAAGGAGTCATGTTTTTATTTTTATTTTTATTTTCTTTTTTGGATGGTTTAGAAGTCAACATGAAAACAGCATAAAAGTGTATAACTTATTTTCTGAGAGGAAAATATGTGCTGGTAGTAAGGCTATAATAATAATAATATTATAGTGGCACCAGAATGAATCTGTTGATTGAACAGAAAATAAACGGAACAGTAAAGGCTACCGGCCAAACTCACAACACGCCAACATTTGTCACACAGTCGTTTACAAATTAATCAATATCAAATATAGGGGAACCTGCACATGTACATCATGACGACAGGACATGGGTCTGTCATGCAAAGTTCTTTAGTGGATTTGCAAAATTTCCATGTGAAACCGAAAATAACCAGAACAAATGTTTAACAAATGTAAAAAGAATAAGGATTTTATGGTTCGTGTAGTCGTCAGTGTAGATTTTCTTTCCACCAAAATCTTTCCTAACGCTTTACCAAATGCTCTCAGTGCCTGAACATAACCACAAACAATCTTGAGTGGATATTGTAGGAAAACCAAAGTACATTTTACTGATGCGTTCAGTGACAGTCTGAGACAAGGCAGATAAAGTGGTTAGAAACATCTCCTTATGTTGATTAAACAAATGTTTCAGGGGGCATTGACGTTCACCTCAGAGATTTGTTGAGACAAAATCAAGTCAAGTAAATTAAAATATAAGACTCGTAAAGAGCTGCAGTGAGGAGGCTCAAATATTGCTCTATTTAATTGAATACACAATGTCCTATGCGACCATATGCTGCTGCCACATCCTGTCTACGAACTTTTGAGACATGAAAGTTTGAAATGTCAATTTTTATGTTTCAGGCTACATAAACAAGAATCCTTGGCTGCTTCCTGGAGACAGCATTATGGTTTAAGTGATCTAACCATAATGAGGCGTCAGCTGTACGGACAAAACACAGGATGTTGACTTTGATTGTAAAAACACAGAGCAGTTATTTTAAGTTGCTTTGTATTAATGCACAGCTCTCTGCAGGCACGGAGTGTACTGTATGAACAATCACACAATACGCTGATACACCACACGTGTGTGTGTGTGTGTGTGTGTGTGTGTGTGTGTGTGTGTGTGTGTGTGTGTGTGTGTGTGCGTGTGTGTTTCCAGCTCATCTGTCTACTTGTGTGAGGTAATTCTGCTAATTATTCATAATGCACAAGTACCTGTTAGTAAGTGGAGGATTTTCGGGACTCACTCTGTTAATGAGGTCAACCTGGTACTCATCATGTAACTACATGATCACAAAACCTGTGTTTTTCTTATACATATTAATGACAAATAAATTGATTAGTAACAACTAGTTAACTAAGAGAAACAACAGAAATAATTCCATGGAATAATCTAAAAAAAGGTGCAAAGACAGCAATACAATATTAATATGACACGGTTTTATGTGATTTTAAAAAATTCTGAAAAAACTTTTTTATTTTCATTTTGTGAATCATAAAGGAATCAAGCATATTTGGTGCATTGACCACACGTCCAATTATATTAACAATATCATTTGATATTTTCTTGTCATCGAAATCTTGAATTAGTTAAATTAGGACATATTTTCCATTTTCCATCAACTGAAAACCATCTGTTGAGGTCCAACCCAAACTGCTGAGTGTTTGTTCGGGAAACTCAGAAAACATTTAAACATCTGTTCAGTTCACATCCACACAATAAAAGGTTTAACCTCAAAATCAAACATTTCTCTGAACATTCTGAAGTGAGATAAACATAGTTTTGAGGTTTTTAAATCACGTCTTCTTCTTTAGTAGACTTTGGTCCATTTTTATTTGTAGAATAGGTACTATTTGTCATGAATGTTTTTCCAGTTTGTCTTTTTCAAAATCACTCAATGACTTGTATTGTTTTTTTTTTTTAACTATGCCAGTATAATTATTGCACTTCTTTATAAAATTCAATCCATTAATATCAGCACTGGTTCTTTGATTCTTCTCATCTTTGATTTCATTGTCTGAACCCCAAACACTTGCTAATTTTTGGTACCATATACATTTACTAAAGGTTTGCTCTTGTAAAATCACGTGCAAACTCCACACCACCTGCAAAAAAATGTCCAAGCAGATCTCCTAACGACGTGCAGTGTTTTTATTTTTCGCCTAATATCTTGCCATCTTCTCATAATTTAATCTATTGAATTTTTTGTTATTCCCACGGCATTGACTTCCTAGCTGATAATCTCCTATATAGTGTTTTGTTCTTGTTATATAAATATTTATTCATTTCAATGGAATCAGATTTCTTTTTCTGTCATTCTGTTAGAACATCTGGAATCACTTTAACTTTTGGAATAAACACGCAATTTTGAACCCTTTATTTGAGATCTTAGTAAATCAGGCCCATAGTGTGTGCACTGGGAAGAAAAAACAGTCCAAAACATCAGAAACTAAATTAATTAGGAATGCCCGATAATACTGGCACGTCATCAGTATCAACTGATATCGGCTTTAAAATTAAATATTACCATCGGTCTCCACATACACACCACACTCTGACAACCCTATCAACACACCCACACCATTTTATTTGCATACATTTATCCACTGCCCACAGTGCTCCATAATACAGCAGCAATGCTTATTGAGGACATCAAAAAAATAACATGTATTTGCTACATAGCCAAAAAAAAAAAGCTTTATCTGGTGGAAAATAGTAAAAAAAAAAAAAAAAACTACCATTTTGAAGTCACGACTCCAGAATGAAAGCCAAATACATAAGAATGAATGATTCTATGCTGTAATGGAAGATAGATCAAAAACGGCAGTCATAATGGGTTTCAATGGGGACATTTAGTCCTTTAGGTACTCAGTGTAACTATTTAGTGTACACCATACACATATCATAGGAACTGAGGGGGAAATACTAAAATTCATTAAAAAAAAAATACACACCCATGGACAAATGTATGTGGTTTTAATACACAACCAAAGTAATGCAAAAAGCAAAACATGAAAGTCCCAAAAGGTGCATCAGGGTGAAGAACCTTGATCCCAATCATTCCAACAAATTTGAGACGAACAAAGACAATATGTTCATATATCAGTATGTATATAACCATAAAAATGGGTGGAAAATACTGGCATATTGAATATTGGTAAAAAAAAAAAAAATCCAACCGTGTACACATTTAATGTTTCTTCAAGTTTAGTCTATTATTGGTGGTTGGCAAACAAGCTTACAGGTGCAGTACCACCAGCTACCACTAGTAGCTGGACTGGCATCCACATGGTGAGATAGACTTATTTCTAAATATGGTAATGGGGCAGTAGCTGTGGGTAACTATACTCTATTTTCCTATTATTCCGCTTTGTAAAAGGTGGCATTTAAATGACAATGTATAGTCCTATGACGACAAACAGCATAGACTGGACAGACGCAACCAAAGCTGCTGCAGGTTTAGTATTCCAGCTGACAGCATGTTTGTCAGACGATCAAACAGTATGAGCGTACTTCCTTGGCACCCATTTACATCATTTCCATGTAATTACAGCCTTCAATCAAAACTGCTTATGTGTGTCAAACATAAGCATGAGGAATGAAGGTATTTCTTCCTGATGTGTTTTTTTTTTTATTATTATTACGCGCACATGACCCAATGTAAACTGTCAGCATCATATATCATGATGCATCACAATTGTGCAACTTTGTGTGTGCTATTATTACAGACGGTATGTAATCAAGGTAGGTTTAACTTTTTAAGTGTTTGGCCAGTGGTGTAAACGTACATACACAAAGCCAGTAAACAGAACAGAAATGGGCAAACACAACACACAAAACAATGCATCATCCAGAGATGATAGCTCCTCATCATCTGCTTCTACCCCTCCCTAAACACACAAACAGACACACACAGGAAGGAAAAACAGCTGCGCAAGTCTACCCCCACTTACATCACACACACACACACACACACACACACACACACACACACACACACACACACACACACACACACACACACACACAGATAAAGCAGTAGAGATCATATGAATAAATTAATGTGTGACAATGAAACATATGAGACAGTAATCCCAAATACTAACATTACACATGGGGCAGATTTAGTGGCAGCTGTTAAGACACATTAATGGAGGAATGAAGGATCGCTTAAACCTTGTTTTGATTTTTGACTTGCAGTATTCCTTACGTCTTTTTTCCCCCATCTTTTCTTGTACTCAGTTGTCTGCATTTATTGGCTTAAAAATATAGAAAAAAAAATGTCGCTATGTCAGTAGCAAGTTATCATGAATTTCAGCAATGAGTAGGGGTCACTCATCACTTTGAAATTGGACCCTAGAAGAAAGTCTCCTGTTTTAAGTGGCGCTCACTCTGAGGGCTCGTGTTGCATGTGTGGAGATATGCTAATGAGGACATGCTTTGATTGGGCCACCCACATCAGTGACTCCGGCTGACAAAGGTGCACAAGGCTGCATCCGCCAGCCTCATTAAAGCCCTGTCCAATTATAGAATAGTAATTGATCGTCTGCTTTGTGTGTTTCTGCCCTCTCTCTTTGTCTCCAAAGTATGCTCGAGGTCAATTTAAAATGCATCAAAGCTGTAACATAGTTAAATCCCCACAGACAGTTGCTGGCCTTCCTTGGCTTTTTGTTAAGCTCGTACAAGCACCTGCGTACTAAGTGTTGTCCCCGTTTTCCAGTTTATCATAGCCTCCCCTCGCAGCGTCATCTTGAATCGTCATTCCCAGAGGACTGTAAGGGTGAAATATGAAGGACTCCTGTTTGACATGTAATAAAGTGCATCTAAAACATGACTATTCTGCAAATGAGGCGACAGATGAAATAGCTTTTGCCTGTGCTAGAAATAAAACGTGACAGAATCTGTACATTCTCTCAGATAATAAATGGTAGAGGAAGCCAACATATGTAATTAGTATGATATAGTGGTGTGTTGATGGTATATTTATGTGTTTATCTTTGAGCTTATGTGTATATTGCAGCACAGGGACCTGTAAGAGTGACTCTATGTCAGTCAACCACAATGAAATCATACTTTGAGCAAATATTCCCCACCCTTCCGCCGGTCTATTGTTCCAAACTGGGAGAAATGATTTGTTGTTTTCTTTCAGATGAGATGAGACAAGGTGGCATGGGATCCTGAACTCTCCAGCACAAATAGAGAGAAATAAACAAGGAAGCATGCTTGTCACAGCCGCCGACAACCATCAGGATGTCGAAACAACACCGGCACAAACACAGCAATGCCTTCAGATCTCCATATTTAGATACGTGCAGTGCGTGTAGGCACATGAGCCAGCGATTCTGAACAGACTTGCAGAGCCCGGGCTCTCACACTGACAGGGACTAAGTTCAACTGATTCTTGACTCGATCAGTAGCAAAGGTCTAATTCATCTCTCAATTAGATCTCTCCTGCTGTACTGCCTTGGCCCTTCATGATTTGTATGCCAACCAAGAGGGCTCCGCTGCTGCCCCATTATGAATAGAGACACTGCCTTGTGTGGTCTCATTATTAAATAAGTAAGGGGATGGAGGAGGCAGACAAACGTTTTTAAGCTTCGTCGGGGAAGACGCCATGGCCATTAGAGCCTGAGCATTAACAACGGTAAGACACAACACAAACCAGAAGGGGGGGTTGAGAGCTGGATGTGGCGGGGCTTTGGTGGGTGGAGAGAGAGAGGGAATGAGCTGGCTGGACAAGAAAGAGGGAGCTGTAATTATGGTAATATTGCCACCTTGTTATTATGGCCTGTATTGCAAGAGGTCTGGCTGTGGATGTAGCTCAATCAAAAACACAGAATCAATGATACAGCCGGTTCATTTTGTGAAGGCCTTACCTAGCTTTCTATTGTGTTTGTAAAGCTTATTCTGCGGTATTTGTCACTGAGGATTACTATAATTCACTGCTGCATCAAAACAAAGGGATGATAAATGGCAGTTAAAAATCATCTCTGCGCTTCACAACCGCCTGGACATCCTCTATGGCAGGACTGAATGAATTAAATGCAATAGGAATTGTGCCTTCATTGAAGCCATTTATTACAATGATGAAAGCTCTTAATTATCAATTTTGTTTAAGCACATCTGAAGGCTTTGTGTTGCACACTAATGGATGCCACCGGTGAAGCCAGTCGCTCAGATTTGTGTCAACGAGTCATTAAGCCGCCTTTGAGGGAAGTCAGCAATCTGATCCATCATGACAATAATGAGACGAAGATGGACTCATCAATTTCACTCTCCCAAGCACTGCGCATTAAGTATGGATAACAATCAATGTCTTTTCCTGTATGACCCGCTTTTAACATCTTCACCTCTCCACAGGCTTTTGTCGCCTCTTTCAAAGTCTAACTTCATCATTTGTTTCTGCGGTCGTCTCTATTCCTTGATTCTTTTTACACCCTCCTTTGCATGACAAACAGATGGATAAATCTCCAGCCAATGTGGCACCAAATATTGCAAAGTTATGGCATATTTTATTTGCATTGTTTACTTGCACAGATTTTTTTTTTTTTTTTAAAGAAAACCAGTCAGAAAATTATGATGTGCATAATTAAATGATTAAGTATTTTGGTGTTCTATCGAGGCACTTTTGATTTTTGTTGAATAAATAAAGGTTGAAAATTTAAACTGTGCTGTGTATCCTCTGCACGAGCACAGAAACGACGTGAAGGCATGACACCAGAGGAAAGAGAGTGGTTTGACAAACTTAATTTGTTTTTCTGTATCTTTGTCTCAAGAGATTCCCTGGATCTAAAATGCAATAAACTGCCTTAAATTGCTTTGTTTTGATATGAATCTTCTTTGTACGGTCAAACAGCTCTTGATTTTTCATCCTCCTCAGAATACCTCATCTCAAAGGCTACCTTAATATGCGATTGTTCATTTAGCCTTTAGGGAAATTGTATCCACCTATGACCCTCAGGCAGCTCCAGCAGTTTCCATTTCCTCAGTCTGCAGTTCATCATGAAGCTGGCTGATCATAACCCGCACTTAATGATTCATGAACAGAGAAACTAATGGAGTACTTTACACGTTGTAATCGAATGAGGCCATTATGGTGAAACTAGCTGCTTACTGGGGACTTTGATCAAAGACAGACTCAGGATATGATCATGAGAGGCATCAGATGTGGAGAGACAGCACAGACTGACATCAAGCTTTTGGACTGAGGTCCACATTAGCATGTCTTTGAAACAGGGGGCACATGCTGGTACATATTTACTCTCAGAACCCAGGGTCATAAAAATTATGAGATCGTCCCAAAAACAGACTCTTCAACTTGCCAACAGCTTTTTAAATTAAAAAAAAAAAGCTGTGATAACTGCCCTAATCAGAAGATGGAGTATAATAAAACAAAGCAAAGAGGAGGCAGACAATAATTTTGAAATGCTCTTTGTCAATTTTTTTGCCCGATACTAACTTGTAAAAATGATCCTGGGAATGCACAGGCCATAAGAGAACTCCAAAATATTACTTTTATGAGCAGTTTCAGAAATTCTGCTGCTGTGCTTAAGGTACTGTTACATTTAAATCGGATTAAAACTGCTTGTTAAAGGAGAGATGGCAAAAATAAAAAAAAATAAAAGCCATCTCCAGTGTCAGACACTGTTCCAAATCCACCCCAGCCTGCATCCTATCTTGACTTTTATGTGGCAGTATAACAGCAACAACTTGAAGACAGCAAGTCAAAAGTGTTGATTTCCACCAGTCAATCAAAATAGCCTCGTCCTTAATTATGTGTAATTCTAAGTTTGGTAAAAAAAATTAACCTACTGTACAATTGTCATGAATGGAAAAATCAGCAATAGACACCAAAACTGCTGTTTTTGTATAAAACAGTGAGGATTGACTCCCTTTTGGAGCAAGCCTCAAGTGGCCGTTCAACAAATTTCAGGTTTTTGCACTTACACATGGACTTAATTTTTCAGTCTTGTGTATAAACTATGAAAATGGAATAGCATGCTGGTTATTATAAAATTATAAATCATTGAAATGATAAAAGTAATATGGTAATCAAGTATACAATCAGTTGTGTGCTGTTTTGTAATTGTATTAGATTTTGAGGTCAACATTTTTTAAATCCATAAATTATTTTTTAACCGATAAAATAGACATACACCTAAAATTACTATAGAGACACTATAGAACTTTTGGCCACCTTGAATCTTGACAATTAATTTTTTTTTCAGTTTGAGGTTGTGATTTGAAAAATGGGAGATCCATGTAAATAATGTAAAATATGATGCTCTGGATCTAAATAAAATCTTTGTTATCAGCTGATAATTAAATATTTATGTTTAAGTCGCCCGTACCTTTGATATATTTGTGACGATGCCCTCAGCATTGATAGGTTGATAAATGATTCAGTGTTGAATATCAGATTATTTTCTTCACATGAGATTGTCCAAGGATTTACACAAGATGCAATTTGTTATTCACTATACTGTCTTTACCTTTGTATTAACTTGTGTAACCTGACATTTTTCAGGGTACTTCTTATAATCTTAAAATAAATTCTTCAAAGATTTCAACAAATGACCAATGCTGTTATTTTTTTCAGGTAAGGACATTTGAAAAATAATTCTTCCACAAATAATTGTTTTGTATAAATATGTCCCACCCACAGTCTTATTTCTGCAGTCATGCGAGCCACTAGTCTTTTGTATGAACTATCAAATTATTTTCAAATGAGAATCATATTTTAATTTAATTATTTTTATGTGGATCAAAATCTAAGATGAAAATGGGTTAACATATGGTTAAATGTGTCAATCTGTATGGACAGACCCGTTTTCACTCTACTCACAAGCCTTTTAACTGTGAGAGGAATTACATGCAAACACTGCACACTTCACACAGAGCGCCTAATAAACTTCATACATCTTTCATATATTAACCTGACAAAAACACACCATCAGCTCTCAGTATTCAGACAGCGAGACACACACACACACACACACACACACACACACACACACACAAACAAACACACACACACACCCCTCTCTCTCTGCCTGTCTCTTGCTCTGTGACATCTCTTAGCTTTGCACCCACTTCTTGGTTGCCAGCACTTGTTGGAAGGAAAAAAGTGTTGACAATTGTCTTCTCCTTGTCACCAAACAACTTTGTCACACTTCACTGCCAGATTAATTCTTAGACATCCCTGTCAAGAAATGACATTTAATTTTCACACCTCTTCTCTTTGCTATTCTTCTTTTCGTGAATTTTATTTTGAAGCACACCCCGAGTGCATTGGCTGTCTGGCAGTATCAATATCTCTGACAGTATGCAGGTTTTTAACTCAAATGAACACTCCCACTGTCTTTGCTCCACTAACAATGTATTATGACAAAGGTAAGTCATCTTTACAATACCTCTACACTGCACAGCTTCAGTGCATCCTGCATGTATATTTATCTATACAGCTACATCCATTTGTACATGAACCAATTACATATTAATTCCTTTGTTTTATTTAGTCAGCAAAAAAGATTCACCCTTTTTACCCTCGTATTTGCTTAACAAGATAATATATCTTACAGGAGATCGTTCCTGCCCACCGCTATCAGACTACACAATAACTCACCCCTCGCCAAATCCATCACACAACAAGGACACTCTTGCACTGCTGTTTTGTTTGTTGTTTTGTTTTAATTCACGGTACTGTTGTTTAGTTTAGTTTATTTAATATTATTATATTTTATTTTATTGTATAAAATGTGCATTTAAAAAAAAATTATATTCAATATTTTTGCCCTGTATATGCTGCTGGAATGTAAAAATGTCCCTCTGAGGGATTAATAAAGTATCTATCTATCTATCTATCTATCGATCTATCGATCTATCTAGTTGCTTGTTAGTGATTATTTTCATACTGTGCATTTTACTCCTCAAATTCTTAATATTTCAGATTAAGATAGGTAGATGGAGAGGGTCATTCACTGTTCTTCTGTTTTAGAGACATGCATTCGTTGTTGTTTACTCTGTTTAAAGAAGCAAGGAATAAAAATATCTCTTTCTTAGCCCTTTAAATTAAAATGCTGCTCCATTTCTTAGTTTTCAGATGATTAGAGAGAGTGCATGTCCTCGTCTGCTGTTTTATCCTCCCCATTACATGTAGGACGAGAGCTTAACTTCCTCAAGGTTTCCATTTTAGCCAAGATCAATACCAAAGTGCACGTTGGCCGGAGAGACTTTGGTCCTCAAGATTCAGTCTCCTGAGCGCTCACATGAGCAGAAAATACAGCCAAAAGGAATTGTACCCATCTACCTCAACTCCATTTCTTCTCCACAAGTTTCTGGCTGTTATGACAGGTCCTTTTCATGGTTTAAGTAGGTGACTGGAGGGAGCTGATCCAAATGGCCAAAACAGCCCCTGGTTCATTATCAAGAGGCCTAGAATTTGAGATTATAGGTGATTACACTCATCCATCCCCTTTTCTGAAAAAAAACAAAAAAAAAAGAGAGAAATCTGTTTAATCCCCCTCTCTGGTGCAGCTTCGGAGGGCGCCCAGGGACGGCTGGCATCCATCACAGGCCTAAAAAAAGCCCAGAACATACGGAACCAGGAGGAGCCCTGGCCCCAGCTTGCGGGGAAGAAGGCCAGTTGGCCAGCGAACAAGAGGTGCTGGGTCTGATCGGGCAGAGGGAGACGCCACTTGGCCACAGATCACAGCGGTCAGTGGGGACATCGCTGGCCTGCCGGCTTGCGTGGGGAGCTCTCATGGAAAATGGGAGGGGTGGGGAGCTGGGAGTTCAGTGCTGACCTTAGACTCCGAGCAGCAGTCACAACACAGCGGCCCTCTCCTTCCAACCACGTCCCCACTGTCTCTGATCGCTTTGACTGACAGCTCTCAGAGCTGCATGTCTGCTGCACTCTCACTCTCCTGTACTTTCTGAGGGATTTTCAGTGCTAACACGCTGATTTAGAGCGAGGGGTTTTCTAATAAATGTTTTTTATGTAAATAATTATTCCAGAGATTTTACAATAAAGCTGGTAACACATTTCTTTTTAGTGAAAACCTGTTGACAGAGAGAATTAACCCACATCAAAGGTTTTTGAGTTAATTGTTTCTTGTTTCAACGTCCTTTGAATCCATGTGCGGGTTTTATGGGATGGCAGCCTGGTGAGAACACTCCATTTTAAGTTTGAATTGATATAACATATTGATCACCTAGAGTTTTGTTCTCATTAAATGCTGCCTTTGAGGTCAAGTTTACACAGAGCCCCTCTCTTCAGTAATTCCATTTCAACCGAGTGTTGAGCTATTCACAAGGCATTTTGTGAACTGAGACACAAATAACAAGGTTTTGTTGTTTTATTTTTTTCAATTTCAATCAATTTAGAATTCATTTCTTCCTTTTCTGTTTGCAATTTCATAGAAGTCTGTAAGAAATAGAAATCACAAGCATATGAGCTAACACTACAGAGGGGTTAAAAAAAAAAAAAGTCATTTCAAGCTGTGCGAGGCTTCATGCATGAAGTTTTGATTTGTTTTTATGTCATTTAAAGGTAATAAATAGTCGACTTTAAAACCAGTCAAGGTTTTATATTCTCTGTCTTGTCTGGTGCTTTATTTGTCCTTCATCACAACAATCTAAAAAATACAAGTATTGTAATGTAGGGGAAAAAATGAAATAAACAAGGGTTAGAGACAGAAGCCCATTCACAGCTGGCCAACAATATACAACACCACAACAAGCTGAAAACAACACCACATCCAAACAGAACCAAACAAAGTATTTGTTCTGCGACCTCTTGAAAGAGTTTCAAACCCTAAAAAACAATTTATTAGGCCATAATCCAACAAATTATTACTTTTCATGCATCATATAAAACACATATTCCTACCAGTGAAACAATGTGGTTGGAAACATCAGCTGAAAACATGTCCTACAGCCCTGTGTAGTGGTCATCAATGTAAAGCATTTCTATGCAACACATACAAGCCCTTGATGTGTGGCGTTGGCATGTGGTAGACCGAAAACCTGACGTGTAGTTTTCAACGGGAGAACAACAGCAAATCCATAAAGTACCACCTACTGCTCTGCAGACAGAAATTGACAACAAAAGCTGAATCCTCCCAGCCTTCACCTTCCACGGAAGGCAGGATAAGCAAGATAGGAGACATAAAAATCAGATAAAATGAATGTAGCCAGATGTGTTTGTGCAACAGCTCCTCTTGTTCGTTTTTCAGATGAAGATAAAGCAGTGAATAAGCACGGCTTCTCTTCATTTTCCATTTCAGGATTAAAGCAAAAGATTTACCAATTAAGTCTGTCTTGGCAGAGCTAATATCCAAACACCCAATCAATGCTGTAACATGACATGAATCATCACACTGAATTTATGTGGTAAAGACTCTTTACGCTGCTCTTCGCCAGGCTACGGACAGCAATTATCTACGAGTTCCGTTAAATTACTAATGAAATCATCAGGTGCAGGACCCTATTTTTATGCTTTAAAATGAGTGGCAATTTATCTGTGGCATGCCCATGCCCCAGTTACAAAGACACGTATAATATACTGACTAAGACATGATCCCTGCTGATCTGCAGCACTGAAGACACAGATTAACATGCCGTTTGTCCCTGCTTAATTGTCTTGTTATTCTGACACGACTGCAGATGATCAAGGAAATAGAGGTGACCGACAAAAGTCCCTTTGTACCTCTCCGCCTCAGAAACATCTCTCCCCTCACTCCTTTCCGCACCTGTCAGCGCGACACCGACTGAAAGTCAGGTGAGGACTCTTTCTGCAGGGTGTCACAAACACGACGCAGATGAGAGCTAGACCACACTGCTGGGAGGAGGAACAGCCCTTTGACCAAAAACGGTGCTCATGATTCATTCATTACATCGTTAACAGTTTCCAGAGTGTCAACAGCTTGTCTTTGAAGTGATAATCTTAACATTGAGTGTGTCCTTGAATTTCTTCTCTCCATTAAAACGGTTAATGGGAAATGATTTCTATAACTCGGCAAGGAGGAGTTCCCAGAGCCTCCTGTTAGTTAAACCATGTCTAATAAATCTTTAGGGGATCGACAGAAAATATTGGAGGCTCCTAGTAAGCTCAGGGCATTTCTCTCAGTTAGCATTTGATAACATTCGTTCTCACATTATATTGATAGCGATTACAGCTAAAAATCTGCTGCAAATTGTGGCACTGGATAAGTAATTTTTACATTATTAAGAGACACATTACAATACAGTAGAAAGGTTTTAGGCATCTTAGATATGGAAATTATTATCAAACACACCGTCGATTCAGGGAAGCGTCTGATTGATCTCAAATTTATTCTGCAGTGTGAATCTGACCCAAAATATACAGCCAGAGTCGAAAAGAAATGTCTGCAGCAACAAGAACAACAAGGAGCTCTGCAACACGGCCCCCACGGATTCCTGACCTCAACATCATGGAGTCAGTCAGAGAAGCTACTGAGACAAAACAAATCCACAAAAGGACTCTGGCAAGTTCTTCAAAGGTGCTTCAAACAAGCTACCTGCCAAGAACCTTGAAAAACTGCACAAAGGTACCGAGGAGAATTGAAGCGGTTTTAAAAGCAAAGAGTGATCACACCAATTCTTTTCTTCGGTTTATTGCGCTACTAAGTGCACTGATAATTTTTTTTTTTTTTTAAAGTATTCATGGCATTACTGTTGAAAGCATCCCCTCTCTTTTCCTCATCTTTATTTTTTCTTTTGAAGCATCCAGCTGTCCTTAACCAGTTTGACTTTGCAGTGCAAACTATGAAACAGAACAAAGTGAGCTGATTTGTTGCTGTTAAACTATTTAAAACAGATTAAATACTGTGGGTGGACACTGTCCACCAAAGAAAAATAACTGTGTGTCGGTTTCTTCAATACTCATGGGACAGAGATGGATCATGAGTTTTGAATATTCAGATAGAGATTTATATATAGTTTTTATGGCTAAACATATCTAGACCTCAACAACAACAATTTTAAACGGCAAAATGCTATTTGTTTCGTAATGTGATCTTTAATTGTTTGGGAATGCACAGACAAATCACGGCGCTTTGCCAGCAGGGTTATCAGTTGAGAAAACACTTATTTGTGTTGTCCTGTAGAGACCAATGACTACCAACGCAATCTGTCATTTAATTTTGGGGGACTTGTTTGGGAGATGAAAGAACACTTGATGACGAGACCAACAAGTCTGGTTAAACTGCACGAGACACGCATAAGATCAAACTTTTAGTTTTGTACAAAGTACAAATCAGCCAATACCGCTAGGTAACATTTAGCAAAGAGAAAGAATGTCCTTAAATGTTTACGACGAAGCGCTAAGACAAAGCAGCAAAGTCCCTGTGATACATACAGCTCATGAACTCTCAAGAGCCCTCAGCCTGTGTAAAGAAACCACAAACACCAAGATCAGATTGTACCTGCTGCCACAGACAGAGAGACAGTGTAGGTTATTTGTTCTCCAACAAGATACTGTATGCCTGTAAATATGCCTTACAATATGAGGGAAACAGAAACAAATCAGAAAGGTGTCAAGGTAGCTGCAGTGTTACAGAGCATCAGACTGTATTATACAGTTATTTTTTTTTAACCCTTTTTGTGGACCCTTATGTGGATGGATGACAGCCAATAGATTGTTGGTGGTGTCCCAGCACGTCAGTGCAGCATGTATGGGGCCAAAAGAGATTTGAGTGGTCTTATAGTGAAATACTTTTATCACATTTGTGAGCAGAGATGGAAATTAGGTTCCAAGAATATGACCATCAAAGAGTAGTCTTGAGACCCGACATGAGAACAGATCCTGAAAGAAGTACTGGTCATGTTCAGCAGACAGATAATCATGTATTAAACAAAGGAACAAAAGAAAATGAAACGAGTCATGTTACCAAATATTGTTGTTAATTTCTGAACAAAACATGTGAGAAGAGTCAAAAGAAGATGAATATAATGGGAACATTCAGCTTAAAATCCACCACATCAAGGAAATATTTTTAAACCAGCAGAATCCATTTCAACTCTTCACCCTAAAACACTGTTCGAATTTACTGTTATTCATTGTATGATTAAAAGCAGCCAAAAAGAGTGGTAACAATTCCCCACAGTAAGCATAATCCAAGCTCATTTCAAGTTTATGTTCTGAGAAGGGACTTTAAACACAGGCATATGGTGATGGCTTTATATCATACTCGGTGATCAGTGGGGGGTCTAATCAATAAAGGACATGCTCTTTAGATAACCAAGCCGGGGATTGTTTTGGCATGAAATCCAAAAAATGAAGCTGGAGGAGAGAGAAGAGTTGAGCCATGGAGCTTTGAAATCCAGGGTACTGAGCAAATTAAGCAACTGTCACACTGTACTGTAGCTTTCAATCTATTTTGTTATACAAAGATGAAACAATTTGTAGACTTCTTTGTGTTCAGATCAGGGTGTATAAAAACAGACTCGTGTGAAATATTTGGTATAAAATGTGTTTTTAAATAATATGATAAAGCAGAGGGCAGATAGCGATCTTTTAATGTCCCAACTTTTCTTACAGATACGCTCCCCACAGGACATGGAGGAGTATGTTTAGTTTGGCTGGAGGTATAGGGGGCTGATTCAGAGAGGGAGATAAGCTCTGCTCTTCATAACTGGGCCATTTAGTCCCTCGTGACCCAGCCTCTCTGCCTTTGGCAAACACATCATGTTATTGTGACCCCAGACGGCAGCCAAACAGTCAGCCTATAAGCCATCAGTAATGAAAAGCACTAATTCCAGCCTAGTAAACACAAACGGACAGACTCAATTCATATTCATGTGCTGATCTTCTTCCTTGAACTCCGCGTCAACTTATTCATCCATTCTTCGCAGTCAGACCACCCCTAGCATTTAGCATCCTCAATTTACCTGACGAGCAGAAGAGCCCCTCGAGGTTTGCCTCAACTAAAACAATTAAACGGCTGATTGTCATAATAAATGGGTTTGGAATGATTCAGCCGTTTTCTCTCCTGTGTAAAAAAAAAAAGATTTTCATTTATAAGCACTTACAAAATTTTGAAATTCTTGTGTAAATCTAGTGATGTCTCGTTATGTTTCAATAGCTCACATGCCAATCCATGTCATTCACATACAGTATGTGACATTTTGCAAAGGTTTGATAAATTACTCATCTCATCCAACTGAGACACTTTCTCTTATGTTTTTAGCTCAAAGCTGGAGATTTAAAAAAAAAAATGAATCTACAATTCCCCTATTTAGCCATCACACGTTTAAAGGTATTATGCAGCCACCGGAGACTTTGCATGTAATAAAGAGTGTATTCTCAGCCGGGTGCATTTGCGGAGGCTAGACATGCCAGCAGGGCTTCACAGCCCACGTTTGGGTGATTCCAACAGCTGTTTCTATGAGCCCGGGGAGAGAGCGTGTCAAGTAGGATGCCTTCTGCTGTCACAAGCTCCTCAAGGTGTTTATTAAATTTTTTTTAATGCCATCAACATAACACACACATCGAGACTTGGCCCTCGTGACAAGGATCTGGCAGTACCCAACTGTTTCCACTGGTGGGATGGCCTGGAAGTGTGTGCCGGTTTATCACACCCACGCAGCAGGAGGTGTTAGTGGGCAACATACTTTACTAAAGTCCCTGAGGCTCCAAGGGATTTACTTTAGATGTCTCAGTATCTCTAGCACTGGCAAATATTGATTAGGCATCCGAAATTAAAAGGAGGGCAAATCAGATATTCACTTTGACACAAGTGGACACATGCTGCCCACAAACACATAATCTCGTTCTTCTTTCTCCCTGTTTTTCCTCCAAATCCCAGTATATCATGTTTTAGTTATTCATAAATTAATTTGTTTATTTCATGCTGACTATATAAGTGAAAAGTAAATGAATAAAATAAAAATCAGTTAATGATATGACAGCCAGCCGAGCCCACAGAGCTACAGTGATTTAGCCATGTCAAATGGAAGGCCAAGTTAAAGGGGAATTAAGTAATTTATTACTTCTATCGACCTCTATCAGCAACTGAGGAATTGCATCAACATCCATTTGTCTCTTTAAAAGTTTACTGTAACCTCTACTGGAAAGAAATATAAAACTCAAATTAGCATCATATTAAGGGATTTCCTTCAGAAGAAATGTCTGCAGAGGTGGTAATACATCTATTATGATTTTTTTGTATCATAAAGAATTTGTCAAAGAAATCTCAAGAATATGTACTCGTTACATCTCCAAGTTTCCTGGGCTTTTCTAAATGGTTGTAAAGTAATTTGAATCAGAAATAGAAACGTCTTTATATTTATATGTCTTTAACATCCGGGGCCTGCTTCCCACAAGCAGCACGTTGTTAGTTATTTCATGTAAGGCTGTAAATGACCTTTTTAGCTACTTGCAACACAGTATGTTTACGTGTTTGCAAACATGAATACATGTGAATGTGCTAGTTCTCCGTGCCATTCAGTAAATCTCACGCATGTTTGCCAAGTGCATTGGTTCCCTTTCATGCAGCTGATTGAAGTGAACACAGTGCATTCAACTTTCATCATAGCGAGATGAGGATTTGTGTCTTGAATCGGGCAGAGGGCGAATGATGAATGCCGAGTTCCTGATAATGACACCTGACCGTGTGGGCAAGCAGCATCAACAAATGTGGATCTGTATTTTGACTTGTGACTGTTATTTCTAAATACAGTCAAGCCGTCGCCTCATGAAACCCAAAAGTACGACAACTGCTTATTAAATTAAATTGTAACAAGTTAAGCGATGATGAAAGTCTCAAGCAAGCGGTTTAAATATTTGGCCATCAAATGATCCATTAAAAACGGCTACATTTGTATGTGGCCAAAAAGCTAATGTAAAAATCTGCTGCTTGAAATCTGGTTTTAATTATAGTGAAAGTGTTCAAAACCTGCCTCATGTTGTTGTCCTAAATTAATTTATCGCTTGTTATTAATGTCTTTCCACGAGACTTAGTGGGGTTCAGAATTAAATATTATGTTGATGAAGATGAGGCATAGCCACGAGCAAAGTCATATCATCCAAATTTAAGGGTTGGATGACAAGACACTTGACATGTTCTTGTCCCCGTAGGCTCCGAATCAGCTTACCTGAGGGCAAGAAAACTGGCTCAACCCATTGTCGACAGACTAAATTAAACTATTTCTCTCTGACTTGTTTACTACTGTGGTTGAGGAATAGTGCTTTTATGAGCTGGTGGGATTTTGTTTTTGAGGTGCTGACATACATTTCCTTTAGAGCCCCATGGTGGGGCAATTATAGAGGTTTACAGTTTTGTTACAACCTCTCAACCCTAAACAATAACTTTGCTCTTAATTAATTTAAATTGGTACTACAAATGTGATGTTTCCATATATACGGATGCTATAGCGGTGTGAATAAAAGGAAGTGTAATTGCTTTTCAACTCTCAATGAGAAGAATACATCATGCACCCTAATGGCAAGGTGCTCTTTGGATTAATACAATAATACTGAGAGGAAGAACAAAAAAAAAACACACCCACACAACACATAAGCTATAGAGAGGCTCCAAACATGTCTGTGTCACTGCAAACCCACAGCTGTTACCAGCTTTAACAGTGTCATTACTGTGACGTGTGTAAATATGAAACATTACCACTAATGAGAACAGAGAATAGGCTGCAGTGTTGTCAGTCTCTTCGCGAGTGCCCTGATCAGCTCAATACTGTATGACATGTTCACAAAGGAGCAGACACTATGTCACAGCCAACATGGACGGTTCATTCAACACTGTCTGACTATCAGCGCCGAGTTGAGAGCTACATTCATCAGTCTGGCGTTAATTAATGCCTGCATGATTGAATGCGAAAAGGGACGCGCGGGAGAGGTAATGCACACCTACAGGTACAACGCCGGCTCCCCTCAAAGATATGATGATTAATTCACTCTCGTCTTCTGCTATAGAAATTAAAATCAGACAAGCTGTATTTTTTGTGTCAAATGCGTGGCGAACAAAACAGGAGTTATTCTGATAGTGAGAAGAAGCCTGTTGGAGAGAGGCATCGCATTTATGTAATGCAGACAGCCCCTCGATGCAGCCTTCCCCCCCCTCACACACACACACACACACACACACACACACACACACACACACACACACACACAGAGGACTGGAGACAGACAAATGTGGACGTCTGTTGTCACTGACTTGGGCTCTTTGATTGTAACAGATTGGTGGGGAAGGGGGCTATTTGAAACTGGGTCTCTGGAACACCCACTTTGAGGTTAGGGTTAAATGGGATTGCTCCCTTTGAATCATTTTGATGACCTGCCGCAGCTGAGTCTGCAGGTTGTCCTGCTTGCTTTAAAGAGTATTATGTGGCTGAGATTGAGCAGAACTCAGGGCTTATCGCACACGCGCACGCACGCACACGCATGCGCACGTGTACACACACACACACACACACACACACACACACACACACACACACACACACACACATACACGCTGCAGCCCAGACACTGGCTGGATGGTAGGTGATAGTGTAGGCGACTCTCCTTGGGAAAGGGGGGACTGCTTTAACTAAATGAAGTCCTTGCAGGGTGCAAGCTACAGGGAAACAAGTGTGACATGGTCAGTAATGAGGATTGCTTTAATCTATTGCATTCACAAACCTTCTGCAGCGTACAAACAGTGGCCTGTCTGTCAACAAAGATGTTTACTCGTTAAATCAAAACACAGAGACATCATAAACACACATAAACAATACTGTTATCAGTATTATTAGTTACCAAAGTATAAAAAGTAGTCCAGTTAATTGTCAGCTGTGCAGTGCAGAGAGGAACTAGTATGAACCCCAACAATAATGCTGATTTGTTAAAATGCAAACAAATGTGCTTAAGGCTCAAAACACAGAGGATAGAAAGCGTTAATTTTAAAATTCAGGTGTTCAGCAGGGTTCTTTTCTAATTAACTTTTCACCAGATTTGTTGTGTAGTATAAATAAAGCTTGATTAATGTTGCGCAGGTGTTCTAGTATTGAAGCCTGGCTCCTTGGTGACATGACAGATGACAGACGATGATCAAAACTGCATGCAAAACAGAAAGGGAAGCGTTCTATTGCTCTCTTTTTTTTTCCCCATAAAAGAATTTAAACTAACTTCACTTTCATTCAGAGCTTCTCTTATTGCATCCAACATTTATAAACACTTACGGTATCTATCTATCAAATGCGTTCGGGGCAGAATGTGACTGGATCCATCAAAACCCGCACCATCCATCAAGTGGTTGTCTATCAAAACTACAGATGACCATTGACAAATTCCTCCGTCTGTGTGTTAGAAATTCTTCAATATTAACAGCTATTTTGATGTTACACACAAGCCAAGACACTAGCAGCCCACTGTGCAGATACACACACCAGCACCACCCCGGTTTTTAGCTGTTTAGCGCCACATGAGCTCCATCTGTACTCAAAGCCTTCATTGGTGACATGTGGCCTGTCCATTATTGCTCTATTAAAAGCTGTGAGTGTGTCAATGGGACTCCTGCTGTTCCATAGCAAATAGGCATATTGTATTCTGGCAGAGAGATTAACAACATCAAGCACAGTGACTTCTTTTAATGTCAGTCTCCCTTTGATACTTGGGCACTTGCATTTGGGCACAATTGAGATTAGATCTTACACAAAGTAAGTGTAAGATGATACTGTATAAAAAGAGAGTGATGCCCCTGACATTTGAAAGAGCTTCTTTTGACTGCGTTGGCACAATAATTATTTATTAAGAAGTTTTGCTAAGTTTACACTTAACTGTGCGCCTTTATTTATTCTTACTTTGTATCAAAATGTTTACAACTTCCACCACTATCTTTTTAAACATTTACTTTGAGCTTTTTCTCTCTTGTGTTCAACCCTGACTTCTGTGTAGCACTCTAAAACTGATTTGCTTACCTCGATTCACTTGTGGATTCAGAAACAAACATAGGCACGCAGTCTGACACATACCGAGACACTCTTACATGCTCAGTCACAAAGGCAAACAGACATGCAACACCTTTATTTTCTCTCTCTGTTTCATCTCCCCCTGGTCCGTCCGTCGGCCTATTTTTTGCCTCGGCCTACTGTTACCTGAGGGGCGGCAGAAAGGTGGTAATGGAGGGCTGACTGAGGCCTGTCACTTCATGCTCTTTCACCCCGGGGACTCCGAGTGGGAAAGTAATGGCCAGGCCTGCCAGATGTAGCAGTCACTTTTAATCAAGTGCATGGCTGTCACTCTGCCTGTATTGATCCCTGTGAAGTCCCCGGGCGGCCTGCAATCGGACTGGTTTCTACACCGCGACAACTTTCCTCTCGCCTTTCGAACAACTCCCCATGTGGTGGCATCTTGGCCAAGTTAATCATAATCCAGCTTCGCTGTGAGAAACAGCAGCTACAGAAAACAAGATCAGACAGGGTCATCACCCCTGCCACTTACCGTGTGTGTCACTCTCATACCGTCTCCCAGTGCATGTCATGATTTCATGCGAGACAGATATTTGCATGTCATCCATGTTTCTGAGTCTTTATGTCCGTGACTCTACATCGGCACGTTCATGCGTACCTAAAGACAGCATGCCTATTACTGTGACAAGCTTAGCGCATTAAGGTGCTTGAGTAAACCCTTCAATCTTCATATTGTTTGGATACAAGATTTGCTCAAAATATCACCAAGGTTAAGTGGCCACTATAGAGCCATATTTGTCTTGTTTTCACTTCGCCCTATAGGAATTCGTTCTACTCTGAGAGACGGTGAGAGTCAAGATTTGGCACCTGCCTCTCTCCCTCTTTTTTTTTTTTTTTCCCAAAGATCTGTTGCAAGGCTCCGGTTTTATTGTTCATTTGCTGAGGCCACAGGGGCTGACTATTACTGGGTCATAACTCGGCAGGATGATGAGGGATGAATTCTAATGTGGACGGGAGGGAGGTGGCGGGAATGGAAGATGGAGGACTCATGGGGGAGATAGGGAATAAAGTATGTCATGAGCACACACACAATCAAAAATGTATATATAAACATGGGATCACGCAGATAAACACGTGTGTGCAGATACATGCAGTGTCACTCAGTCCATGTTTACGTTTATACATAATAGTCACTGAGACTGAATATTATTCTGTTCAAGTTTCTGTATAGCTTGCACATATATTATTCAAACTTCTTTTTTTGATATATAACATAACACAAGGAAATTACATCCTACAGAGGACACACTGCAGTACTGAGGTCACTTCTTTTTTTCTTGTGCAACACTTTGCTGTTTTTCACTCATAACCAAAACACTATTTGTGTGTAAGGATTGTAGCAGGCTGGAAAAGAGAAATGGGAGAGCAGTTGCAGAATAATCTGTTCCACTATCCGGACACATGGTTGACTCCATGTGGTAAACCTCACTGACAGATGCTTAGAGTAAGAGTAAAAGGAAAGGTATTAGGCAATGACATGTGAAATAGAGGGCAGACTGTCGAGCCCCCTGCATTGCAGATGTACTCCACTGCGCCAAAGTGGACGGACAAATACTGAGCAAGGCAATGTGAGGACTCTCGTTTCACAGTATCTGGTAAATAAGGATTTTATTTTGTGACCCTTTATTAGAGCTTGGGAATTAACATTTTCAAGCTTGCCACTTGAAGAAACATGTAATCCTACATGAAAGCAAGATGTGCTGAAGATAAGCAACAACAAAAAGACTAACAGAAATGTAAAATTATAAATCAATTAGTAGCTACAAAGCCTATCTCATACAGAATGTCTGTTTTCACTGTTGAAGAGGTTCTGGCAACAAAATCATGGTTATCTTATCTCTGTAATATTATACGTTGCTGCAGCAGTGAGTTATTACTGGGTTTCAGTTATTCCCTGCCTTCTATTAAGGCAGAATAATTTCAAGTTGTAGATTTTTAGTTCAGTTTAGATTAAACTTTAATGATCCCCACGGGGGAACTAGGTTGTTTCAGCTGAGGAGAATAAGATATAGCTAATAATAACAACGCAATAGAGAGTACTGGGAATAATTCAACAAGTCGCCACCAGCTGAACGTGCAGAATATAATGGTGCAAATGAATAAAAATCATAGATTGCCTGCAGCGGCAGGTTTACAGATGAAAGTGGATGTTCAGTATGTATTCCTATTTATTGTCATTGTGGGATACTTTTTCCAGGAATATTTAATATGCATACGCAAGTATAAGTCGCTGTCATCATCTTTAAGATAGAGTTGCAAGACCCACTTTATTGCACCACATGCTTTCACAGGCTGCGGTTGTTTTTCACACTTTATCAGTACATCTTGTTATGTAAAGCACATCACAGGAAATTTCTGTCTTCTGTACGGCTCCAGCATAATGCAAGCCATCACAGGTGACTTGGAGAGAATGCAGGAGGAGTGGGGTCTGTCTTTGGGATTTGCAACCGAAGTATCAACCCTTGCTTTCTTACAACACACTGTTGCAGAATCCCTCTCAATCCCCTTCGTGGTGGAACAAAGATTTTGCACTGCAGCTCACATTAAGTCAGCGGGAAAAATAACAAGGGGAAAAAAAAAAAAGGCATGGCTCCTCCAGTGCCTTCTGTCTTTTCTGCAGGAAACAGACCGATGGCTCTATTAAAGCAGCAGCGCCATACACCCTGGGTAAAATAGCTGTCAGATTTGTCACTTTCAAATGACATACCTATTAGAAGCTAATAAAACCCCTGAGCTAAGTTGAGCCAGCCGGCACAAATCAAGGCTACAATTCAGCAGAAGGATGAGATGTTGAAGTGAAAAAGAGATGGATATTTCTAAGCTTTTGTGTAAGCTTTTGTTTGCCTGTTCGGCCCGTCAAGTTAGACAATGCAGTTCCCTGAGAGTCTAATCGATGCTGCAAATGTCAAAGACTGGCTATGGTTGCGTGAGGCCAAAACATGACTCTCAGTCTGGTGTTGTTATCTGCTGGACAAAGACTTTGACAGTTGATGCCCGTTCCCGGGGTACGAGCCAACGTCTACACGGGCTTTATCTTATACAGTAAAGTCTTCTTATCCAGTCAATGCCAATGATCCACCCTAATCTAAGAGGTGCTAGTAATCAGGAAAATCTCTCTCTGCTATCTGCCTCTCCGTGTGAGACACATATACTATATGATAAGAGCCAAGGCTTTGCCAACAAGTGGCAGGTATGTTAGCATGTCATTTGTCAAGTGTCAGACTTATAGTTTTAGAGCTTTGTAATTACTGCTAAGACACAATTGTCCTCATTTCAGTGGTAATTATGTTTGCTCTTTGAAAACTTCATCACATTGATTTGTTTACATGTGTTGGAATGTATGCATACACACGCACACGCACGCACGCACGCGCGCACGCACGCACGCACGCACGCACGCACACACACACACACACACACACAAAGCTATTGTAATTCAAGGAGCATCTACAGTGGATATTGCATTGTCATGTCATTAAGACAGCCCCCCCCAAGGGTACCATTATTGTACAGATGCACAGTAAAATACTCTCTCTCTCACACACACACACACACTGCCAGGACACCGTAATTGACTTTATTCTCGCAAGAGAGTTGTATTTTTAAAACGAATAGTATTGGAGACCAAAACCGAACTCCCAAACCTTCACTGTTGTGACGTAGTTTCCAATATATCACAGCAGATTTTATCACTGCAATAAAAGTAGATTGGTCACAGTACAGTGTCTTTCCCAAAGCAAATAAAATTTCTATCGTGTTGAAGTTATAATGGGACTATATAAATTTAGTCAATCAATACATTGATTAGCTATTATACAGTGGCGGCAGACCTGAGCATAAAATGTTCAATGTGCTAAATAATGAGGATATGACTAAACTAACCATGATAACCATGGACATCCTCCACCTTACTGGTTCTCAAAGACTATTGTTATTATCTGTGATGGTTCTTTTATACATCTATTATACATCATAGACTATGACTATGCGATAGATTTGATTTCAGTTCAACCAAATTTGAGCATTCCCTCCATTTTATGCTAACTCTGAATGTCCTCTATCACTGCCAACCCCGCAGTCAGAATGTGATACTTTTTTCCACATGCCAGCAAAGAGTTTCATTGAGAGGGCGTAACTCCAGACCCCTACTGTAGAGGTGTCTCGACCCACCAGCAGGAGTTACTAATGCAGCAATAAGAACTCTCTCTGACTTCCGACCCACAAACACAGCCAGCCGTGTTTGTTGGAACACACAACAAAGTCACTGTGTGAGATACTGAGATACTGTTAATCTTGTACTGTTTTGCTGTAGGTTTGGCCACTTACGGTACAATGAGTTTACAGCTTACAGTGAATTAATGAAAACACATGTTCTTCGGGTCTTTTTAGATTTGATTTCTTTGTGTTACCAATGGCTCTACTGGGCAAAAAAAAATATACAGGAGAACAAAGACATAAGCTCTTCTACATTTCAGATATGTAGAAAGAAATAATATAAATCACAATTAAAACCCTCAAATCCTGACAGTGCCTTCATGCTCTTCTTCTTGAGAAAAACAAGTTTTTACCATGAACGTTGCACTGTTCATTTAATTTAATTTCATAGCACCTGACACTTTTTTCCATTCATCCCATGCTGTATTTATTTATTATTTATTTGTATTTTATTTGTTTTGTGTATGTAGTCTGTGTGTGTGCGTGTATTTATTCATTCATTGCTCATATTTTTTTTCTAAAATTATTATTTCTTATGTCTTATACGTATTTCTAAAAAAAAAAAGTCATATTGTGTGCACCTTTCTTGGTTTTTTTCTATGCTGCTGTAACGACTAAATTTCCCCACTGTGGGATTAATAAAGTCTAAATCTAATCTAATCTTAAAATGTTAATGTGGTGTTTTTTATATGCCACAAGACATAGCATGAGTGGAATAAGCAGTTAACATCAATGCAGAGGAGTTCTGTTTTGGATCTGAAGTGTTCCAATGACAATTTAAAAAAAAAGGATTTAGACAGTCAGAGTTTCAAATGGCACATACCAAAAGAACAGATTTGTTAAATCCTGTCCATATGTGGAGTGGGGTTTTCCATATTATGGAGCTACTAGCTCGAGCTGCAGGTGAGTGGGAGAGTGGTGGGTGGAGATAGAAGTAGGGACTATTCATGTTCATTGATCCATGTGTACCGAATGATACCAAAGGTATCGAGTTACAAAGGTTATTGGGTGATTTTTTTTTTTGTCTTGGAAAAAAATATGTTTTGATAAGCAGGGTTGAGGTTAATGCCAGCAGAATAACTTGAATTGCTTTTAAATTAAAGAATGAATGCCTGAATATTTGAATGACAACATTTTCAAACTGAAAGCACATCTAACAACTATTATTACAAGTACAACATTTAAAAAGTTTAATCAGCACTTCAGAGTTATCCCACTGCTTTAAAAACATTGTTGATACAACTCATTTTCTTTAATCAAATGTTTTTACCTGATTAAGTAAAAAACGAAGTAAAATTTATACTGTATTAAAAAGGTATTACTGAAGATATTACGAGACATCTTTGACGTAAGTGCAAAACAAATTGCAAATTCGGTATGTTTTTTTTAGTTAAAAATGTACTTCCAAATATTGTTCAACAAGCGCGCCTCGGGATTACGAAATAGAAGGAAACAATATCCATTCTCTTCTATCTATCAATTCTATCCCAGACATTCGGTGCCGAGGAGAGAAACAACTGGCCTGTTGTTATCCATCTCCTCCTGTACTGGAGGGCTGTAGGTGATAAATTCAACTCTCACCAAAGCCCATTGGCAAGACACCAAGCACATGTTGTCCCAGAACAAATGGTTTTAAAGTGTATATTGTTCAGATTTTAGTGCTGTGTTCAGTATCTGATACGAACTTCAATCACTCGAAGTGCCACATTTCTATCGCTCAATGCTTCCCTAGACTTCAGGGCTGCCTGATTACCCTATCATCCTGCCAGACTCGACCCAAAAACTAAAACTTATCCAAGATCCTGACTTATCCAGGAGACCGCAGAGTTCCCACTGGCCCCTTTAACAAATTCTTACTTCTCTTGGCCAACAAAGTCTCGCACATAACCTTCTTTAACGCTTCACAATGCCCTTTTTTATACTGTTTGATTTTAGATTAAACAATTAAGATAACATGTTGATTGATGAGCTTCAGAGATAGTGGGTGGATTTTAGCGCTTTTGTACAGAGTGAGGTTTGTTGTTTCAGCCTTAGTGTGAGTGGACAAATATGAAAGTTGTATTGATTTCCTCATCTGAGCCTTGGAAAAAGGGTCAATAAGTTTATATCTCACACTGAGTAACTACCCATTTAAATCTCTTAATTTAAACAAGCCCGGAACTGTGGAATCACTAACAATGAATTTTAGTTATTTCAGAGAACACAGCACTGGCTAACTTTGTCTTTCTAATCTTTAACCTTTCTTTTCTCTTTGACTTGCTGTGGTTTGAAATACTGGCAGCTAAAATGCAATAGCTTACTCTCTATGACATTTATTGATGTACCTTGAACATTTCTGACTGGGACTTTAAGCTCGTAGCTATAGTTTTAGTATTCTCAACCACCCACAAGCTTTTACACACAGCCGTGTCGAGCTGTGGATGCACTAAATCCACCCAACATCTGCCTCATGTCTTGGCGAAGAGATCATCTTCTCCCTTGTCCATCCTGCATCAACCTCTCAGTAGACCCCTAGCCACCTGTAACACCCCCCTTCTCTCTCACACACACACGCGCACACGCACACACACACACACACACACACACACACACACATGCACACGCACACACATATATATATATATATATATGTATATATATATATACAGACACATGCACACAATCTCCAAGTCCCACCCTTCCACCACATGAATAATGCATAATCAGACAGTCGGCAGTGAGCTAATGAGTCAATTGCTTAGAGAGCCTGGAGAGACAGACACCCGTGTGCTACAATGGTTATACTGAGCCATCCCTTCGCTCAGGTTGTACTCAGCACCAGATGTCCAAGGTGCAGGGTGATGAATTATGGGTCATCCCACTCGCGCACCTCTTCTGCAGTGTCACCACATTAGGAGGCAAGCATGTGGTTTGGCAATGTGGCTGCGCATCCGTCTTTGCTCAAGGATGAAGAGTTTGCATGCACATGCTATGTAAAGGTTGGAATCCTTTTATTTTGATGTTTTCTCTCTGCTGAGGGCTTCGGAAATTTCCCTGTACAACCACAGCTGATGTTCTGTATGCATTTGTAATGCAGGACAGGAAGAGGCGTTTGTCCTGGCGATACCATAAGGCAATCTGCCACTTCATACATGTATGAAAAATGCTTACAAAAGCAGACTTAAATGACAAATGACCCATGCATGTGCAAAGAAATGCTGGACTGTGAATATCTGATTATGTTAGGGCTGCGTTTTGGTGCAATGCAGTTTTGTTTTTTTTCCATATCTGATGATCTATCTCTTATTTTTTCCTCGGTTCTTCAGACCATCATCACGCTTGAAAGCACAGATTTGACCTTTTTTAATTCCTGGGCAAGTGATACTTACAATGACTCATCATCTCTTCAGCCACAATTTGAAAGGAAACACAAGCCATCTCTGATTTCATGATATGCATGCCAAAAAACAATGCACAAAGTACCAGGCACACTGTGCAGTTAGGGGATTTAAAGTGTGACCGAAGCTTTCCAAGGCGACTCTATTGAAGTCACAAAGCTCTTGTGACAATTACAGCCGATCCCCTCCCCAAGTCCACTCAACCTCTTTAACAGTCACTCAGAGTAGAGAGAACTTCTTCCAGTGTTAGAGTGAAATACTGTATAAAGAGCAAGATTTCATTAATAATCCTTTCAAAGTGAAATGTCTGCCTTTGCAGTTTTAGTGTGATCCCACTGACAGTCAGGGCAGACTGAGGGCGAGTTGTAATTGGGTTGCTTGAGCCAGCATATAAGACTGCAAGAAACTGTTAAACATGTTTAAATTTAGTCAAGAGCTGTTAGCATTTTGTGGAGAGATTTTCCACCCATACAATAAATGCTTCTTTGGCCAGCTACAGTGAGTTTCCATCACGATTCAGTGTGTGTGCTTTTTCTGGTTTTGTTCACAAGTAGTGAAGCTGCACAACAACCAGGAAGCAGAGACGAGGCTAAAATATAAAACGAGTCAGCCTGAAACACCTGATTTTGGATAAAAGTCTGACATTAAATGATCTTTTGGTTCACTGTAATATGAATTATATTTTTCTGATTTTTCTGATATTTTCGTCAGCTACATTGTTCAGAAAGTATGAGCAACAAAATTCAGTTGTAAATGACATTGATGTTGTAAGACTAACCACACACAACCAATATCTCCAATTGTGACCATACACTAACAATTAGTTAAGAATCTTCCCTATAAATATGCTCTACGACACACTGTCTGGCTCCGCCTGACAGATCTTTATTAGCTTTAGATGCCAGGAAGATGTGCATATTGATTACCAACTGCTTCATCTATCTTAGTCCAAACGTCCACATTCTTCTGATTCATAATTCAAAGCAGGCATTTAGATGAGCCCTGACGAATTGTAAATATTTTATGATTATTACAGTCACCAAAATAAGTGCTTCCAAAATAATTAAACACTGGCCTTGGTTACCCATAAGTGTAAAAAAAAGATTGTGCTTGCCATGATGTACCCTTTACAATGTGGCACAAATTCATTTCGAAAATTGTAAGGGTTTTATGAATCCCACATAATGAGTCCCTATTTGAAGAGGGAGTTCTTAGTCAATCGTGATTTAATGCTGCCTATGATTTCATTATGCATGCAACAGTCATTCAAAACTCACACAATCAACATCGCCTTTATTTGTCTTTTTACTTTGATTTTTGTAAATGGAGTTCTTGATGCTCCACCACCCTTCACTGTGAGCCAAATCAATGGGAGCTAACATCATGTGATTCATAGCTCCACTGTACAACTTTATCACAGAGGTACTTAATTACTTAGAGCCTCCGACTCAAAGGACAGACCAGCAAAGAAGATTTGTCAGTTGTCTCACAGTCAGTGAAAAGTATTGCTAATTAATTAGAACCCATTAATACTGGTGCTCCTGATAAAAGCAATCTCCAAATGCAGGTTTCCAAGTGTTTCTTACAAACATGCATCAGGTTCATTATCAGATATTCAGGATGGTATTACCAGGAACTGCATTTGAGACAAATATGTATATAATAAAAGTAGCTCAGTTTCTTTGGGGGGTTCCTAATCCTTCCCAAATATATGTACATTAAATTTCTGCCTGTAATTTTTCAAAAAATAGCAGTTTTGTTTTTTATTTAATTATGGATTTGTTTGCCAACAGACACGAAGAGTTCTAACGCATAAAGAGCCCGACCGCTTTATCAGTCAGCTGATTTGTCATAGTTAAATCAGATTGGCCTAGCACAGATATATAAGTACCATGTTTCTACAGTGGCCCAAAACGGACAAACCCTTCACTGGCTCCACAAAGGGTCCTTTCAAGTTTTTGGGGGAGTTTTTCTACCACCGTAGATTCTCCTACACGCTCAGACGGGGAGTGTGAGGTGAGGAATGTACAGTTAGTTGCAATCTGCAACCGCAGCACTAAATGTCACTAAATCCTAGTGTGACTTTAAAGTCCCAAGTTTACTGTTTCAGTGCACTTATGTCACCTTGGACGACAACATTTATTGTACAATATCCTGCCGCCGTTATACATCTTTGTTGCAAGTACTTGATTACCAAATTTTAGGGATCACTGCAAACATTTGTCTTAGAGTAAAATTATACTTTGTCCAAATATCCTGAGTTACTTGGAGATCATGTTACAGAAGTTCAAGGTGCTTTTTTTATGCCTTTATAGAAACTGGTTCAGTTTAATTGTGAACTGACTCTATGGTTCCAAGAGCTGGGCTCCTTTGTGTATATCTAACAAGCATGAATAAGTCAGTGTGTTAGATCCAAAGAGTATGACAGAAATGTAAAGCTATCATTATTAATACCAAAGGCCTTAAACTGAAAACTGTCGAAAAGCTGCTGAATTTGCTGTGAATTTGTGTCCCTTTGCGTAGGTTTGCTGTATTATGGCAGCTAAGATAAGTGAAGAAATATGACAGCATAAGCCTGTTAATATTCTATATTTCTTTCATTGTCAGCAAAACTCATGTATAGAACAACATCAACAATGTATTTGTTTATCTCTTGATACTTTCCATCATCTGTGGCTCTGAGCCCCAAGTCCATTTGTTCGACTGAAAATGTAAAACACAGCTCACAAAATATACACTTCTCTTCTTCATTTTGTTGTATTCAGTAAAATAAAAATAAAGGCTTTCTATTTTTTTAAGGAAGGCAAAACAATTTCCAAAAACAACTGCACTCTGTAGTATTTAGCAAGTGTTACTCAAAGTTAAGGAAACATTACACTGCTTTGGAAGTGGTGCACAGCGAGTATCCAGGACAACAGGTATGTTCATGCGATTAAGGAAACTATCACCACTGGGGACCACCGATGTGTTTTTAAATAGTTTCTCAAAGGAGTAAGAGTAGTAGAAAGGGGTATTGTTGATTTTGGTATTTTAGTGAGATGTTTTGTGCAAAAGACATACTGTATATACTGTTTATATAAATATAATTATATCACCAGATTTATCATAAAATTTGGGAACTTAGTTGTGCAAGGATCATACTGTACTGTATATGGCACACTAGTTCAATAAAGACTGTGTCTCTGCTCTTTTGGACTTTGTATGAATTTTATATTTGCACCAGTGCTGACAAATTCTGAACTGGGATTTAACAATTATCCAACCACAGAAAAACTTTTCTGGTTGAAACTAAATGTTGACTCATTGCCTTATTTTGCGATGCGTCATTGCCCTTTCCAGGTGGGTAGGTCTCCATCACAACATCACTTTTTTGTTTAAAGCTAGTAACTCAATGCTGATATTTGTAGTCATACAATAATTTGGAGCATATTTGTATCGATTTCATTAAAGTTAGCACAGAGAAAGCATCTTTAAAGTATGCAAAGAATGTGAAGTAATTTCCTGATGTTTGTCCGATGGGGTTAATGTTTAGAGCAGATAATAATCTATTTTTTTCACAAACACATTATTAAAGTCCTTCTCCTGGCATTGATTAAATGCCTAAAATTCATCTCTGTTTATCAAAATAACATATTTAGAAGTTTCTAATCCCCAATGTGTTAAAGTGAACGATATGTAACTAAAATGCCTGCAGTTCCAAAGTGGAAATGCTCAGCCATGTCGTTGACTGATTATTTTGTTCATGATATTTCTTCCTGCGTATGTCAACCGGTCATGTTGCAGTTTACATCCATGTCTATCAAGACACATAATAAATATGGTGACGACTTGAAGGAATTTTCCCAATAAAGCTGATTCTGAAAGAATTCAAGTTGCAGCCATGACAGTAGATGAGGCTTTAAATATGGATGCTGTTGCAAGGAAATTACTAATTTTTATAGTGTGGATGCTTCAAAAACATCTACCTGACAGCAGAGAAGATCCATGCAATCTCCACAGTTTCAAGGTGAACAACTCAAGATTAGTTTCACCAATTGATTATGAGACCAAATGTTAAATATGGTTACAATCTCCTCTTTTGTTCCTGTTGAATAATGGCCAGATAAGTGGTTGTGCTGCACATTATGATGTCACAGTGGATCTGACCTTTGCCGTTTTGGATACAAACTATCATCACTTCATAATTTTATCGTATTAGACATTCGAGTAAAATTATCATTATTAGTTTTTGAATTCTTGAGTTATGGCCACAAACATATTCAGTGAGGTCACTGAACTTTGACCAAGAAAATCATATCAGTTAAACCTTGAGTCCAAGTGAACGTTTTTGTAGCACATTTGAAGAAATTTTCTCAAGGTGTTCCTGAGATATTATGTTCAATAAGAGATAAGAATGGGACGAACAGACAGATGGTCAAACAACCTGAGAACAAAATGCCTTTGGCCACAGCTGTCAAAATGCCCAGTTTGTCCATGGTCAAAGTTCGTTTTTGATTATGTGTACAGATTCGGCTCAGCACTTACTAATCTTCATCATTGCTGATGTCCACAGACTAATCCCCCAAGGCGAAAAACAAATAATTTAAGAGAAATAAAAACCTGAGAGACGGTGCAGAGGACAATCAAAGAAATGTCTGCTTCCTCTCAAATCAGCAACACCCGACATCCATCTACCTCGACTTCCTCAAGTGCCCGACACAAGGAAGGGACAACAAAAAAACAACACAAATATAGTGTATACATATAAAGACATGGCTCCTACAGTCTCAAAATATAACACCAGAAACCTTCCATAGGAAAAGTTTATATCATAATGTATATACTGTACATTGGAAACACTTTTCCAATAACACCAACCTTACAATACTGATCTATACCAACATCATGAGAAGGGTTGACAACCATTATCAGCAGCACAGGGAAGAGGTCAAAGGACAGCTGTGTGCTACACTAACAAGCTTCAAGTCTTTCTCTTTCCTTAATGTACAACCGAACACATTTCAAGGCGTACAAAATGGAGGAGAGCATACTGAGTGATTCAAACCTGGCATTTTTCTCAAGCATGCACCAAATCAGTCATTTGATGGACACTCCGGACAAAAAAAGGAGTAGGTTTCACTTTCACAGTCGCAACATCACCAGATCTCACTTTCATCATCAGTGAGGGAACCACTGCAAACTGTGCAGGCTGTGTCATCTGGAGGACAAAGGAGCTCAAATCACACTGAGGAGTATTTCCCTTGTGCTTTGCCATGCTGGCAGTGTCATTATTCCTTTGACGGGTGTTAACAAAGCATTCTTTTTCTGGGTGCAACTTACTATTGACTGCTGCTGGTGAAAACAAGAAGCTGCTTATCTCTGTCGCTTTCTCGGTCAAGGGGATCCCACCTATTAAATAATTTTGGAACAATGTTATCCTTCCTCTCAGTCGAATGTGTTTTACGGTGATGTAAGGTCAATTTTGAGGTTTTGTTATTTTTGGGTTTTGTTATTTTTGGATTTGGCCAAAAAAAGAGGCTGGGGCATTATTTGAGATCATTGGAGATTTGAGATTTACGTTAGAAAAGATAATTGAGGCATCCGAACAGAACAAATACACTGTATGTAAAACAGTTTAAAAAAAAATTCAGTTAAATAATTAAAATTATGCACATTACAAAATATAAATACACTGTATGTAAAAATGCAAAAAAAAAAAAAATGTCACAGTTAAATAATCTAAATTAACAGTCATATTTTTTTCTTCATACAAAAGAAGAGAAAAATATCTGTAGGTCAGGATGATTCTCAACTATTGTAAGCAAAGTCTAGAACAGTTAAGGATTGGTCAGTCAGTCATGTGTACTAGAAAAGTTGACAATACCAGCTGCATACATTTTCTTCTACTGCTCTGTGCATTACAGAATACTAATATCACTTAATTTTAAAAAAAATTATAACTGTTTTGAGAAAATTCAAAGATCTTAGCATGCAACATGTACTTTATGTTTTTTATGTCCATATACAAACCTAATATGTAATTATATGTAAATATGCTGGACGCATTGGGGGAAACATGGCAATGTGGCTGTATATGCACCCAAAATACTAAGTTCTGAAACTTTCTTAATTAGGGTACAGATTAATATGTTGACCATCTACTTAAGGATGGACATTGTTTATCCTATTATGCATTATAAAAGTAATAGCTTCCTATGTACATTGTTAATCGGCTACCATAGATTAACTGGATCTAGAAGCTGCATAGTAACATATCTTCTTTTAGTTAAGCAGAAAAGACGCTGCAATGGCATAATGCTTGGTAACAGTTATCTAACCTTAATTAGATATTAGGCCTCAAAGAGAGGTATGTTTGGGAGAATGCCTGGTTTGATTGACATGCCTGGGGTGTAGTCAGGTTTCCAGTAAGGTGGGCAGGCATAGTGTCCTCAGGTTCTCAGTCAAATCTACCATCCACTCACTGGCTAACTCCACCCACTCGTCTAAATATAGTCGCTTCAGGCTCCAAAAAAACAAGATGGCGTCGGCTAAAATGACAGACTCAAGGCAACGAAACAGCAATTTGCAGTTCGGAGATGTCACTGTGGGTTGCCACTATGTGTTCATTTTTGCTGACGTTACTTCAAGTTGGTGGGACGGAAAGATACAGAAAACCCGATCTGATATGAATACAAATAATGGAAATAATATGTACAGTATATAATTTGTGCAACTGTTGTTTTTGTTGTTAACAATTTGTTAACCAAGTAACCAACACAGTTAAAGACTTCCTGTCATAAAATCTCCAAAGTCAATACGTTTTGTTCTCCAAATTTCATGGCAATCTATCCAATAGTTTTTGTTTTATATTTGAGTCTGCCAAATTGGTGGACTGACATGCCAACATTGATGTCTGTGGAGCATTGCCACTAGGATGGCCAAAAATCACTGCAGCACAATAAAACAATTCACTGTGAGACATTGTGTAACTCCTGTCTCTTCTCTCTTTTGCCTCAATTTTCCCTTTTATAATATCTATACAATAGCATGAGGGCACCACAACAATCAAAACTGATGCTTTTGAAAACAAACAACTGAGATTGACTGTGAAGTTGACTTTGTACTCTTGCCATATGAAAAATAATTCAAACTAGACCTCAACCTATAGGACAAGCAATTCAATTCAAATGTTTTAAGTGAAATATGCATACTAAGACAAAGAAAGATGAGTATAAAAGGGAGAATTGCAGGATTTTATCAGGATGCAATTGAAACCAAAAAGGCAATTTAAATGAGGGATTCAGTTGGTAAATGTTTAATTCAAGTTCCTGAAGTGCTTTTTTTCCTTCAGGATTCAGAGTCAACAGATGATTCTGGGTCAATACTTGCCTCTGGCAGTCGAGTTTTTGTCATATTTAATGACATGAAAAAATGGCTTTATCCAAAAAGGGGCTTAGAGTTCCCAAAGTGCCGACCAACTTTTCTTTGATATGGTCGCATGCTGTGAGATCCGGCTGAATCATTCATGATCAAAAATACAATATATTGTAGACAAATGCATAGTGAATTTCTATTTGTCAATTAATCTGTTTATTTCATCAATCACAATCCATTTTCACATCTTCAGTGATAAGCGTAATTACTGATAAGCAGCCCTTGCTGCCGTGTTTTATATCGCACTTCAAAGCAGCAGTTTGACAAAAGTATTGCCAGTACTTTGATGTGACTCGCCACATTCCCCGACAAACCAGCGTCCGCTTGTTGCCTGAGACCAGTGAAGCAACAAAAAATAATGAAAAAACAGAAATTAGGTCAGTGGCAGGCAGACACCATGTCTACAGAGATGAACATATCTACATATCTACAGATCAGAACTCAATGCTTCTTGGGTGTGTTTCCACCCGTACTTTTGCTGGCCACTTGTGGTCAGATCGCATATGTCCGGATTGAAATAGCCAAATGGAAACAGGGCCTAAAACTGTGGAAATGACACATTCACATAGTGAAAGAAATTCCCTTCAACTGAATCAAAATCCTCTCATTATCAGCTCCTGCTGCTTCTGTTTTTTGATGAAAGACAGACCTGGTGCTTTCTCTTTTTTTACCTGCTTAACAAATGTTTTAGATTAAAATGTTGTTGTTGTTTTTCTCTGACGATATCCACTGTCTTATTTCCCCCTTCTCACCGTCTGTCAAACTTCCAAACACACCCATCTTTAAACCAGTGCATCATTAGTACTGGCATGCCACCACACTATCCTTCAGTGTAAAATGACAATTTAACACATTTCTGATCTGCAGTTTGATGCATTAGATGTGTTTTTAAATCAACCATAATGCACACTACCTAATGTTTCTCTCAAACAACAGTTTATACATATGTTCAGTGCAACATTTTGACAAACTCTTTATTCTATGAGTGAAAATAGGTTTCCAACAGATCAGAAGAATTTCCTTTAAGTTCTTAGTTGTTCTCTGTTTTATCACATCAGTTGCCACAGCCATAATGCTCAGACTTCAAGTGATAATGGAGAAAGTAGTTTCAGAGGCAATCTGATGAGAAAGTTAGATAACAGTGTATTTTAAAGGCTCTTTAATATCTTAATAACTCTGTAGTGCCCTTTCTGAATCGCTTAATTTGGTACAAATTCCAGGGAAAGAGAGAGAAAATTCTAAAGATAACACACATAGTTGGTGCTACATGTTTCATTTTAGTTTTTAAGAAAGTGTACAGTTGCTGATTTCCACAAGAATATCCTTGACACTACTCCAACAACTTTCATGAATGGAAAAGTTGCAGGGAAACATTTAAAGTAAATAATGAATTATCAGCAATTTTGGTCAAAAAAAATTGTGTACTCGTGTGCTTGCCAGTGAATCTAATTTTCCTTTTTTCATGCTCTAATGACCTGCTCACTAAAAGACTTGACGTGTTGAAATGACCATAAATGGAAAACCACTGGTCAAACACTGATAATTTTTTCCATAATTAAGTCTCATCTCTGCTCTCAGAGCTGCTCTATAAATGACACTGTTATGGTACCTCATGTCGTCCTTCTATATAGTAAACATATCTTGCTTGATTATATGGATGCCTTTCCTGCATGTTACTCTAAGTTACTGGCTGATAAAAACACAGCTGCAATCAAGCCTGTGTCTTATTTCTTTAAGTTGGATATGCATTTCCTGTCTTGTGGTATGCAGGAATCGATGCATTTATTTATGACTTGAAGTGATAACAGCAGCCTTTTTAGAACTGAGGATTTTTCTTAGTTTGCATAGACCACAATAATTGCTAAACAGACAAACAAAACAGTGTTATTAACACAAACTCAAACTTTATCAGCAGAAATTCAAGAAATAATCATCACCATAGTTGCTCTGTTTAATTGGGACTCTATCTCTGCGAAGTGCTAAATTAAAAAAAGTAAAAAATATCCAACAAATTACCAAATTGGTAATGCAATACATGAGTCTGAAGGAAAACAAAAGGATGAAATGTTCATCCTCTATCAGTTATGTTTGAATAATTCTGTTTCTCATTTATTCAAAAGCAATTATTCGAAGCCTTGGAAAGCATATGTTCAAAAAAGTATTGTTTTAGCTGTGGGGATTATTTGTGCAAAATTACAAATCAGTCTCATTTGCTAATAACTCATTTATTTGCACACATCCCTCACATCACTAGTATCATAACCCGTTGGATAAAGTCTTGCGAACATAAACCGATAATCATAAGTGATGTCTTCTTCACCTGCTGAAGTTTCTGTCCCCCAGCATGATATCAACTTCAGTTATATGATTGCCCTCAATCCAAGAATTTCAACCATTAAATACAAGAGGTACACCTCACACACTCTGCAACATATCTGATGGATGCTTGAAAATAATCAAAAGGGACACAGAACAGTTCATAAACCCTTATCCACATCTGTTTGTCAAATAAAGGCCCATCCTACATGATGCAAGAAGTAGTGACTGTTATCAGCAAGGTTAGAAAGAAGAGACAACCTCAGACTCTGTAAAAAACCCTGGCAGCCACACCACATACCGATGTGATACTTGGCAGCTTGCTGACTGGCTGTTGATCATAACTTATACTTTTGATTTGTGATCTCTTTAATGATGGCTGAGGTCCAAATGCAAGTTTTACTGCAGGTGAAGCAAATCTGTCCAACATAAGTAGAGCTTATATTTGGAGACTATGTCATCTTGATGTTTTCACACTCATCTGAAAATATCCTTCGGTCATTCCGGGCAGAGCTGCATCCAGGTAACCTGCAGATCCCTTTCTGGAGCAGCTTACCTATCAGCAGAGCCCAGAACACAGACATATGGGCACAGAATGACCCTCGACAAAGCATGGGTACCGTTTCAGGCCTGTCTTGTAGGCCTCAGCAGTCTATGCCTCAGCTGTTCAGCTAATTTGTCGAGCCTCTGTTTGAACAGGTCATGGTCCACGATCCAAACAGACTCCCAAACTGGCAAAACCAAGTGTCTCCCTCTGTTTATGGAGCCAGGCCACACTGGGTGAAGCCGTTTTTATATCTCATCCGCCTCACATTGTTGGTGAGCAAGGTCATATGCTGCCAGCACACTGGCCTGATTGGCATGGAAGGCAGACAGTCATCTGGGGAGGGAATGAGGAGTTCCTGCACATGCACATTTGGCTCATGAACAAGGTGTGGAGCTTACCCGCGTTCTCTGCTGAGGTTTTAACGAGAAGAAAGGCCGTTTTGGCAGACGGCCCCTTTGACTAAGGCTTCCCCTTGGGTTCAAAAGGGAGCATACAAAGCGCTTCTAGCACTCCAAACTTGGCTTCAGTACAAATCCCACAGAGGAACTCGTAAGGCCTCCACCACTGAGTCCCCTTTAGAAAACAGATAAGAAGTCCGTGAGACCCTACAGTTCGGTTTCTCACTCCACCATGTGGGCCGCGATGGTGGCCACGAGCACCTTCGAGGTAGAGCCTGATCTATTACCATCCAGCAGAGTGCAGAACCTGAAATATGATTATCAAACTCTCAGGAGCAGGTCCAGCTATTTAGAGGCCAAAGGCAGAGCCATTGAGAGTTTGGGTGTGGATAAAAGGTTGCCATCATTTGTGTGAGAGTAGTTTCTGCCTCATGGGGAGGTATAGTAGTTCTGAGGCAACAAGCACATGTGAAGTAGAAAATCCTCCCTAGGCAGCTGGTCTCCCACTTTATTAGTCTCTAATGTAATCAGAAAGCACTCTGGCCTCTAACAGCTCATTACTTGTATGAGTAGCTGGTTATTTAGCTGGTTAACCAGGTAGTTACAAATTGCACCTCACAATATGTCACTCTTTTCACATGTTTAGAAATTGCCCTGAGAAACTGAGAAAATATATAATATGCAGTCGCAAGTGAGATCACTGCCATCACTCATTATATTCTTGCAAAACTACTGGGGGGAGTAACGTTCAAAAATGTTTGAAAGTGGTTCCTGAGTGATTCTTTTTTTTTTTCTATACAAAGTGTGAAAAAAAAATCCATTTACAGAAAAAGAAAAACTTACATCACGAATTGTAACCAAAGGAATGTAACCAAAGCTGTTTTCTGTAGCTACATTTGACAGTTATCCCCTAAATGCCTTATTTGCAACTTATCGCGAGATGCTACAATTAACTGATGTTCCCGCAACACTTTACATTCAATCGGCTCACTGAAATTTATAAAAATGTACTTCTACGTAAAAGTAGCATATTTTTATGTTAGTTATCAAAATCCAGTGCCATATGACAATTTATTGTGTTTTTTTTTTTTATAGTGGATAGCACAAAAGTAGGTCGGTCAGTGACAAATATCAAAGTTTGGTACCCGCAACCACAAAATCTCAAGAGATTACGTATCTCATCAATTACTGTGAATGAGACAGAATATGTGAGGTAACTCACATATTCATAGGACACACCAAGACCTTTTACTGCAGCAGCAAACAAAGATATGCAGACTGCATAGAAATATAGAAAGTTCAGAGTGAGGAGAGCTTGGGATCTTACATACCCTGGAGAGTAGTGCAGTTTGATGTCATCTTTGGTCACACGTGATCCTTGTAAACTCTTGACCTGCATGAAAGCAGAGAATAGATAGTACTCAGTGTCAAGTCT